>NC_141358.1:31120359-31780984 GCF_057382095.1 Aulonocara sp. 'chitande type north' Nkhata Bay | reverse complement strand
AACAGCATAGTCAGAATGACAATACATTGTAGAGTGAGTTAAAAAAGGGCTGCTGTCTGTAATGCACAAACATTTAATGCCAAGCATACAATACTGTGACTAGAAATGCCTTCAATATTTAAAATCTGATGAGGAATTCAGCAGTGCACAAGCGAAGGACAGTGTTAATTTTCATCATACATTAGTCTAATACAAGTTAGACTAATCTAATGAACAAATCTTAGATCACTCAATTCAATTCAATTCAATTTTATTTATATAGCGCCAAATCACAACAAAAGTCGCCTCAAGGCTTCCTCAATTTTAGATATAGATGGATAGATGATAGATAGATGAGGGTGAACTAATACAAAGTAAAATCCATGTGCAATTATAATGAGCTACCTAGCAAATCATTTTACAATGACTCACTCATACTCCCGGCAGAGGTGCCCCAGTCACCAGACCGACAACACTCCTGCCCTGACATCTGTGTGACCCCATGTGGGTCAGGTGCAGCGCCCATGGCCATAAACTGTGGCCTCAAAAATATCCAGAAAGGACTGCGTGTCATCCTATGCACGACCACTGCAGGTTGAGCGGCGAGGCCAGCGAGGAGGCACCAGACTGAGTGACCATGTTCTCCAACACTTGTGTCTGCAGCTGCAGTGACTCCAGCTGCTCTGCCATCTGGGCTAGGCCCAGAGTTGTTGCACAGGCTGTGGATCCCCCCTCCCGCGGTCCTGTGTTTCACTACCACTGTGGCGAGTAAAGACCCAGGACGTGCACAGCCACTGTGAAAAGTTTTAATTCTCAGTTCAGAGGAGTCAGCTTTTTAGTCGTCATCACCCGCACTTCTCTCGTCTCCAGTTCTGGTGTCACTGAAATAGGGTGAGTTACCCAGGTGTTTCCAGGTGCCCTCCCAGTGTCCCTGACACCACACTTTGAGCCAACTGCACCATCCCTTCTCTGCAGCAGAGCCACAGACCACACCTCTGCCACAGTGATGTGGTCTGTACACACAGTAAAGTGTTTAATGCTTTCATGTCAGCTAATGCTAGCAAGCGTGGCTAGTAAGCAGCATTCATAAACTGTACAAGTATAACACCAAGATACACTTGGTGCTGTCATGGTACTGGGTCTATGACCCAGTGTTTTTTAGGTTTCTTATGTTCTCGTTTTAGTATTGTTTAGTTTCCTTCTTCTTCCTGGTTTAATCATTTGTATTTCTGGCTGTGAGCTTTTGTTCATTTAATCTGTTTTCATTTGTGCCTCCCTGCGTAGTCCATCATATATGTTCAGTTCTGTTTCTGTGGTCATTCCCTTGTGTTCCATCTTTTTTAGTTAGTTACACTTGTCTCACCTTGCCTGTCAGTTGTGTTTCCTTGTTTCTCTGCCAAGTGCGTGTCTCTGTGCATGTCTTATGTTTCCTGTTTTACTTTGACAGTCTCACGTCCTGTGTTCAGTGTTCCAGTCTTCCTCCCAGTCTTGTAGCTCCTGTGTCGTTATACCTCTCTGTATTTTAGCCTTTTCTCTTCCTCTGTTCGTTGCCGGATCGTCTGCTGTCGTCCCCTGTATCTCCATGATTCATGTTCCAGGCATTTTCAAGTTTTCATGCTTTAGGGTTCTCCCAGTTTAGGTTTTTGTTAATTCCAGCCCTGGTTGTATTATCGTTTATTTTTTGCTTTCTTTTAGCCGTAAATAAAGGCTCACTTTCAGTTCAAGTTCTGTTCCATCTCCAGGGCTTGCGTTTGGTTCCTCTCACTCCACTTCACAATGGCCTCCACCTTCACCCCCTAACTGCATCTGGCTGGCTACCCGACCGCTGGATCCGCCTTCCAGAGGGAAGCGGCATCCATGCCTCTGTTGCTCCTCGCCAAGTTCAGAATTGAAGACTTTCCAGAAGTAACCAGCTGTGGTGAGTGAGAAAGATGTTTTTCATACTCTTTCCATGGCTGGATGTAAAGGAATTGTTTATTCTGAGGCAGTTTATTCCAGCTCTATGCACTTAAAAGTTTCATTTCATCCTGCGCTCCTTCCGAGCCTGGAATGATAATGCCAGAGAAAGTAAATTCCTGCTTAGTATATTTACAGACTGTGTCAGCTGAGCTGGCTACAACTAAGACTGTGTGTGAACCTGCTGAAACTCTCCCCGGGGCTTCCCCAAAGGCTGAGCTTGTGGCCTCAGCCGCCTCTGGACCCCTGGAGGTTTTACAGCCTGCACAGGCTGTCTCAGCTATGAGATCAGGAGATCTCAGCCTTCTGTCTCCGCTGGGAGCTCGAGTGAGCCGACCTAGCCTCCTGCGTCAGCAGAGAGCTCTGGCATGCTCTTTCAGTCCACTATTGAAGTCATGTTGATGTCTCTGGCTGATAAGTGCCCTGGGTTGGCTGTGTGCCCTGGGCAGCTCCAGCCAACTCTGTCTCAGCCAGAGGTCTCCTCACCTGCTGGCCCTGCTTCACTTTAGCCAGAGGTTTCCACACTGTCTGGTTCATCCCCACCAGAGGTTCCCACATCATCTTGGTCTATACCGGTCTCTGTTGGGGGCTCTAGTCCATCCAGCCATCCATGGCTCCCAGGCCGTCGCCTGTCTCCGTTGGGGATCTGGAGAGTCCGCCCAGCCGCCGGCTGTCTCCATTGGGGGCTCTGGAGAATGCGCCCAACTGCTTGCGGCTGCCACACTGCCACTCACTCAACCACCCGTGGCTGCCAGCCACCATCAGCTCAACCACCCGCTTTACCGCCTTTGGCTTCTGATCCGCTGTCAGGTTCAGCTCCATCTCCGCCAGAGTTTGTCACGCTGTCTGGCCCAACTCCGTCTATGCCAGAGGTCTGCACACCTGCATGTTCACAGCCTCCACATCCTGCACGGCCTGCACATCCACATCCATGCACCAACACAAACCAACACCGGCAACCTGCCAGGCCACCTGAAGCTTTCTGCTCCCGTTTTCTCCCTCGTCGGGGTCCTGGAGGGTACTTTTTGCACCACTGCTGCTGCCCACGTGGCTCAGCCTCCGGACCTGCTTGACCTATGTGCCGCTTCCCACGTGATCACCTTCTGGACCTGCTTTGCCTGTGCCGCCGCCACTTCCTACGCAGTTGGCCTCTGGACCTGATTTGTTGCCATTTAGCCCTTTGTCTTCCTCTATTTATTGCTGGATCATCTGCCAACCTCCCTTGTGTCTCCATGATTCATGTTCCGTTTTTGTTTTGTTGTCAGGTTTTCATGTTTCATGTTCTCCCATTTTAGTTTTTTGTTAGAAATTGAAATATTTAGTAATGACTACTAAGCCCTAACATCTACTATCATCACTAAAAAGTTCATTTCACTTACAGTGAGAGACATATGGTGAGGCTATTTGACAGGCCCAGTTCTTTTTCTAACTTCGCTCGGTGTTTCACTATGGGAATCGCCTCGGCGTGACCAACTACGGAAGCTCCAATGACACCACGTCTGTCTATGACAGACCTGTCGAGCCGTGCTCAGGGCTCCGCCCCCTCGTACTAACACGGCCGACCAGCTCCTCCTAACTCATTCTCGCTTTCTTCCCGTGAGAAACTACTTTGAGCTCCCTCAGCGCATCCAGGCTAACTTGATTAGCTACTTAACAGTAGCTACTTAACTAACTAAAACTAACTAACTAAAACCTAACCGCTGGGACAGCTGTCCCAGCGGTTCCTGGTTTTAGTTAGCGAGGTAGCCGACGTTGTGTGACTCAGGCTAACGCGTTACGGTGAGCTGTTCGTTCAGTGTCCGGCTAGCATTAACTTGTTAGCAGGCCACGAACCACATTAGTGTCTCACTACCATTAGCTTGTTGGTCGACCTAGGGTTCGGTTAGCATTAAGTTGCTAACGATATTGGCTAGCGGAGTGCAGCTAACGTGTCACGACGAGCTGACTCCCGCCGCGACTAGATCGGATTTAACACCCGCTGCTAGTCCTAGCTACTTACGGGCTAACGTGTCGAGACGAGCCTGGTGTAGCCTAGTCTCACCCCTTTCCGCTATCCATGTCTACGGCTCCTACTCCCGCCAAAAGGTCGGAGCCGAAGGCTAAAGAGGCTGCATCCCGCCCGTGCCCCGCATCATGCGGTGGCACCATCTCGGGCAGGGACCCTCATCCAATGTGCATCGTCTGTATGGGTGCCAAGCATGCTCAGGCTTCACTGGCGGACCCTCAGGGATGCCCACACTGTGCTTTGATGCCAGAGAAAGTCCTGGAAAGGAGGCTGAGAGTAGCAGTAACGAACAGTCAGGACCCCTGCCTGTCGGCTGCTACTGCTACGAGCGATATCCGTCATCCGCGAGCCTCCACAAGCTGGGCGGACATGATGGAAGAAGAGTCCCCGCTCATGCCCCCATCGTTCGAGGACCTCCTCGATCAACATGTGGGCGAGCCGGGTGGCGAGGACGCGGAGGGCGATGCCGACTCCGACCTCCTCGACCTGGAGGACATGGATGAGGAACAGGAGGATGACTCTACCTTTCCTCCCCAGCAGTCCAGGCCACCGAGTGGGGCTGAAGTTGCACCCCTGGTGGACAGCAGTTTGTACGAGGTCTGCAAACGGGCTGCTGCCAAGCTAGGCATCACATGGCCAGCCACCCAGGATGCCGAAGGGGCAGAACGCGACCTGTATGACGGCAAGAGGCTCCCACCAGCCTTGCCGCCATCAAAGCAGCTTCTGCCAGCAGTCCCAGCCTGCATCAAAGAAATGAGTCGCTATTGGTCAAGCCCTTTTAAAAGCAAGCTTCCGACCAAGGGCTGCTCTAAGCTTGAGATCCAGGGGATGGGTGAACTGTGGCTGACCGAACCCCCAGCAGTGGAGCCTTCAGTGGCGTATCACCTTCACCCTAACCGCAGGGCAATCTCAGCTTCTTCTAGCATTTCTTTGCCCAACAAGATAGATCGCCTCACGGCATCTATTTATCAAAGGACGTACAAATATGCTGCACAGTCAGTATGCTCGCTTAATGCAGTCACACTGCTATCAGCATATCAGGCAGAAATTCTGGAAGACATGGGCCGTCAGCTTGACTCGGGTTCCCCGAACCCAGCCCTCTGGGATGAAATCTGCGTGGTTAATGATCTCATTCTTCGCTCCTCCAGGGGAGCAGTCCAAGGGTGTGGTCGCGTTATGGGCCTTGCAGTCTCGGGTGAGAGAGCCTTGTGGCTAAACCTGTCAGGCCTAGGTGATGCTCAGAAGGCTGAGGTCATGGATGCAGCCTATGACCCAACCAAGGGTCTCTTTGGCCCAGCCCTGGAGAGAATGAGAGAAACAAGCACCCGCAGAAAGCAGGAGGGTGAAGCATTCAACCTCTGCTTACCCAGAAAACCTAACTCTCAGCCCCAGCAGGCGCCAAGAGCTGGCTTTGCAGCAACGGCAGCAGCTGTGAGAGGGAGACAGAGTGGGGTCAGAATGCAGAGAGGAGCAGGAGGCCAGCAGGATGCCCACCAGGCCAAGGTAGAGAACCGAAGACCTTGGGACAAGCATTCCTTTGCAGCAGTTGCTGCAAAGAACAAGCCGTCACACCCCGGAGAGGGGAAAAAGAAGCGGTCAGCCTAGCACACCTGCAGCATTCTGTGTCACCCCTCTTTTCTTCCCCAAAGAGAAGGAAGGTGTTAGAAGGGGTAACCAAATCACTCCAAAGTTGAGGGTCTCCGGAAGTTTCCAGTTCACCAGGAGCACCCTCTCAGTCTCCTCTTCCAGTTCAGGGAGGACAGACTTGTGGACAAATGGCGCAGTGTCACCAAACACTTCTAAGCACTCTGTCTGTGTCACCAAGCATTGCCCAGAGTCATCAGACACTTCACTGTGGTTTGGGGGTAAGAAAAGAAATAAAACGTGCATTTCTGCAGCCAGGCAGTTTGCCAAGGGCAGAATGTCCCCCAGTTTCAAAATAAAAACAAAAGAAAATCACTGCAATTTGTCTTTGTTCCAAGCGGGGGGAGCTCACGCTCTTCCCGAGGGGGACAGCCCCAACTCCTTCCGGGAGACAGGGGTGACGTCACGCTACCGCTTCTTCAGAGGCCCGCTCGCAGCGCAGCTGGAGCGGTGGCGAGCATGCGCAGTTCATCCCTGGGTCTTGTCAACCATTTCCCATGGTTACAGATTACAGTTTGCGGCAAAACCACCGAGATTCGGCGGAGTGTTAGCTTCTGTGGCCAGTCGCGATTCAGCGAATGTGCTGGAGGAGGAAATATCCTCCCTGTTACACAAACAGGCGATCGGAGCGGTTCCGAGCGAAGAAGCTCAGCAGGGCTTTTACTCCCGCTATTTCCTCATCCCGAAAAAGGACGGAACGTCGCTCCGTCCTATTCTGGATCTACGTGTGTTAAACAAGCATTTGAGAAAGTACACGTTCAGAATGCTCACACACAAGACGCTTTGTCGCTCAATTCACACAGGCGATTGGTTTGTTACAATCGACCTATCAGATGCATATTTTCACATCGCCATTTATCCTCCACACAGGAAATATCTCAGGTTCGCTTATCAGAGCGTAGCGTACGAGTTTCAAACTATCCCATTTGGGCTATCCTTAGCTCCGAGGGTGTTCAGCAAATGTGTGGAGGCAGCGCTGTCTCCGTTAAGGAACAGCGGCATCAGAATATTTTCTTACATAGACGATTATCTAATATGCTCACGATCGCGCGAGCAGGCGATCAAAGACTCCGAGGTGGTGGTGAATCACCTCACGGAGCTTGGGTTCACTATCAACCTGGAAAAGAGCCACTTGGAACCCGCACAGTTTACAGAGTATCTGGGGCTCAGAATAGACTCCATCTCTTATCGTATCGCACTTTCAGAGCGGAGGATCGCATCCTTCACTCACTGTCTTTCCCGTTTTCAGCTGGGGAAAGTCGTGCGGTTCCGACTCTGTCTCCGCCTCCTTGGCCTCATGGCCTCGGTGATATCGGTGGTACACTTGGGGCTGCTTATGATGAGAGATTTTCAGCGGTGGGTCGCTTCTCTGCAGCTGTGCCCTCGCCGACATCTCAGTTGTGGTGTAAAAATAACGCAGCCGTGTATCTCGGCTCTCCGGCCCTGGAGGAGCCCGACAGCTCTCGCGGCGGGGGTACCGCTCGGGGCAGTATCATCCAGGGTGACGCTGACCACAGATGCATCCCTGTCAGGTTGGGGTGCAACTATGATGGGCAGAGCAGTGAATGGCGTTTGGTCACAGAGACTCACTCTGAATCACATAAATGTGCTGGAGAGGTTGCTCCTAGCCTTAAGGCATTTTCTGCCGTATCTCCGGGGTCAACATGTTTTAGTGAAAACAGACAACTCCACTGTAGTTGCTTATATCAACCGCCAGGGCGGCACCCGTTCCCGGCAGCTACACAGGTTAGCCAGGGAAATAATTATGTGGAGCAGCACTCGGCTCCTCTCCCTTCGGGCAACTCACGTGCCAGGAATTCTGAAGAGGGGGGCGGACCTCCTGTCCAGAGGAAATCCACTGTTCGGAGAATGGAGGCTTCACCCACAGGTGGTGGAGCAGATTTGGCAGAGATACGGCCGGGCTGCCGTAGATCTCTTCGCCTCGCGAGAAAACACACAGTGCCCCCTGTTTTTCTCCCTGTCAGACGCACACGCGCCACTGGGCGTGGATGCGCTGGCCCATCCATGGCCAAAAACTCTTAAAAACCTTTAATAGCTCCACGGTGGCCATCCAAACACTGGATAGCAGAAATCATCCAGCTTCTGGTGGACGAGCCATGGCCACTCCCCATCCGCAGGGACCTTCTGTCTCAGGCGCGGGGGGAGATATACCATCCCCATCCAGACCAGGTTGCTCTCTGGGCCTGGCCCGTGAAAGGTGGAATTTGAAGGCAGCAGGCATGCCTCCGAAGGTTATTGAGACCATTCAGAATGCCAGAGCCTCCTCCACTCGTTCCATTTACAGCAGTAAATGGCGTGTTTTTGAAGAGTGGTGCCATGAAAAGCAGATTATCCCTTTTCAGTGTTCAGTGGTGGAGCTGTTGTGTTTTCTTCAAGACTTGCTGGACAAAAGGAAAGCTTTTTCCACTATAAAGGTCTATTTAGCAGCTATTTCAGCCTGCCACATGGGGTTTGGTGATAAACCTGCTGGGCAGCACCCCCTTGTAGGTCGCTTCATGAGAGGGGCGCGTCGAACGCTCCCAGTTTCTAGACCACTGGTCCCTTTATGGGATCTGTCAGTCGTTTTAGACGCCCTCTCCCACCACCCCTTTGAGCCTATTGGGGCAGTGGGGTTGAAGTTTCTCTCTCTTAAAACCACTCTGCTGTTGGCTCTAACCACAGCCAAGCGAGTTAGTGAATTACAGGCTCTGTCTATTCACCCCTCTTGTCTACAGTTGGCCCCGGGACTCACTAAAGCACTCCTGAGGCCTAACCCAGCCTTTGTCCTTAAAGTGTTGGAAACATCATACAGGTGCTCTACAGTAGAGCTCCTAGCTTTTCACCCCCCTCCATTCTCTTCCGAGAGGGAGCAGAGGCTGAACACTTTGTGCCCTGTCCGGGCCTTGGGGACTTATGTTGACAGAACAGCTGGATTCAGGAAGTCGGATCAGCTGTTTGTTTCCTGGGCCTCCCCTCACAAGGGCAGGCCCGTATCACACCAGAGACTAGCTCATTGGATTGTAGAGGCCTTAGCTCTGGCTTATAGCTGTAAGGGCTTGCAGGCCCCCCCAGGACTCCGAGCACACTCCACTAGGGGTGTGGCCACATCCTGGGCGTTGTTCAGAGGTGTATTAGTCCAGGATATTTGTGCGGCAGCAAGCTGGGCTACGCCGCGCACGTTTGTCCGGTTTTATCGGCTGGATGTTGCACAGTCATCCCTGGCTCAGACGGTGCTGGATTCTGGTGCCTCAGGTTCGACCTGAGATCCTGGAGTAGCACTGGAGAGTAGCTTCGGGAGCTGGTGCAATCCGGGAGTGGGCCATATCTCCCATAGTGAAACACTGAGCGAAGTTAGAAAAAGAACGTTGGGTTACTTAACGTAATCCCTGGTTCTTTGATAACAGAGTGAGGTGTTTCACCAACACTTCCCTCCTTGTTTAGGCACGGAAAGAAATCTGCTTGGAATGAGTTAGGAGGAGCTGGTCGGCTGTGTTAGTACGAGGGGGCGGAGCCCTGAGCACGGCTCGACAGGTCTGTCATAGACAGACGTGGTGTCATTGGAGCTTCCGTAGTTGGTCACGCCGAGGCGATTCCCATAGTGAAACACCTCACTCTGTTATCAAAGAACCAGGGATTACGTTAAGTAACCCAACGATTTGTTGTGACAAAAAACGTGACAGTTAGACAGCCACCATCTGTTCCCAAACATTTTTATCATAGAAATCTACCACATCCTAGATCATATGGTGAATCCCCCTACTGAGATGAAAAATTGTGATTGAGCCACAGGCCTCAGATTTTTTTTAACTTGTTCTCCTAGTCAAAGCTGAAATGATTAACTGATTGACTAATTAGTCAGCAAATGCCATGTTCCGTCATATAAACACGGAATATTTGCATTTAAAGGAATCTATTTAGCACATGCTCCATGTTATTTCTTTAGAATTCTTGAATTTTAATCGGAAGGTTGCTGGTTCAATCCCTGGCTCCTCCAGTCTGTATACCTAAATATCCTTTGACCAGAACCCCAAGTTGCTCAAATTGTGTGAAAATTAGAAAGCACTTTGGTGTCAAAAAAATGCGCGCATAAAGTGCTCAATTAGAGTCGAAAATCCCTAAATAACGACCAGTCCATCATTGGCTACCCTAGTAGACAACTATATTTGGAATATTCTTACTCAGAGACATGATTTAACCCAAATCAAAGGTGATATCACCTTTTGCAGGTGAGGGCAGTCCACCTCCAAAGCGACCACGCCTTTTGGATGAGAGGTGAAATGTCTTCACAAACTTAAGGTCCAGTTGCATTCTTTTTCAACCTCTTTAGACTTCTCTGTCACTATTGATTTCCTCATGCAATGCTACAGTTCCTGTCTTGACACCTGATCAGATGCTTTATCTTGATCCATAAAGACATGGTGAGCTTCATGGTATGGCTCATCAACTTTATCCTACAAGCCAGTGTACTCCTAGATATAGATCCCAGTCCTTAATAAAAAAGGATAGATAGGCTTGTTTCAGGAATGGCATCACATCTAAAATTTTGTCCAAGTAGAACATGAGGACTATCAAGAATTGGATTTTCATATCAGATCGGTCAGGGTCTGCGTTAACAAAATCCACCTCCTGTGCTGTTGGTCCTGAGGTGGCATTCAGTACCTGAATAGTTTATACAGTTGCATAGGTAGTTGAATAATTTTCAAAAACATTTTTTGTACCCTGCTGCTGTTTTCCAAAGATACAAATATTATTTGTCATATACACAGTACAACATATAGTGAAATGCGTGTGTCCTGAACTGCAGACAGGCTGCAGATGCAGCCACGCAACTCCAGGGCTGTTTTTTAGCATGGGGGTCTAGCCAGAACCCTTACTGGGAACTGAACTTGCAACCCCCGCTCCAGAGGTGTGTATTCTTACCACTATTCAAACATGAATCTTCTCTGAATTGTTTTGGTTCCTCTCAGTAATGTCATTTTACACTTGACTTTCTGTACCAACTAGGTTGCTTCCATTATCAGATTGGATCTGTGTGACTTGATCTCTCCTACTCAAAAACTCAGACAGTGTCCAGAGTGAGACATTTCACTGAATGAATCCACATGACATGAATGAAAAAATAACTCCATATGTTTCATGTGACTTCCTTTTATTACCTAAAAAGGCCTAGTTGAGTCTACTCCACCACCGCTGTATTACCACAATCTGAAAGGATGTGTTGTCTGCAGTCATGCCATAACCTTTCACGCATTTTGCAACACAGGAGAACAGTTTCAGTCTTAGAAGCAAAATATTCCCAGAACCCAGAATGCGTTACAACCACTGAAAAACATAACTGCCAAAGCATGGAAAAGGATCATAAATCTAGAAAAATAATATGTAAAAAAAAAAAAATAGAAAAAAGAAACACATCTAAATACCTTGGTTTTAATACAGAGCCCAATTATAATAAAATAGGACTGTTATAAGACACACTGAGAAGAAATTTATATTCAGTGTTAGCACAGATATTCATATGTAGCCAAGGATCAAAGCATGGGATGAATCTATCCATTTTCTGTCACAACCTGTACAAACATTTTTGCAATTTTACACTTGAATGAATTGTTGAAATTGAGAAAAAAATGCATATTTACTAGGGGTGCAACGATACACAAAATTCACGGTTCGGTTCGATACTTTGGTGTCACGGTTCGATATTTTTTCGATACAAAAAAAATGTTCATGCATTTTTTATTTGTCATTTATTAAAATTATAAATATATATTTTAACTCAAAAGTACAGTTTTTAAATTTAACCCTAACCCTTGTGCGTGTTTTTTATTTTGACAGCGAATGCGCACCTGCGGACCACTTATGTGCAGCCCTGGTTATTATTTAGCTCATCATATTGCAGCCACAGAAATTCTTTTGTCCATGAAACCATAAAGCTGCACTTTCTTTTTGCCTTATAGTCTGATTTGTCATAACTTCTCCATTTTGTGGTAAGCTTTTCTTTGGCTGTCACTTCTTCACCCTGACCTGTCTTATTTGGCTCAGCAGAACTAAAATATATATCTGTCTGTGAAGGTCATCGTAGTCAAATATATATCCTGCTGCTTTTACACACGCACTCACATAAGCTCAGCGATTCTCTGCGCGATCAACCTCTCACATGTTTAAGCTGCGGGAGATTTCACTTGTCATGTTTGCATAGTAAGCTACCAATTAATAAGACGATGTCAGAGGAATTGGTGCACAAATTATCATCACTCACAGATCAGTGCTGTCATTGCAAAGTGAAAGCAAAAAAACAAGCGCAAATTCAAACGCGATTTCAATATGTCACATATTGACAGTGGCTCACCGATGCCAATGACATAATTACCCATCACTCTAAGAAATGAAACATGGGCTTTTCAAAAATTAATTCTTAGTTTTATGTTCAATATACTTAAAATTGTCAATCTTATGGGTGTAATTAATATTTTTAAATTTGATTTAATTAATTCTATACCGTTTTAATGTTAAATAATATTGATATTTCCAATTTATTGAACACATTTAATTAAATCCAAAGAGCCCTTTCCACATCCTTTCTGAGCATGCGCAGAGAATGAAAAAAAATATCTTCGCGCATACGCATTGACCTTCTTCACCTACGCCACAGTGTGCTTTGGCCACGTGTCTGGAAAGAGGGATTAATCACGATTCATCCGTTGGAGTTAAGGTAATTTCTTCCTATTTTTAATAGAATATAATTTAACTAGTACTTTGTGATAATATATGGCGTATATTTTTCCGGTAAATATGTGAGCAGTATGTGTTCTGTAGGTTGTAGCATTTTGCTAGCATTGGAAACATTCATTTGCATATTCGATGTTACTGCACATCTGAATATTGTCCCATCTGCGTTTAAAATTTCATTCGAACTCCGAATAGCACACTTATTTTATTTGTTTTATTGCACTATCAAGTTAGGAGAACGTTAGCCCGAACAAGAATTGGGATACATGTGCAGTGATTGTTGAGGAGTCCATGCTCGTCTGTTTCACTGAAGAGAACCGCTAGCTGCGTAGTTTGCATATCTTCGCGCATCAAGTCTCAAAGAGACCTCTGAAGGTGACCCCCACTTGCCCCCAAAAATAAAATCAAGTATACTGGGTGGTTAGTGCTCCGTTTGTTTGCTACGGTGTCAAAGATATTGCACTTTTATTTAATAGGTCATTGAGAGTTGAAGAGCCCCCCCCCCCCCAAGCAAAACGACAACGGCCAAAAATCTTATTTTAGGATCTTGAGTGTTATAAATGTTAAAGTGTATGTGCAAACAAATGTGAAAAGGTTCTAAGGTTGTCACCTGTACTCAAGTTAAGTACTGGATTTTTGGTCTTAGCATTTAATTAAGAATATTTTGAGATTTGCTATATGCATTTTTTTATTGTAAAATTTATTATATAATAGAAAACTTACAAAAATCTGATTCAGAATTATAACTGGGGACTAAATCGTTTTTACCTTTTTGTGTCACTTAAGTATTTTCTGTAATTGCATTACATACAGTGATTTTTAAGTAGCTGTGGTAAATCTGCAGTACTGACTATAATCACAAGTTGTAACTCGAAAGTTGTTTCCAATGTTTAAATTTTGGTCATGCACTTTAAGCATTTAATATTGCCTTACGCGGTGTTGTTCCCTGTAGAAGCTTTGCCTTGTTAAGGCTCACCGTAAATAAAGTTGTTGATGCAGCACCCTTTTTGCATTTACACTTTATGTAAGCTTTGGTGTAAGAGTTTTCTATTGAAGTGCAAGGATCTTGAATGTTATGAATGGTAACGTGTGAGCAAGTGTAAAAAGGTTCTTGAGTTGTCACCTGTACTCTGTAGTTAAGTGTTAGACCTTTGCTGAAGACTTCTGAAAGGTCCAAACACCTAATTACAATGTATAGATGACAACTCAGGAACCTTTCTAGACATGTTTTGTTGATACCTAAACATTTAGCATATAGATGAAACTATTAATTAAATCATAATTAATCAAATTAATTAGGTCCAAAATGCAATCTAAATGGTGCCATTAAATTCAAATTAATATTGTCAATTGAACCTAAAGCGATACAGTTAATAAAATGAACAAAGTGTTTAAATTTTAATTAATGGTGTTAAATAGTAACAACAAAAGGAAAGCTGTTGCTTTTATAGAACAATTTCACTTCTGATATACATCACCATTGAAATTGCAGATAACAACCATATTGATTTATGTTTAATTGACCAGGTTTTGTGGAAAAGATTGCCTTAACTTTGTCAATTAAATCCAACGTTTTATTTCTTAGAGTGCAGCTACATTTCTGAAAGAATGCAAAAGCATTGACATATATTTTTTCTTCCTACAATAGCCCGACGGGCAGGGCAGAGATAGATTTTGGTAGCCCGACTGAAAAGATCGCTAGCCCCGGGACGTCGGGCTAGCGATATTGCAAGCCCTGTATCTGATTGAGGAATCACTCATCTTTGGAAAAGAGAGTTTATTACAGAGAAATGTCTCTTTCCAAAATAAAAGTTATACTATCTGCTTCTTCTGGGCTATATTCTCAGCAGCATATTAAACATATAAGGAGAATCATGTGCTAACAGCTGTCTAAATGACTCGGCTAAAGTTAGTAGCATGCTTGCTTGTTTTTTTTCTGCTTCCACTTGTCTTTGCACTAGGATGATGTCGGCGTAAATGTGCAGTCATATTCGTTGTGTTCCCACTAGTGCTTTCAGGTTAATCTCGTTGAAATGACCTTAACGCCACAACACGGCAAATCTCCGTTAACAAGCTACCACCGATCGCGCTGTCTGTCGAGCCTAAGCGGAGTAGTCGAACGCAGATTCACTGAGCGCTCAACACAGACAGCATCGTCAGAAGGAAAGTTGATCAAATAAATTAAAAATTTTGTATTGTTCGATACATATGCGTACCGAACCGAAAGCACTGTATCGAACGGTTCAATATCGATACGAATATCGTTGCACCCCTAATATTTACTCTTTTCAATAAGACTATTTTTAAACAACAGATTTTAAAAACTAACAATATGCTTATTAAACACATAGCGATACTCATTCTCAAAAAAGTCCACTGTAACATGCAAGAGTACAGTGTTTTTAAGCTCACCAGCATCAGCTGCGTCAGAATGGCTGAAAAGAATCAAGATGCTGCAAAAACCAAAAGTCCAGACTGAAGTACTGTGGGAGGACCTTGAGGGAGCTGTGTGTAAACTAATGTCCACAGTCCTCAATGATGTGAAGCAGTGTTTGGAATGTTAAAGGTGGTTCTACAAACTGTTCAGTCATGGGATGTACTTTTTTTTTTCACACACTACTTCTGCATTTTAGCTCAGTTTGTGTTAAGTAAAGGTTGAGGCTGGGTTTAAATTTAGAACATAGGGAGGATAATATGAATTTTTACTGACCTGATATGTAATTTCTTAAAGTTTAAATTGAATGTTCTCCCTATCTGTGGAAAAGTAGTCAGTCTGATTTAATATTATTCTCAGACTATCATAACCACAGAGTTTGCATGATATAGTTTTTAAAACCTTTGAAACCCATTAGAAGTTAAAAGCTTAAATGTAGCTTCAGCATGGAAAAAAAAGAATTAAAAGGTTATTTTGTGACTAATCACCAAAACCTTTAGAAATTCTAGCTTTTGGGGCATAAAACAGAACAGTCAACATGTTCTAAATATTTGTGTAAAAATCCAGTTTGCCAGTGGGATGAGTCTAGCAGCAGAAGATTGATTCGCATTAGATTCATGTAGACAGAGGCCAGCAGTAGACGGTCTCCTGGGTGACTGCTGTTCACAGAAAGCATATACAGACGGGGGCCATGATTGGATTCAGATCAGGTTTCTCTGGGAGGTTGAGCTACATGGCAATGAGGGCTTCCTCAGAGACCGTGGCCGTGCAGATCCATCTCTTCCTGCCACCACCACAGTTTACATAGGAGCAGGACAGACAGAGAGACTGTCTCCGTGGTGATCCGCTGACCCCTGAGGTTTATTTCCTGCCATCACTGCCGCCACTTTGCTTAACAGTGACATTTTAAGGAGCTGCAAAATATTTTCTCTCTAACTCAGACTTCAGTAACAGTAATAACACACTGACTGCATCTGATTGAAAAAAGGTGCAGGCTTTGGAATCTTGTTCTGAAGGTTAGTGGTGTAACTTCTCCTCTCCATACTGTAGCATGTTTTCCCTGCATTTTCTGATGATTGAGTGAGTGTAAGTGGTGCTTTGTCTAGCCAAAGTGACTACTTCTAACCAGGCTTCATTTTATTCTGTTGATGCCGAAACCATAAAATATGTTTCTTTGGTAGTGATATAAGAAACCTGCGACCATTCAGGGTTGTAGGGTTGCAGATTTGCAGAAATTAATAGTAAAATTACAAGCTGTGATACATTAGATTATGGAAAACATAATAAAA
This sequence comes from Aulonocara sp. 'chitande type north' Nkhata Bay, assembly GCF_057382095.1. Lineage (NCBI taxonomy): Eukaryota > Metazoa > Chordata > Actinopteri > Cichliformes > Cichlidae > Aulonocara > Aulonocara sp. 'chitande type north' Nkhata Bay. Next base: position 31,764,951 of record NC_141358.1, on the reverse strand, counting down.
ATTACATCAAATTTCACTGATGAGCAATACTAATAGTAGCTTGGTGTCCCTGTGACACAATTGTAGGATTAGGTAGTCAGGTCAGGTAGCTTGATTTGCAGAGGATAGCTTTTACATTTTGAAAGCAATTCTTACCATGGTGTTGGTATTTTTTACTTAAAATAATAAGTCACAGTCACCTTTCTAAAGAGGCTTAAACGTTATATGACAAACTAAATAATTTTATATCACAATATCTTTTAATATTTGGGTGATTTCTGAAGTATAGAACTGAGATTCTTGAGATCCCTTGAGATGCTCTATGAGGCCTATGTCTTCAGTAACTGAACAGCATGCTCTGTTGAGTTAGGATTTGGACACTGACGAATATCTCAGTTCTCTGCCTTGAAAAACTGTTACTGTCATGGTCAGGGTGAGTCTTGAGGTGTTCTGTGTTGTTGGCGTATCCACCCCTGGGCGGAGTTCCCTTGTTTTCTCTGACTGGCAACACCTGTGAGTAGGGTTGCAAAGGGGCGGAAAATTTCCGGTAAATTTCCGAAAAGTTTCCGGTAAATTTCCATGGTAAGTTAAGCTTGGGAATTTTGGAAATATTCCATATTGGAAACTGTCCATGGAAATAATGGGAATTATGGAAATTAATGGGAATTTAGGAGAACTAACTGGGAATATATTATTTCCAAGCATAAATATAAACAGAAATCATAAGAAAACCTCCATGCAAAATGTTTTCAACAGATATTTAAACAGATTTATTTGTAAGTACAGTAGAATAGAACACGTTTCAATAACTTGTTTCATGGATGAATAAAAACAGAAATGTTGAGTTCAATATTACCATCCCCTAACCCCGCTCATTCAAAAATGCCCCCTGTCCAAAAATCTCCACAAAGTCCCATTCAAAAGGTTAAATGAAAAATGCCACTTATCCTCCAAAACGTCCCATTAAACATGCAAATCTTCCTTCAAGCAATCCTCTTTTCTCATTTTTGCTCAGTCAATAGACTCTTCCTGGACCTCATCATCATCCAACAACATGTCCACTTCCTCAGCATCCAACTCTGAGTCTTCCTCTTCAGTGTCACTTTCCAGCCTTGTTGAGGATGGCTCTGTGTCAGGCTCAAAGAGCCGTAGGTTTGCCCGAATGCCGACCAGCTTTTCCACTCTCACATTTGTGAGCCTGTTGCGAACCTTTGTGTGGGTGTTCCCAAACAGTGACCAGTTGTGCTCGGAGGCAGCTGATGATGGTGGGATTTGGAGGAGAATGGAGGCTACAGGTGCAAGGGCCTCAGATTCACATAGTCCCTTCCACCAGGTGGCTGCAGATATGTGCTGGCATGACTGCCATATTCCATCCCCTTTCCAAAGGCCTTGCTTTGTTCGATACTTTGCCAAACTGCCTAGAACTTTGCCTTTATCGAGACCCAGGTGGTCAGACATGGCTGTAATGACCGCATAGGCACTGTTGATCTCTTCCCCAGAAAGTATGCCCTTGTCATATTTGGGGTCCAGCATGTATGCTGCTGCATGCACTGGCTTCATGCAGAACTCCCTCCGCTGTTCCAATGACTTGACCACAGCCGTTTCCTCTGCTTTCAGTAGTAGGGAAGTGGGCAGAATTGTCTGGATTTCTTCTTTGAGTTCTGCAAAAAGGCACTGTGAAGGAAAAAATGTCCATCCCGGTTTTCCCTCCAAGGCACGAGCGATAAGCAGAGTTTTGTCCTTTCCTTCTAAGATTCCTAATTATTTAAAGTAACACTCAGGTATGCCATTCAGCTGGGTTAGTTACGACGTCGGGAGCAGCTTGGGAGAACAAGGAAACACAGACTGCTTCAGGTTGTCTTCCCAAATCGACTCAAAGGTTTATTTAGTACATAACAGCTTATATAGAGGAAAAAAAGGTTCGTGTGTCAACAGATTCTCAGTTCAAACCGGTACAGACCAAATAAGGAAACGTCTTCCTGCCTTGTGAGCAAAGAAGTATCCTGTGTGTAGTTTATCAGTTCAGCTACAATTTATGATCATCCCAGCAAAATACACAGAATACAGAGTTCTTTCATTAGTGAATTCTGAAACAAACCACCTGGCCTTTAACGAGCCTTTTTCTAAGAGATAAAGAAGGGAGGATGGGAGTAAGGAAGTGGTCTCGTCTCTGTGGTGTTTTCGACCTTGGGGTACCAGCCTGTGAGTCTTACACATCAATTCTTGGGTCAGAGAGAAAGAGAAAAACAACTAGTAGATGGGCCTTATTGAGTAACAGTTTTCCTGTATAAAACAATATCCTGTAAATGCTAACCGTGGTATCAAAATATCACAACACACTGGACATCTGACAAGATGGCACCATCCCCCTCTATCTTCGCTATTGCTGCTGCAATAGGTTTGAGGATTTTCTGACTGCTAGATACTCTAGATACCCAGAACACATCATCCAAGATGACCTTCTTGATGTCACTGTCGATGCCTACAGACTGGGATATGGCCATCTCTTGCAGAGACTCCTTTCCCTTCAGAAGGCTGTCAAACATGATAACAACACCACCCCATCGCGTTATGCTGGGAAGCTTCAGTGTAGTACTCTTGTTCTTTAACTTTTGCTTTGACAGAAATGTAGCGGAAGTTACTTGTTTGCCTTTAACATATTTCAGAACTTGCTTCACTCTCTTATTCAGAGTGTCCATTGTTTTTAGTGCCATTATGTCTTTTAGGAGAAGGTTTAGTGTATGGGCTGCACAGCCAATAGTAGTTATATGAGGGTAGGTCTCCTCCACATGTGCCCAGGCAACCTTCATGTTGGCTGCATTGTCAGTGACCAGTGCAAAAACCTTATCTGGTCCAAGGTCATTGATGATCACTTTTAGCTCATCTGCAATGTATTGGCCTGTGTGTCTGTTTTCCTTTGTGTCTACACTCTAGTAGAACACAGGCTGAGGAGTGGTGATTATGTAGTTAATAATTCCTTGTCCCCTGATATTGGACCATCCATCAGAGATGACTGAAATACAGTCAGCTTGGTCAATGGTCTGTTTCACCTTTGCTTGAACTCGACTGAACTCTTCATCCAGTAGATGAGTAGACAATGCATGTCTGGTTGGGGGAATGTATGCTGGTCGGACAACATTCAAAAATCTCTTCCAGTACACATTGGATGTCAGCATCAGGGGTGAGCCAGCTGCATAGATTGCACGAGCGAAACACTCATCTGCGTTTTTCTGGCTAGTGTCATCCATAAAATCAAAGAATCCTCTGATGCCAGAGGGACCAGGAGCTGATGAGTGGGTATCTGACTCTGATACAGCTGAAACAGATTCATTTTCCCCTTGAGTGGAACTCCTGGCTGCTGCATGTGTTGGGCCTTGAGGAATTTTTTTGCACTTTGCAATGTGCTGCTGCATTTTTGTGGCATTCTTCACGTACGTCTTATCACAATACTTACACATATATACAGATTTCCCTTGTACATTAGCTGGTGTAAAATGTCTCCACACATCAGATAGCGCACGTGGCATTTTTCTGTAAAATAAAACAAGAGCTTGTAAAAATGCTAATGCAATGCAAGAGATCGTAATAATACAATTGCAATATGATAATAAACAGATATAAATAGTAAGGCTAGCTAAACAACTGGAATGATCTTCAAAACAAAACAACCAAATGAGGAAGCTAGCATCTTCTTTATGTTATACTAGCTATGGCTTATTTAGCATCTAACAGATGCTAGCATTTTATTTAGCATCTAACAGATGCTGGCATTTTATTTAGCATCTAACAGATGCTAGCATTTTATTTAGCATCTAACAGATGCTAGCATTTTATTTAGCATCTTATTAGATGCTAGCATTTTATTTAGCATCTTATCAGATGCTAGCATTTTATTTAGCATCTTATCAGATGCTAGCATTTTATTTAGCATCTTATCAGATTGCTATCTACCAGATTAATACATTTTATGTGATATTCACAATTTAAACATTTAATGAATATATTTTCCCATAATATCATCAAAACTTACCTCACTTGTTAAGTCCACAGGCTCAAATGTGTGCCTTTAATACTCTTTGTCCTTCAGGCTCAAAAGTGTGGTCCATGTGTACATGTGATGGAGGCATGCACAGTGCCAGTAGGTGGTCTCAATAGCCATGCAGCAAGCTTGTGCTCTGTACATGTGATTAAGGAATGGCATGGATATTCAAGTGTATTTGAATTGCATTTGTTTGTTTTTGTCAATATTATGCTAAAATATACTTTCCTCAACTATATTTAAGTTCCCTAAGAAGAGCCAACCTTCAATTTTGAAAATTCCCACTTTATTCCCATAAATTCCCGTTAATTCCCATTAATTCCCATAAATTCCCGTTAATTCCCATGGAAAGATTCCATCTTTGAAAATTCCGGGAATTTTGCAACCCTACCTGTGAGTAATTAGGCTGCAGTGATTAAAGACCAGCGTTTACAACCATTCTTTGCTAGATCGTCTGCTAACTCTCTGAAACTTTGGATATCATTGCTCTTTACTGCCATAGCCTGCTTTCGCTCAGTTGCTGATCATCCTGTAGCCTCTCTGTTTATGCCCACCTGCCTGCCTCCCTGCCAGCACACGGACGTTCTCAGATTTTACTCATGGGACATCTTCACACCTCACCTGGATCACCTACCCCTCTATGCTTCACCTCTGCCTGGAACAATGACTCTGAGAATACCACCACATAGTTTCCCTCTGCCCCTCACTTCCCGGTTCCTGCACTGGATGTTACCAGTATCGAGTTCCCCCCCTTTGTCCACGACAGCCCCAAGGCTCCCTTCATGGACCCCCTCTCAGTTCACACAGTTCATATTTTGTGTCTCTCATAGTGTTGTTCTGGTGTGTCATAGTTCATAGTGTTTCATAGAAGTGTTTAGCTTGTGCTTTTGGTACTATACTAGGAACTAGTACTTCATAGTATATTTTCGTTCACAGCGTGCCAATTAACCCTTTGCATCTCTGTGTACATGGTGCTACAACTCGCGTTCTGCACTAAAAGTGTACTTTACACACAGTCTTTGTGCCTGCGAGCAGAGGCGGAGCCAGACATTTGAAAAACCCGGGGCTTAGCCCAAAAGGGTAGTATGCATGTGGGATTTTTTTTTTTTTTTGGGGGGGGGGTAGAAATGACTGAAAGATTAATAGGCCCTGTTTTGAGTTTTGTTCAAAAGAGAATGACTTCATATAGGGAAAAATATATATCACATGTGCAGGACACCTTAAACTAGTTTTTTAATTAAGCAGCAAGGCAGAACAAAGTCGGGGCTGTATCAAGACACAGGGACTAAACCCCAATTCAACCAGACCCTGAACTGATCCAGAATTAAAACAGGACTACAACAGTTCAAAATCAGGACTACTTAGGATTTAACCAAGACAGAATCAGAATCAGAACTAGATGATAGTAGCACTAAAAATCATCATAGACCTGCACTACACTTATTTTTTTTAATTCTACCAAAGTCCACTATTTAGATTGAGAAAAGTTTATATAATTATTTGGCCTTGTTGTGCAAACAAGCCTGCATAACTTAATAAATGTAGAATTTGAAAAATAACAAACCTAAAAAGAAACACTAGGTACGAGATACATGAGGACCTATGATACGGTGATACTTTTGGTAAACGACCATTTGACTAACATGTGTCTCACCTGCTCTTGTTCCATCTCTGTTCTGTCCTCATTCTCTCTCTCCCTCTCTGTTCTTCTCTCTCCCTCTTTGTGCTGACAATCATCAAATATACAGTTGAAACCAGATATTTACAAACTCTTCAGATAAAAACACAAACACTTTTTTAATTGTAACATCAAATCAGACTAAATGTTTATTTTTTTTAGATTGATAAATGTAAAAACATATTTGTTAACTTTAAGAGTAAAGAGAGAAACTATCTGTATTTCTTAATTGTAAATGGCACCAAATTGTATTCAAAATTGAGCCACACTTATGGAGCTCCACAGTTCTTTTTCTGGTGTTTGGTTGATATCTCTTGATTTTCCCATTTCAAAGAAACAGGCTCTGTGTTTTGCCTTATATGCATCCACAGGTGTGCCACCAATTTACTCACATGGACTCTACTAACCTATCAGAAGCTTCTTCAGCTCAGAATGGAATCGTCTGGAGTTTTCTTATTAATTAACAATAAACTTAGTGTACATGTACTCCTAAATTTGATGAAAGTGATAATAAATAGACAGCTCTGTCTCTCTTTATTCTGACATTTAACTAATTCAAAAGATATTTCAATATTTATCTAAAACAAAAGTTTACTCTAAATTGATGTTGTACAGTAAAAATGTTTTATGTTTTCTCCCTAAAGTGTATGTAAATATCTGGTTACAAATGTGAATATCCTGCTGTGTACTGAAATCCCTCTTGTTTTGCATAGAAATATACTGAACAACATACAAAGCATAATATATAAAATAACATTTACCTGAGTTTTTTCTTTGAAAGAACCCTCTAATGTCCATTCTTATATTTCAGTACATAACTGAAACCGATTTTGTCGTGGAGGGTAAGAACTGAAAATATGAAATAAACACACGTAAGCTAAGACTCTCTAAAAAATAGCATTTGTTCGGCTTTTCATTTCGCCAGTTGTTGATTCACTTGAAGAGCAAGTAACGTAATAATTGGTCAAGTGATCAGTTTGATATCAATCTTTCGTGATACACCGTCATATTTACATTATTTGTATGGTACGAATGATTTGCTTTGGTACCTGGTCAAACTTAAGCTCTCCTTAGTATGGCTGGCTCCGTTTCTCCAACAGCGCCCTCACAGGCAGCAGCTGCCCCGCCCTCTCGCTCAGTTGCTTAGTGCCTGAGCTCGGATCATACCAATATCAGGGGGGATTCACACACAGTCGTAAATTCCCACGGTGTGCACGATGTGTTTCGAATATTGTGTGTACTTTTTGTTTTATACAGTTGTCAGCCAGGCATCTAACTATGAAAAAATTACACTCCAAAAGACCCCGGGCTTCTGACAAAACAACCCGGGCTTAAGCCCAGTAAGCCACCCCCACGCTCCGTCCCTGCCTGCGAGTACTGTCTGCATTTGAGTCCTGTCTCTCATATCGGCCCCCTGGTCGTGACACTTAGGTTACTTTAGCAGTACTTTAAAATTCCTCCTGCTATTTATTTTTGGATTTTTTCAATAGGGTACAGTTAAGAGTGACAGGAAAGCAGAGGTTGGAGAGGAACCCAGGCCGGCCGCTCTCAGCCAGTACAGCATATGGTCACTTGCTCATCCCAGTGAGCTAAACCGGTGCCCCCTTCATATGTCATCACTTAAAGACCGGATTGTCAGCTTTTGGGAAAATGCTAGATAGGGTTAACACAATGTCATTCATAAACATTTCTACTCTACAACCTGTGCAACCTGAGCATAGGAAAAATGTGTCTACTGCACTTGTATGGAAGGTTTATAAGTGTTTGCAGTTCTAGACTCTACACAATATTACATGTGAAAAAAATTAGGAAAATGTGTCCAGTTGCAAGTGCAACCAAACAACTTTCTTGTTTTTTGAACATTCTGAGTATAATAATAACTTGCAGGAAGAAAAAAAAGCTTGCTTTGCATCCATGCAGAGGTTTCTATAAAAATGTGACATCACCTTGTGAACACACAGGGTCGTTTCACCAAAGCTCATCTTGAGTGAAACGGTCTAAAGTGAAACTGTCTGAAGTGACTGTATAAGACAGACCTGTCTGTGTTTGTGAATTCTGCATAAATCTGAACATAAAAAGAAAAGAGAAATCCAAGAAGAAAGGAATTAAATCAACGTTAAACATATTGGATTATTATACTTGGATGCATGTTAGTAGTTATTTTACTGGATAATCCTGCAGTGACTATGAAATTACATGTATTCATAAATTACCTGCAGTTGGTGATTATTTGAGATGGACTTAACGAACTGTCAAGTAAACTGGGGACTGAAAAAGACTTTTTTTAATGAGTAATTCTGTCAGGCTGCTAAAGCTGAGATCGTCAGTGCTGCACAATGTGTTTTTTTTCTGCTGTCAAAGCAGCAAAGAGTTATAAAAACTGTCATCATCAGGCTTATTGTATCGTTGAATCCTTATTAAATTCTTTATTAAATGGCCTGAAATTTCATTAGAGCTGCATTTTTACAAAATGTTGGTTCATTTCCTGGAGCACAGTACTGACTCTTGAATCACCTCTAACTGCTCTCAGACTCAGGAAGTTCTCAAAAGCTGTGTCCAAATTCAGAGGCTGCATCCTCTTGAGACCGCATTTGTAGGCCGATTACGTCGCAGCGATGCAGTGAAGGTTTTCCAAATACGTAGACTCCTCCAAATGCGGCCGACAAAAGCGTCTTCCTTTTCCCCAGATTTAAAGGATGGGTCAGGTGTATCCTGACCTCTGACCTATCCTGTTTGGCCCAACCTATCCCAGAATTAATAGCGCGGCCCAACCAATTCCAGTTTTGAACAATGCTACTTAGTTTTAATATTACTCTTATTACTCTTTCTAGGTCACAAAATAAACTTTGAAGATATTTTCAGGTCTTTTGCTACTCAGGTTAAACATGATATATAAGTCACTTAGATAACTTAAAAATGTTATTGCTTGGCTTTTTTCAGTGTTTTCTTTTGTGCCTGAGTAAATCAGTTTGGCTGAGATTAGCTGAATAAACGTCAAACGGAAAACTGATTAAACAGAAGTGTGAGATGGTCGAAAATTTACAGCAGTGTCCTGTTATGTTTTAGATAGCAAGGAGCAGACAGCTGAGTTTATTAAACTTCACTGAGACAGCGGTGAAATCTGAAGGCTAGACTGTCCAATTTCACACTTCCGGCCAACCCAGCCTTCGGAGGCCTTCGCGGTCTACGTTGGCCGGGTCCTCAGGAGGATGCAGCCTCTGAATTTGGACACCGCTAAAGAGTTTAAATGTTTTATGAATTACTCTTCAATCAGTATTGAAGCTGAGTTCAGATCATGGTGTTGTTTTGGGCAAAAACGTATTCTGTGAAACGTATTCTGAGTGGATTGATTATTATTAGTTTGTCGGTTTTGATTTGTGAAAATCTTGAAATAATCTTTAAGGAAGATGGAAGACAAATAGAGTAAAAGTCCATCCCTGTTGCAACAGACATCGAAGAATTTAGCTGTGATGTCATATGAGGGAGTATGGCCAAGCTAGATCTCTGCTGGATGTAAGAAATGCAGATGTTAACAGTTTTAACTCAAGGTTAAAAATATTAATCAGTATAAATATGACAGGCAAAAGACTTAAAACTACATTATATGGATGAAAGTACTGGGCTACAATCAATCAATTGCACAATTAACTGGAAGTATTTAGGAACCACAGCAACTTGTACATGAAGTGCTGTAAAGTTACACAGCAGGTTCACCATGTGCCCTGCTGACTCACTAACTGTTAAATGCAAAGCTCCTCTGGTACGTCTGTATGTGGACCATTATGGTAGTCTTCCGTCAGAAAAAGTGAGCTATTTATTTATCCTGGGGAAAAAAACAAACAAGAATATAAAACATAAGGCCAAAGAGGACTCAGACTTTAGTGACTAAAATGGGGAAAACGAAATACTAAGAACGTGGACCTGGAGCATGGAGGAAGGTAAAGTGATGTTCCAGCCAGGATCAAAGGGGAACTGACACAATATATGTACATGAGGGTGTTTGGGGAAAGTAGAGACAAATGGGAACACAGGAGGGACAAATCAGGCACAATGAGACAGCAGAAGCGAGACAGTGGACTGTCAAAATAAAACAGGAAGGAAACAGATGGACCAGACAAAGGAAGAGAGGCAATACAAACACTGAGACGAGACTAACAAAATACAGGGAGTGAGAGCGAGGGAGACAGGGAGACTTGACATCTGTAACTGGACAGGCCTAACTACACACAGGGGATGCTGGGGAGGTCACACCGAGGTGAGACTAAGACAAACAGAACACAAATGGGAACTAAGAATCAGCACCAGGGCTCTCAAACTGAACATAAGAACCTCAATAATTCCCTACAGACCAAACAATGCAAAACACATAATTCAAAATGCATCATGACCCCAAACAAACTCAAAACACTGGGTCAAAACCCAGGACCATGACAGCTGCATGAATAACTTGCCTTTCTGGTTCTTAGAGTTAGCAGTATGGTACAGCAGCAACCTGATGATATTCTTCATCATTTAGCTCCGTAGCATGAGAAATGGTCTGTAAAGAAGGAGGTTGTGAGTCCTCATGGCAGGTTATCTTGTCATGTTTTTACCCTGACCATAACATCTCTGATGCGGTTTTGTTCCATCCCTACCAGAGCTTCAAATCAACCTGGGAACATTTCAAAAACAGAGCATTTAGTCGTCTGTTGTGAAATTGACAAGATTCATTGTGTCTGACTTCCCAACATCCTCATCTGTAGGCTGCCTCTACTTTTAGTGATGGTGCTTCCAGGATGTCTCCGAAATGCACTTTGTTAAATCTGGTGGAAACACAACCACACAATGTCTTAAGTGAGTTTCATCACCTCAGGTGCTTGTGTTAAAGTGAGAGTATGACTTAGCAATGTCTGTGTCTTCTGTCTTAATTTTTTCTTTATTTTGTTCTAACTGATGAATGAATCATTAAACAAATCTTGTGCACAAAGAGGGATGTTCAGTAACATCTCAGATGTCAGCATAACTTTTATTTTTCATATGTGTCAAAACTTTATGTGTTTTAAAAACAGTAGAAATAAACACCATGGATGTTTTGTGTGCTTTTATGTGTAACCATGGAATCACATGTGTCTGGTCTCACTTTCTCTCTGCACCAGCTGTTTACACACCCACAATCCCCAGTTCACACTCAGTCATGATTCATTGGCTCTCGCTGTTTGTCCTTCAAACATACAGCAGAAGGCTGTTGAAGTACGCCTTTTTAAATTGCATACAAATGCAGATACGTGTAACTGTTAATTAAGCAGAGGATGTGACATTACCAGCTGATAACACAGTGGAATTTATTTTCAGAAAGCTGAATAAAAAACGTGTTGTAAAACATCAGCTACAAAAGCAGTAAGTTCTCCTTCATATGATCCAATTACAGCAGCCATAAACTGGTTTGTAGCTTTTCTAGGGATTCAGACTGTTAGTCTGATTTCAACTGTCAGACTGTATGGAAATGTCAGCTTCATAACAATTTTATTTATTCATCATTTACACCAAAGTCAGAGCTCTCCAAAAATAATGAAAAGTTGACATAACTGTCCATGCATTGTTCAAGCCAGTTACACTGGAATAACTTAAATGGGCAGCAACACACAACTTTAATTATTACCAATCTTGTTGTCCAGTTAAAATTCTTTAGGAGCTAAGTCTTCTCCCCTGACACTTAATTAATCCAACTTGCTATAGGTTAGACTCGGGATAACAGTAGCTGCCTATCGTTATCATTGATTGCAATCTAGCACAACCGTTCTTTCCTTCCCTCATTCTCCGATAACTGCCTAAAATATGGATAGAAGAATTCCAACCATGTGTTGTTCCACATTATACTATTCTCTCGGTCTATCTTATTCTCTCTGGGAATAAGATAGTCCATTTCTCTGTTTTTCTCCTCCTGCCTTACAAAGTGAAGTCAGCTAAACACCAACCTGACAAAGTGACACGCTGGTCCACCATGTCAATTTCATGCTTTGCCTGTTCAAAACGTGAAATGTACATGCAGGGCTCTAGAGTGCGACCAATTTGGTCGCAAATGCGACCAAATTTTTCAGTGGTGCGACTAAAAATAAATATTTGGTCGCACAGGTGCGACCAACTGTTCCGGTAACAAAGAAAAAACTCTGTAACTCTCCGTGTGGTCAACAACAGACACACATTATGCCCCTATCGTGGACTAAACCAATCAGAGATAGTCAGGGGCGGGACCTCTCTGATTGGCCGTGGTCCAGTTGAAAGTGCAGGTGGAAGAGAGAGGTGAGTAGCTTGAATAAAGCGATATCAATTCATTAACGGATTCCACACAAAGACCTAAACACGGAGCGGACCCAACACATCAGAATCAGCTTCGTCTTTCTCGGCTTTCTCACCCGACGGCCTGAACACGGACACGCTGTCGGAGCTTAGCGATTCTTCGGGTCCGCGCTGTGTTTACGTCTTTTTGCGCTGATTCTGAGCTGCAGGTTTTGCCTCTCTCCAACCAAAATTCACCGAGCCTGCAGCAAAAGAAGCAGCAAACTGCGCTTCACATTTGATCAATGTCGTCATGAATTCCCTCTGACTTTTGCTGTTTTGCTTCCACCACGATAAAAATCACACTTCCTGCACAGCTCTCTCTCTCTCTGTACTTCAGGAACAGTTTCCCGTCTCAAATCTGTTTTCTGCATTATTCATTCGCTTATTACCCACCAGTCTAGCGTTGTTTACAGCGCTTTTTCTTTTTTCACTTAAATGACCTCGGACAAGAAAGCCTAATTTCTGCTGTTCAATACTGAAGAAATTTAAATTTCTTAAAATTATGCAAAATTACAGAATATTTTTAAGGTTATCTGCTATAAAAAGCCAGACCAGGAAAATCTCCTTCATGTTTTCCTGTGTTTTATTCTCAGTTACTTTCACACAAAGGCATCTGCTGTGATTTTCACAATTCTGATGAAGTCTCATGTGTATCAGTACTGATAAATGATCAGAATTATAATATTTCTGACTGTCTGAGGCTAAATTGAATCAAATCAGGACTTTGAGAACCGGAATTGAATGGATTATAGAAATCAGTGATGATACTCAGCCCTAGTGAGCAGCCTAGGCCTGAGAGAAGTGGATGTACTGTAGCTGTGGGTAATAAGAAAAGATGAAAAGAACTATTGATAACTTTTTTGTTAAGTTAAGGCCTGATCTGTCTGAAATTCATAGCCAGTGCTCTGACACGGTGCCATCAATATTTGAATGCTGAAAAAGCACAGTGTATCCAGGAAACACATTATATGCTGCGATAAATGCACTGCCCAAGTGTCCCCTCTCCCCACTGCCTTTCAGCAGCAGACAGCAGCAAACAGGTCGTCAGAGGAGGCCAAGATGATGATTAAGTTTTTAACATTTTCTACAATATTGACAAAGCACTTTAAGCACAAGTTTGTTAGTTAATAATTTAGAAATTAATATTGTCTGTATGGACTTCCCCCCCCAAAGAAAGTGCACATGTAAAACTGCGGTGTTAAGCGATGCGGTTGAAAAATTTGAGTGCGCCTAACTTTTGTGCCGGTACGCCTAAATTTTTAAAGTTAGGCGTACCGGTGCGCCCATGTCAAAAAGTTAGTCTAGAGCCCTGACATGCATGCTGTAATCTGCAGTAACAGCAGAGGGAGATGTTTTATTTCAAGCCAACATGAAAATTATCGCAGGAAAGCATTTAAACAGACATTTTTAAGTTTAAAGTTTCATCTAATCTAATCAAATCTAATTAACCACCTAGCGTCATCGATTCTGACAATTAAAGTCCCTAGCATGTACCTAATACGTTTTTGCCTGCTAACGACTTTTTGGCTTTAAGTATATTATCTCCCGCTGCTGGTAATGCAATTTCTGCATGCGTGTCCATTTCATGTTTTGCCATGATACTGGGTTGGCTACACTATGTGCCACACATTAACGCTAACACACCACTTCACCCTCTGTTGGGTTGTATGGTTGACAAAAGGTATTTAAAAGCTTGCTCCAGGCTTGAACACAAAACCTCAGCATTGCTCTACAGTGTACTGTCATATAAGTATCGCGTGCTAACCGATTGTGCCACTGGAGCTGTGTTTATACAAGTGCACACAGCTCTCCACCTGTCAAAATAACTGCAGCACTTGTGTAATTCAAGTAACATCTTAATTTTGGAACTGAATTGTGATTACTGAATTTAATTACAGAAAATTGTAATGCGATTAGTTGGGAACTTGTTACATTCTGTCCATACCGCCAGCCTTTCAGAAGAAGAATGTCACATTTTAAAGAAACTGAGGCATGACGCATTTAATGGAATATGAAGTAACACTGAAGTACCAACTGAATTACAAAGATGGAAAAAAATACAGTTTTTAGTTGGCTCTGGTTTTGAAATAAACAGTGGTTCATGTCTAGGTTGGAATTGCTTCAGATCCAAATTCTTTTGGTACCTTTGACCCTTCTATAATTGATTGAATTTCTAATTCAAACTGTTTCTGTTGGGGAGTTTGGAGACCAAAGTGCTATGTCAAGAGGTTTGCTCAATCTGGCCAGTTTGGCTTGTAAAGAGCAAAACCATGCCCAGTTCAGGATTCTGCTGGACAAAGCCCAAGCCCCCGGTGGGGACGAGGACTTCTGGTACCAGCTCACCCAGAGAGACAAAGATTTGCAAACAGAGGTATAGAATTACAGCTTTGTGATGAGTCTTTACACAGTGTTGTGTTTGTAAAAATTTTCCCTCAAGGTCTTTTTTTTTTTCTTTTATAGGTTGATCAGATTGTAAAACAAGGCTGTAGGGCTCTGAAGTTGGTGCTTAAGGAGTGGGTAAACCAAGCCCCAGAGCTCCCATTCTTGATTAACCTTTCTACTCAGATTTTTATTTTTTCTTGGTTAAGCTGATCTTATTAGAAATTTCTGTTGTGTTTTCTTAGGTTCTTGGTTTTAAGAGAAAATAAACACTCATGTTCAATAAATATTTTAGAGAACAAAATTAATATTATACATGTAATATGTATTAAAATATCTATCTATCTTATGCAGCTTTCAGTAGTAAAACGTGCTTTGAATGGACCAGAATTTCACAATGTGCCTTCTCTACAGACTTAAACTTTAAGAACTCAAATCTGCTTTGCATGGTAGCAACTATTCTAGTTGCTTTGCATGATGTGCAGCCATTACAATTCATTTAACACCTGTAACTAGGGATGGGTACCGGTGTTCTGACATAAACGGTAGTAACCAGACCGAAAAGCAGCGCACATTTCGGTGCTTTATTTCGGTGCTTTTTTTTCCTGAGCTGTGATACACTTCTAGCCAATCATTTTACGTTTCCGAGGATAGTAGGCGGGGCCAGGTACATACGTTCTGTTAGAGCAGAGCTACAGATTAAAAATGTCCAAGGCGAAGCGGTCAAAAGTCTGGCTGTACTTCACAGCAAAATATGCAAACTCAGCAGCCTGCAACAAGTGCTTTAAGCTGATACTGTGATACTGTCAAAGGAGGTAACACCAAGAATCCGATTAAACAGCTGGCGACGCATAGCGTTTTTTTTAAAAGCCGAGAAATGCGCCGTATTTGATAGCTTGCTGCGAGACCTCACACCGTGCACGTCGGGTGGGTTGCCAGTTATCGGACCCGGAGCAACATCCCCCAAAAACCCGAAGAATAGAGTCCTGGCCCCTAGCCCTGCCAGTGTAGCAGAAATGATGACGGATGATGATGGCAGCAGCAGCCGTTCTTCTCTGCGTGAGTAGCTTCATGTTGTTCGTGTGTAATTTACGTTGAGTAGGCTAACCACGTTATTAAATTAATGCATGTAAGGTGAACTAGCAAACATCATCATAGCTACATGCGGCTGTCCTCTTGTTTGATGGCAGATACTCCCTTCACCCTGGCCAAAAAGGCTAAAATGACCAAAGAAAAAGTGGGAAACAGTTAAACGTGAGAGGGTTTAAGTTTGTGTTTTTTCCATTGTTTAAGCACTGCTTCCAGCCAAGAGTGATGCCATATATGCCACATAGCTGCAGAAAAGGCTAACATTGTTATCTTTTTACAAAAAAAACCAGCTGAACATGAGGGGTTTTTGGACAAAGTTTGTGTTCTCCATTCTTTAAGCACCGGTTTGAGGACCGTTTAAGCACCGGTGTTCCAGATCTACTGGCGTTTAGATCAACTGGCGTTGGTCGAACAGATGTGTGGCAGTCTTGCGTTTCAGTAGCTCCTACCGACAAACCAGCAAAAAAAACGCCAAATGTGTCACCTGTGACACTTGTGAGGTTGTCTCAAACACACTCCGTCAGTCTTGATGCTGTTGAACAACAAAATGTTTAAAAATGTGGCGAGTTTACCTGGTGATATCCTCATGCGCGACGCGATCGCGAAAACAGCAAACAAGTAATACCACGCCGTTGTTGTTCACAGGACAGCAAGAGTAAACGATCGGGAGACTCCTGTCGTCGTTATCGTTCCCCTCGCACGGTTTGTTTCTCCGAATTCAGCGTTTTTGCTTCACAACTAAAGCGAGCAGTTTACTTTGTGCACTAACATGGACTCGAGTCAACCAGCGCCACCTCTGGCCAAGTGCCACAGCCTACAGCCAGATCAGCCTGTGACACACATCTGCACCACGTTTGAATTCGTGTCATGCACATTTGTACCTTTCATTTGTGTCTGTTTGTGCGTCATGCAAATAAACCTTTGAAATGAATGAAATTATATCATGTATTTATTATCAGCCTACATTTGTACAAAATGCCAAATGACATACACATAGTCATAAGAAATCACCATCCTGATATCAATACTTTTGCCCATAAGAAAAATGTCGTGAACACACTAATATTTCACCAGTGTTGTAACATCACATGTCGTTAGCATAGTCTACCTGTGTCTTCCCTCTGCAAACGAACATGTTAGAGTTGGTTGTTATATGCAGTCTGTATAAGTGTGGTCAATCTAATAAACATTTGTAAGGAGATGGCAGTTACTGTGAATGTACAGCAGGTGATTAGTAATAAATAGTCAGACAATGACTCTGACAATCTCATTCAATCTTGCAGATTGCACCTTCTGTGGAAAGTGGTACCACACAGTGTGTGTGGACTTCCCTTGTGCAGAAGGCGACTAAAATTGTTGTGGGTGCTAAATAAACAGAAAAAAGTGATCCCTGTTGTCTTTGCTTACTGATTGTTTTCAGTGTTGACAATCCACATTGCTGCCATTGCATCTTTCAACATGTTTGTGGGTAGATTTGGATGTACCAGGGGTAAGTGCAGCCACTCAGCCTCTACTCAATGTGATCATAGCAGCAGGTGCAGATGTGTCACAAGTTAATCTAGTAGTAGGCTATGGTAGTAGTGGACTGACCTCCATTTGAAACTGCTCCAGCTGCTGTGTGATAGTGGATCTGCTACAAATTGAAGATCATAAGCAAGTTTTGGAAATTAACCCTTGTATTAAGTTGAAGAACAAACAATTGACATTGATTTTGTTGCAGGTCATTTAGATCCATACTGTGTAAATCCACTCAGAATTATCCAAAAACTGCAATAAAACAATAGCAACTTTATTTCCCATCAGATAAACATGTAGAACACAGACATACAACAGTTAGACTTTCCATAACCATTTTAGGAACAATTTGGTTTTTCGTTCTTACAAACACGTATTTTGAACTTGCCCAACGTTCTCAGTTTTTCAATGCTCAACATTTTCGATTTTGTCCACATGATGGACAGAATGTAACTGTGTGCTTTCTGCAGATGTACTTCTTGCATTTCTCACAAAAAGTGCTTGTTTTCAAACAGGAACCTTCCTAACTAAGATTTAAAACAAAGGATTTCTACGTCTCCTCCAGTCTCACAAACAGATGACAAACCAAGCGACACACCTGAGTCACTGACTTTCTTATATCAGAATCAGAATCAGAATGGGTTTTATTGCCAAATGTTGAGCGGGTTTACAACATTAGGAAATTGCTGCGGTGCTTCAGTGCAAACATACTGTTAGAAATACTGTTATAAATTAAGCTTAAATAGACATGAAAATAAAAATGAGAATAAGAATAAAAAGTGCTAAGTAGATAGATAGATATATACATGAGTGCAGGTGGTGATCAGTGCCAAACATGGAATGATGCAGTGAACACAGCGTAGGGTCATGTGTTAGTGGTGGGAACAGTCATATCCACTCACTCTCACTGACTGTTTATTACTAATCACTGTGTAACTGCTGTGAATTCACAGTAACTGCCATCTCCTTACAAATCTTCATTGGATTAACCACACTTATACAGACTGTATATAACTCCAGCCATGTTGATGGATTGCCTATATTGGCTGGAAATATTCATTTTCAGGGAAAAGACACAGACAGACGATGCTCACAGGATGTGATGTGACAACACTAATGAAATATTGATGTGTCATATTTGTCCAAGGCGTATTTCATTGTTATGGAAAAAGAGAATATTAAAATCATGATGACCAATTGGAGTGGTGATTTCTATGACTTTGTGTATATAATTTGGAATTTTGTACAAATGTAGGCTGATAATAAATACATGATATCATTTCATTCTTTCCAAAGGTTTATTTGCATGACGCACAAACAGACACAATTGAAAGGTACAAATGTGCATGACACGAATTCAAACGTGGTGCAGATGTGTGTCACAGGCTGATCTGGCTGTAGGCTGTGGCACTTGGCCAGAGGTGGCGCTGGTTGACTCGAGTCCATGTTAGTGCACAAAGTAAACTGCTCGCTTTAGTTGTGAAGCAAAAACGCTGAAACCGGAGAAATAAACCGTGCGAGGGGAACGATAACGACGACAGGAGTCTCCCGATCGTTTACTCTTGCTGTCCTGTGAACAACAACGGCGTGGTGTTACTTGTTTGCTGTTTTCGCGATCGCGTCGCGCATGAGGATATCACCAGGTAAACTCGCCACATTTTTAAACATTTTGTTGTTCAACAGCATCAAGACTGACGGAGTGTGTTTGAGACAACCTCACAAGTGTCACAGATGACACATTTGGCGTTTTTTTGCTGGTTTGTCGGTAGCAGCTCCTGAAACGCAAGACTGCCACACATCTGTTCGACCAACGCCAGTTGATCTAAACGCCAGTAGATCTGGAACACCGGCACCGTTTCAAAAGTACCGATTTGGCACCGGTATCGGATAAAACCTAAACGATACCCATCCCTACCTGTAACATATTATCTCATAAATGTTAAAACAAACTGACAAGACTTATTAGGTAGCAATGTCTACACCCAGATTTTATATGTTCTTTATGTAACTCAGTGTGATGTATTGTGTTTCAGAGAAGCGCTGGAATTTACACTACCAGTCAAAAGTTTGAACACACCTTCTAATTTCATATTTTTTCAATATTTGATCTGCTTTCTACATTGTAGATGCATACTGAAGACATCAAATATGTGAAGCAAGATATATGAAATTATGTAGCAAAGAAAAAAATAATAAATAACTCTAAACACATCTTATATTTTAGATTACACAAAGTGTCCACCCTTTGCTTTGTTGACAACGCTGCAAACCCTTGACCTCTCAATGAGCTTCACGAGTCTCTGTGTCTCTGCTGTGTGTCTCTGTGTGTCTCTGCTAGCCAGCTAACTAGGCCTCTTAGTTAGCTAGTTTAGAGTTTTTCTGTTAAATTATGTTGTAAATTTATGTGGCATGTAGCACCTTGGTTCCTGGAGGAACGTTTCGCCTCACTGTGTACTGTTAAACTGTATATGGTTGAAGTGACAATAAAGCCAACTTGACTTGACTTGACTTGACTTGATGTAGTCAACTGAAATGGTTTTCACTTCACAGGTGTGCCTCAGGGTTCAGTTGTGGATAGCTTGCCTTCTTATTGGGGTTGGGACCATCAATTCTGTCGTGCAGAAGTCAGGTTGGTACCAGCTGACAGTCCTATTTAAATGTTAGAATTCTTTTTTTCCAACTTTAATTTTTATTAGTTTTAGTTAATTAAATGTTAGAATTCATATTATGGCAAGAACCAATCAGCTAAGTAAAGAGAAATGGCAGTCGATCATTACTTATTTAAGAACTGAAGGTCAGTCAGTCTGGAAAACTGCTAAAAGTTTGGATGCATCCCCAAGTGAAGTTGCTAAAACCGTCAAGCACTAAAAGGAAACTGCTCACATGAGGACTGTGCCAGGAAAGGAAGACCAAGAGTCACCTCTGCCGCTGAGAATAAATTAATCTGAGTCACCAGCCTCCGAAATTGCAAGTTAACAACACCTCAGATTAGAGCTCAGATAAATGCCACACAGAGTTCCAGTAGCAGACACATCTCTACATCAACTGTTCAGAGGAGACTGCACGAATCAGGACTTTATGAACAAATAGCTGCTAAGAAACCACTACTAAGGAAAAGCAACACACAGAAGAGATTTGTTTGGGCCAAGAAACACAAGGAATGGACATTAGACCAGTGGAAATCTGTGCTTTGGTCTGATGAGTCCAAATTTGAGATCTTTGGTTCCACCTACCGTGTCTTTGTGCAACACAAAAAAGATGAACATATGGTCTTTTTTTTCTGCCTCTCCTGTAGCAATCAGAATTATTGTCCGAAGGCCAGGAAAAGGGATCGTTAGATTTAGTTTCCCAAGTGGACCATTAAGGCTTTTGCTTGTTCACTTGACTGTCATAGTTTATTCAATCTTTATTATTACTATTTTTTCACTTTTAAGTTATTACAATCAGAATGGACAGGACCAGTGGACAGGTAAGAGAAAGAAGAAGAAAAGAGAAGTTGTGTGAGAGTTAACAGAAGGAGAGGGAAAGAAAAATAGAGCTAAACATGAGGAAAGACACTGACACTAAAAATCTGTTTGATCCCCTGCTAAAAAATAAAACTAGCAAAAAGACAATAAATAGGGAAACTACAGCAGCAACCAACATAAGCATAGTAACAGTAAATAATAAACACTGAATGTTGCT
Source organism: Aulonocara sp. 'chitande type north' Nkhata Bay (assembly GCF_057382095.1). Taxonomy (NCBI): domain Eukaryota; kingdom Metazoa; phylum Chordata; class Actinopteri; order Cichliformes; family Cichlidae; genus Aulonocara; species Aulonocara sp. 'chitande type north' Nkhata Bay. Next base: position 31,744,270 of record NC_141358.1, on the reverse strand, counting down.
GGACTGATAAAAGCATGATTTGTTTGGAGGCAGCAGCCAAGCAGTATAGCGTGTGTCTGTGAGTACCTGTTTGTACACCTGTGTGAACACTAGTGTGAACACCTGTGTCCACACCTGTGTGTGTAAGCGCGCTTGTAATCATAAGGTTTCTCCATGTAACTGTCTAATAGGAGGGTGTTGGGAGCCATAGCCCTTCCCCCCAGGACATGAAGCAAGCATGGAGGAGATCCAGGCCCCCATACATCTAGAGGCCCCCCAGAGCACGAGAGCCCAAAGAGGATCACTGCAAGGAAGTTGCGCCACCCACCTAGAAAGGAGCTGAGGAGTGCACCAGACTTGGGACACCTAGCAGGCACTGTGCAGAAGCCACAGGGGGGTTATTTCACACCTTTTTGTTTATTACATCATTCCAAATGTGTTCATTCATAGTTTGATGCCTTCAGTGAGAATCTACAATGTAAATAGTCATGAAAATAAAGAACACTGTTGGGAAGGTTACTTTTAAAATGTATTCCACTACAGATTACAAAATGCATGCGCCAAAATATATTTTGTAATGTATTCAATGAGAGTAATGTATTTGGAATACTTTGGATTACTTAATATATTGTCGTGCTGTGTGATTTATTACTATTACTGAAGGTTACTCGCTATTTTAATACCAACTAGATTTTTAAATTTTAATATAAAATGAGTAACAGTAGGGTGGATATTAGGTAAGGCGGCACTTTTTGCAGCGATCTCGTATAGAAAACTATTCCGCGCGTATATAAAACAGGTCTGTGGCTCCAAACCATAGTAAAGGGACCTCTGGCTAATACGCCGGGTTCCGTGTCGGGCTCATATCCGAAAAATAGCTTTACTTTGTTGTCTGGGTCAACTTTGCTAGCGAGAGACACAGAGAGGCGTTGAAAGGCTGCTCCAGCTTATTGTTTCAGAGGAAAACACGAATACTGTGTACAGTCGAGTCTTAATAACTTACTTACAACTGGGATCATCAGGCACTCTTTTTTTGGCTGCAGTGGTTATTATTATATTTACATGCTACCAGCTCCCGTTTCTCATCGGTCACTTTTTGGATAATAATTTTTAAAAATATTTCTTCACGTCATTATGCGGCCGCAAGTAGAGGTGACCAAAAGCTTGGAGTGACCAAAAATAGAGAGGGGACAGCCTAACATATGGAACAGGAAAAGACCGCTGTGTAATCCATGTATTTCAACAAAGTAACTGTATTCTGAATACCACCTTTTTAAACGGTAACTGTAACGGAATACAGTTACTCATATTTTGTATTTTAAATACGTAACGCCGGTACATATATTCTGTTACTCCCCAACACTGATAAAGAAAAACCATTATATGAGAATGTGTGTTCACACTTTCGACTGGTAGTGAATATGTGCCATTGGTAGTGGGGAACCTTTGGAGACACTCCACACTTAGGCTTTCCAGAGGCTAATGACTGCCTGTGATACACTCAGAGAGAGTGCCAGTAGCTTTACTAAACTTGGCTACAGACAACAAGCAACAGAGGCACATGGAGAGTGTGCGCATGGTTTGAGGTTAGTCAGCCAACAGTTACACCAGGCCTAAATTGAAAAGTATCTGAAACTGGAACGGTTTTGAAACCATGCTATGTGCAATACGGAAGTGTAGTTTTTACTAAAGCAAATATAATTTTGGGCAGCATGGTGGCACAGTGGTTAGCACTGTTGCATCACAGCACGAAGGTCCTATGAGGCACTACACTTAAATGGAATAGTGTGAGGTCCATTTATTTTGGACAGTTTTCTGTAGGTTTGCCTCTGTATACCACTGCAGTATATTTTAAATCAAACTACAAAATTATGATTGAAATGCTTTAATTCAAGGTGAGGTTTGTGGGTTCTAAACTTCAGGTCACTGACTGCATCCAAATATTTTCATCCAACTATTAAATACAATCCTTCCAGAACTACAGCAAGAACAGTGGAGAAGTGGCAGAAAAAAGATGGAAACAAATACACATGGATTATTTTAATTCAGTTTGCTTAATTGGGTTCCCTTTTTCTTCTTTCAGAAATTGTGTACAAGTTGGATGGTGTTTTATGCAATATTACAGTAATCTAAAAAATACTTCTCACATGGTTTCCTTGCAACGATATAGAGGAATAAGCAAAATAAGTATTTTGCCCTGTGAGGTAGAAACTCTTGCATACAACTTTGTGCATACAAGTCCATCAGTAAAGTAAGATGATGAACATGTTTTTGTACAACTTTGTTGTATGTTTATCTATCAACAGGCTCTTTTTATGAAGCTTTATTCAACTGCAAGATCTTTTTCTCTTGTGTCTTCTCTGGCAGTTAAACTCAAAATACGTCCTCCTGGAGTACCCTTCTGCACGCCAGTTTAATGATATCGAGCCACAACATAACATTATTTGGGTTGTTTTTGTTTGTTTTGCTTTTTTTTTTTTGATAATTGAAAAATTTGTTGGCACCATTGCACGCGCACACGCTCACGTACATCCTCACCGAGTCATAATATTTAGACCTAAGTTGGAAAACTCATCAGCATGTTTCCAAAGAGAAAGGTGCTTGGTGTGATTTATGGCCTACTTCATGCTCCCATTTCCTTTAGTAGGTAATATGTGTCACTTTTATGACACTGCTGAAGTTGAAGTGTTGAGGTGAAATGTTAAGTGATGTTTCAGCGATATGCAAAAGGAAGAGATTGGCTTAGCCTTAAGTGGATATTCCAGCACTCATTCAGCCACCAGAGATCACAGCCATTTTCTAACTCTAACATAACAAGGGCAAATGGATCGTGTGTGTCCTTGATGAGCCCTCACAAGGCTTTAGAGCCAGTGGGAGGAAAAACACACCACTGTACTGTCATGTCCGCTAACACTACAGCACCACAGGGCTAATGATGTGTGTACTGAAATCTAGCATGTATATTCTACTTTATGTGTTTGTACTCAGTTCTGTGTGTACATGTTCAGAGATGTGTGTGTACTCATATGTACAAATAAATCCTTAAACAAGTTTGTGTCATTAAGTACATTTTTATTTATAGAGCACCATTGAAGATAAACATCACAAAGATAACAAAAAGCAATGTTTAAAAGAGACCACTTAGTCCACAGATCTCAAGATCACAGGGAGAGGATTACTGAGTCAGGGGAGCACTGCAAAATCTCTGTCTCCTTAAGTTTTCAATCTGGTATGCACAGCCAGCAGGCCCTGAACCAGAGGTAGGCATGCCCAGGCCTCAAGGGCAGGTGTCCTGCAGGTTGTAGATATCACCCTCGGTCAACACATCTGAATCAAATGATTAGTTCATTACCAGGCATCTGGAGAACTTTAAGACATGTTGAGGAAGTAATTTAGAAATTTAGATGTGCTGGATCAAGGACACATCTAAAATCTGCAGGAGACCGGCCCTTAAGGCCAGGAGTTTCCCCACCCATGCCCTAAAAACATGGCCCTGGGACTAAGTGCAGATGTATGGATGTAAGAGTTCACTGATGTATCCTGGTGCTCCTGTGTCAGGGGCACAATGATTTTTGTTTTTTCTTCATTAAGTTGGAGAGGGTTGTTAGCCATCCAACTTTTAATACATTCTAAGCAGCTATTCACGAACTGTAGCTTAGAAACTTCTTGGAACTTAAAATATAGTTAAATGTCATCTGCGTAACAAGTAATTTAATAAAGGGGCAATAAATGTACAATAAGGGCTCTAAAACAGAACCTTGTTGAACACTGTAGGGAAGGGAAGTGGAAGAGGACCTTTACTTGGATGCAGCACAGAAAAGGATCGTTAGGATATCAACTATTCCAGAGAAGACCTTGATACTCCTCAGTAAGGAAAATCGTTATTGGCTGTCCTAAAAGTCGCTAGAAGTCGCTAAATGACATCATCGCCTAATTTGCATAATTGGTCATGCTAATATAATTATAACCAATGTTGTTGGAGAGAGAAATAACATCGTGGAAGAGACATAAAAAAAAAGCAATAATTGCTTTTTTTAATGTCACAATTCCAACCCTGCTCCTTTATCCGGGCTTGGACCGGCAAAAGTGATCCGAAATAGGCACTCTGGTGGAGTGTTTGGATGTTAACAATGGATCAAGTGTGTGTGTGTGTGTGTGTGCGTGTGTATGTTTATAAGTAGTTTTAAACCTCGTGATCCACAAAACAGCATAACAGTAAAAGAAGAACTGCGTTACATTCAGTGCGGGAGCAGCGGCTTCACTCATGCGCGATTCATTTGCAGTTCGGACGCATAGGTGTGAACATCTTCTGCCCTGCAGCTGGGGGAGGACTATCCTCCGCCCATGAGCGCTTTGGAACTGGTGAGGTGCCCACGGCAGGACCCGCTGCTTGTTGAGAGTAAAAGCAATACCCGCTTTCACGTCAAAAAGACGTCATAAATAAGTCTCCAATAACACCAGAAAAAGTCGCCAGATTTTTCGCTAGTCGCTTTTTAGAAAAAAAGTCGCTAAGGGGGTGTGAAAACTCGCTAAGTTGGCAACACTGCTCAGCATGATGTGATGGCCAACAGTATCAAAAAAGAGGTCAGATCCAACATCACCAAATCATAAAATCACTGATGCATCAGGAAAATTCCTTTATTGAATCACATCTTTTAAACAGCTGAAATTAAAACAGAGAACAAAGGTAAAAAAATAAATAAATGAATAAATAACATGGTGAGTTTGAGTCCATGTCTTTTGTTCTGTCTTCCTCCCCTCACCCCAGTGGTTTCTTGTGGGTGAAAATGTGGATGATTGGCTGGAGGACTGTTTACTTAGCCTGATAGGCCGAAGGACACTGTCTCAGCTAAACTATGGACACGCACACACACACACACTTACACTGATAAGCACTCACTCATCCCCCTCCCTTTCCAACGCCTTCGATGCTTGTGCCCTACCGGGGATGATAGCAGTCAACTGGACCAGCACAGATGCTGCAGGACCGGATGCGCTGTCTACGCCGGCTCTCTCTTACCCTTTACCCGCCCTGTTGCTTGTCTCGTGTTTCTATGGTGTATTGATAGTCATGTGCTTTTGTGCTGAGGTGTTTTTTCTTTTATCAAACTGTTCTCCCACTAGGAGCTCAGTCTGAGTGGAGTTTTTTTTCTCCTCCTCTTACCTCATGTAGTGTATTTTCGTTGTTTTTTTTCCTATCAGCCTACCTTCTGACATGTCTGCCCAATGTGATGTTTGTGTAAAGTTGGTCAGAAGGTTCCTTTGTGAGTGCGCATGCGCCATTAGCGTGCTGCCTGCTGTAACCCCTAATTTCCCTCGGGATGAATAAAGTATTCTGATTCTGATTCTGATTCTGATAGAGATGAAGGAGAAATAGTGTTTCTCGTGGGGGGTTTTTTGTACAAAAAGCAGTGAATTCAGTGAATTCATTGAATTCTTCTTTTTCTTCCTTGTTGGGCATACTTATCAGGGCCTCATGACAGTTTCAGAAGGGTTATGTTGTTAAGACTAAAGTTGCTGAAAGTGTTGCTTATTCTTTAAATCTTTAACGGCGCATATTGTCATTTTTTTCTTTCTTTATTTTTAACTGGTTAGCTATAAATCTAACTGATTTGTTACCATGTTCAAAATTTTGCAAGTGGAATCTTTGTACTAAGAATTGATGGGGTTTTTTTTTTTATTAATAATTCCATTTAATTCTACTTTTGTTTTACATACTTTGTTCAGTATTTGCTGTTACTGGGAGGACACATAGGCTTCTTCTAAGGATTTGATCATTTCCCATAATTCCTGAATATGTTTGTTTACTCTTTTCTTTTTATGTGATGAGAATGAAACTACTTTACACCTCAACACAGCTTTCCCTGCTTCCTAGAAAACAGATGCTGATGTTCCAGGCAGGTCATTATAGCCTAAATATAAAGCCCACTCTTTTTTCACATATTTAATGAAATCTTCATCTTTAAGCAATGATGTATTGAATCTCCAGTTTTTACTTGGTGGAGTGACCTTAAAGCTACAGGAGAATGATCACTAACAACTATAGGGTGTATTCTCAGAATCTGAAATGCCACTCAACAGCAGTGTTGGGACTAACGCGTTATTAAGTAACGCGTTACAGTAACTACGTTATTATTGTGGTAACGAGCACGGTAACTAGTTTTTATGCCAAACCAGGAACGCGTTACTTGTTACTGGGATTTAGATAGGCTCGTTATTCGCTACTTCGTGTGGTGGCTATCGCGGAGCTTCCACAGGGGAGGCAAAAGGGTCTGAGTGTCAGGTGAACTGAACTTCAGGTAAGAAGTTATGACCTGCAGTCTATCTGGGTCAGATATAAACCAAGTTTAGGTGGAGTTTATTTTTGTTATGCTGACTTTTTCCGTACTGTGTACTAGCTAGCATGACAGAGTTTCTATACAGCTATGTGGGTGCTATGATGTTACTGATGCTGAACTTTATTTTGTTCATAAGGTTAATTATTAGAGTTGCCAACCATCCCCTAAAAAACGGAATCGTCTCGTATTCAGAGAAAATATTTCGCGTTTCGTATTGAGGTGAAAAGAAACAGTTTGTCCCGTACTTCAGCTACAATGAAAAAGACACAACGCTGGAGTTATTCTGGTGTGGGATTTCTCTCATGGAAATATGCACATTATCTTTTTCTTTCTATTGGTAGGTGGCACAGTGCACTTGTGGCAAGTAAGCAAGCTAGAAGACTGGCAATCTTGCTGGGTATCCAGTTACGGAAGCAACACATTAACAAGAGAATTCTGAGTAAAACCAAAGTTACTTTCCCTTAACTAGTTACTTTGAAAGTAACGAGTAATTTGAAGTAACCGAGTTACTTTTGATAGAAGTAACTAGTAATGTAACTAAGTTACTAATTTAAAGTACAGTGGGGCAAAAAAGTATTTAGTCAGCCACCGATTGTGCAAGTTCCCCCACTTAAAATGATGACAGAGGTCAGTAATTTGCACCAGAGGTACACTTCAACTGTGAGAGACAGAATGTGAAAAAAAATCCATGAATTCACATGGTAGGATGTGTAAAGAATTTATTCGTAAATCAGGGTGGAAAACAAGTATTTGGTCACCTCAAACAAGGAAAATCTTTGGCTCTCACAGACCTGTAACGTCTTCTGTAAGAAGCTTTTCTGTCCCCCACTCGTTACCTGTATGAATGGCACCTGTTTGAACCCATCATCTGTATAAAAGACACCTGTCCACAGCCTCAAACAGTCAGACTCCAAACTCCGCCATGGCCAAGACCAAAGAGCTTTCGAAGGACACCAGGAAAAGTATTGTAGACCTGCACCAGACTGGGAAGAGTGAATCTACAATAGGCAAGCAGCTTGATGTGAAAAAAATCAACTGTGGGAGCAATCATCAGAAAATGGAAGACATACAAGACCACTGATAATCTCCCTCGATCTGGGGCTCCACGCAAGATCTCATCCCGTGGGGTCAAAATGATCATGAGAACGGTGAGCAAAGATCCCAGAACCCCACGGGGGGACCTGGTGAATGACCTGCAGAGAGCTGGGACCAAAGTAACAAAGGTCACCATCAGTAACACACTACAACGGCAGGGAATCAAATCCCGCAGTGCCAGACGTGTTCCGCTGCTGAAGCCAGTGCATGTCCAGGCCCGTCTGAAGTTTGCCAGAGAGCACATGGATGATACAGCAGAGGATTGGGAGAATGTCATGTGGTCAGATGAAACCAAAGTAGAACTTTTTGGTATAAACTCAACTCGTCGTGTTTGGAGGAAGAAGAATACTGAGTTGCATCCCAAGAACACCATACCTACTGTGAAGCATGGGGGTGGAAACATCATGCTATGGGGCTGTTTTTCTGCCAAGGGGACAGGACGACTGATCCGTGTTAAGGACAGAATGAATGGGGCCATGTATCGTGAGATTTTGATCCAAAACCTTCCTCCATCAGTGAGAACTTTGAAGATGAAACGAGGCTGGGTCTTCCAACATGACAATGATCCAAAACACACCGGCCGGGCAACAAAGGAGTGGCTCCGTAAGAAGCATTTGAAAGTCCTGGAGTGGCCTAGCCAGTCTCCAGACCTCAACCCCATAGAAAATCTGTGGCGGGAGTTGAAAGTCCGTGTTGCTCGGCGACAGCCCCAAAACATCACTGCTCTCGAGAAGATCTGCATGGAGGAATGGGCCAAAATACCAGCTACTGTGTGTGCAAACCTGGTAAAGACCTATAGTAAACGTTTGACCTCTGTTATTGCCAACAAAGGTTATGTTACAAAGTATTGAGTTGTATTTTTGTTATTGACCAAATACTTATTTTCCACCCTAATTTATGAATAAATTCTTTACAAATCCTACCATGTGGATTCATGGATTTTTTTTTCACATTCTGTCTCTCACAGTTGAAGTGTACCTCTGGTGCAAATTACTGACCTCTGTCATCATTTTAAGTGGGGGAACTTGCACAATCGGTGGCTGACTAAATACTTTTTTGCCCCACTGTAACTTACCCAACACTGCTCAACAGTGAGCTGCTGACTCAGAAATAATGGTTGGCATGTAGGAAGAAAGTATATTCCCTATGGTTAGGGTGAAGGGAGTGCAATGCGTTGCAAAGTCTGAAATCGCTCATTACTGTTTAACTATATTTGTGGACTGCCAGTTGCGCTGAATTCCTCCTTTATTTAGCCTGTCCATTTCTTCATTTAGTCCAAAAGTTTAGATCGCCAAGAAATTGCTTAAGAACAAGTGAGCAAAGTGCAGAAAAAAAACGTGGAAGAATGAGGGGGTCATCAACATTTGGGCCATATATAATAGATAGCTTTTTGTTAAGCCTAGATAATTTAATGATTAGAAATCTACCCTCTGGATCTATAACTGTGTTGAGTACTGTGAAATTAAATTTTTTATGTATTAAAATTGCTACTCCCCTTTGCCTGGAGTTATAGCAGGCAGAGAACATATTAGGAAACTCAGGTGTTTTAAGTTTATCTGTAGCTGTGAGTTTGAGTCTCTGGTAATAAAAAAAAATGTCTGCCTGTAGTTTTTTTAAGGTGGTTAAATATCTTTAAGCTTTATCTATTATGACATTAATGTTGAATTACGAGATGTGATAGGTGACCTTCTTAATTACAGACTTGACTGAGTCCCACAGTGTGTTTTCAGCAGCGAGTGTTTTCACCTGCTGCTTTTTCAGAGGTTCCCCTCAGGGATATAAATTCCGGGTGTAAAATCTCCACCAAGGACGACCTCCTGTCCAAGCTGGACAATCTGGGATGTCGGCAAAGTCTTTGCTGGTCAGCGATGTTGTACCAGGGGAGTCTCCCAGGGAACTTCTTTTGGAGGACAGCGTCTCATTTTTGGCCGGGGAAGATGTGCTCTGGGCCTTCTTCATGACAATCACGTTGAAGCACCGGTCGATCTGTCCTCCAATGTGTTGTTCAATTGTTTGGTATACAATTGTATAAAGTAAAGTATACAACAATTGTTATTTTGTTATATACTTTGTTGTAATTGAAGATTCAAAAATAATTCTTCACCAAGTCTCCAGCATCTGACGTCACCTACCTACAGCATTTCCGTTCTGTCACTTACATTTCCATCACTTCCGTTACTCACCTCTCTCCTTGCATCCTATTGCTCTCTCAAATATTGTTCAGTATAAGAGACCAGATCATTTGTCATCATCTGTCAAAAATGGTGGGTTCACGTCTTAAAGAGTTGTTTTTTTAAAGACAAAAATAAAGGTCAGATTTACCTGTAACTTTAAGCTTTGCTCCAAACATCATCAATTTTAAATCAGTTTACCTTTCATCTCTTGTGCTTAGAATTAAAATGTAAATATCAGGCAGTGTTCACTGACAAGGGAATGGAGAAATGGACCACACAAGGCTCATGTTGTCATTTTTAATGAGGTCAAAGCTGGGCTTGCCTGGTGGTGGTGTGGCTACTTGGTATACAGGGCCACAGTAAAGATAAATGGATCTTGATTGTTATGCTCTGTTGCTCTACTGCCAACTTCCCTGAGTCGTATTTCTCTCTAACATTGTTGGACACCAGTAACTCTCGAGAGTGACAGGGTCTGCTGGTGTGGAACATGATATATCAAAAAGGATACCAGAGAATTATTGAAATCACTCATGCTTGTAATTAATGTCTATCCTTAATTCACCTGTAGACAATTATCAGATGAACTGCATTTTTATTATTACAGTGAATGCTGTCCAATAAACTGAGACACTGTAATACGCCTGAGATTCAATGATATATGACGTGTTTTGAAAACCTGATGGGTTCCGCCAAGCATGTAAATAACATGATCTTTAGCAGGTAAATACAACCTCAACCAAACTACAAAGCATGACATATTGCACTTTTTATGATTTATTTGACAAAAATTAAGCCAAACTACAGAAGCACTGTGTGAAAAGCTACACTGTAAAAAGATTTTAATATAAAAGTATTTTACTGTGTATTCACCAGTTTTGTACTGTTCTTCTAGAAAATTTACATAAATAGACTGTGATTTTACATTTCAAATGTAAATTAACGTAAAATCACTGTAAATGTAATAAAACATAGTTTTCTTGTTTTTTAAATGTATTTGTCTGTACATATGCATATTTAGATTGTTAAAATACATTCACAAATGTATCATAATTTCACTGTCCGTTATTTGAAAGATTGAACTGTTAAATTCTTATAAACTTTTTTTTACATCAAATAATAATTATTATTATTATTGTTATTTTGGGCAATCGTGGTTCAAGAGTTGGGAGTTCGCCTTGTAATCAGAAGGTTGCCGGTTCGAGCCCCGGCTCGGACACTCTTGGTCATTGTGTCCTTGGGCAAGACACTTCACCTACCACCTACTAGTGATGGCCAGAGGGGAATTATAAAGTGGAATTATAAAGTGGAATTGTAAAGCGCTTTGAGGGTCTGAAAAAGCGCTATATGAATGCAATCCATTATTATTTAAGTCAATCGTATATTTCTGTACATTTAAGTATTATTCATATTGCCACATTCATTGACCTTGTTTATAGTTAATTTAATTGTTTAATCACATTAAAATGTTCCAATAATGTTTAAAAGCACTTGAAAAAGGCAAAATCCTATGTAAAATTAGGGCAACAAACTGTATTGTCAATACTGAAAATAACTGTATTTTCATGAGAAAGTTATTTTCTGTTATTTTATGGTATTATTTTGGCGCCCCAGCTGCCGGAATATTACTGGATTTTTAGGATTTTTTTTTTTTACGGTGTAAGTACATCATTTCCTCGTCCATGGAAATTAAGATATGTAAGTAGCAGCCAGCTGCTGCTGACTAAATGTACTGGGTTAACTAATAATCAGCATAGTGTAAGCTTGCATTTTAACAGTGTGACAGTGAGTCAAAGGAAGCTGTCACAGCATCAGACGTGAAAGCCTTTTGAGAGACTTCAGACCATATTAGCGGTGCAGTACTTTCCCAAATGACCTGCAGCACACATTGAGGCAATTTAGGCCATAATGAGCCATTGAAAAAACAATGACTAAATACGTTTTTGAATGGAATTCAATTTGAGAGCCATGAAGGGAAATTAGTATTCAGCAGACACTGGTAGCACTAGCTTCATTTTGAGCAATTATAGCTGCTTGCTTGACTTTAATATATACATACCAGAGATATTATGAAGGGGAGACATTATGCACATTAAAAGATGAAGTTAGTCCCACCCCTGTCCCAGAGAGCAAATCACCATGTGAAAGCAGTGACATTTCAGCCAATCATGATCTGTTCAGTTTCATCAACGTAGCTAGTTTTGAAGCTTTCATGTCATTGAGTAGGATTTTCATTCTAGTGAGAAAAACTTTTTAAAGTTCATTATTGAGCAAAGTTAAAACTTTCTAAATCATATTTGAATAGTCATTCTCTATATTTATATTATCCTATCAACAATTGGCTTCAAAATAACCACAGAGAGTCATTACCCCGTGGGCTTCTAGAAGGTTACTTAATCTACATAATTTTGCTATTGCATTAAATCTGGAGAAAATTAAATGGGACATGCAGTGAAAGTGGATACAATTCTTCACTCAAAATGTTTTCTTTTTTTTATACAGCGCCAAATTACAGCAACACTTGCCTCAAGACACTTTATATTGTAAGGTAGACCCTACAATAATAAAGTCATTAATTGTTAATGTTAAAGGAATAGTTGGTTCAACAGTGCTCTGACTTTTTGTCAGCTTGGCTACAGTGCGGAAGAGAAACCTAGGGTTGTTTTTATTTTATTCAATCAATGATGAAGAGTAAGATGTTCTAACTTTACGGAGGGCTTTCTTACAAAGCAGGAAACTATTTCTCAAGGCAAAATGAAGATCATCATGTGTAACAAGCAGAGTCATGTTTTGTCCTTCATTTGTTATCCGAAGCTAAATTGTGTTCTGTTATATCCCAGAATTTACTTTGTAATATAGTTCCTCTATAGTGTTTTTGGCATTTAGTCTAAAAATATCATTCAAGTTGCTGTGGCACAAGAAAAAAATCATATGTTTAAAGAATACTGTTTGTCTTCTCGGGACATGTAAAGCAGCAAAGTGAAAACGAAAGTTTAAACTTGCATGCTAATGTTTTTAACACACTTTAGCTTCATGTTGCAGTCCATCAGAAAATCTTCCATTACTTATTTTCCCTATTTTATACCTTACAAGAACAAAATACAGCTCTAGCTGTCATTAAGTCAGCCTACTTGAAAAATGACTAAAAGCACATAATCTCACTCACTGGCACTTCCATATCATTTGACTGTTTGAACACTGAACCATAGTAATGAAATCAAATGGAACCCCATCAATCCACCTGAATGTGTTTCAGCTCTATCAATCTTTGTTATGCCACCCACGCCGAACACTAACAGTGTCCAATATGCTATTAAATTAACATGACAGATATGTTTCTTTTAATCAAATTGATTTATTAAAGCCTTTCATAACATTCCACTAAAAATGATACAAGTCAGCAAGTTTAAATGGCTCACTGGTCCTCGGTGCCTTGCTGTTTCCGCCCTTTCTGTGTCAGGGTTCAAGTGAGCTCTGCCAGGTTAGCAGCTCACTATTGAGCAGTGAAGAAGCAGTTAGTGAGCAGACTCTGTCTGGCTAAAACCATGACCAAGAGAATACAGTGTATCTCTTGCTATTGGTGGAGTTATTGTATGATTGCAGTCATATTCAGTTCATTTTAAGTTCATGGCGCAATATTAGAGAATAGTGTTTAATTACAACTGGCACGCAAAAGAAAGTAAACTTAGCAATAGATACTTACAGAATGCAATAGTGTGCTATAAATATCTGTCATTTTTATAGAATTATCTAGATGATTTTAGACAGAAATTGTATTTTCAGCAGACCTTTTTACAAAAACTTGATAGTGTAAAGAACAAAATGTAAGTATTTTTTTCATACATGCAGAATATTCAATAGAAAGGAATTGAATACTTATAAGCAGAGATGGGCAGTAATCCGATTACCTTTTTCGAGTTACGAGTAAAGTAAGGGATTATTATTGCAAAAACAGTAATTAGATTACCGTTACTTTCCCGTAGGAACGCTGCGTTACTGTGTTACTAAAACCGTGATTTTTTTGCGAGAATGTCTCATGACAGTGACATAAGCAAGTGCGACGTTCTTGACAACAGCTGTGTGCAGATCAACAGTGGATCATATATCTAGTACGGGAGAGAGTATGGGCGTGCAGCGTTTAAAGCGTGGAAGTACTGACCTTACTTTGAGTTTGATTCCATAAAAAGTGACAAAAACATTAGCGTCCATTAGCATTGTGCGTGGGAAGAAAACTTCTTTTTACAGCGGAAAAAAAACCCCTAAACTTCCAAGCAAGCTCCGAGTGCACTATGACGTAATGGGAAATTCACAGAGAAACTGCCGTATCCTTCCACTGACCGCTGCGGCACACCTGCACCAGGGTAAACCTCCGCCTGCTTTACAGGTGAAAATAGAGCAAAAGGACCGCTAGTCTTTGATTTTATTTATTTTCTGCTGTGTTTTACTTGCATCTATTTGAAAGACTGAAGAGGTGGAGAATTTTACATATCTTGGCAGCATCATCTCGAATGACGGGGTCTCTGATCGGGATGTCGACGCCAGAGTAGGGAAGGCAGTTGGTGTCCTGCGACGTCTCCAACCTATTTGGAACTCGACCTCCCTGAATGTAAGGGTCAAGATCAGACTACTGAACTCTATAGTCTTCCCTACTGCACTTTACGCTAGTGAAACCTGGCGCTCAACAAGTGCAATTATTCAACACCTGAACGTGCTTCAACAACGTGGCTTGCGGCGAATCCTGAGAATTTCCTACCGGGACCGAATAACAAATGAGGAGGTCCTACGAAGAGCAGGCACCAGCCCATTAGCCGATGTTGTTGCAGAAAGGCGCTTTCGCTTACATATTTTACGCCTACCCCCTCATCGCCCAGCTAAGATTGCCATGACATGGCGTCCACGCACTGGCAAGCGAAAGCAAGGCCGACCAAAGACCACATGGCGTCGAACATTTATGGACGATCTGAGAACTGTCGACATTGCCTGGGACGAAGCTGAAGCAGTCGCTGCTGACCGACATCGATGGAGATCACTAGCTTCCCGATGCGCCGCTCGGCGTAGGAGGAACTAAGTTCTAAGTAAGTAAGTGTAAACACACAAAAAAAAAATTTATGTGCTGGAATGTGCAGAAAATAGGTTTAAATATTAAACAAATTTCTTCCAGTCAGAGAAGGTTGCATATAATTACATTTTTGCGTGATGCATAAAGTTAAAAGATTAAAACTAATAAAACAAGTTTTAAAAAGGGACTTTTCCATTTGATTACATTTTGTATGATGGATTATGTAGAAAAAGTAGAATTGGGCTGAGAGATCTATCACTTTATCACCTATTCAGGTTGTAAATCGTGTTTTTAAAAAGTAACTAAGTAACTAAGTAATTAATTACTTTTGAAAATAAGTAATCAGTAAAGTAACGGGATTACTTTTCTGGGGAAGTAATCAGTAATTAGTTACTGATTACTTTTTTCAAGTAACTGTACCAACACTGCTTATAAGTAAAACTTTGACTATGAAACTTTCTTTCCTCCTCAGATTTGGTAGGAGCAATGTGGTTTCCATCCCAGTCATGGAACACCTTGTGTGGAACAACTTGTGTGGACCCCGGTAGCAGACCACACAGACACGTTTAGCTACAGTGTAGATGATTTATTTACAGTGACAGAGTAACAACAACACAGTTCTGCTATCGTGGGGATAACTGGTGTCTACAGGGAAGGAAAGAGAGCAGAGATTAGTGAATGCACACTCTGAGAGGAAGACGAGGATTACGTGTGGTGAGAGACTTGGAAAACTTAGTTGTCACAAGTTTGGTTATAGGCTTGGGCAGGGGGTGTGAGGAGATGGTGGCTGAGGCGAGTAGAGTGCGGGCTGGTGACAGTGCAGGCAGATAATGGTGACCAATATCCAGAAAGAAACAAACTAAGAGGAACTATCTGGTGGTAGAGGAAATGAGGCAGGCTGGAGTAAGGGAGACAGGCGAGAAAAACACTGGCTTGAGTTGGGAGGCATGAAATGTCCATCATTTGACCTTAGAACTGAAGAAGCTTCTTGGATGAGAGGTGAAATGTCTTCAGAAGTTTAGATGCTTTCCTTTCCAAGCTCCTTGGACTATATTGTTAGTCCAGCAACAGCAGGGTCAGCTCAGCATTGGTCTCTTTCCTTTATTCCACAAAGCTTTTGCCAACAACTAAAAGCTAATCTGACATGTTTCTCTTCGCTTTACTTTTGAATGCCAAACTACATTCTTCTTATACCTAGATCTAGAGTTAGTAGCAGTTTTAATTCAAAATAGTTGTATAATGTTGCATTGAAGGGCAGCGCGGTGGCATGGTGGCTAGTACTGCTGCCTCACAACAAGAAGGTCCTGAGTTCAATTCCACCATTTCTCTGTGTAGTCTGTCTGTGGCAGACTGGTGACCTGTCCAGTGTGTACCCTAAGACAGTTGGGACAGGCTCCAGCACCCCCTGTGACCCTGAAAAGCAGAAGCAGTGGTAAGGCCTTTCACTGATCTCTTTACTACTTCAGGTTACACCCCTGTTTTTAATGCCTCTGAGGTTACAAAACATAATCAAAACTGAAAACTAGAAGAAAAGAAGAACAGACTAAATGACCTGACAGCCAGCAAGGGCAACTTCAGAAGTATTTTGATATACTTGCAGAAAGTAGCTCAGCCCACTGAGGAGTGATGATTTTCTGTGGTTGCTGTGTAGTGTTCCGCATATAATCACAGTCTCAGTCACTCACTGGTGTCTGAGGGTTTGGAAGAAAGACCTGCCATCATTTTCAGTCCAAAGCAGCTTCATGAGATCTCTCCCTTCCCTCTCACCCTATTGATCCACCAGACTGAGAGCTAGAGGCAAACTACCATCATATATCAATGCTCTGCCTCAGACCAGCTGATGAAAAACATTGGCAGCCCATCTCACCTTTACCCCTCTAATCATTCAGAGGTTCTTTCCCAGTGCTACCTCAGAATTTGAGTCATCCCAGCAGTCAAGGACATCAACTTATCCATCCTGTCGCTGCAGCCAGAGGAATGGCACAGAGTGCCCACAAAATCAACCCACATTAGTGCCCATCTGTCTTCATTGGGCTCCCAGCAGAGATCCTCAGCATGCAGAGATAAGACGAAGATTTTAGCAATCCATCTTGATCTGTTGAGTGTGATGACTTTCAGCATCCAGATGGTACCAAGGACAGAGCCTCCTCTCTGGCCTTCACGCCTCATAGCGGCAGTGTGACGCATGACAATTGCTTCATTCTGATCAACCTTGATGTCCAGTCTCTGGACTCCAACTTGCCCTTGAGAATTTACAGCCCTTCATTTTGTCTCAGTGACTTGTGACAAGCTTGCTTTAGCATGGTTTAAATGTTTTTGTAATCATTGCCCTTAAATATCAGTTGCATTATCATTAAATTTCAGCTGAATGGAGAACAACAGAACAAAAAATTACACCCTTGTGGCTCCATTTAAGACGAAACTATGTTTTTGCATTATTCCTTGTACGAATGAGAGAAACGCTGATGCTTCCAAATTTTAGTTAAACATGAACAAAGCATGAAAACTCAGCAAACAATGAGGTACAGGCTAGTATTCGAAAGGGGAAAAAGTACTAAAAGGCTGAAGAAGCATATGTCAATGTCAAACTCAGTGACTAATGGGAGACCATCAGGGGTAAGAGGCCTCCAGCATCTCTCCCTTATCACTCTGCCAGGCGTGTTACACATTCAGCAGGCCAAATAATTCACATGCCTCACACTCTGTCTTCAGCTAACTTTGCTAGTCCCTAGCATTCCTAGGCTAGACATTCATTTTTAGGATAGAATGAATGTCTGATAGATCTGAGTTTGTGGTTTGATATACTTTTTTTTATCATGGTCTCATACACCTGTAAATATAAAACAACTCAGAAGTAAAGGAGAGGCAAGACAAACAAATAAATAAACAAGCATTTATTAATATAAGTTTAACATCTGTTAAACCTCAGAGAAGAGACAAAATAATAGCAGAGGTCAATTAATGCAAAGATACAAAATTTCACTCAGTGGGTACCTACTATTAAAGAAATCATATTTTAATAAAAAATAATACAACGTTTAAAAATGACTGGATAACTTGGGAGCTAGAAGTTTCATTATTATTGTGCATAGTCTGGTTAGAAATAATTCCTTAGCCAAGGAGGTTACGGTTTTTACCATTTGTGTCTGTGTGTGCGTG
This sequence comes from Aulonocara sp. 'chitande type north' Nkhata Bay, assembly GCF_057382095.1. Classification (NCBI taxonomy): domain Eukaryota; kingdom Metazoa; phylum Chordata; class Actinopteri; order Cichliformes; family Cichlidae; genus Aulonocara; species Aulonocara sp. 'chitande type north' Nkhata Bay. The sequence goes on along the minus strand of NC_141358.1, from coordinate 31,726,469 downwards.
TGTGTCATTCTTTCTGTCTATAAACACAACAATGTGATTTTTTTTTCTTTTTTTCAACTTTATTTATGATCAAAACAGGATAGCGACTTAAAAAAAGACATATTCAGGACAAGGGCATGACTTATAAACACAGACAGGAAAGCAGTAATTTAAACAAGGGGCATATAGGAGTGAGTGTAGTGTGTTTAAGAAGGCCTTACAACAGACTATGATTCTTATAGTTGTGGTGTGTATTGCTAACATATTAAAAGTACTGCAGAAAGTTTTAAAATATAATGTCACATTTGACCTCTGACCTCAAGGTGTCCATCAAAGTTGTTCTTGTAGCTGTGGCTTGGTTGGTAGAGAGAGCCATCTATTAATCAGAAGGTTGGTGATTTGCTTACTGGGTGTTCAGGTCTGCACGTGTCCTTGGGTAAGATACCAAACCCTGGGTTTCTCCCAGTGCATCAGTTGGCAAATGTGTGGATAAATTTGAGGCAACATACTTAGTGCGCCCCAGGGTGGCTGTGGCTACAATGTAGCTTGCCATCACCAGCGTGTGAATGTGTGTGTGAATGGGTGGATGACTGGATATGTAAAGCGCTTTGGGGTCCTTAGGGACTAGTAAAAGCGCTATATAAATACAGGCCATTTACCATTTACCATTTAGGTATAGGAATGTGTGTGTGGGTAGAAAAGTAAGGCTTGTGGTAAAATGTTTTGAGTGCTCAGAGTAGAAAACTACTATAAGTACCAGCCAGTTAACAAAAATTACAATTCCTGCTGTTCTAGACCAATTTTTAATATGCCCATTTTAAGGACAATATACAGCATAAGGTAATGATAATACAGTATGGGGTAGGATTCACCTTATGTTACTGCCAAAAAACATTTGTGACCTATTCAGAATGCAGTGGAATAGATGAACCTGTAGCTTTTGGGACCTTCTGGCTCTGAATCCTCTGTGGACTTTTAACGAATCCAGCCTTTACAGCAAAAATTGAATTTGTCAAAAGTCACTACCAATTGAAGGATCTATTACCATATGCTTTTTCTGTTACTAACTCAAGAGCCAAACTTTCTACATAGACTGGTTGGAACCAGCTACATCTCTGATTGGCATCTCCAAACTTTTTTTCTTCAACCAGTAGAGATAGATTGCACCAACATCAGCTCTATTTGACAAAAGATTGCTAAAAGCATAGTTTTGCACGGTTTTGGTCTGGGGCTGGTTTTCCTGGTTTGCCTTGGCCATTTGTACTAATGTAAAGAAATTGTTTTCTGATAACCCTGGTCATCCATCCTTTGGTAAAGTACTGAAAGGTCCAAATCAGTTTTGGACCTCCCTTATTCTTCTGTTGTGCTGAAGAGTTGTATATTATTGGTTTCCTCACATAGTTGTGATGTCATGGTATTGTTTGGCCATTACTAAAATCAGGTGGTTGTGATTCAGAAAATGAAGATTCTCTGTTTGCAGTGAATGCACAGACTCAGTGGTGCAAAATAAAAGATGCAATACTGAATTAAATGGTTTGCTCTTATCTTTACTTTTAAATTGATTTTTCTACTTGCTAACTGCACAAGTGATGTGTGCAATATTGAAATAATGGCTGATAGATAGAGAGGATTTCATTTTCAAGTTCTTTTCATCCCACAGAGAGGGTCACATTTCTGGCACAAAGGGGCTGTGCCAAATGATACTCTATTCCTATTAGAGGAAAAGACAGAGAGGTAATTTCATACTTGTTTGTACCCCACATTTCCCAGCTCTTCTCACATCACAGCAAATTGATTTCACTTCTCATATTGCAGCAATCCTCCAGTTTCCTCCACTTCATGCTGAAATTAATCATGTTAATGTCCACTCTAAATGAAAAGAAAATTAATTTTCACTGCTGTACTGCTCTAACTAATAACGAGGTACAAGTAAGGCGAAAATGTGAAATCATTACTCAGGGAACATTATCTTTATTATTTGTGCCCACTTATGAGCAGAAATGAAGGGGCAGTAGTGGAAGAAGTTGAGGCGGATACCTTGAAGTGTGTCTAACTTTCAACAAGATCCTGAAGAAGGCATTAAAAAGGCAATTGAACATTGATTGCTTGCTAATAGCAGAAAGAGGAGGGGAAGGAAGAAATCACTGCAACAAATTTCTTTCTAAAAAAAAAAACAAAAAACCTAACCATCCATTCACGAATGTTATTAATATCACTGAGCTAAAATCTCTTTTCAAAGATACGGCACATGGAAAATGAGATCTTGACAACCTAAATTCACCAAAGCTATATGTTACTAATGTGCATTTGACATCCATAAATCATAATGACACTTTCATGATCTCCTCATATGTGATCTCAAGCAAATATCCCTTCACATGCTGAGCTTCTTCCTTTCACTGTGAACTCATAATGAGCCCAAAGTCCATTTTTCCCCTGTAGGTGATTGCTTCATTATCATTTCTGTCATTTAAGTGCTACAGAGTTTCTCTTGCTTCCATTTAGTCCACATCTGGCAGCACAAATGAACCAACTGCTAGTTGACAAGAGACACCCAGAATGGCTAACCAAAGGCCGGACGGATCCCAGAGATCCCCCAGAAGGGACTGGTCTCATCCAACTACCGCACAATAACCTGCCTCAGTACTACATTCCTGTCAGGCATCATAGCGGCTAAGGTGAACAGGCATATGGCTTAATACATGAGTGGGGCACAGAAAGGAATTTGCAAGAATACCAGAGGCGCAAAACACCAGCTGCTGGTAGACCGAGCAATTAGCCGAGACTGCAAGACTAGGCTGATCAGCTTGTCCACTGCCTGGACTACGAGAAGGCTTATGACTCAGTGCCCCACACCTGGATCCTGGAATGCCTAGAACTATACAAGAGCAACAGGAGACTAAGAGCCTTCATCAGGAATTCAATGGGGATGTGGCCGACAACACTAGAGGCCAAATTCAAGCCATTAACCCAAGTCACCATTGAGAGGGTGATCTACCAAGGAGATGTTCTGTCCCCACTGCTGTTCTGCATAGGCCTGAACGCCCTCAGTGAGTTCATTAACAAGACGGGGTAATGACTATAGAATGGAGCAGCTGTCAGCCACCTCTTGTACATGGACGACATCAAGCTGTATGCCAAGAGTGAATGAGACATTGATTCAGCAGATCCCAGGAAGAACATTGGAGATCTCTGTCCAGAAGAGTGCAGTCCTGGGAACAGCTAAGAACCCTCAAGGTCCAAGGCCTCTGGTAGAGGACCCGAGCTTGAAACACACTTAGAAGAATTACTCTGTATATTATATAGACTAAGCTTTGACTCAGCCATTATATAACCCCAAACATAAACTTCAGTCAGTTTCCTTGAATTCCATATTTGAAAAGTTCAATTTCATTGATAAAATATGATCTCAATAGTTAAATTCTCCCTATAGCTTAGTGCTGTGGATCATAGTTCTAATATGTCCCACCTCCCAAGTCAATTTACTCAAATAAGCTTCTCTGGATGGGATTATCTGTGTGTGGTACGTAACATACAAGAAATTTGAGCCTCAGTTTTGCTGAGTAAAATTCTCAACTAATTTTAGTCTGTAACTTAGCACTGATATGCGATGAACATAAAAGTTTGAGGTTCTTTTTGCAGAATACTATTTGCATGGGTGTGCAATACTAAATAAAATGTAGTTTAGATAGTTTAGTGTAGATACATAGGTCGTAAAAAAGGCAGCTGTTGTATTCTGATGTATGTATTACACAATTGTAATTTATATGCAATTTATCTGAGTATATCACTATAAGAGGCACTAGTTTAAAGAGAATCAAATGTTTGCTTTTCTAAATATTTCAAAATGATAATACTTTCCATGAGGCGTCTACATTTGTAGTGGTTATGATCACTATTATCTAAACACAACGTAAAAAAAATGCACGGCTACTGAAGAATGAAGGTATTAAATGGATTTTTACTTATATAATTTTTTTCTACTCTTACAGTCAAACAACTTTTACACAATTTACTAGATTCAGCCATTCACACATATATTAATTCAGCACCTTTGAATGTGTTTTACCCATCAAGCACACACTCACATGCCATCGTGCCCACACATGAGGATTCATCAGGGGTAATTTGGGGGTCAGTATCCTGCCCAACAGAACTTGCAGATGCAGAATGGAAGAGCGTGGATCAAAGACATTTTGATCTAACAGAGATAAAGGAAAAAGAGTCAGGCAGAGATCAAAAGCTCACCACAGTCTGTTCAGACGTACACTTAGCTTCTTATTTTATGTTCATGGTATAGCAAGTACAGTAGAACCTACTAATTATTCAGTCACAGTCAGAAATGCAATAGTGGACAGTGTATTGTATTTTTCAAAGTTCCGATACGTTTTAAGACTATAACCACATTAAATTACCAAATATATAAAGGTTATGTGAAGGAAATTCCTCATCAAAGATGCAGATATGTATTTCTTCCAGTGCAGATCGTCTGTGGACTTGGACAATGTGTTTAGATTTTCAAACACGTTCTCATGCCAAGGTATCAAGTAGCCAGCTGTCATTTTGTCACAACGGCCATAAGGAGTGAGCCCCACAAGGTGTCCTTTGCCACTGTTGCACTGGTCACAGTAAATTCTGAAATCTGTGCTCTTTTAGGTTAAGTTTGTATTCAAAGGTTGGAGGGTGTCGTTTTTGAGTAAGAACGACACCCTCCAAGTAAGTAAGAAAACACACAAACACACACAGACACACACTCACATACGTACATAAGCCAACCCTACATGTTTGTGTTTTGTTTGTGTTTTGTTTCGTTTGTTCTTATCATTAACTTCTGATTTTCTTCCTGCTGTCTTAGCTTTTAGGCTGAATGCCTATAAGTCCATCAAAGTGACTAAACAATCTGCATAGCTATTCAGTGCAGCTAATCAGATGATCTTAAATCTCCTTTTTTCAGGAGCAAACCTTCTGAGGGACTTTACTTAATAGAATTTTTTTCATATTTTATCCATAAACTCTAACATCAACCAAACCACTTAACAGTAGGGTTAGAATTAAGTTAGATTATAGCCACATGTTTAACAAGCATAGTTTCAGAAAGATGTTTCCTTCCAAATCATGTCTCTTACAGCAGTTTGACCATAGAATTCTTCTATTATAAGATTTTGATTTGCGCATGCCAGAGATTCTATTCTATTCTATTTAGGTGAGATGCTAAGCTAGCACTTACCCTACCCCTTAACTGGTTACAAGTGACTTAGTGGATGTTAGGTTAGGTTAAAGGCATCATGTATAGTAATTAGATAGCAACAATCAAATTCAGTTTTCCTCTAGTTCAATATAAAGCTTTGAACCCACAGACTGACTAAAAGTTCCCTGCAGCCATGCAAGATTTTTCCTCACCACACTTTCCTTCTTCATCCTGTGACCTGATTTGATTCAAAAACTGTGCTCTTGGATTTCCTTACTGTTTTCTCCTGATGCTGATGGATTTGCTGCACAGCCATCTTTCCCTCCCCGATAGAGCTGCTCGACTCCATTAAGTTTCTTTCTGCTCATCTCAGAGCTCTGCTGGTTTTGTTGCACTCGCAATAAAATTAATTTTTCGTGTAGTAATTCAGACTATTAAGTAGCTTCATTTTAAAAAGACACAAAGTATTTTGCTCCTTCCTGATTTCTTGGCTTTTTACATATTTATCACACTTAAATGTTTCAGATAATCAGACTAATTTTAATACAATAACCCAAGTAAAATATAGTTTTTAAATTATGGTTTTATTTATAAAGGGAAAAAGTAGATGCCTCCATATACTTCATAATTGTTGAGCCCCACTTGGCAGCAAGAACTGCAATCAAGCGTTTGCAATAACTGGCAGTGAATCGTGGTGGAGGAATTTTGGACAACTCTGGTTTTTCAGAACTGTTTTAATCAACACAGTGGAGCATTTTTGAATGGTCTCTTTAAGGTCATCAAAATCTCAATCTGGAATTTCACAAGAAGGCTAAAACCTTCATTTTGTTTTCTGAGCCATTCAGAGGTGACCTGCTGGTGTGTCTTGGATCATTGTCCTGCTGCTTCGGGCTTTTCTGATGGAGAGCATTGCCAGATGTAATGAAATGCAGTCTTTCCACTTTTGTCAGAGAATATTTTCCAAAAGTCTGGGGGATTGACAAGATGTTTTTTGGTAAACATGAGACTTAATGTTCTTTTTGATTAGCATTAGTGTTTTTTTAAGTGAATTCTTGGATTGCATGGAGTAATCAACAAAATGTTCATACATATTTGAACATATTAGACTGGGAAAAGGCTACTTCACAGCATCTTAATAAAGAAGTCAAGAGCCAAGCCAGGAAATTTAGATTAGGAATCTCATAGGAATCCCCTACTGCTCAGGAAGTCATTTGTGACAGTTAAAGAGGACGTTCTGGACCCCAGCTGGATTGATAGGCCTTTCAAAATCATCAGTATCTGATGGATGCAACAAATAAATACCTTCTCATATGCATTATAATCATTTATTTATTGTATTTATGTATTTCAAAGCATCCAAGAACACCTTAAAATATTTTAAACCATATAACTGATAATTAAACAGATTTAAACTTACAATGAATATGGCATGAGCTAATTACGGCTGAGTTATCATAGCTAAAGCCAAAGCTTTACTTAGAACAAAGAGCCAGTACCAAAGTAACTGCCAGTTATAAAAATTAAGAGATATACAAATTCACTTGAGAACCGTTGACAAAGTTTAGCCTTAAGTAGAGCACTGATTTTTTACCACAAGTTAGAGATGGCACGATACCACTTTTTTATGTCCGATACCGATACCGATATCATAAATTTGGATATCTGCCGATACCGATATGAATCCGATATAGTGTTTTTTAATCAACAAAACTGTTTTTTAAATATCTTGCTGCATTTTGTATAAGTTCATACTCAAGTTTAAAACAACAACTACACTAAAGCTATTCTGTTATACCTGTATGCAAAAAAAAATATTTCATAGTTCAGCAATACTGATCAATCTAATAAACTTAAACCTACACCATCCTCCCTATTCTGGTATTTTAAAGAGTACTTAGCATAAATATTAAGCAACCTAACTAATAGGGTTCCAACTCCCAGCAACAACAAAAATAAATAAATAAAAAATAGGGAACCACCCCTCACGCTCCACCTCATGATGCTTAATCGACGTAATCAACCTTAATTTGATGCAGTGTGGAAAAAAAAATGCACAGAAATCAATTATTTTTCAAGAAATATTAAATAGATTCAACATCTTTCTTCAACAAAATTGCAGACTGCACAGATGGTACCTTCCCAAAGGAAAAAGTACTATAGCTTACTAGGGTATATATATTAGACTTAACAGTTACTATATACAGTAATTGACTTCTATTCATTTTACATCAAATTAAAACTTTGGGTGTCAGATAATTATTTATTAAAAGCTAGAGAATAAGAAAGAAAAGTATGTCTTTGTGCCCCCTTTTCTCTGTTAATGCCCTATCGGCCCCCCTGGCTAAACTTTGCTAGATCCGCCCCTGCACAGTTACCAGCGTCAGCTACGTAGAAAAAGATCCTCGAGTAGAAAGTAATATTAAATAAATTCTAACAACAGCTTATCAAGCTTAAACGTGCTGCTGTTGTTCAGCCGCTGGTTTCCTCTTTCTGGTGCAAAGTGGGCCAAAAGCAAACTAGAGACACGGACTCGCGACAGAAAAGCCGATCAGCTGATCGTTAAGCAGTTTCATGATTGAAGTAGCAGCAAGAGAGAGAGAGAGGCAGTCGCTCCATATATTAGTTGTTAAGCTTAACGCAGGAATGTTTTACAAACATTCAGAGATGGACTTACACACTTGCTTTACTTCTCTCGGGGATAACTTTGTCGGAGATGAAATGCCGGGTTGCTAGCGAAGCTCCAAATGCTATCCAGACCACCACAGGTCCTGCATGCCACAGCCGCTCTATCACGTGATGCCTACTGCTCCGACGTGCTAACGTTCTGAGGTGAGTTACAGCGTGTTGCAAGTTTTGTGAGGTGCTTTCGTGATATTTAATGGATCGGATTACATTTTTTATTTTTCTCCGATATCCGATCCAGTAATTTAGGTCAGTATCGGACCGATACCGATACATAATATCGGATCGGTCCATCTCTACCACAAATACTTCCACTTCTGTTTAGAACTAACTACCCTGATCAGCTGGATATACTGCTCCTGGTCCTCGCCTTTGTACACAAAACATTCCTGTCTCCCAGCTATGTTATTCCGTTTTTTCCATTCAGCAGCAAACGTGTAATTTGCTGGTGGTTCAGCACATCGTTACTGAATGACTCAGTAATTCATTTTATCATTCATTTATATCATTTAGGTCACTATTGTGTAGCCTACCAAGCAGGCCTGATGCCTGGTGCCCTTATACACCATCAATTCAAAATGGAATAAGACCACTGGAATAAAAGAAATGGTTAGTTACCTGTGTAGATTGTACTGGTTACACACTGTAAATCTAGGTGACATGGTAATACTGGCACAACCACCTGCAAGATACAATTACAATTTGGAGTGTAAATGCCATAAAAAGTGGGGCCCAAGCAATTTAAGCTCAAGGCCCTTATTTTTTCTTTGTAAACAATTAAGATTCACCAGCTGTAACAACCTAACTATTTGTGTGTTGTTATGGAAAGTCGTTGGGCTGTTAAGTATTTTTAGAACAACTAAAGAAAATCTAACTATTCTTTACAAATCCAATAAAAACTAACTGTAAAGACAGTGAAAATACAACATTTCTGCATTTGACAATTGTGGCTAAGAGAGAGCTGAGCATGATTTACCGGTCCATCTATGTTCATACCCTCTCCTATAGTCATAGGCTCTGAGTAGTGTCCATAAGAATGAGATTGCGGATATAAGCAGCAGAAATGAGCTTTCCCCGAAAAGGTGGCTGACCTCTCCCCTAGACTGAGGAATTCAGTCATCTGAGAGGCGCTAAGAGTAGAGCTGTTAGTCCTCCACACTGATAGAAGCCAATTGAGGTAGTTCAGACACCGAACAACGATGCCTCCTGGGTAAGGTGTTTTTGGCATGTCCCACCAGGGGGAGACTCAGGACATGCTGGAGAGATTGCATCTCACAGCTGGCCCGGGAATACCTCAGTGTTCCCCTGGATAAGCTTGAAGAGGTGGCTGTGGAAGGTTTAGGTGTCCTTGTGTTTAATTTGTTGCCGTTTTTTAATTTGTTGCGCTTTGCACTTCCCAGCCACCGTAGTAAACTATCCACCAAGTAATTTTCTGTTGATTTACTGTCTAAAAGACATCTAAATCAACTTTTGCTTATTGGGCTGGGTTGTGTACGGTGGCTGGGAAGTGCAAAGCGCAACAAATTAAAAAACGGCAACAAATTAAAAATCCGCAACAAATTAAAAAACGGCAACAAATTAAAAATCCACAACAAATTAAAAAACGGCAACAAATTAAAAATCCACAACAAATTAAAAATCCACAACAAATTAAAAAACGCAACAAATTAAAAATCCACAACAAATTAAAAAACCACAACAAATTAAAAATCCACAACAAATTAAAAATCTACAACAAATTAAAAATCCACAACAAATTAAAAAACCACAACAAATTAAAAATCCACAACAAATTAAAAAACCGCAACAAATTAAAAATCCACAACAAATTAAAAATCCACAACAAATTAAAAAAACGCAACAAATTAAAAAACCGCAACAAATTAAAAATCCTTGACGGAAAGGGATTGTCTGAAATACCGGAAGTCGAGAGTGATGTCACGAGAGGGGGCGTGGCCAGGATTTTTGGTTGAGGCGCCATGTTTCTGGGCCGAACAAAGCGCTAGCGAAAGAGGAGCGAAAGTACACGGATAACACCAGCTATGGTTCGTACTTGCTGTGCGGTCGGTTGTAAAGTTAGATCGCACAACCGGCAAGGGAATAAGGTTGAAAATGGTTTATCTTTTCATTCTTTCCCCACCTGGAAGCAACATGAGGCAGCTCATGTATCGGATGTTACCAAAAGAAGGCGTCTAGTCTGGATAGCAGCTGTGAGACCAGCTGATATCCAGTTCTCTTCCATCTCCAAATATCTGTTGGTGTGCTCCAGACATTTTCATTCCGGTAAGTTATAGATCTGTTCATATCACTCTTTATCGGTCTTTTAAGTCTGACATCACTAGCCGTGTCTTGGCTCAAACTCCCAAGAGCACCTGCAGGTCCATAAATCACACGATCACTGTGGCATCACTGAGTGTTGAAAAACTATCTAAAGTCTTTCATCTGTAATAAAATGATCAGCGTTCTGCTCTACCATGTGTAACAATTGAGTTTATCATCCAGGCATCCATGAAAACGAAATTAGCAGGAAGTTAGCTCGCTAGATTCCATCTAAATACAATATAGCATGTCCTAACTGAGGGATTTTGGAAACAAAGTCAAACGTACAGCTCTGCTATCACTTCCAACATAAATGAAGACAGAAAACTAAACAGCAGTGACGTTTGTAGGGTACTGAAGTTTGGCTAGCTGGTGTAAAACGATGTGCTACGTGACCGCTAGCGACACAGCTATGTTAGCATAATATAAACACTAACTTTTTCCACTTGATAAAAGTTATCGTGAGGATTCTCGGTGGTCAGGAACAAATGTAATCGCATGGCAGGATGCTGTAAACGGACCAAACTTCAGCCAGGAGAACAACTGAGATAATCCATCCACAAGGATGAATAGGATTAGTCATTCATATACTGCTGCATGGGCTGGGCTGTAGCTACATCGTAAGGTTTTAAAAACTGAGCTTTCAAATGATTAGTGGTGATAGAAGCAGTGGGAGGCCAACAGTGGTCACTTACTGTTTTTAGGAGTTTTTTGAGATTAAATAGAAGACAATACAAAACATTAAACATGTTAACAACACAAAACCCATATTAAACGCAGACTACTTCAGACCTGGAAGCAGGATTTGTCACGCCATCACTTAAAGACCAGATAGCCTATTAGTTTTCTTTTCAATGCACTCTGAGGTCATAGCAAATTAGAAAAAAAAAAAACATCCTAATGAGTGATTTTGCAGAACTACGTGCTATTTATAGACTTGCTAATTATTTGGCATTATTGCAGCAGACCAGCCAATGAAATGGATGAAACATCGTGACTGGGTTCCAGCGCTACACAAGGGACCTGCTTCAAACATACCACCATGCCAATCAGATTACTTCTTCCATGTGAGGGTGAAGAGGTGACCCTTCTGGATAAGATGGTGAAGGTTTGCTGCCGTTTTGATGAACAGTGTGGTAGTAAAACCAGGGGAAAATGAAACTTGCTCCTGTTAAATATTCTTAAGTCTTGTGCTGTATAAATAGCGGTAATTTTTCAGAAGATAAATTGAAGTAATTGATAGTAAATTAAGTAGTGTTAGTAGTGGGTGATATCGTGTAAATGCTGTCATGATTTTGTGTAAACATTTTGTCTTTTATAAACTATAAATGACATGGATTCTACATTGTAACTGATGTGATGTTCTATAATAAAAAAGAGGCAAAAATTAGTTTTTCTTTATTGAACTTTTGAACAGTGGTACTCAGTCAGTACATATTCAGTAAATGCAAATTATTTACATGGCAGTGCACTTCAGGCATAAATCTAGACCCTTATATAAAACATTATGGGTCATTCCCACAACCCACAGCTTTACTGTGCTCCAGCAAAGTATCCAATAGCAGTGACAACTCCTCCACAGTAGCAGGTGGGATTTTTCTTTTTTGAGGACGACTCCTTTTACCTGTCAATACGGATGGTCTGTTTATGTTTTGATCCAGAGCCGTTTTTGGGCAGCTGAAGAGGAGAAGTCTATCTTATGGCCAACCTCTGGCTGTATCTTGGTCATATTACCCAGCAAAACCCAGTATGCAGGTTCATCTGTAACAGCCCTTGTGCCACAGATCCGCATTGTTGCTTCTACTTTAAAAAGAAGAACAGCGACATGGCTGCAGGTCTCCACGACTCCGGCCATACAGGTGCAGTGGGCGGCTTCAACCTTCCCTGTGATGCTCACAATGACCCATGGCTGCAATGCTGGTTCATTCAGTCTTTGAGAGTGCAGTACCTGAAACATACAAGTTACTAGTTAATTTAAAGACAAAGACTCTAATGAGCTAAGGCCAACATAAATGTGTTTTATCTACTTTCAAACCCATTTATCATAAATGTAACAAAGTGTTTAGAAAGTTAGCACATACATGTAATTTTCCATTTTTTTATGTATCCATCTATAGAACGCTGCATGTTATATTCCAAATCTGCCTGTTCTCTTTCAGAAACCTGACTTCAGAAAATGAAACTAAAGTATGTAATCACTTTATGGAGAAAGCATAAAGTTTGACTTTAGGTGACAATTATGGACACGTAATATGATAAGGAGATTCTGCAGGTCATTAATCAATGTATTATAGTAAAAAATGTATTTTTGTGACAAAGGACACAAACACGGAAGCAAGATATGTAATTAGGATTATTTCTAATAAATATGAATAAATAATTGCAATTTCTTTAACCACTGAGAATAACTAAATCCTTCAGGACAATGTCACATCAATGCACTGAACTCACTATGGCTACGTTCACACTGCAAATCTTAATGCTCAATTCCGATTTTTTTGTCTGCTTGTTCACACTACAAATAAAATGTGACAGCAAACGCGCTCCTTTGTGAACCCTCAAAGTGGCCCACATATGCAAAAGCAGATGTCACACACAACACGCTCTGTTTAGACCCAGACCAAACAGTATTGTTTGACTGATGGCCCTTAAATATAAAGACTTGTTTCAGACTTTGCTTTAAGTTATTTTGTTATTTACATATGGCCTAATAATTATCCTTATTGCCATTTTAGAGAGGAGCGGTGCTTCAAAGGATATGCAGATTTCTGTCAGAATCTGCAGATTATACAGTATAAATAAAATGTTCATGTTGTCTTCCCAACAGTTTCACTAACATCTACACGGGATGGACACGAAGCGCCGTTGTTCCTGACCACCGAGAATCCTCACGATAACTTTTATCAAGTGGAAAAAGTTAGTGTTTATATTATGCTAACATAGCTGTGTCGCTAACGGTCACGTAGCACATCGTTTTACACCAGCTAGCCAAACTTCAGTACCCTACAAACGTCACTGCTGTTTAGTTTTCTGTCTTCATTTATGTTGGAAGTGATAGCAGAGCTGTACGTTTGACTTTGTTTCCAAAATCCCTCAGTTAGGACATGCTATATTGTATTTAGATGGAATCTAGCGAGCTAACTTCCTGCTAATTTCGTTTTCATGGATGCCTGGATGATAAACTCAATTGTTACACATGGTAGAGCAGAACGCTGATCATTTTATTACAGATGAAAGACTTTAGATAGTTTTTCAACACTCAGTGATGCCACAGTGATCGTGTGATTTATGGACCTGCAGGTGCTCTTGGGAGTTTGAGCCAAGACACGGCTAGTGATGTCAGACTTAAAAGACCGATAAAGAGTGATATGAACAGATCTATAACTTACCGGAATGAAAATGTCTGGAGCACACCAACAGATATTTGGAGATGGAAGAGAACTGGATATCAGCTGGTCTCACAGCTGCTATCCAGACTAGACGCCTTCTTTTGGTAACATCCGATACATGAGCTGCCTCATGTTGCTTCCAGGTGGGGAAAGAATGAAAAGATAAACCATTTTCAACCTTATTCCCTTGCCGGTCGTGCGATCTAACTTTACAACCGACCGCACAGCAAGTACGAACCATAGCTGGTGTTATCCGTGTACTTTCGCTCCTCTTTCGCTAGCGCTTTGTCCGGCCCAGAAACATGGCGCCTCAACCAAAAATCCTGGCCACGCCCCCTCTCATGACATCACTCTCGACTTCCGGTATTTCAGACAATCCCTTTCCGTCAAGGATTTTTAATTTGTTGCGGTTTTTTTAATTTGTTGTGGATTTTTAATTTGTTGCGGTTTTTTAATTTGTTGCGGTTTTTTAATTTGTTGTGGTTTTTCAATTTGTTGCGGATTTTTAATTTGTTGTGGTTTTTTAATTTGTTGTGGATTTTTAATTTGTTGTGGATTTTTAATTTGTTGCGGTTTTTTAATTTGTTGCGGTTTTTTAATTTGTTGTGGATTTTTAATTTGTTGCGTTTTTTTAATTTGTTGTGGATTTTTAATTTGTTGCGGTTTTTTAATTTGTTGCGGTTTTTTAATTTGTTGCGGTTTTTTAATTTGTTGTGGATTTTTAATTTGTTGCGGTTTTTTAATTTGTTGTAGATTTTTAATTTGTTGCGTTTTTTTAATTTGTTGCGGTTTTTTAATTTGTTGCGGATTTTTAATTTGTTGCCGTTTTTTAATTTGTTGCGGATTTTTAATTTGTTGCCGTTTTTTAATTTGTTGCGCTTTGCACTTCCCAGCCACCGTAGTTTACCTTAAAGAGTATAAAAAAGATAGAACTGGAAACCAACTTTCATCTTCTGGCTAAATAAGTCTGTTCAATATGAAATCGTTTTAACAACCAGTGAAGCCTATTTTAAACCCAAGACTCCAGTTGCAAAGTGTATGGATAATGGAATTTTTTGCACAGATAGGTTACTAGCTTTCCTAATACCAAAACACCTAGTGGTAAATCACACCTAAAAATTAGTTTCATAAAGAAAAGAAGATTCTCTTTGAAAACAGATTGATTCACAGTCCCTGTCACCGGTATTTCCTCTCAGCATCTCTGTTTGGACAAATTCTTGGGGCAATTAACAGCCAGGTCCTGGGTAGCGTGAGAGGAATGACTAGCAGAGGATAATGATGGATTTCTTCATCCTATCAGCAAACAGGCCATGGCCCATGTCTGCTCAGCCCTCCCCACCACGCCACCATCTCTGACATCCACCTGTACATCAGCCAGGGTTCATGAAGCATGACCAGAACAGGAGCCAGAGGGGATAGAGGAGGAACATCAGGATGAACAAACTCTACTTCTGCATGCTGAATGCAAACAAAGTCCAGCTCTGTGAGCAAGTTTCTTTAAAATCTTTGCCAAGTAGCAGTAAGTACAGTTTCTTCTCTATCAATGTATTGATTGTAAGTGTGAAGGCAAATTGAAAGAGACTGCATAAACGTCTTATGAAAGCAATTATGTGGGCCTGGTACCTTCCAGTATGGACGGTGGATTATTGCCTGAAAAGCAGCATGGTGCACTAGAAATCAATGTCAATAAGATCCTAAGCTAACTGAAATGTAGTTGCATACTGTATATATAATGTAATCTAAGTCTTATTAAAGTATAAATCAGCAGCATCTCCTCTACTGTAGCTACAGAGTGGACATTTTGAAAAGTACCTCAAGGGCATATACAACACTGACATATTGATGTTCCAAACTATATCTTAATCATATTCTGGTTCTCTATCTCCACTTTTTATACTTTTGTGACTAGGCTTAAAAGATTTTATTTTATGTTAGTTCGTTTTATTTTTTCCTATAAAGGTTAGTTAGAGCTGGATCAGATGCCCCTGAACCAGCCCTTAGTTAGTATGCTGTAGTAGGCTTAGGCTGCTGGACTTCCCATGATGCACTGAGTGTTTCGTCTTCATAGATATTTCTTCAGATTCTGTGGGTTTATACACCACTAGCACTATTTAATCATTACCAATGATAAAGCTCTGTGTCTCTCTCTCCTATACTTTGTCTGTTGTCCTATCTCTCTGTGCTGTCTTCTCTGTTTCTTCACCCCCAACCAGGTGGAGCAAATAGGTGGTTGCCCCATCCTGAGCCTGGTTTTACCACAGGTTTCTTCCTACTGTCACCATTTTACATTACAATATAAGGCACCTTGGTGTGGCTGTTGTTGTGAACTGGTGCTATATAAATCAAATGGAACGGATGTTTTTGTCTGTTTTAGTACAAGATTGAGCTGATAGCTATACTGAGGGTGGAAAATTGAAATTCCACATCACTGAAAGTGATTTTGTAGTTGTTGGTCCAAGAGTAAGACAGAAAACACCAACACTCAATTATCTAATATGAAAAAGCCTTACACAAATCCCAAAGTGTCTTCTTTTTATATTCTTGACTAGTAGCTGTTGTTTCTCATAATGGCATCCTAGAGAGCTAGATCTAATCCTATCCCTGTTAAACCTGACAGAGCTTACAGGTGAACCTTTTTAAAGATTTAACTGTTGGATTTTCCATCTTCCTAATTCTGTGAAGAGCATCAGTTGTGTTGTGCTGAAGTAGTGTCAAGCTTGATTTATACTTCTATGAATCTATGTAGTGCCTACAGTATAGGATATTTAAGTGGCCAACGCCGTTGCTAGCATTTATATTTGCGTGTGGCACGTGTGTGTTGTTTTGCTTGGTTTGCTGCCAAATCGTGAGATGGGGGTGGGTGCTCTGTCTTTGAGTTGGTCAGTTCTCTTGCAGTCAGTTTGAAACAATGGGCACTGAAGAAGTAGTCAGAAATGCATAGTTTGCATCTGATAGGTTTTTTTTTTCAACTTTGTGACATTGAAAAATGCAAGTGAAAAGAATTGTTGAGTGGCAAACAATTATGTTCATCTTTGGTCACACACACAAATTTTTTTCAGTTCAGTTCATTTTTTTCATGTAATATTTTTGCTGCCAATAAAGAAATAAATTAATTGCATGAAACAATGCTTTCACCTCAGAGAAGACTGTCAATGATGTAGGAATTGTGAATCTCATTCTGTCCCGCTCAGGGTTTATATTTTGCTCCTACTGGTTATAGTTAGGATCATAACCCTTTAGTAAATCACACAATTGTTGTATTTTTGCCTTTGTAAACCACCAAAGTGGATTTTAAACCAAACAATTAAAGTTAATCAAACAACCAAACAAGAAGTTCAGTCTTCAGTTTAACTCAATAATTGCATTAACATTTTAGAAAATGCAGCAATTTTTATGAATAGTCCCTATTTTTCAGAAAAGGATTTTAAATGTGATTTTTTTTCTGACCACAGAAAAATTTCCTTCCTTGCCAAAGTCCATCTTAAAAGAGCTTTGAGAAGACGGCGGCTTTCTGGACTGTATTCATATATGGCGTCTTGTTTCCGTGATAAGGCTTTTTACAGCCTCAGGTCTTTGGTACTCACAGGGGCTGCAGATGACCCAGATCTCCTGGATCTACCTTTGTCTGCCTCTGGCTCCTGGGGGAGTTCTACATCACACTTTTCCATTTGTGCTCTATCCTTTTATTAGATTTTCTTAGATTTTCTCTCCTCTTCCCTTTTGTTCCCTCCTGCCTGTCAGCTCAAACATCGTCACACTACATATATGATGTAATAACTGAAATAAAACTAATAGAAATTAATAAAGAAAAACATGTAGAAGAAAAAATTCAATAAGAGGAGCCTATAGAGAATGTATAGAACTCATCTTGGAAAACCAAAAACGTGTTTGGCACATCAGTGTATTCACATCATTTCTGATTGCAAAAGCTGCCAGACAGGACAGAAATTAAATTAATTTAATTTAATTTATTAGATTAAATTGGGTAATTTATTAAATTTAATTGGGGGAAATAAATGAGACTAATAGATTGTGTGAGTAGACTGTATTCATTTGGCTTAAATGTGCAACATTGTCTTCTTAAGGAAACTTAAGCAGAAAAGAATACACATATGTTAAGCCGATTATATATGACATTACAGAGATATAGCTTCCAACATGTATACAGTAATGACAAAGCAGACGTGAGAGTCTGAAATGTATGAGTGATCAGCATGCTCCTGCCTCCTACAGGAGCTGACATCAAACAGGTGGAAGAAAGGGCACTTCTTCCCACATGATTGAGGTGAGGTGGGGCAGTCATTGGACATGAATGTCATGTATGAGAGATCAATGGAGTGGCAGAAGCCAGCAGAGAGGCATGGAGGGCTGACAGCTCTGCCATGGAAATTTACAGCCTGTGTCTGTGTCTGTGGGAGCACAGTTCACCCTCCCCTCTTTGAATTTGACAGATGCAGCATGTTATGTATGCAAATGTCAATATATGTGTTCTAGTGAGGTGCATGTTGTTTATAAGTCATGAAGTAACAAAAGATTTTTGGTGTATTTAAAGTGTAAACCTTTTTTTTTTTTACTTTGTTGGTTTAACAGTTGCTGTTTCCTTTTTTGAAATGTGTCTAGCTTCCTCTAACCTGTGTTACTTACGGAATGCAGTGCAATTTGTGGATTTTTAGTTTTGATGTGATTTAACCAGACGAGGTGGTCTATTCATGCAACAATTGAATGTTACAAGCAGGAGAAGGAACAAGTGATTATATCAGTCAGTCAGTAGTACTATTGCTAATATTAGCTGTTCAATATATTCAATTCAGTTTTATTTTTATAGAGGCCAATTCAAACAAACAGTTGCCTCAAGATAATTTATGATATATGAGAAACCGCAAAGCATCATGACTTCACCTCACAACAGCCTTTGGAGGAGAGCCAGAGATTAATAATAACTAAGGAATAAACGCAAAGTGGCACAGAGACTGAAAAGTGCGTAAAGAAGAAACATAGGAATCCCCCAACAGCTAATGCCTTACAAAGCATAACTAAGGGGGGATCCAGGGTCACCTAATCCAGCCCTAACTATATTCTTTATCAAAAAGGAAACTTTTAAGCCTAACCTTAAAAAGTAGAAAAGGTCTCTGTCTCCTCAATCCAAACTGGAAGCTGGTTCTACAGAAGCAGAAGAAAGCTCTGCCTCCTATTTTACTTTTAAATAACCTGGGAGCCACAAGTAAGCCAGCATCCTGAGAGCAAAGTGCTCTGTTGGCTAATACAGTACTGTGAGGTCATTAAAAACTTAATATCCTTATAGTATTGTTTTTTGCATAATTAATACATATATCTTCAGAAGTTCCATCCATCCATTGTCTTTGACTTATCTTCATCAGGGTCACACGGAGGCTGGAGCCTATCCAGTATGTTGCAGGGCTCTGCAGACATTGCTACTGACAATTTTACAGAAATGTTTAATAACAGCTTTTCAGATTTGTTAACTGCACATTAATGCATTATAAAAGACAGGCTTGAAATCTAATACTATAGAAGGCTCTATGCACATGCAGGGGTAACCAAATGTGCATGCAGGGACTCTGAGTTTTTCTGTTTTGTCTTGTTTTGTTTTTTTGACGTGTGTGTTTTTTCATTTGTTTCCTTTTTTACTCACCTTTTATTATCACTTTAACTTTTTAGTAAATGTAGGCACTTAAAAATTACTTAGACAGATTTAGGAAAAAGATCACGGCTCCCCGTGATTAAAGTTTCCCCTTTCAAAACAGGAATTGTGCTTGATGACAGATGACAAGTTGGAGGTGACATATCATTTTCAATAATGCCGTAACCCAGTGCATCACTGTGCAGATACAATGACACACCTAAAAAAGCAAAAATGCAACCAGTTAACTGCATTTTCATTGTTGTGGTATTTTTTGATTAATTTATTAAAATCAAAATAAAATTGCAAAGTGATGATAGAGACCATAAATGGATAAAAACATATAAAAAGTATGTTTCTGATTTTAAAGTAACCTTGATCATAAATTTACAGTTACTGTGGTTTTCTTTGCACTGCTGTCCTTAGCTGTTGTAAAAGCAGATCCTCTGCCTCCTTTAAAATTCTTAGTGTTTTTAGTTATTTTACCATGTAATATTCAGTTGATAGTCATTGTCACACACCTAACTGAAGCTAATTAAAAAAGTTCACAGTTACACATGGCTTAATTGGAAATGCAGAGCAGAAACACAGTTTCCATTCCATTCATAACTTTGGTCAAATTCCTTTTGGAGGTATTTTAAACTGCCTGTAGTATTGATGCATATAGTTAAATAGCAAAGGATTATAATTACAGAAACAGGCAGCAGTTTTTCTGGATTGTGTTTGGTGTTTTATGTTTTTTTTTTCTTATTATTTTAACTTGCATTTGTGCATGCTGTGATGACGTGTTCTCCTGAGCACACATATTAATTTCCTTTGTAAAATTATTTGTAGAATTTTCTATTTTTAGTGGAGTGCCTCTGAATGTGGTACTGTAGATGATGACATTTCTCTAGGATGTTCCTCTGATGCCAGGTCATGATGCCAGTTATCGTAAGAGTAAAAGTTTTTTAAGCATTACAAACTCCCTTTAGCCCTCTCCCTAATTTTTTTGAAACATTTTGCTGGCATAAAATTCAAAGCCAGTTTTAATTTTTCACATATTTCTCAATGTCATAATTTAATATGTTGTCTTTTTTTTTTACTCTCTGCTCTACTAAAGTAGTGTTGCAGGATTCAGTTCAAAATAATTCTTAATTATGTTATAATTACAACCCTGCAATTTACTGACTGTGTGAAACCAGGTGCTTTAGACTTCTTTTTCTTTCTGATTGGTTGCCTCCATAAATACAGCTGTCAATAGCAGATGCAGTGGCTTGTGTCCTCACAGCCAGGGCTGTGTTGCTGTGATGACCAGGTTAGGGATATGTGTTTCCAAAGACATTGCACAAATATTTTTAAAAAAAGAAGAACGAGAAGAAGTCAAAGCTCACAGCAAAGCTCACATGGATAATTGTATACGCTGACAATGCCAGTTAAGTCCAAGTTAAGTCTGGACAGAACAGACGCCCTAACATTAATTCAATTTAATTTTATTTCTATAGCACCAAATGGCAACAGCAGTTCCTTCAAGGGGTTTTATGTTGGTAAGGTAAAGACCCAACCATTATACAAAGAAAACATAGAAAACCCGAACAATCATGAGTAAGCACTTTAGTGACAGTGGGAAGGATAAACTCCCTTTTGACAGGAAGAAACAGCAGAACTAGGTCCATGGAGGGGCGACCGCAACTGGTTGGGGTAAGGGGGGGAAGAAAGGACAAAAGACATGCTGTGAAAGAAACCAATAATTAAAAATACAGAGAGGTGCACATTAACCAAATATGAGTTGTGATTATGAACTTATTCAATATTGTCTTATTTTAGAATTTGTAGTACTCATTTACCTCATGTTTTTGATACTTCTTTGTTTTTACTTACTGTTACACAACATTCATTGTATAAATCTACATAACCGATAAGGCATGCAAAATGCAGCACCTACATGTGCTGGCTAGCAGGAATGAAAACAGCAAGGAGTTGGACAAACACATTACAGTTATTTGCAAACCATTGCATTCTGTTTTTATTTACATATTTCACGGCATCCCATGTTTTGGAGACAGTTGTGGTGTATCCATACATATATTAGTCAGAAGCAATTAGCAGACACTTCCTATGAGACCTTATGGCGAGCAATCAGAAGATAAGGATCTCAGATGGCTTCAATTTTTTTCACCCAGGTTGTTCTGTAGAGTACATAACTACCCTATTTCCCTCTTGTGGAGAGCCCTTCATCTGAAATGGGAACACTTACCCAAAATGAGCCCCACATCTAAGTACTGTGTATGGATGGGACAGGCCTCTTGACTGAAGAAGTGCTATTAACCAATTTGACATACTAAGAAGTCTCCGTTCTAATTTCGAATAATTCTTAGTGGAGGAGGTGAGGTTGAGAGCTTCGCTGTAGAGCTACTCAGCCAGAGATCAAAGTGCCAACCCCCAAGTGGATTAACGGCTGCTCCCGGTGTGATCACACCTCACACACTCAGGTATACGCACAGCGACCCTCGATGTGAAGTGGATTTCTTGTTCTTTTTTTAAAAAGGATTACCCCAACACACACATGCACGCGCCCTCACACACTGAAGGCAAATAAAAATAGGGATGAGACCACCTCCGCGGTTCAGATTTTCTCAACCTTGACAAAGTGAGGCTGGTTTTAGTTAGAAGCAAAGGAGGGAGGTGTGAGGAGGAAATAAAATGTGAGGCATATATCATCCCTAATATGGTGATATGTTATACAGCAGTATTTTGTAATGGCATGTATTCATAGTGTCAATGGCTCTGTTAAAGTGACAGGAGTTATCCTGTTAAATTATAGCTCTAATCCCTGCCATCAGTAAAGCTTCACTCTAATATCACTAATGGCCAATATGGTAATTGTACCACATTAAAGGACTCACAGGATGTCTTTGGGAAAATTTATGACAATGTTTTGGTTTATGAGTTCTTACACATTCTTGTCCAACTTTAGTAATTTCCATAATTGTGTTTGACACACTTTGGCTTAATGTGATGCATTAAAGAGTGGCACAAACAGATTCTGTGTATCTATTAAAACGCTTAACTGCTTGTTTCTAGATATGCTACTGCCACTGTAAGCTCAGCATTCACACATGAAAGCTGGATCAGGTGAATAATTTATGATTCTCGTTCCTCTCTGTGAGAGCATTACACAGTCTGAGTCTGATATAAAAAAAAAGAAAGAAAAAATATGTTCTATTGCTGCAGTAAACTACAAGGCAGGCCTTAATTGTGCACTGCTGAAATTTGAATGTGGAGCTGCATAAGCTGGTGGTGCCTCTGCAGTAGTTCTATGCACTGATCCACCAGTGTTTCCCCCAGCACAGGCAGAAGCCAACGAAGTTATCTTACACATGACAGCTTCAGTCTGCTTTGGGATGGCTGAATAATTCAAAGTTCTTACACAGGACCATCTGGCAGGCCAAAGACACCAGCCTTCCTCAAATAGCTTTTGTAAAGCTCGTGTTGGGTGAAACAGCAGGACCGCTGCACAAGCAGACTGAGCTGCTTACCAGCAAAATGAAATATGCTGCGTCAGACTGATGGCAAATTTGTGAGCATATAGGCAATCAAGGCAATTAAGCTCAAATATTGTTGATAGGACATAAAGCCCATTTTCACTTTGCCCTCAGGCTGTACATCAGCTGAGATGTCAAATATATCTCAATTTCTCACACCCTGCAGAGTTTGCAGAATATCGGGAATAAAGATATCATTTTGAACAACAGACATTTGCACTAGCCCACAGTGTGGACTACACTGCTGCATAAAAATCTACGCAACAGATGTGTGCATACAAAATGCAGCACCTGCATGTGCTGGGTAGTAGGAATGAGCACCTTCCAACAAAAAAGGTACCCAAAATTTTGTCCTGTAAGCTGCTTGAAGAAGCCTATTATGAAGTAAGGTAGGGATATATATACTTCAGTCAATTGCAAGCCAATACCATGCATAGCTAATGTAGTTTTAAGATTTTAGAAATAGCAACTTAGAAGTGGCTGTGGCTCAGATGGGATAGGGAGGGGTCTACTAATCGGAAGGTTAGATCTTGATCCCTGGCCCCTTCAGTCCTTATGTGTAAGTATCCTTGTGTAAGATGCTGAACTTCAATTTTCACCCAGTACACTAACTGGCAGTGTGTGTGAATGTGCATGAATGTTAGATAAATTGTTTATGCATAATGTAAAAGCACTGCATGAATGAGTTTATGAATGGTTGAAAGAGGCCTCTAGGCTTTGAATTCTCAGTTAGAATAGAAAATCATCATATAATACCGTTTACCAACCTAAACGTAACACCAGCTTAAAGGTTATACAGTAACAATGAATTTTCAAGCAGGAGCTTTTTGTCTGCACTCACTATCTATTCATGCTGTAAGATCACAGCCAGTTATTTAAGTTACAACTCTCTTACCGGTTTATCAACATTTAAAGTAGTATTACATTTAGCAACAGTTCACAAGTAATTTAGGGTCACATAAAACAAGCCTATGTGAGTCACAAAAATTTATAAAAGAAAAAGGTTTTTAAAAAAAATAAAATAATGATTAACAGCAACAAAATGGATATGTGTAATAGACAGTCTCTTCCTTTATGCCCTTTAGTTAAATGTCTTGTCAGCATGAGATAGACAGACAGCCTATCATGTTATCTAACACGTATTTGCTATAAATAGAATATAATTAGAATATGTAATCTTTCTATCTAACAGATGGACGCAGGGAAAATAATCCCTACGTGCTCTCAGAATCACTTCTGCGCTTTTAGAAACTTTTGTGACGTCCTTGCATCCAACATCGTTGCGCATCCGCCCTCCCTCGCCCTCCTCCTTCTTCAGAAATACGCCCCGGCTCCGTCCGTGCCGCCTCCACCAGTCAGCAGCGGTACGGGGTGAGCTCCACGCGTCTCCGCGGCGGAATTGCTACTGAAGGGCACCGCGATGAACGTGGACTTCAGAAAAGGCTTCAACTAACAGGGATCCGCGTAAAACGAGAGGAGAGCTGACGCTGTGCTCACCGGCGGGCGCAGGCTGAGCGTTCCGTTCTGCGTGTTTTTATGATTATTATTTTTAATCTCGCACCTGCTCACGCGCGCTGAGCGGAACATCCCGAGTCGGAGCCAACTTGCACTACCGCACTTGCCAGTAGTTGTCCCATAAGGAGCCGAACCTGCGAGCTTACGGGGGATGCTGAGAGGGTTTCTGATCTCCGTTACTGCTCCTGCTGAGCGCCGGGCTGGAAGGGTAGCTGGCGTGTCCTGGGGAGGATGCTGAACAGGTAAACACAAGCTAAGGAAAAAAAAAAACGTTCTTATATTAACACTTTGCCCGTTATTTATCCTCAGCCTTGCTGGAGCTGTAGGAGGTGGAGAGGGTTAGTCCAGATTAGCTCTTCTTCTGCCTCTCGACCTTCCTGAACTTGTTTGCTTGTATCTGTGCACAGTCACTCTCATCGCAGGTGATTTATTATTGTCTCAGGCGGCAGGTGCTATTTTCATTGCTGCTGCTTGTCATCATTACTCTACATTTACCATCTTATAGCGCTTTTGTTAGTAGCTAAGTGCTTAAAGCTCTGTGGCAGTCTGTGAGAATGAAGATGAAAGGTAGAGTGTGGAGCAGTCAGTGACATTAGGTTAAGGGCTTAGGTTTAATGTCAACAGGAAAATACTGCTGCCCGTGGAAGCTCTTCAGTATCCTTGCTTGTCTTGGCTCAGCCAACTGTATTTCAGGCTTGAACATCCATTGCTTGCAGTGTTGGACTTCACACCATTCAACAGCTCTGAGACTGGAAATGGAAAAAGTCATTTACATAGCACTTCACTAAAATTACGTTACAAGTCCAATTCTCCTGTATAAAGCACTTAATTCTATGCATTTTAAGCATGTCATCTCACACTGACAGTTTACCTAACATGCATGTCTTTTATTCATAATGCTCTGAATAAAAAAAAAAGAAATTAGGAAGTACCAGCAATATCTGTTGTTGCTGTGGATTTTCTCACAAATTAAGTTGTTTTGTAACTTGTACCGGTACAAGTCGATATGTTAGCTTTGCAGATCTGAGTGCCGTGGTTAAATGAATCAGCTTGATTCCTCCGGCAGAGGAAGACAAATCATTTTTCTAGGCTATGCTTTAATATTACTGTCATAACTTTGTGTTTGTTTGTTGCATTTTGTTTAAGAAACAAGATTATAAATTTACTGAATTGATATTTATTAGTAGGGCTGGGCAATATGACCTCAGATCAAATCACCATTAATACATATACATACAGAGTTCTTGCGCTCATAGTTCACTAGGTTTTTACTGAAGCTGAGATATTTTTTTCTGTAATATGATTGAGCTCCAAATTTAACATATTGGTGATAATCACAAAACAATTTTTTTTTTTTTTACAGTTGTTGGTTGTCTTTGTTTGATGTTGTCTTTACTAAAGTCAAACAATGGACATTGTTTTTTTATTTGGTACAAAGTACGCAAGTTGGGCAATCGGCTTGGTGTTTGACTTTTCCTCCTTGGTGTTTCCACGTCACAGACTAGATAAGGCAGTCCTGTTACAACACACACAGTAGTATGTATAATAATGGGGGGAGTATTAATTTAATTGAAAAGGTTCTGAATGTCAGTTTTTATGCAGTTTTGATTAATTGTCCCATTCTTCAAACTAGCATCAGTTGCTAAAGTTAACAAAAGACAAGGTAACAAGTGAAGGGAAACATTCACAGGGATATGATTCTAACCCTTTAAGTGGAATATATTTTTTATGATATTGTGAATACTATTATGTGCTTGCTGACTGGTACACGGAAAGTCTTTAAGCAATAACACTATTAGTTAAGCAAAATTGATCCAACCACACTATCAGAGTATGTAGAAAGCGAAATGTAGAGAAATTCTTGTCATGTGTTCCACTCAGTTTCAAAGAATTTTGGTCTGTTTCAGTTCAGGATGAACAACTGAATCGACACTGTCTGTTGTGATACATGGCTACCATTTATGAAGTCCTGCTGTTGGTCCACTGTTCAGACAGCGATCTTATAATCAGTGTGTATTAGTAATGTTTATAGAAATCATTGGTAATGTTTTCACAGTACTGTAGCATGTGGGTGCAGGAATAATTTGTCTGATCCGTCAAACTGTCGAAATACGTAAAAAGTGCTCTGTTGTGTTTGTTTCCTCTGAGGACTTTTTCTTCATTATGCCCATTAAGAAGAGAGAGCAAATTATGCAGTCACAGTGCAAATATATTGTTTTGCACTCCCCAATTTTAATCTGCCGATTATAAGTGAAAATATTCTGGCTATGCAGGATCCCACCCAAAAAAACAAAACAAAAAAACCCCCAAAAAACAAAACAAGCCAATAAAGAAGTTATCTGTCATTCTCTATGACTTAAAAACTGGGTTTGCTTGTAAATTGCAGTAGTACCACTAATAACAAGACCATATATTTCTAGTTTTAACTCAGTAAAGGCTAACGAAATGCATTAATTAACTGTTGTAGCTTTTGTCTAAATTCTAAAAAAAAAAAAGCTGCATGAAGCAAATGCTGTTATGACTGCACAAAGATTACTTTTTTTCTTGAATGTTATTCTTTTCTTCCATCATTATACAGTATAACATATCAATAGATCCACATCTCAGTGTACACTCATATGCAGCTGAAATAGAAAGTACATTTTAAATGATAAGTTAGTAATATTTCCACCTTTATATAAGACTTGGATGTAGGCAGCATGATGTCATCCACTGAACATATAAGTAATTTTGTGAAGCCTCAAGCTGAGTGTTTTCGTCCTAGCCATCTTGGCTTTTTTCATCCCAGGTGTTATGAGCGCAGTGCGAAGCTGGCTGAGACATCCAACAATGTTGCATGCTCATTGGAGAACAAGTATAGTATATTGTTGTTTTATCCTTGTTTTCAGATTCAGTAAATTAATATTTTTTCTTAACTGGTTATCCACTTCAGGTTCATGAAGGGGCATATTATATTCCTGCTTTCATGGGGTAAAAGGGAGAGACCAGTCCATTATAACTCTAACACAGTGAGAGACATGGCCATTTTAGAACCATCAATTAGCCTAACAAGCAAAGGAAATCAAACAAGGTAAAATATTGTCAAATAGAAATAGAGAATTGAAAAAGGCTTTCTAAATGTATTTCAAGAATTTTAACAAGGTCTTAGAGCAAGAAAACTGAGGGGTTATTTTCTTAGACATCTATTTAACCAGGAGTAACCACAGGAGGTACCCCTGCTGGCCATGAAAGAAGCACAGGTGTAAGGCTCTACGGCATAAAGTTGACTAAACAATTTCTGATTTAATTACTTAAAATGATTGTCATTAAAATCCCTCAAACATGTTGTCAGTTACATTGAATGGCATTGAACAACTGGTTCTCATACTGTAACTGGTTCTTTTAACTTGATTTAAAATTGTAAAGTAAAAAGTCTGTGAAATACTAAATGCTAAACTTCCTCCTGGATTTGATCTCAGTGTCCACACTGGGTAATGTCAAACACTGTATTGGTTTAATGACTTGCATAGTCTGTATTTACTGCAACCTACAATTTCTGTTTCACCTTAAAATGACACCGATATATCATATTCTTGAGCATGGATCTCATCAGTGGGTAACTGTAGATGTGTTCCCGAAGGTCTGATTTGAGTTATCAGAGGTCATGATGGCACAAAGCTAGCAGCAGCCAGGACAGCATATTGCTCTATTCATCTTAATAACTCCTGTGGGCAGGGTGGCCGCGAAAGTTGAGGAAGGGCCTGAAAACTCTCTCCTGTGACCTTCTGAGAGAAACAAATGGAGCAGCACATGGCTGGCAGACGATCCAGTTGAGCTGCCAACTGCAGTAAAACTGTGAAAAGAAAAGCGAACATGAGAGAATTAGTCTATCGGCCTGATTTTACAGAACCTTCTACACTACATTGGTTTGACCTCTTACTCAACCACACATTATATTTCGCTCACGTTTGTCTTTGTAGAAGCACTAATTGAATTCATCCAATATTAAGGAAAGGACCCACATACTATACCAACTTGACCTTGGCTAAGAGTTGCTAACAACTTGCGTCAAAGTGAGGCCTGCTGTGCTATCACTCCACATTCATGATGGTCAATCTCCTATTTCTAATTTAGAAAATATGTTTGGGTTACTGCAACATGGATTCATTTCTTGCTTACTAAGCAATTATGGTGGCAGACACAAAAAGAGAGAAGAGGAGGGTAACTATAGGATTGAAACCTGAGGATGGTGCAGGAATTTGTCAGCCCTCTGCACTGACACCATTATCCAAGACAACTTCTCACGGATGGTGATATATGACTAAGGTGACCATAATCATTATTCACAGAACAGTCTTCTTCTTCTTTTCCCTGGCATCCCTTCATCCTGGGTCTGATCAACTGCGTTCCATTATGCTGCTGTAATGATTTGTGGAGGTCTGTGTTGCTGTAGCATTTGAAGGACGGTGTGTTGCAGAGCTTTCCAAAACAATATCATAACCCATATCCATTAGCCATATGGGTTCCATTCCCCAGATTTGCTTGATGCAATTTAGGTGTCCTCGCACACTAGACCCATGTGACACGCCTAGGATTCAATTAATTAGACGGTATTGTTTTCTTTTTCTAGCTTTTGTACCCTACTTTAAATGGTAGTTTCCACTTTGTATGTCCTATGGAAAAAGCTGATGATTTTCTTTGAGATTACTTTATTCATTAAATATTTAATCAGTGGATTTAGCAAAAACAAGGCTACCACAGTTTATTAAATGACTACTTCTTTTTCTGTATTGATTGTAATGGTCAAAAACTCCGTCAATATGGCGTATGGGATATGCTGCATCATATCTTGACAAATACATGGCAAATTGAAATAAGAAAAGTGGACATTGTTTTAAAGTTCTCTATTAGATATTACAAACGAATCCCAATGTAGATTTTCTTTTAGATCCAGGGACTCGTTTTATGTATGCTGTTTAAAGCACTGATGGAGGTTTGCAGTATTGGACTATTCTTGTACTTGGACATGAACCTCAACCACGTAATTACAACATCAGCTAAGGTCCTGCAGTAATTGCTTTTTTTCTTGCTCTCTTTCAGGGGAGTGATTTGCTGATACGTCATATACGGCAGAATGAAATGGCATTTTATCAAATTACCACAACAGGTAAATTTTTGCCAGGGACACACAGACACATTCTCCCTCTTTCTGCAGTGTATAAAGAGAAAACACAAATACTGAATAAATAACAATATTAAATTGTAGTTTACCTTAGAAACCTACTGCTTTCTGATTATACACCACTAATAAAGGCTGCATTTCATGGATGGACTTTAGCATGGGTAGTTTTAAGCTTGAACATTTTCAAAGAAATTTTGAAACACAGGCTGTGTTCCTAACACTCGCCCTAGTTTTCCATTACAATAGTAGAATGTTCCTATAAATTTTGTATCATTAGCAAACAACAGTGTGGGAAACAAACAATATTTGTCTTCATAAATGTTATAAAAATATTTTGTCTCTATGGTTTATGTTGCAATGAGTCTTGGTAGTTACAAAAACAAAAAATTGTTTTCTGTTCATGCTTTTTAATTTGAGCGTAATGTAACTGATGAGGAAAACATCCCGGACATTGTGCCTTCCTTCTCTCACCACAACCGGTCGTGGCAGATGGCCGCCAACCCTGAGCCTGGTTCTGTCAGAGCTTTCTTCCTGTTAAAATGAAGCTTTTCCTTTTCTCTGTCGCCAAAGTACTTGCTCATGGGGTGGGGGGTCATATGATTTTTGTGTTTTTCTCTGTATGTATTTTTGTAGGGTCTACCTTATAATATAAAGCGCCTCGAAGCGACTGTTGATGTGTTTTGGTGCTGTATAAATAAAATTTATTCAGAATGTCCATGAAAATGGAACACGATCACAGGTGGTGACATGGGACAGAATTATTGCTGACTTTGCCACAACTTGTCCTTTAGGACAAATGAAAGTAAGGAGATTTGTTATGAAGAGCTCCCATTTCTGTTATCAACTGTTTGAACTAAGCTTGTGGTTCAAACTCATTGGTATTACATGAGAACAAGCAAGTCAAACAGTGCTTGCCATGCTCTTAGCCAGGCAGTGCTTGCCTCATCAAATTTAAAAAGATACATAAATTAAAACATACAAACAACCATAAATTCAAAAACAGTGCTGTCATAAAGCTCCTCACCTATTTGCGTTCATCCCATGCATTACTTCTATCTTGTGTCTTTGGCTGCAGTTGACTATTATACTGAAAGCCCTGCTTGTTTTGTACTCTTGAAAATTGCAAAAAGTAGGTGTGTCTGTCTCCTGAGCTGAGTTGAGAGCGCAGCAGCTTTTTTTTTTGGTTTGCTCATGCACATTGTGGATAAACCTCTGGTCTTTCACAGGAAACTGATGACCAGCGTGTGTGGCAAACTGCTGCAGGCCCTACTTTCATTGCTCTGAGATCAGTTGCAATCTGCGCTTTGTGTGAAAACACAGCTAGCATAAGCAAGTAAATGAGTATCAGTGATTTATCATTGTAACAGATGAGTTTCCTCTTACTACCTAACAACTTAACTACTTTGGCCAATGTGTGATGGAGTGTGAAAAAGTTGTTAAAAAGGTCTAATGATGATGGAGAGGGACAGTACCTCTGACCATGTGCAGGCTCAGCAGCACTTTCAGATTAGCGTCTATGAGAAAGCACTTGGTTGACTGAATGTAACAAATTTAACAAGCTGTCTGTGAACACTGCACCTTCATTTTTCATTAATATTATTTTCGATATTTTGGATATTGATAGTTAATGATGTGACACACAGCTCAAGCCTTTTAATTCAAATTATTTTTAATTATTATATTTTAATACACTTAAAAAAAATCATGATGTAGACCTGCAACTGTTTTTACTTTTGATACCTTATGTCTCGAAAGCCAGGGATTGAACTCAGAATCAGAATACTTTATTGATCCCCAGGGGAAATTATGTTGGTTACAGTGCTCCAGTACAAACAGTAACAAAAACAGACAATACAAGAAGTAAGAAATAACACAATATATAGAATATATACATATATACAGTGGGGCAAAAAAGTATTTAGTCAGCCACCGATTGTGCAAGTTCCCCCACTTAAAATGATGACAGAGGTCAGTAATTTGCACCAGAGGTACACTTCAACTGTGAGAGACAGAATGTGAAAAAAAAAATCCATGAATCCACATGGTAGGATTTGTAAAGAATTTATACGTAAATTAGGGTGGAAAATAAGTATTTGGTCACCTCAAACAAGGAAAATCTCTGGCTCTCACAGACCTGTAACGTCTTCTGTAAGAAGCTTTTCTGTCCCCCACTCGTTACCTGTATGAATGGCACCTGTTTGAACTCATCATCTGTATGAAAGACACCTGTCCACAGCCTCAAACAGTCAGACTCCAAACTCCGCCATGGCCAAGACCAAAGAGCTTTCGAAGGACACCAGGAAAAGTATTGTAGACCTGCACCAGACTGGGAAGAGTGAATCTACAATAGGCAAGCAGCTTGGTGTGAAAAAATCAACTGTGGGAGCAATCATCAGAAAATGGAAGACATACAAGACCACTGATAATCTCCCTCGATCTGGGGCTCCACGCAAGATCTCATCCCGTGGGGTCAAAATGATCATGAGAACGGTGAGCAAAGATCCCAGAACCACACGGGGGGACCTGGTGAATGACCTGCAGAGAGCTGGGACCAAAGTAACAAAGGTCACCATCAGTAACACACTACAACGGCAGGGAATCAAATCCCGCAGTGCCAGACGTGTTCCGCTGCTGAAGCCAGTGCATGTCCAGGCCCGTCTGAAGTTTGCCAGAGAGCACATGGATGATACAGCAGAGGATTGGGAGAATGTCATGTGGTCAGATGAAACCAAAGTAGAACTTTTTGGTATAAACTCAACTCGTCGTGTTTGGAGGAAGAAGAATACTGAGTTGCATCCCAAGAACACCATACCTACTGTGAAGCATGGGGGTGGAAACATCATGCTATGGGGCTGTTTTTCTGCCAAGGGGACAGGACGACTGATCCGTGTTAAGGACAGAATGAATGGGGCCATGTATCGTGAGATTTTGAGCCAAAACCTCCTTCCATCAGTGAGAACTTTGAAGATGAAACGAGGCTGGGTCTTCCAACATGACAATGATCCAAAACACACGGCCCGGGCAACAAAGGAGTGGCTCCGTAAGAAGCATTTGAAAGTCCTGGAGTGGCCTAGCCAGTCTCCAGACCTCAACCCCATAGAAAATCTGTGGCGGGAGTTGAAAGTCCGTGTTGCTCGGCGACAGCCCCAAAACATCACTGCTCTCGAGAAGATCTGCATGGAGGAATGGGCCAAAATACCAGCTACTGTGTGTGCAAACCTGGTAAAGACCTATAGTAAACGTTTGACCTCTGTTATTGCCAACAAAGGTTATGTTACAAAGTATTGAGTTGTATTTTTGTTATTGACCAAATACTTATTTTCCACCCTGATTTACGAATAAATTCTTTACAAATCCTACCATGTGGATTCATGGATTTTTTTTTTTTCACATTCTGTCTCTCACAGTTGAAGTGTACCTCTGGTGCAAATTACTGACCTCTGTCATCATTTTAGGTGGGGGAACTTGCACAATCGGTGGCTGACTAAATACTTTTTTGCCCCACTGTATATAAGTCAGTTACTGATGAATATCTGGATAAGAAAGAAGAGCACGTGCAAAAATTGTGCAAAAATTGTGCAGCTATAGCAGTATACAGTGTGTTAGGTGGATGAGTTGTACAGGGAGATGGCCACAGGCAAGGATGGTTTCCTGTGTCGTTCAGGTGCTTTTTGTTCAGTCTCTCACTGGACGTGCTCCTGTGGCTAGCCAGCACGTCATGGAGTGGGTGGGAGGAATTATCCAACATTGCTGCCAGAGTTTGTGCCCTTGACCATCATCTGACACACATTGTACATGACCCCTAGAGTTCCCTAATGCCCTGAATGTTGTAGGGCTGTGTCGGCTGACATGCCTCTGCAATACAACTTGGAGATCTGCAGTAGTGCCACCGGATTGGCTGACTAGGGTGGTGGTTCTCATCTTTAAGAAGAGGAACTGGAGAGCGTGTGCTCCAGCACCAGGGGTCACGCTACTTAGGCTTCCTGACACCCCTGGAGAGATTATATTTCTTGGCTGGCCTGGGAATTCTTCTGTGTTCCCCAAGATGAGCTGGAGGACGTGGCTGGGAAGAAGGAAATCTGAGGTTCTCTGCTTAGGCTGTTTAGGCTGTTAATGCCCCTGATAAGAGAAACAAATGGATACTTTATGGATGGATACTCTACAATAATTTGTTTGAGGTATAGCGAGGAATTTTCATAGTTTTTGATTGCATTTCTTCCTAAATTAATAGTTTGAAAAACTCTTCCATCACTTGTCATTGTCAGCGCACAGTAAAAAAATGTTTGGTTATATATTTTATAATTATTTTATTCTAGAATTCTTCAGCCAGGAAAAAGTGCTTAAAAGTGAAGACATCCATCTGAAGTGCCGATAGTCAGCGAAAAGGTATTTTTTAATGTGATCCAAGATGTTTTTGTTTCTGTGTTTGTGGTGGTGGGCGGGCAATCATCTCTGTTTGCATTTCACTGCATGCCACTTGTGGGAGCCAAGTTAAGATAGTTCATATGTTTTAGTATTTATATTTCGCTGTTGTTAAGCTTGTTTGTGTAATTAATAATTTTAGGAAATAGATGCATGTTTATGGTGGAACTAGGTTACGTAGTACCATGAATACATGTGCCTTAAAGACTCGTGTTTATAGTAAAATCCGGGCATCACGGATGTATGCAAATTAGTGCATGCGGTGCGGGAGGGGGGAGAGAGAGAGAAAAGGAGTTAACACGGCATAAGCTATACGGGGCAGCAGGGTAGAACAGAGCCACACGGTTTTCCTACCGTAGTAGGTTATTTTGTTGAGGACAAGTTAAACCTGACCACTCCTGTAAGATGCAAAAACTGTGGAATAAATTTTTTGTTACATCTTTTCACATCGGAGTCCCGTGGAGTTCTTTTTCCTCTTCAAACTGATGTACGCGAGTGAATCACAGGAAAACTGGTCTCACGGCTTAAACACCACTGTTCAAACTGATGTTTTAAGTTCAAACATATTCAGTGACATCAGAAAATACCACTGACTGCTATAAGATAGTCATCCCTTATTTTTTTAATCGCTTTTCTGTTCACATTCAAAGACATGGCTGTATCTGTAAACAGAGTTACAGAATATTTGCTGGTTACTGTACAGCTGCATCTGACATGTCTGTTTTCATCCAAGTAGCTGCACCAGTCTTAGCTAGAGAACACTGAACACAAATTGTTGAACTGACATACCAGATTGTCTAGTTCCTCCATTGTCCATTTTCTAGAGCCATGTATTGCTATTCTCAGAGACAGCAGATAGTTTATTACCTAACTACCATCTAATATGTCCATTCTTTATTGTTTCTCAACAAGAACTCCAATCGTAGTTGAATCCTAACCCTATGTTTTAGAGACAAGCTGAAGATGATGCGTTTTGTTTGGAAATATTTTTTTCTTGATTGCCAAGACTTTGAAAAGTGATTGAAAAAAATATAGGGATAGTGTTAGGAATAGGGTTATCCCCAGTAATTACTTAGAAAGTAAATTAAATTTATTTTAAGCCTCTGAAGCCTAAGAGAATTTAGTCTCCTTATGAAAATTCTAGGCATAGCTTTTGATTTTAGTCATCACTTGCTGAGAACACAGTTTCAGGTCTTTTCTCTTAGTTCTTACCAGAAGTATTATTTCACTTCAATGTCTTCTTATTAACAGCAAAACTGTAACGCTTTTCAGAGTTTGTATGCTTTGGGCTGTTAACAATAGCAACATGGGAGACTTGCGAGGTGATATAGCCAGGGTTAATTTTAAGAATAAGTTAAGAAAAATTGAAGAAATGATTATATAAAGCTAATTTTTAAGAATGCTGGAACAATAGGAAATGATAGTATCAGAAGGCTTGTAATGTATATGATTTATTTATTTTTCATTTTATCTGAGTCACTAGATTCAATTACTGCTGTGCTTGCATTTTAAAACTGTTAATTTGAAGTTGCGCTGGTGTTTTGCATGGATAGTTATTTATTACCACTGCTGTGTTTGCAGTCTAATTGGCTTCTGAACACATAAATAACGACAGCAGTGAGAACTTCCATCCAACTTGTTCTTGCTCCATTTCAGTCTCTTTCTCTCGGACTGACCTCTCTAGCATAGCAGCTATAGTCCAACAAAGCACATTAAGTTTGACACACAGAACAAACAAAGCTGTAGTCAAGGTGGACCACAGATGTTATTTCCAGATATCTGAAAATAACACGTTATATCCCATCTAGCAGTGAAGATTGTGTAAAGGCCTGTTTTGCTCACTGGAATGAGGGCGAGCGGTTAAATTCCCTTAAGGGGTCACTTGTGCGTAAAATGTAAGCATGTTCAACTGGCTCTTTTCACTTAGCACTCTTGTGCTCATGTTAGCTATAGACCATATGACTGAAAGTGCCAGTCATATGGTCTAAGTTGTTCTTGTAAAAGTGGCACATCAGCACCCATCCCAAGACAGTTTCAGTAAAATAATAAAATAAAGTAAAATAAAATAAAGTAAAATAAAATAAAATGCAGAGCTTTTACGTCAGATTGCTTAAAAATGATTTTGGCTGATAAAGACTGGTCAAGCACATATTTCAGTGTGGATTAAACACAAAAGTTTGCTTATTTTATAACTGCTATGTAAATTACAGAACTGCACATCATTCACCCATAAGCATCTGTGGAAATTAAATGAGTATGAATACAAATAAGAATTTTGATAACATAACTAAAAGAAACAATAAATATTAAACTATTGTCTTGGTCAAAATCCTGTAAGTGAACCCTCTGTTTAATCTTCTTTTCTTATCTATGGTAAAATTGGGTTAAAAAAACACTCATTCACATTAAACCCACAGCTTGAAACACTATGCTAAATGGTACAGAGTGTATTCAAAGGGCTACATAGCTGATACATCAGCGCCTAATTGAAGCTACTTTTGACACGTATTGTTCTGTTAAGTCACTGAAAATTATATGAGCCATATATTATAGCTTTCCATGGGTTGCAGCATATTTACAGGGTTGGTGGGTCTGATGTTGACACATCTTATACATGGCCTATGTAAGGTGGTCATGTGGCTCAGGGCAAATATGGCTCAAAACTGTGGATAAGGAACACATTTGGGCTGAACATTGTATACAATCTCTTCAGTTCACATTTAGTTCAGTTCAATTCAATATCAGTTCAGATTTATCTATTTAACAGTGAGTGGTGTGTAAATACATAGTAAGTGAAAAAAGCTGTTCAAGGGAAACCCACAGCAGTGTACGCCTATTGCAGTGTAACTAAGGCAGCATTCAAGGTCACATGATCAAGCCCCAATGATATGGTTATCAAAAAGGAATGTTTCATGCAAATGGAGTCTAAATGGACCATGTTTCCCACCTCTGTTGGTGAGGGGGCTGTACAGAGCTAAAGCCACAAGGCAGGAGGTTGACACTCAAAGTGAAGGGAGCCAACTGATGCAAGAATGAGTCCTATTGGGCTAAGTTAGCGTGTGGGACTCTGGAGGCAGCTGTCAGGTACAGAGGAAGCAGAGTACAACTTTGTCAGTAGCTGAAATAAAATCTTTATTAACCCCAAATTGCCAGAAGGTAAAAAAAAATAATTTTCCAAAAGCCAAAAATGACATACAGTAGTTAGGCCACCCATCATCACTGATGATGACTGGTTGTTTTAAGGCTTTTCTGTTGCATTCATTGATGGCGATTAAAGGCTAAGACTAGATTCATATTTGACTTACACTCCCTGTGCAGACAGCTGAATTAATTAAAAGAGAAACATGTCTTTAATTAGACACTCATGAAAAAGATGACACTGTTAGCACTGTCAGACACCTTGTGGCATTTTGGTGCTGAATAATGTGAATATAGTGACAGATTTCAGTAAAATTGTCTGTTGACTCTGCGCGCAGGGTTGCATCAAGGCCAGTGGATTTGAGTTAACATGCCTGAAATTCATTGTACTTGGAAATATTTCATCACTATTATAGTCTGAGTCAGATTTCATAGGTTTCATTTCTGCTGGTCCATCTGTCGTGTCTGCGCTAAGCCTTATACAAATGTCTATAAAGAAACTATAGACAAAAAAACCTGCCATCCTCTGTCTGTGTGAGCTTTTTCATGCAGCCCACTGTGTTGACAAAAAAGCTGATGTCTATCTGCTCCAGCTGTCTGCAAACAGGCAGACTGAAAGGAGGAGACACAATCTTTTTTCCCTCTAAACTTTGGCTTCTATTGCATCATGCCTCAATACCTTCTCACTCAGCTTTAGTCCTGCTGCTGCTGCTGAAAAGCAGCCATAAAAAAGACTTAAGCTTAAGCTTTATTAACACGCAAGGATAACACTGTCACACTAAATGCAAAAATCATTCATAATCATATTTCCTGTGGCATGATGAGTTATAATGAGTTAAGTCATTTTAACAAAGGGATGGCTTTTGTAAACAAAATGAGAGGCAAGTTCATCAAATTTTGTGGCAAGTGCTTTTTTCCTTGGTGCAGGAAGCAGAAGACAGAACAGGTGTTGATTTAGAGAATGTGTTCAGATGCAGTTTTCGCTGTACACATGGAAATGAATTCGTTTCTTGTAGGCCTTCTTAAAGAGAGAACGAGGATTCACACGTTGGTTATATATAGCTTCCCGATCACTGTCTTGAGGCCATGCATGTGTCTGTAGACAGGTTTTGTCTGACCATCAGCACCTTTGTCTGTACATATAGCCAGCAATCGGTGCATGATGCTTAATTCTCTCTAGCTATCTTCTGCTATCAATTAGAGTGTTTATGGGAAGGTGCTGTCAGAGTTACCATGGCAACTAATGTCATTGGCATTACATCCCCTGCAGGCCCATGGATGGAGCACTTGCAAGTATCACTGCACAGTGCATTTTAAAGATTCAAAATCTTTACCACTTGGGGATAGAGACAAGAAGTATGAAATACTTAGTCGTGTTGGCAGACTTGTGCTATATCAATTTCTGATCTTTAAAAGTTGTGCAGGCAATTATAAATGTTGATAGAGAGCTCTGACAAGTTATAAGATATTCCAAAAGTGTCTAGGAGGCAGAAGCGCTAGTTTACTGGGAGCAAGCCTGGAATATACTTATGAATTACCTGCTCCCACACTTTTACAAGCTGCTTTAGGATTGTGTCAAATGAAACTGTCTGACTTTACAACAGGCTATTATTCTGTAACACACTTTATGACAAGAAATGCTAAGAGAATTTTGAGTCTCCAGAACCAGAACCAGAGCTGCCTTCCCGAATGCAGAGGTCACATTTCCACTACGTAGTCACACAATTTGGCATTTTAGGGACTTGGAGCGAGTTTACATTTAACAAGAAGAGTTCTGTTACTTTGATCTGTGTTTAGGACATTTCTAATTGGCTTTGAAAAAGTATTCAGTGTATGGTATCCAGTGACCCCTATCCTCTTCCATACACAAGGGTAAAAAAGTAAAAAAAAAAAATAACCCTGGTAAAATAAAGAATTAGAATAACACAAACAGTAATATCAGTGACAAAAAGACAACAATGTTTTTAGGTTGTGTATGGTCTGGTGACATGGAACTATATTTTTATGATGATCAAATAGTGTTTGTA
Organism: Aulonocara sp. 'chitande type north' Nkhata Bay; assembly: GCF_057382095.1. NCBI lineage: Eukaryota > Metazoa > Chordata > Actinopteri > Cichliformes > Cichlidae > Aulonocara > Aulonocara sp. 'chitande type north' Nkhata Bay. The sequence continues at coordinate 31,687,484 of NC_141358.1, read as the reverse complement.
CTGTAGGCTGCTACTGTTTATGTGTAGTCGCTGGTAGACTTTCTTCAGCTTTGATCTGGGACTTTAAGAGAAATATATCATATTTAGACCAAAATAACTATGTTTCTGTTAGAGATGGGCTGGATGTTTGCTGCGTTCCTTAATGACAACTGCTTTTGGGTCATTTCTAATAGCTAACATTAATGTGAGCGTTGGCCAGGTAAACATTTATAGTACCTGCTTGATACTTCCATGTTTTTGAAAGGGAAGCTGTACTCACTCCTCAGAATTCCCCATGAAGTGTCGTTCAGTGTGGTGAATATCACCTGTTGTTCATAGGATGGCCTTCCTATGAGCAGTGAAACTGTGTGAAGCTGAATCAGCCAGAGAAGGTGAAGATGACACTGCTAGCATCAATGCACTAGTCTGATCTGATATCTGATAATATTGTTTTTTAAGCCTTTAAAGGAGCATGTTGTGGCTCCAATGAAGAAAAGTGAGCATGTTAACAGTCTCAGAAATACGGTTTGCCCTGTGCTGCGATGCAATGTTTTCAAATATTATGATGGTGAGGTGTTAATTACTAATGTTAATAATATTTCAGTGTCCAATCCATCATTACCATGTTACCCCCTATTGATCCTCTACCTAATCCCCCCAGCCAAGGTGTGAAAAGTTTTTGGGTGAATCCACTGTGAAACTTAGCCCCACCATATCATCTGATTTACTGAGGTCAAATGGCCCAGGATGTGAGTGGGCGTTAAGGCGTCTGGGAAGGGATCCCAAAACTGGATTATTGATGGCAGACAGTTGGTGTCATAGACCACCGCCTCTGTTCAAAGATGGTCGTTCACAGTGGACATAGATTACTTCTTTCAGTCCTCTTTCAAACCATCTGTCATCTCTGTCCAAAATGTGAACATTGGCATCCTATAAAGAGTGACCTTTGTCCTTTAGATGCAGATGTACAGCTGAGTCTTGTCCTGTCCAGGTAGCTCTTCTATGTTGTGCCATGCATTTATGAACTGGCTATTTGGTCTCTCCAATGTAGAGGTTAAGCATTGCACAGCACACACTATGTTGTTAAGTTTGTGTTTGGGATGAACCAGTTTATGTCTGAGTGTGTGGCTGGGTCTGAAGTACACTGGGATGTCGTGCTTGGAGAAGACTCTACTGAGTTTCTGACAAACCTGCTACTTAAGGGATGATGATGTTGTTCTGTTTGTCCTTAGTTGGTGTCTGACCTTCTTTTCTGTGCCTCTTTGCTGATTTCATGAAGGCCCAATTAGAATAAACATGTTTTTAGAGTTTTCTTTACATGTGTTCCTCTTCTGACTTAGAGGAAATGTTTTCTACCCGGTGTTGTAGGGTCCTGATTACTCCAAGTTTGTGTTCCAGAGGGTGGTGGGAGTCAAAGAGAATGTACTAGTCTGTGTGTGGGGCTTCTGGTAAACTTCAGTGTTGAGGTTTCCATTCAGTGCTTTGCAAATTTCTATTCAGCTCCAATATTGAATCATTTTGTATATGGTTGTGGCCAACAGGGAAGAATGTTCAAAAATGACCAGAAATTCATAAATATGCTGCAACTAGGTTTAAAAACTTGTATTACGTGTATGCAATTACAGTAAAATGTGAAGAGTAGTATCGGTATCGTGTTATATATCATAGGGGCGATCGTGGCTCAAGAGTTGGGAGTTCGCCTTGTAATCGGAAGGTTGCCGGTTCGAGCCCCGGCTTGGACAGTCTCGTCGTTGTGTCCTTGGGCAAGATACTTCACCCGTTGCCTACTGGTGGTGGTCAGAGGGCCCGGTGGCGCCAGTGTCCGGCAGCCTCGCCTCTGTCAGTGCGCCCCAGGGTGGCTGTGGCTACAATGTAGCTTGCCATCACCAGCGTGTGAATGTGTGTGTGAATGGGTGGATGACTGGATATGTAAAGCGCTTTGGGGTCCTTAGGGACTAGTAAAGCGCTATATAAATACAGGCCATTTACCATTTACCATAATGTTAAATATAATAATATATTTTAATGCTTGTGTAAATAACTCAACATAAAATATTTGATATTTCAAAAAGATTTTAGTGTTAATAAAATGGCTGAATGAAGGGAGGTTTGTAACTTTTGATCGTGTTGGCATGTATTTCTGGAAGAGCAGACAGGATCATTATCTTGGCATATTTTGTTTGCCTGGAATGCAGGAAGGACCCCGACTGTAGTGTTTTGCTTTCTTTTTTCTTTTATTTCCTGGCAGACCAGGCCACATACTTGTTTTTCATTGAAAATGTTTGCAAACGATCAAATTGTTGGTTTCAGTATTGAAAATCTGGCTATAATAGTTTTTGGCTTTAAACATTTTTAAACTTTATTCTGACATTTAACTGTTCTGAAAAACTATCAAGTCCCTGGTGACCTGTTTAGAGTTAGACGTATGGTTACGGTCATGTTCATATCAACCCCTTCATATCTTTTTTTTTTTCCAAATGGAAATTATAAAACAGAAGAATTCTAAGGAAGAAATACTTGACCTAAAAACTAACATCTTCTGTTAATCAAACTATGGATGTTCAGAATGTGGTAAATATAAGGACACTGTAACCCAGACCCTAAGTGTTTCATTGGTTAATGTAAACGTCGTATTGTTTTCAAGGCAAAAGTTCTCACAGTCTTCAAAAAGAATTACTGCCTGGGAGTGGGTGCAAGTTGTTTCAGTGTTTAGAAGAAAAAGAACATGTTGTGAAAGGTAATTGAGATATAAAATGAAATGTTCTGACTATGACTTTATAAGGTGTCAGCCAGTAATGAGTGGTCAGCCTTCCTGTTAGAGGAAGGAAGCATTAAAATGTGTGGCTACCTGTCTGTGGAAGGTGACACTGATGAGATGTAATCTGAGCCGTCTCTGGAGTAAGAAAAAACCCACTAGCCTCCATTTATCTCCACTGTGAGTTATGGCTCCTCTTTATCTGATGGAGCACTTAAGTCGCTAGCCCTGCCTTGTTTTCAAGTATTCTTTTCACTTACACCCGATCGATCACTGTTGCCAAGTGTTAATGATGAGTCATACTATTAAATGTGATGACCTGCGGCCATTCTCTGTTACCTTGCTTTCTTTCACAGGCAGACTCCTGTAATTAAGGCTCAAGTAGATGCAGTTTGAGAAGTGGGTTGAAGCCAAAACTCAATTATAAATAGCCTTTGCATGCATGCTGCTGAAGAAGAAATGTTAAGCACGGTTTAAAAGTATTAATGCTGCACTGGTTTCTGTCGCCTGGGGTGATTAATGTTTTCTTTAAACTGATGGTGAGATAAAATACTGCTGTACAACTGGCAGCATAATCATTTACTGAAATTAATGGCCAACACCAGGCTTCTTAATTCATACTGTTTTCATTTTTCCATGAAGTCTGTTGGGAATATATGAGGAAAGGCCTAATGCAGAGGTCTCTGGTTGGACTGAAGGGGTTTTCACACTCATTAATAAAGTAATTTGACAAAACAGGATGTGACATTATTGCATAATGAAAAGACTCCCTATGCTCATAGCGATCTGTTCTTAAACTGTCAAATGTGTGTGGAGGAGGAAAAAAGCAGCGTAGATAAGTGATCTTTTCGACTTTTATCAAGTTAATGTCAAAGGTCAGTGAATCCCTTTAGATTGGCTGTCACATGGGATAATAAAACCATGGGAAAGAGCCATTTGTGCTGCTCGTATGTGGGCTATTTCAGATAGTGGCTGAGCTACTTTCATTTAATGCCATGCTGAATTATTCATACGATAAGAGTGAATCAAACACTTACTTTAGAATTAGTGATGTCTGGCCCTTATCAGCGTGGGTTTTCTTTTGATAAAAACAGTCAGTAGCCCCCCTGAAAACCTACACACGTTTTAAGGCTGGCTTAATTATGGCTTTATTTTATTTTGTTTTGGTGAAGACAGAAAAATTAGAATGAGAGATGAAACACGAGTCAAACTCTAGAAGTCAGATGACAGAGACTCAAATCCCTCAAACCTGTCTTTGACAACCATCATTTGAAATGTACGTGTGTCCCTTCTGTTTTTTTAATCCTTGTTATGAAGTGTTATTGTTCATTAGAAACCAACAGTGGATTGATGCAAAGAAATAAGAAAATTCTTTGAAACGCCTGAATTTGAAAGTTTTAAAGTTGTCTTATTAATTTGTAAACCGGCACAGCAGTGATCTTGACGTTGTGTACAAACCCAAAGCTTAAGATGGAGTAATAAATCAATCTGTCAGCAAAATGACTGAACCTCACTTCTATGGCGTTATTTCTGTGCCTCTATTCTGAGTGCACGCAAATAATTTTTGCAAGTACAAATGTTGCATTTAGGATAAAATTATTTTGAGAGAAGAAAAGCTTAATTTGAGCGAACAAAATTCATTGCTGCGTGCAAGAAATGTATTTCAGCGTTTGCTAATATCCATATACATTGACAATAACAGCCCTCTTGCTCAGTTGTTGACATTTGCTCAGATCTCTGCTCTGTGTGCTGACAGCCATTGCAGACCTGCTCTCAGTGTGTTGCTCCCGCTCTCAACATCTCTCATTTTCAAGTTACAACTCACCTTTCCTTCTTTTCCTGGTTCTCAAACAATTCAACAACACTAAATCAATTTTTTAAATACACATCCAACTCCAGATGGAATTCACATTTTTAAAATATGGAAAAGCCACAGCCCAAAAGGTGCAACAGCTGTCAGCATTTACTATAACAAGTTGTCACCTTCTGTCACAACTCCACAAAACCTTCAGTAGTAAGAAAAGACAACATTATGCAACCTGTTAGAATTCAGAATCGAGAAACAGGTGGGAAGTGTTTCTGTGTCCCCTCAGGACAAAGCTTTCTCCTACAATACATCAAGAGTTTTTGTCACAGGATAGAATAAGGCGGAAATTTGTTTCAAGTCAGGGTACAGAACATCCACTGGGATGTAACCTAGATGTTTTTATCTGCTCAGATCTGCTGCCATACCTGCTGTGTCTCTGACTCAATACTGTTGCTCTGTTGACCTTGGGGGAGACAGGAGGCTGGCAGAGAAAATAGGATCTATAGTTTATTACCCTGCAAAAAAGAAAGCTGCTAACCTCTGAGCCAGTTTGTTTCAGATTGTAGTTGATCACACATGGGAAGAACATTTACACAAGCAACTGCAGACAGAGTGTCTGGATGGTGCTCCTGTTGAGGAAGTAGATAGATTGTGTAAAATCTCTGAGGCTGCAATTAGAAGTGCTGAAAGAAACACATCCCAGGCCAGAGGTCCCATTCTTCAGCCCTGTTCTGCTAAGTCTTCCCTTTCACTTTCCTCTCACCTGCACATAGTACAGCGATGAATGAGCATTTCCTTCACTTTTGCTCCTTCAGCACAAACATTATCACCTTCTCTCTCTCTCTCTCTCTGTGTGTGTGTGTGTGTGTGTGTGTGTGTGTGTGTGTGTGTGTGTGTGTGTGTGCAGAAGTCTTGAACCACCAGTCACTGGGAAATAAGGGCAGCAATTTAGAATACAAGGCAAAAACAGAGTTTGTACAAATGTACTGAGGTGGTCATGAACACATTGATTCTTCAACGCAGTCAAGTTTTCTTGTAATTTCTTTAAATAGTCTTCAGGAATACATCTCCAGGATTCTTAAAAGACATTCCAAAGCTCTTCTTTAGATGTTGGCTGTCCTTTCTCCCGTTCTCTGTCAAGAGGATCTAACACTGCTTTCTAACACTGTCATTAAGTGATGATGTATGAACCCTGCTCCCAGGCCCAAACTCTTTATTAAGTCTGTTGTGTTTTTAACATGTTTTGATACTTTGTATCTTGTTCTATTTATTCTGAACAAGCCCCTAAAAACAGTCAGTGACCACTGTCAGCCCGTCTCTGTTTTTATTACCACTATTGATTTTAAAGCTCAGTTTTTAAAACCTTATGATGTAGCTACAGCCCAGCCCATGCAGCAATATATTAATGACTAACCTCGTATTGTGGATGGATTAAAAGAGAGTTTTTCCTTTCTACTGTCACCAAGTACTGCTAATACACACCATTCCTTTAAAGCTTGTGTATTTTTTGGAATAGCTGTGAAGTCTGAGTCTCTTCAGGCTATACTGGGTAACCGTCAGTTATGATTGTGACTGGCTGCAAGTAGGAACAAGGACAGTGCTATTTGTGCTTAATCAGCCTACCCTGGATAAATTGTTAAACCAAAAGGAATGAAGGAAATGGGCTAAAAAATGGAACTGACTTAACCAGTGAAGCTGAGGGTGTGCCTGTATTATTTCATGATTGGGTGGGGCTTCTCCTACACAAGCACTCTGAAATGGGGGAAACACTGGTGGACTGAAACACCTAAAACTAGGACAAGAGTCACATACAGTAGGGCCATCCATTCTGAACTGGCAGCTACATCTAAAATGTGGATGAATGCCTAGACTTTTAGTGGTTATCTTGAGTAGAGATCACTGATCTAGCACATTGCTCCCTTCTTTGACAAGCGGCAGCCATTTGATCATTTTTCACCATTGAAGGTTGAGAAGATTATTATTGAGCAGCTTATAATATTAACTTAATAAACAAATTAAATGGAAATGATTTGCACATCGGTAATTGTAATTGGTGCTGTACCTGCGTATGCATGCAAAGCACGATGCATTAAAGCTGCGGTCAAAACAAATGACAACAGGCAAAACTTTAATTTATTCAGTCAGAGGTTGTTGTAATGTGCTTTTGTTTATTGCCAGTATTAGTGTCAACATATTCATGCAGATCTTGATTCTCTCTAAGGCTGACTTGCATCTCTTTTTTTGCCACCGTAATAAATATGTTGCCCAGTGAACACTTAGAGTCCCAGTGGTATGATCGTTTTCCACTCCACTGATCTGACTTAGGTTTAATGAGGCTGACACCTTCACGCTCCACATAATGAACCCACCTGTGACTTTGCTAACTTATGCGACCTCATTCTTTAGATGTGAGTGGGAAGTATGTGTTTCGTTGCATCATTTACACTAATTACACCATGCTAACTTTGCATTTAGTGGTGTGACTGCTTCTTTGTTACGTTACAGGAAAGGTATCACAGATGTTACCTTCAGAGCAAGGTTGATTCTCTCTTTATCTGCCTTTGCACTTTTCCCTCTATAAAAAATGCATGTATATATAACACACCTTCTCTGTGGTGACCAAGGTCTGTGCCTTTAGCCTATAATCATTTACTGCATACCAAGGTTTATAAGCAGGCAGCTCAATCTCTCTTTTTTGGATAATATATATAGTTCAGCCAAACAGCGTACCTTTAGAGACATAATCCACAACATTTTAGTTCTTCATGTCTGCTTGCCATTTCTTATTGCTTGTAAAGCATAATAGTGTCAGTAGAGTTGTTAGCACTCAAGACATTTAAAAGGTAGTTCTAGTTTAACACAAGCTGTGTTGTAGTTTTTTATTATTTGTCATTGTCAACCTGCCTTTTTGCAATACTTTTTATTTTCTTTTTACAGAAATGTCCTTTTAAAGTCCACTGTGCACTCTGTTGTTATAGTTAGTGGTATAGTTTTATGGTGGAGACTAGAGGTGGGAATCACCCGACGATACGATATTATCACAATACTTAACTCACGATACGATATTATTGCAATTTTCTTTATATATTGCGATATTCTGAGTATTGCAATACGATATTTTGCAATTTATCACTTTTTTCTACTGCTGATTCTGTCCATAAAGGTAAACTTTATCAATATTCATTTTATCTAATAACAAAGTCTCACACTCAGTCTTTCTCTCTTTTCAGTCAGTTTTATTGCTGACAAACTGAATTACTGTATTACAGTCTAGTCCAACTTAACTGAATGCAACCATCTGGTACAATTATAGCTATTCTGAACTATGCAATTTGTAAAAACTATGCAGCTCATTCAGCAACTGAAGAATTTGAAAGTAAATTAAAACAAAATATAATTTTACATTAAATAAAAAAGTTTTAAATTTAAATAAAATAAAACATGTCTTAAATTAAAATAAGTAAACTGTCATGTTTATTGCTGCCCTAAAAAAAAGTTAAACAAATTTGGACAGTGAAGGAATGTCAGGATTCTTGCTCAGAAAAAGGATCAACTTGCTCTGAAGTCAGAGTGTCCGTTTTGCTGTGACGATGTCTCCAGCGGTCGAGAAGACTGTTTCAGCCGAGACACTAGTACCTGGGATACAAAGGTATCTTTTTGCCAGCGTGGCCAGGAAAGGATAGACTTGCTCATGGAATTTCCACCAGCTTAGTGGGTCTTCTGTGAGTGCCAGTGGCGTGACCTCCTGGTATCTTTTCACCTCCTCCTCAGCTGTGGCAGACAATGATTTTGGTGGGGCTCCAACATCACCATAAGTCTGACCAAGTAAGTCTGTTAACCCACAGGACTTCCTCATCTTGGCTGGTATGAGAAGGGGTCTGGGATTTTGTTCCTCATGATGTTCATGGGCTTCTGGCTCAGAGACAGGCTGCTGCCTCTTTCCTTCCTGTAGAAAACCCACACACATACAGAGAAAGGGAGAAAATAAATATTTTATATATTTTAGTATGCAGTAATATGTTGTTTTTCCTTTAGCAAATTATAATTAATGTATTTAATTGTTAAATAGAACCTTACCAATATGACAAAAATATTACTGATCTACTAATATTGTAAGTAAGTTATTTAAATTATAACACCAGAATGTTTGCCTTACCTGAAGGGTTATAGCCTCAGCAACCACTCTGGCATAGGTTTCCTGTCTTTCCTCTGGTGACAGGAACAGCAGGGTTTTAAAGCGTGGGCCGAGAGCTGATGCTGTGAAGATGGAATTCCTCTCAACAGTGCTGGCATCTTCTTAAGATGTTGACTGATACTTTGCTTGATGCTTCTGACCAGTGCTGTGGCACGGATGTTGTCTTGGGTGTCATGCAACAGCTGTGCTAGCAGCGGTGCTACGAGAGACAGAGTAGGATTCTTTTCCTCAGACATCACAGTAGTCGCAACTTGTATTGACTTTAAGGCCCGGACAATTTCTTCAGTGTTCCCAATATCTGTCTCATTTAGAGTAACAATATCTGTGCTACTCTTTCTGACTTCGGGAGACAGCAGCGCCGCACAAATCGCAGGTTGTTGTTCAAGGAAACGCTGGAGTATGTCATAAGCACTGTTCCATCTCGTGCAGACGTCAGTCTTAAGCTTGTGAGTCGGGAGCTGTTACATTTTCTGTTTTTGCTCCAGAGCGTGCTTTGCCACTGTGCTTCTATTGAAAAACCAGTTATGCGCCACACTCTCCCCAAGACTCTGGCTACTGCAGGCAGGTTTAAGGCTTGTTGTGATGCCGAATTGAGCGTATGGGCAAAACACTTCACATGCAGGTATCCCGCTAGCTGAGTGGCAATTATCATATTAGAAGCATTGTCGGTGACAACCACCAGATTTTTGTCGGCAATCCCCCATTCCTGTGCTGCATTTTGCAGGAGATCGGCAATGTTCGCTCCGGTGTGACTTTCATGGTCGAATTTGGAGAACGTAAGACAGCAGTCGCCAGTCCGCTGTGAGATAATTATCATGTTTCGACTGTGTGGCAGGCAGGGATTGGACCCAAACGCAAACTCACTGGAGACAGGATTGAACTCAAAAGGGCAGCTTTTATTGCTGAACACAAAAACTCTACAAAATCTAAACTGGGAAGACTAACAAAACACACAGGGAGCTACAGGTAGAAACACACAGCATGAGGGAGACTACGACACTGACAAAGAGAAACACAGGGCTTAAATACATACATACATACATACTATAAACATCAAAATGAACTAAAACTCAAAACACTGGGTCATAAGACCCAGGATCGTGACAGTTATAGTCACATATGAATCCACAGCCCGTGAGGTCCATGCGTCGCAAGTTAATGCAACCCTTTCTGCTGTGCTCAAACTTTCCACAACTTTACGCTTCATGTCTATGTATAGATTGGGTACGGCTGTGTCCACGAAAAAACGTTGTGATGGTATCACCTGGGTTCCAGCGTCTTGAGCATGTAAGCCCTTGTTTTCCACAATGCTGTAAGGATGCAGGTCTTTGCAGATGAAGTACGTGATAGATTGTGTTATTTTCTTAGCTCGCTCTGAATGGGAACATAGCTTTGTTAAGCTGAGAGTGTCCAGGGTTGGTTGATTTTTCAGTTGAGCTGATTTAGAGCTTGCTTTGCCGTCCTCGGTTAATACTATTTTTGGATGGTGCCATGTAAGATGGGCCCTCATGTTTGTAGTACTTTATTTTCATATGACACACCTTGCAAATCCCGTGTGTCATATCCATCTCATTTGTTCCATTCTTGTTAAAAAAATCCAAAATACGTCCAGGCGCTTTCCTGAGTTCTTTCTCTTCCTCCATCTTTGTTTGATCAACTTTCCCATGTGCTGACCTAACCTCCGCTGACCTCACTAGAGAAAAAGCTCAACCGCACCATCTGGTAGACTGGATGTTTTTGTAACAAAATATCAATGTCTGCTGTCCCTGTATCGATACATTATTAGCAAACAAAATATCGCGATACTACGCAGTATCGATTTTTTTCCCCCACCCCTAGTGGAGACGCTCTTCGGGCTAGGAAAAATAGTTGCAATGTGCTCCTAATCAGACAAAAAACCTAACAAAACAGAACAGAATAGAGTTTTGACTGGCTAAACGGAGGATTGGTGGACTCAAAAGCAAAACCCAAGCAAAAATAGGGAACATATGAACATACTAAACAGCTAATTGTGACGAAGGGGAGATTTCTTGCTAGGGGATAGTGAACAACAGGGGTTGGGCGTGGTCAAAGGGAGAAGAGACAGGAATTAGTCCAGGCAGAGTTTATATTGTCAAGGAGATTTTCATGAGTCAAAAAGGAACTAGTCAGAATGGTTACTGGGGATCCACGCTTATCCAGGCAAAGGACCAGACTCCCACTGGTCATGAATATGGGGAAGCAAGAGCTATCAGATGGTTGGCAGGTGAAAATTGATGGCGGTTTGTAGAATGTTGCTGAGGAAGCCGACAGATGAGTATCTGATCTAGGTAAGGCGAGTGACAACCAGTGTCCTATGAAGATGGGTGAGTATGTGGTCTGGAACTGCACACAAGACCGGCAAGGCATATGTTAGAGATGAGGACTATGTTGTTAGTATACAGAGCAGACTTTAATGCTGGCCTGTTTACCACACTGAGTAAGATGATGATCTGGCAAGGTCTGGATGGCAGCGCTGGTCTCTTTGTACTGCGGCTGATTAGGCTGATGAATCCCAGGTGGTTTAGCCAGGGAGTGGAAAGACTCCAACATCTGCCGCACACCTTCAACACTCAAAGGAGTCAAAACATTCACCGACCAGTGGCAGACTATAACAAATAGAACATTACATCAAGCCAAACAGTGTCACATAAACACAATTTCACATGAGGTCAGGTTTAAAATACTCATATATGTTGGTCAAAATCAATATATACTTTATATATACTGAGTTTCTGAGGATGATGATGCTGCTGAGAAGAAACATGCTAACCTCTAACTGATGTAGAGAGTGCAGAATCCAAATATGAAGGACTAACACTGAAACCAGAAACCAGCGTTTTATCCAGCCTTGTGGGAATGTGCAGACTTGTATCTATGTAGAGACTTCTTTATGATGTTGGCTATCATCATAAAAACAATAGACAATTTTCTAGGCAAATAAAAGGGTGTGCAGATAACTGTGAGAGAATCCACATTTAGTGAGCAGCTGTGTGATAGGGTTTTGATTTCATACACCAGTTTTGGCTGATGTAGAAACCATCATTGCATCCCACTGCTCGAGAGAGCCACTGGTAGAGCAGTAAAAAGTCTTGTTCACATGCAGCCTTCTTTCTGTTAGTCAAATGGATTTGAGAGAGGAAAATGGTAAATGGCCTCTTTCTTATATAGCGGTTTTCTGTTCTATCTGTGCTTTACACAACTTACCTTATTCACCCAGTTACACGAGCACTTTTTTATGCTGTTTCTAAGTGCAGATATCAGTAGGCTCATCCTGCCTGCCAGAAAGTGAATGTTGGAGAGGATCAGGCTATGCGGTTTCCCTAATGTCTTAACCGAACTAATGCTCCCCCTCTCTTGCCCCTCTTCTGTGGCCTTTGTTTTGATCATGGGAAGATCAGTGATAAATTAGGCAGAAGTGCCCAGAAAAAACTGTCTCGTTAATGGACACATTCAGAATTGCTTCATTCCAGGGACCCAGAAACACACAACAAACAGGGAAAGCAACACCACCATAGGACTGCACCATCTTGGTCATAGTGCTCTGTAGAAACTGAATCAATTTTGGAGCCAGCCTGGAGTTAGAGTTAGTTAGTTTTTTTTTTATTTTTTAACCAAGATCGCCACTTTTTTTCTGATGTGAGCAGAAATTGTAACGGAAGATGAATTTCATGTATGGACATGTCTTTACATTTTCTTAAAATCTGGAAGTATTCTTTTAATATTACTGTAAATGACATTTCAGCATTATATTTACATATTGATAGATGTCACAGCAGGAAATAGTGCCGTCTTCACTCCAGGCCTCAAGAGAATTATATGCATTTTCCTCGTCTAGCGATGCATCTCTGTAGATTGTTCACAGGCTGAGCTCCCTTCACTGGAATAACTCCAGATTTGGCTTTGGTGACTTTCACTGCCTCAGTTGATGTGATTTACTCCAGGCCTCCAGCTGATGATCTCTGCATTATTTGTCAACACAGCCAAGCATTACTTATTAATGAGTTCTTCATACTTTATTAAACTTACTGTCATAACACCTCATCAGGGACCAGGCAGGGAGTCCGCTCATCCTCCTCCCGCTGGTGAAAAATAACTCTGTCAAGCTGAAACCTGAAGTTGTTTATTTCTCATATTTACTGCATTTTGTTCCCGGGACGTGACATGCCACTGATCACAGAGCCCAGAGGAAGTTAGATCAAACTTTAAAGGATGGAACTGCTTGCCAAAAGCAAAACTTGATGATGTGTGCTGGCCATCTTAGAGGAGACTGTGTAACTTAAGAGGTGTGCTTTCATCAGTCATCTGGGCAGGCAGGACATCAGCTTTGGCTCGCTCGTTCATCACCACATATCTTTGGTGTTGGCGTCCATTTACAGAGCTTCACAGCTGATGATTTTAGCAATCTAAGGTTATCACCTGCTCAACAGCAAGTGTCATTATGCCAAACTGGCCTAGTGCCAACCAACAGGACCACATTCACCATTGTCATCTACCCTGAACAGCTTGCTTTATTTTAGGACAGACCTCTGCTTCGGTATCCCATGAAGGCCTGCTGTCATCTTTATGGATGCCACTCATTCACAAACACAGCATCCATTTTTGCCATGGCGTTTGTTAAGGAGTTCTCTAGAGGAGGCTTAGTGCCAGGGCCAAATTATGTGAATCCCTCCCTTAAAGATCCAATAATGGCTGAATGCCAGCTCAGTAGTGTCAGTCTGTGTTTCTGTAACACACTTACTCCTCTGTTTAATCCACTTCAAAACCCCACGGGCTATCCTCAGAAGTCTGTGTCTGTCATTTCTTGAATCGTGTTTATCTGCAGTGTTGTAATACAAACACCTGGACAGAGCAGATGTGATCCAGTTTCCCTGAATACTTTTACAAAGACAAAAAGGAGATAATCTCATCTTTACCTGAATCTGGCACAATGTTGCACCATCTCAGACTGAATGATCAAAGACAAGAAAAACAAGTTAATTGGCACTCCCCTGAGACTCTGAGCTGGAGGATAGAAGCAGCCTGTCTGCAAACAGTAAAAATATTCTCTTTGAAATTATGCAGCAAAAAAGTTTGTACAGTATGTCATTCAGACAGGCTGTTTAAAGTTGAAACCAGACAGGACTCTAAAATATTTTGTTGTTGTGCAAAGTTTTTACTGAACTGGCACATTACAGAGCTAAAAGTTTCACTCATCAAACCTGGGCTCTGTCTTGTTAGCCTAAAACAAATCTGCAGTAAAGAAATCTTCCATAAATTCCATTCAAAAAGTATTCAGAATTCTTTACTTTCTGTACACTCAATTTAAATTTTAGTTCGTCAGTTTTTTACTGTTTTTCTAAATGTTCTAATCATGTGGTGTGGTGCCAGCTGCATATCTTCATTATGCTCAGTATCTCAGTGTTTGTACAAAGTCTGTGGTAGGACAGTAGAGTGGCAGTTGTCATAAAGTTGGTGGAGACTGTCTTTGTGTTCCATTTTATGTTTACTTAGTTTCACCTCACCCTGTGGTCGGGAACAGTCTTTGCAAAGGATTTGAAAATATTTTCAAAGGTACTAGAGTTAGGAACTACATCAATTTGGCTACTAAAAAATGACCTAGAAATAACCATTTGGTTAAATTTGGGAAAACAACATAATTCACATTGAAATCTGTCCCTGTACAAGGCTACTCTGCATGTTTAAAATGAACGCAGCTTCAGCTTTGCTTCACTTTGACACCAAAGGACAGCTTGTGTCCAGCTGAGACATGGCTTTGACAAAACTCTTTTATTTGAATAACAGATTAATAACGTGAAAGCAGTTTTTACAAATTAAAAATCAGAAGCTCAAAATTAATTTATTTGTAAGTTTCAATCCTGAAATCAATCATTTATAGAATCCACTCTGGCAGCAGCCAGACCTGGATCATGCCGGATCCGTTAAAGCCAACTGAGCCCATAAGCTGAGCCAGACTTTGTTTAGGGGGCGGGGCATGGCAATCACAAACTAAAGTTTGGCCACTCCACACTAGGGGTGGTTGGATTGATCCAAATATCTATATAATTGACTTAAAAATGTAAATATAATATTATAAACTATTTGGCCTATAGCCACTAGATAGATACACAAACATCAGTTTTCGACCATTTCAATTACCGTAATGGTTTTAGCCATGCCACCCTTTCTGAGGATTTTTTCTGACTCTGGCACAGCACAAGGTCCAAGGCACTCCCAGGTTCGTTGTCCATAAAAATAGGTGCCACATTATCCTGTGACAAAAGCACAAGTCTGACAAAGCTCAGTAAAGACAGCTAAATGTCTTTAGTATCTAGTTCAGTTGTAATGTAAGTATAGTCAGGGGCGTAATTTCCAGGGGGATTAGGGGGATTTATTTATTTATTTATTATTTATTTAGACAGAAATCTGGACCTCCCCCCCCCCCCCCCCCCCCCCCCCCCCCAATGTGTTCACCACAAAGTTACGCCGATGAGTATAGTATGTGTCTTTTTGTCGCCAAAACATGCACAGATATATTCTATTAAGAGTGTAACATACACTAGTTCCTCATTGGCAACTCAAAAGAAAAAGGACTGATAACTTCAGGTCATGCGCCTCATTGTATCTTTTCCGAAAAACATGGTTGTTGAATCATTGACCTGTGACTATTTTTACAGAGGTGATCTATTCTAAAATAGCTTGTGATGGTGTGATGTTGGATCACAGCTTCTAGGTGAAATAAATGTTTAATGTTAGTAGCACCTTGGCAGTCCATGGGCAGCTACAGCATGCCTGTCTACCTGTAGCGACCTGGTGTTAGATGGGGGTTAGTGTTAAAGTGTTCACTGCAGTCAATGTCTATATTATATTCAGTATGCATTTTATTTATTACTGTTTTTGATCTTAATGGAGTTTTTTGTTCTTTTGTTTTGCATTTCTTCTGTTCCTGATGAACTCCACTGTTGCTTCCGTTTCTTTTTTGCTCCACTTGTCAACCAGTCTACATTCAACCAAGACACACTCAAGACACACTCATCCATGTCAAGCAATGTGCAGTTGGGTGTTTGGAGGACTCCAAGAAGCACGTTTGGATTAATTGACAACTCCTCTCTATAGGCTTTTCATAGGCACAAATCAACATAATTGCATTATCAAACACAAGGTGCTTCATGTCCCTACTAGACCCCAAAAAAGGCAATAGCACAATTCTTAGTAAGCCACATTTACCTAATTTTACTAAATATTTCCAGATGTCTGGTCATTACTAAGAAAAGTTGTTTTAGATCTTGATTTAATTTCTGATTCTATAAAGATATCTATGTTTTTCTAGTTTTAATACTTTAAAGATGTTTAGGCTTAGCAGTTTAGCAATTAAGTGCACTATTGTGAAGGCTACATCACTCTTTATGGAGCATTATCTTAGCAGGCTACAGAATCAAATTCAGCAGCAATCCCAACAGATCAGCTAAAGTCAATGACAGTCGTCAGGTGATGTGGACTATCTTTCTGCTCGGAGGTCCATGAGCAGAGACATGCTGCCAAATATTCCCGACTGCAAATGGAATAATAATCCTACTTTAACAAAAGTGCACCTAAAAGAAGTGACACACATTCTGATAAATGTGTCAAACCTTATCGTTATCAAGGCATACATTTTAGAAACGTGATTGTCTACTTTTTTAAAATCAGCCAATTGCAGCACACTGCATTTAGTCATCAGTCCTGGTCAGACTGTGTGCCTCTAACAAAATAGTGGTGTCTGCAGAGTCTTTATCATTTGTCATTTTATTTCTGTACCTCAATGTACCAACATCTTAGTTTCAATTAGACATGGGTAGAAATGAGCATGTATTCAAATTTAGCTGAGTTCTCTGGAGTTCATGCCACAGTTTGATAGAAACCTGCCTTCCTTCTAGTCATCCATTGATCTCACCATCCATAACAAGGTTTAATTCATTGAGTTCAATTGCCTCCCTTTCAAGTTTTAAGAAGGGTAGTTAATAACAAGAGCTGTTTTGTGGGATCAGATGTACTGACAGTTAAAATTACAATTAAAATTATAAATGACAACTGGACAACAAACAACTAATAAGTACTAAACATTAATGAGAAGTAAAATACAAGGATATTCTGATGTCTAAGCGCCTTATTGAACCACAGGGCAGGAAAAGTAAAGAAAATACTTGAAGCTGCCACTCATTTATCCTCTGTGTGAGCAAAACAGGCAAACACAATCTGGCTTCTTAATTCTAATGAGCCTAAATGGGTCTAAATGTCATGGAACAAGAACAGTGGCGGGAGCCTGGCCGACCCCTGTCATAGTAGTAATAGTTGACTGGCACATACAGGCTGCCATGGGAGCTGGGCAATTATGTGTGCAGACAAACTCCCTTATCTCTAATGAACACTTGCAGTAGTCTTAAAAGCTTTCACATCTGTCCTAGCAAAGAGGGTGGTTGGGTGGAGAGGGTGGGGAGAGGAGTTCTAGATGTCTTTCACCATCATGCAGTCTCCTCTGAACTGCTTCAGTAATCTGTCTTTTGAGAGAAAGTGGGGAGTTGATCATTACTCTGGAGGGTTATTTAAAGGTTGAACAGAAAGTTTGGGCACCAAGCCCTAATCTTGGTGTCTCGTCTCTTAAGGTTCCCTTTTCATTCCTAGCGCATTCTATTCATACATCAGCCTGCTGATTGAGCAGTTTCTCCTACTCCATGTACCAAAAAAATGTTTAAATTAACTTCAGCAAGCAATTAATTCTCATCCGTGCTATATAGCCACGGGCCATGTGCAATAACTGCACACAGCTTAAAAGGAAACATGCATTCCTCTACCCAAGCACATGAATAGAGTCAGTAGTCAGCCAGCTCTGTTCTAGGATGCCCTCTGGACCCAGTGGAGGTGGTGAGTGACAGGAGAACGGCGGCTAAGCTGTCATCCCTGATGGACAACATCTCCCACCCCATGCAGCAGACTGTGACAGCACTGAGCAGCTCCTTCAGTGGGAGACTGCGGCACCCACGGTGTGGGACGGAGAGATTTCGCAGGTCTTTCCTCCCCACTGCTGTCAGACTCCATAATAAAGACTTTAACTGATCAAGCACACACATCCATACATATGCAATAATACTAAGTGCAATAATCCTTTGTGTCATCGTTGTATTTTTACTCAGGTGTATATAGTATTTGTATTTGTATTCTATTTTTATCTTATTGTATATTTATTTTATTTTATTCTACTGTATATAGTATTTTATTTTATTCTATTCTGTACAGTTGTGTACTGTATTTATTCTTATTGTATTCTAATTTTTGCCTCATAACTTTTGCACTGTCCACTTCCTGCTGTGACAAAACAAATTTCCCACGTGTGGGACTAATAAAGGTTATCTTATCTTATCTTATCTTAGAAGTGCCTTGAGGCTACTTTTGTTGTGATTTGGCGCTATATAAATAAAATTGAATTGAATTGAATAGAAGTCATCCCACCATTAATATATGTTTTAGTTTCAACATCTCACATTTTTTAAGGGATTTATGATATTAAGCTCAGTAATTCATGTGGTTATAGATATTTTACAAAATTTTCCAGTATTGAGTATGCAGCATCATGTGGACAAACACAGGGGAAAAAAGAAATCACTCCATGTTGCAAGCTCAAATATGGTGCCACATAAGTGTTGGACATGGACAGAGTTGACCAAGGAAGTGGTTGGCCAACAATGCCTCACTGGTGGACATCTGTGTTGATTTATATAATTGGTTGATTGAAATATCTTCTACTCTTTGCCTATTCTATTTAGAATGTCTAAAATAGAACCTGACTAATTTATTGGTGGGAGGATATTATCAGCTAATATTAGCTATTTTTAATCTGTTTTTTTATCAGCATTGATAACAGCCAGTTATTAAAACCTAAAATTTGTCTGAAAGAGAAAAAACACATTAATGGCAAATGGCCTGTATTTGTATAGCGCTTTACTAGTCCCCAAGGACCCCAAAGCGTTTTACACATTTAGCCATCCACCCATTCACACACACACATTCACACATTGGTGATGGCAAGCTACGTTGTAGCCACAGCCACCCTGGGGCGCACTGACAGACACATCACCTTGTTTAGGTCAGATTTTTAAATCACATATTGTAAAAGGTCTTAAATTTCACTGATGGGCCCCAGTCTGTAGTATGTTTTTATCTGTGCCTTTTATGGGTGACTGTAGCTCAGGAGGTAGAGCGGGTCACCTACTGATTGGAAGGTCGGTGGTTTGATCCCTGGCTCCTCCAGTCTGCATGTCAAGTATCCTTGGGCAAGACACTAACCCCAACTTGCTCTCCGACACATCCATCGGAGTATGAATGTCGTTAGAAAGAGAATGGGTGTGAATGAGGCATGTTGTATAGAGCACTTTGAGTACTCCGTGAGAGTAGAAAAGCGCTATATAAGAATCAGACCATTTTAGGACAATCTAGACACACAGTTTGCCTTGGTTGCCATTAACAGTGACTGAAGCTGGGAAAGATGAGAGGCCAGCACCTTTTTTCTTTGTAGTTTGTGAATGCACATTGTGGATAAACCACAGGTCTTTGATGGTAAACTGATGGGAGAGCAAGGTGCAAGGCAAACGAGAAGTCCCTGACTGCAGTGTGCAATTCAGGGAGAGGCTCAACGTAGTTTGGCTCAAATGTTTGACTCCGCCCATCTGCTGCTACATTCAACTGGATGGGGAAGACTGCATGAGGGCAGTTGAACAGCTGCAAATGCCTGATGGCCTGAGGGACTTTGCAGAACTGAAGAAAATATTTATGTTCTGTTTTAGTTCCCAGTTTGATTCCGAGACATGCTGAAGTTATTAAAGTGAGGCAATTGTAAGTTTTTCTGTATTTTAAAAAACATGAATAAAGCCATATTCGAATGCTCATTGTTCAGATGCACAAGCATCACTTCAGTCTCTGATCTCCTTACTGAAACTGATATAATGTAATGTATAAAAGAAATTCAGCATGTGCACATATATACACATGTCATGGCCAACCAGGGTAATTTTGTGTTATACTTAAAGAAAATATAGGCAGCATGGAAAAAACTATGGATGGTAAAAATGTCAACTACCGTATTTTCCGCATTATAAGGCGCCCTTAAAATCCTTTAATTTTATCAAAAATCGACAGTGTGCCTTATCATCCGGTGCGCCTTATGTATGAATACTGACCTTATGTATGCTTACTGACCTCGAACCAATTTTATGTGGTACATGGCGTTCAAAACTCTGTCAAAAAAATGTTTTGGTACGACTTTGGTAAGCTACGAAGCCGCACCGCTTGATGAATCGTCAGAGCATAACGGCTACCGTAGTCAGGAGCGTCGCGGAGTAATCTGGATCCAAAACTCCATTCACTTCAGGTCCCAAAGTCAAACGAGCAGTGCAGCATCACTGAGAATCTGTCTAAATTCTTTCATCTTTAATAAAATAATCAGTGTTGCTGCTTTACCAGGTTTAACAATTAAGTTTAACATCCAGGCATCCATGAAAACAGAATTAGAAAACAGAGTTAGAAGTTAGCAGGAAGTTAGCTCTCTAGTTTCCACCTAAACATGATATACCATGTTCTGACTGAGAGATTTCTGAAAAAATTCAAATGTACAGCCCTGCTATCACGTCTGACATAAATGAAGACAGAAAACTAAACAGCAGTGACCTTTGTAGGGTTACTCAAGTTGGACAGCTGGTATATAATGATGTGCTACGAGATCGCTAGTGACACAGCTATGTTAGCATGACATAAACGCAGTGAAGCTGGAAGATGAATGCTAACTTTTTTCCACTCGATAAAAGTTTCCGATGGTTAGGGACAAATGCAATCGCATGGCAGGATGCTGTAAACGGACCAAACTTCAGTCAGGAGAACAACTGAGATAATCCATCCACAACATGAGGTTAGTCATTAATATACTGCAACAACATATAAATAGAGCAGCTGCGAGAGAATTCAACATAAATGAATCAATGGTATGGAAGTGGAGGAAGCAAGAAGAATGATTTGAGTAAAGTTTGACTTATCTGACTGTTTTGTTTCGCTTAATGCACCTTATAATCTGGCGCGCTTTATGTATGAAAACAGACCCGTTCATCGATAGTGCGCCTTATGGTCCGAAGAATACGGTAACTAATAAACGGCTTCTTTACATTTGCCCATGTTTAGCACCGCCTCGAACTGCATACTGCAGCGTTTACTGCTAGTATTAGCCAGAAAACGTACCAAAGTGACTTAGAATTGTCACAGAGATCCTTTTGCTAACTACCTTGGCTAACGTTTAAAAAAGTTGTGAATAAGTGCTTTAGTAAATTAAGCAGGAAAACGTTTACGATGGCACAAAGGGGATGGCTACTCCATCTCCGGTCTAATAGACCCTGTGCACGAGAAAATGCTAACTTCCTGGTTTGAGACTGGATGTAGGGTTGTATATTTCCGGTAGCTTTACTTTGCGGTCAATCGCTACTGCGAAGATATACTCCAAAATCATGTCCAAAACTCGAAAACGGAAAGATCGCGTTAAGTTACAGGAGGAGAAGGTGGGAACACTCACCACTGTTGTGTCATGAAAAAATCTAATGATCAATTTTGACGTTTAAGGAGTTTAGATCGATCAGTTGTTTACATCACTCAACACAAGCAGAACTGCATTACTGCATGCAGAAGACACATCATCCACATTCAGAAGCACATCTCTGTATAGTGACTGGTCTTATGATTTAAACAGGCAAATGTTCAGCATTCAAACTACAGGTGAAGAATAGTCAAACCAGATGTTTCCCCGTTATGTTGATATCAGCTAGTCAAGTACACACCTACACAGCATGTTAACAAACCGTGAAAAAAAGCCACACAAAAAATGAATGATTGCTGGTAAGGGTTTCTATACATTAGTATTCACGAAGGATATGTTGTGACTTACCTTCAAAATTACAGTGGTCCCTCGCTATAACGCGGTTCACCTTTCACCGCGCTGTTTCGCAGATTTTTTAGTGCAAGTTTGCATGCTTATTTTTTTTTACATCACATTGTGTCCTGCGTCCTGATCGCTGCAGACGATCTCCTCCGTGACGTCTCTCCTGTATAGTACAGAATCACTGCATCGATCGCTAGCAGTGTGACTCTGAAGTGCAGTACTGTATGTCCACAATGTCCACGAAACATTTTGCACCGTCAAAAAATAAAATTGGCTACTTGATTTCACCTATCGCTGGTTATTTTTAGAACATAACACCCGCGATAAACGAGGGACAGCTGTTTACAGATACTGAGAAATATAACATTTGAATCCCTTTTCTCTTTTGCTCTGAGGCGCGGGGGGAATATATCGACAAGTCGATGAATATCATTTACAGATATATTGGGTAAATGCCCAAGACATCTATAGAAATGTAAATCGCCGCTTGATTCATTCATTTGCTTAACTTGTTTTGGACCGTAAACAAGGCGTGAATAGGGAACCGGAAAAAAAAAGCTCCCCACAGGAGTTTCCGCAGTAGCATATGCTAACGTGCACATAGTCTATAAAACAGACAAGTTGAGCAGGTTGCCTGTGAGTCAGTTGCTTGGTAGATTCGAGAACTATTGATCCCAAACCATGTGTGTCTTAATCTTGTCATCCACCAGAGCCTGACTTTGCTTGCGCTTACACTTGTATGTACACACTCACTGACTGTCAAACGTCAGGCTCAATCGGCAAATAAGACACTTGAGCACTCAAGAATCCTCAAGAAAGAATAGAGAAACACATTAACCTCGCTCCTAGTCGAATGGTTTTGTCTATGTGCTTTACAAATTACATCAGATAAGATAATGAGCATGGATTAGTATGAAAGCCTGACATAGCAAAATGAAAGGCTGAGACAGAGGGGATGAGTAGGTGATCATTACAGGAAATTCTCAGAGCAGACCTATCTCTGGCACACACACTGATGATTACTGCGCTATCATAAGATCAGCCAGCGCAGGAGCCAGCAAGGAAAAAGAGAGCCAGTGGTATTAACTCTGTATAAAAGCAATGCAAAGGGCTACACACCCTGTGGAAATGATCACTGGAAGCGGTGGAATAAAGCAGAATAAGGCCAGCGCTATCACATGTCTCCATCCGCCACCGCCACTAGTCACGAGAGACCAACGGACCTTCTGAGGAAATGTTACTGTGGCGTCTGCGATAGCAAGCGCTTACATTTTTCATTGAAGCTACACAAGGCAGTCTTGAATGTTAGCAGCAACTCATCAGTAAGAGGTCACGTCATGTACTGTGATGTAAGTAAAATGCACTGAGAATGCTCACGTTTACAAAGCAAGCTGCACAACAAAATGTTCAAAAGGACAATAAAGGTCAAAGGTCAGAAGTTTGTCAGCTGTGCTTCTACACTCAGTCACAGCTGTTTCAGACCACAGCTTTTCCTTAATGTAGCTGGAGAACCTTTATATAAGGAGTCAGAAATTAAAAACAGCCATGTCCACTATGCTTATCCACTATGATTTTATGCACTATTTTTCAGTGTTGCGCTGGCAAAGTATAACAGACAAAAGTCTTGTCAGTTCAGATTTTTTTCTTGCAAATCGATTTAAACCGGTCTACACAAACATAAAACATCGGCTTGTTGTATCTTCAGTATTTCTCAAAGTAGAAATCCTGGTACAGTGTGAGATCTCTCGTGTTAGTACAAACACAGCTTTAATCTCAATTTCAGATTATAGAGATATCTTACAATAATTTATAACAATGAAAAACTACCAATTTCTTATAGAATCTTTGTAACTCTGTACTTTGGAACAATTATGCTACACATTTTATAAGAATTTAGCTTAGTGGAGCTAAAATCACCCATTAAGGTGAAGGTTATCTCTGGAAGGAAAAAGTCTCCATGGAGAAACTCCACACTAGTGAAAAATGAAAAAAGAGAGTGTAGGAAAGCTGTGCACAGATGGAGAAAAACAAACCTCCAGGTTCATTATGACATCTATAAAGAGAAACTTCACAATTATAATTTACAACTGAGGAGTGCAAGAAGGTCCTACTTCTCTGACATCATCACTAAAAACAGCCATAATGCTCGGGTCTTATTTTCTACAGTTGACAGGCAAACAAACCCTCCTGTGTCAGTGGCAGCTGAACTTCATTCGACCATGGCCTGCAATGACTTTGCCAAATTCTTCACAGAAAAAATCCAAAAGATTAGACAAGCAATTGGTACATCAACAGCAGATCCAGGATATGTACTGTGTCCACCGAAAAACTGTTTAAACACCATGAAACAGTTTCACCCTATTAACAGCAAAGACCTGGAGGACATCTTAGGTCAACTGAACTCCTCCTCTTGCTGTTTAGATGTCCTGCCAACACATTTTTTCAAAAAGGTCTCAAAGACTTTGGAGTCAGACCTGTTACAGATCGTCAACTTTTCTTTATTATCAGGTGTGTTTCCAGAATCACTAAAAACTGCTGTAATAAAACCTATACTGAAAAAGGACAATCTTGACAAGACACAAATGAACAACTACAGGCCGATCTCAAATCTCCCATTTTTAAGTAAGATCATTGAAAAAGCAGTTTCTCAACAGCTCAATTACTTCTTAAAACAGAATAACTGCTATGATGCCTTCCAGTCAGGTTTTAGAGAGAACCACAGCACTGAAACCGCTCTGACCAAAGTGTTTAATGACATCTGTCTGAATACAGACAGTGGAAAAATGTCAGTCTTAGTTTTACTGGATCTCAGTGCAGCATTTGATACAGTTAATAATAATGGATTGGATTTATATAGCGCTTTTCAAGGCACCCAAAGCGCTTTACAATACCACTATTCATTCACTCTCACATTCACACACTGGTGGAGGCAAGCTACGGTTGTAGCCACAGCTGCCCTGGGGCAGACTGACAGAAGCGAGGCTGTCATATCGCGCCATCGCCCCTCCAGTTGACCACAACATATTACTCAAACGACTGGAGAACTGGGCAGGTCTTTCAGGAACTGTACTAAACTGGTTCAAAACATACTTAGAAAACAGGAAATACTTTGTATCAATAGGTAACTTCACATCTGAGCAGACAAGTATCACATGTGGAGTTCCCCAAGGTTCCATCTTGGGACCCCTTCTGTTTAACATTTACATGCTCCCACTGGCACAGATTATAAAGAACAATAAAATAAACTATCATAGCATAACTATGCAGATGACACACAAATATATATCACAATGTCACCAGGAGACCAAGGCCCTGTACAGGCTCTTGGTAAATGCATCGAGGAAATTAATGACTGGTTGTGCCACAATTTTCTCCAGCTAAACAAAAACAAAACTGAGGTAATAGTCTTTGGCGCCAAAGAAAAACGATTACAGGTCACCAGAGAACTTCAATCTATACACCTAAAAACCACGAACCAGGCGAGAAATCTGGGTGTAGTGATGGATGCAGACCTAAACATAGAAAAACACATTAAGACAATAACAAAATCAGCTTACTATCACCTCAAGAATATTTCAAGGATAAAAGATCTGATGTCTCAACAGGACCTGGAAAAACTAGTCTATGCATTCATCTTTAGTAGGCTTGACTACTGTAACAGCATCTTTACAGGTCTACCTAAAAAATCAGTCAGACAACTACAGCTCATTCAGAACTCTGCTGCTCGAGTCCTCACTAAGACCAAAAAAGTGGACTCACCTGTTCTCAGCTGCATTTGAATAAAGCACCAAATCCACACTTTTAAGCTTAAATTTCAAAACTTACATTTAACTACTGATTTTATCTACTGTTCTGATTTTATCTGTTTTGATTTTATATACTGTTGTTTGTTTGTTTGTTTGTTTGTTAATTAGTTAGTTAGTTTATTTGCTTGTTTTAATCAATTTTAAATCATGCTTTTTACTTGTTTTTGTTTCTAATGTCTCTGTAAAGCACTTTGAATCACCTTGTTGTTGAATTGTGCTATACAAATAAACTTGCCTTGCCTAAATTCTTAGTTTAGCTTTTAGTTTAGCATATTAGCATGCTAACATTTACTAAGTGCTGCCAAACAGAAGGTACAGCTGAGGTTGACAGGAATGTCATTGCAGTTCCTGGTTGTTGGACAGAGCAAAATGGAAAATCAGAGGATGAACACAATTCATTCAGCTGTCCCTGAAACAGATGTGAAAATTATTAGCATTTGCCCTCTGGAATCCTGACAGCTTTCATTATTAGTATTTCAAGCCTTTAGTGTTTTCTGGTTTCAGACTGTCAAACCTAGCAGTAGTCAAGTCTTTTTACAAAAAAAAAAAAAAAAAACAGACAAAGGCATGTAAGGTTACTTGTGCATCTTTCAAACAGAAGGGGTTTATTCTTGGATATGTTGCATTCCAAATGTGTCTAAATTTAAGCTTGATTAGAGAAAACACTTCTGACAACCATATGCTTGAGAAAAAGACATCAATATACAGTTGTGGTCAGACGTTTTACATTCACCCATCAGCTGCATAAATGTCATGGTGATTTTGGGCCTTAATGGTGTCTTTTAGCTGACCTTTTTCCAGGGTGGACTAATTGTACAGCATACCTGCACTCGTTTAAATTCATTTTGGATTTTCTTTAATGCACACAAATTATATATACAACAAAAAGAACACTTCTTTGACTGAATATTTGTAACTTTTTTGACAGCCGGCTTAGTCTTTAAAGTCTACTCAGTAGATCTGTTCCATAAATTAAGTTGTACAGCCGAAGATGGTTTATCCCTTTTAAGCCAGTCTCTGATCACTGGTGCCATGCAACTGATGGAAACAGCTTGTAAAAATCTAATAAGCAATTCTCTTTAAGCAATGTAAGCAATGCTTTTTTAAAATGTGTCAATGAAGTAGCCTCTGATGGAACTAGTAATTCTACTGTTATCTGCAAATATTTGGAATTAATACAAAGCAACCTCTATATTACAAAAAAATGTATATTGAGTTCTATATACTGCAACTGTTGGACTGTGATCTCTTAAGGGATCAGTAAACTCGGGCATCTTTTTCATCAAGTGCCACGGAAGGGCAAATCAGTCCCAAACCTCATCCTTTTCAGTCTTTATGGAACCTGCCAAGTAATTGGCTGTCTCCAGTTATGAGTTTTCTACATATATTCTTGAAGGCTGACTATCTTTTACTAGAAGCACTTTAAAAGGCCTTCCCATAGAACTGGGTCAAGCCCCCTGTTCAACTGGCCCTGGCAGTACAAGCAGCAGGATATGTGGCCAATTGATGACGCATCAAGTGATGATGGTGAGCTTGACTGGCCTTTGTTTGAAGCTTGTCATATTTACAGCTGACCTTGAGAAGAGATTCTCCCAGTAATTTATAGCAAATAACGTTCTGAGTCCCATTTCAAAGATTCACTGTCACTTTTTACACAACCGTCACCTTGTCTTAAAAGACAATCACTGCTCTTGACAACACAGTCTTATAAGATATTATACTAGCCAGCTTGCAGTCCTTTCCAATTATATGAAGATAAGATAAGATAAGAGATAAGATAAGATAAAACTTTATTAATCCCTCACACACACACACACACACACACACACACACACACACACACACACACACACACACACACACACACACACACACACACATATATATATAAATACAGAGACATATATAAATAAAATATACGAAGGGGATAAATAGAATAAATAGGAATAACAATAAAAATACAAGTGAATTGCACATTTCAAGTATTGAGGTCTATTGCACCATTGACTATTAACAAAAGTATTGCACAAAAGGTATTGCACAGTGAGGTGAAGAGGCACTACAGCTTAGTTGTTCCCCCCTCCTTTGTCCTCCTGTTTCCCCTCCCTCTCCCCTCCAGAGAGGAGTTAAACAGTTTGATGGCGTGTGGGACAAAGGAGTTTTTAAGTCTGTTAGTTCTTGTCTTGGGGAGAAGCAACCTGTCACTGAACAGACTCTTCTGGTTGTTAATAGCCGTGTGCAGAGGATGCCTGGCATTGTTCATAATGTCCAGCAGTTATTTTTTAGTGTCCTTTTCTCTGCCACTGTCACCAGAGTGTCCAGCTTCATGCCGACCACAGAGCCAGCCTTCCTGATCAGTTTCTCCAGCCTGGATGAGTCCTTCTTTGCTGTGCTGCTCCCCCAGCACACCACAGCATAGAAAAGTACTCCAGCAACCACTGACTGGTAAAACATCCTCAGGAGCTTCCTGCAGATGTTAAAAGACCTCAGCCTCCTGAGGAAGTACAGTCGGCTTTGGGCTTTTTTATACAGGTGCTCTGTGTTGCATGACCAGTCCAGTTTATTGTCCACCCACAGCCCGAGGTACTTGTACTTGTTGACCACCTCCATCTCCTCCCCCATCTATCTGATCTGGCAGTGGACCTTCTCTGGACCTCCCGAAGTCCACAACAGTTCCTTAGTCTTTGAGGTGTTGAGTTGCATGTGGTTTGTGTGACTCCATGCGACAAAGTTCCTCACCAGACATCTGTACTCCTCTTCCTGAAGATGAAGATAGAATGAATGCTTTTAAAAGCAGATAGTTTTTAGCAATACAAATGGTTGTCTGTCTTTCTGTGTTACCCTTGCAATAGACCAGCAACCTGTCAAGGTTGTACCCCACCTCTTGTTCCATGACAGATGGGATAGTCTGAGCTAAGTTAAAGTCCGCTGACTTTGGTGGAGTCACAAACAGAAGTAGGCTCACTTTTAGTGCTGCACATATTGGCCATGTGACAGAAATGACATATCACATACACATTAGCTCCTTAGATGAAAGAAGTCTCTGTAATGACCCCACATATTTGTTCAAAATCTGAACTGAGGTCATTGTATTTTGTCTGCTACCAATTAGGATTTCTTTTTTGACTGCTCCTCCTGTCACTCTTCTTATTTTCACTTTCTCACGATTTGAACTCATGAGGACAGTTCCCTTATAAAGATTGGCTAATTTATAATTAATATTGTGACTAAAAAGACCCCCAGACCCAGCAAACATGCCCAAGCAGGTAGCTCTGGGTGACTTGTGAGGGTGTGTAGTCACGTAGGGGGTGTCAAAGGGCAAAACTGCCCTCTGTGGACACACCAATTTTGGTGGGCTAAGTATGGGGTTGCCCTACCCACATAACTCTACAGTTCAGCCATAGCTACATACTGTGGGCTCACATGGTTTTCTGGCACATTATTTATATTAAGGACTGATTCAAAACCTCAATAAAATAGAAGGTTAACTGCCTGTTGTCATGCAAAAGATATAAGGTCACATTAATCCATAATAATTCAAGCATGTAGCCCCTAAATTGTTTCAGACAGACTTCTATGATTTGTTTTGTTTACAGACAAAAGATCCTGGTTTGAGTACAGGAGGAGACAAACCTCCTGTCGGTCGTATCAAGACCCATGTGGTGACCCTTTGTGAATAAAGATTCTTTTTTCTTTTAGAGCAGCATTCTGGTCGACATTCCTTACCAATTGCTGGTGGTATTGTACAGTGGGGCACATGTAGCACATGCTCTATGGTGCCTTGGTCAGCAGCCGAGGAAATGTGCTCGCAACATGGGGTGCAGTAGGGGAGCTAGAGAGTGGGCATGTTGTGTGCACACCGTGGGCCTCTGCTTAGTATAGCTGGCCCATGGTGTGGACTAACCACTCTGAGACTGATTAGTAAATGGACTGATTCTTATATAGCGCTTTGCTACTCTCCCGGAGTACTCAAACTGCTCTATATAACATGTCACAATCACCCAATCACACTCATTCTCACAAGCAGTTTATCTATACCCAGTGCTTTCTAAGTACATTCACACACATTCACACTCTGATAGCTGCATCGGAGAGCAAGTTGGGGTTATTATCTTGCCCAAGGATACTTGACATGCAGACTGGAGGAGGGATCGAACCACCAACCTTGTGATCAGTAGGTGACGTGCTCTACCTCCTGAGCTACAGCCACCCCAAATGCAGAGGTCTACAAATCAGAGGAAAATCACACACTGTGCAGTGTGGATTTGCCCACAGTTCCCCTAAATGGGTTTCAAGGGGGCATGTTTCCAAGTTGATCATATTGATTAAGTAAGCGAGTCTTTTATACCATGTAATATATGTGCGGTAAGCATTTTTACACTAATAGGTCATTATTGCATTTGCATACAAATATAATGTGATTACAATAGTATGTTACTTTGGAAGGCCTTTTACCCCCCAAAATTTAAAAATGTACTTAATTAAGTGATACTGCTTTTCCCCGTTTCCATCCTGCTTTTCAGTCCACCTAAATTATTGTAAACAATACAAGCAATCCTACTGACAGTAAATAAAAGTGTAAGCCACTGCACAGCTCTGGCTTTGATGAAAACCGGCAAGTCTTGCACAAGAATAATTGCAATCAGTCACACAAGGACATTTGTTTCCCAAGGCTGTATCAGCACATACAAAGTAACTTGATGCAAGAGGGCTAATAGTGGACTCACGTGGTTACACTGCAGTTTTTCACCCGATCAGCCTGCCTGTATTTCGCTTTCAGCAGCTGTCTTGCTGTCTTGCCAGCTTGTGTTATAAATTAATGCATTAGCAGTTTTGGTTTGGCTTCTCTAGCCTGATAAACACAAGCTAAAGAAGAGCAAGATCTCCACAGCTGTGGAGGTGGGATAGGAGCAAGTGGACACGAAAGCTATTTGTCTTTGTTAATTATTTGACATCATTTGACATCCAAACTAATTAACAGCCATAAGCAGAAGAGCAGCAGGAGCGTAGCAGGCGACATTGTGAACAGGTTAACACAGGGGATTGTTTTAGGCAACTTTAATGAACTGACTTTATAATTCACTTTCAAGTACTCAGGGTACAGAATTTTCTTACTTAAAATCATGTTTCTAATATTAAAAAGTCTAAATACTTTGCTAGAAATGAAAGAGATTGACTAATGAGGTTATTATTATTGTTTTATATTTTCAGATTGGCCTGCTGGCATTATCACTATGTATGTATACACCAATGAACCAAATCACTCTGACTCTGCTTGCACAATATACTTTCAGTCTGCTAAAACAGCTCCAACCACTGAAGTATAGACATGCACAATGCTTCTGAAGGTGTCTTTCTGACAATGGCACCAAGATGTTATCTCCAGATCCCTGAAGTCTTTGAGTAGAGAATATACTATGGGTCAGTCTAGTTACAGACATTCCCCAACCCACTCTTACCAGTTAGGAGTGTGTCTTTGTAAATGCTTTAATTCAGCAGTCTGTCCATAATGATCTGGCTCTTGTTAACCTGGGTCAGATCTTCACATCTACCAAGTTCCTTTACATCCAAAGAATGACTACAACAACCAATACTACATTTTTTGTACACAGAGAGACTGGTTTCTCTCACAACTTCCACATGTGGACACCACATACAAATGCTTATTCAGGACCAAAACCATGCTGTTTTCCAAAACCTCAGCACCCAGGTGTGGTGCGTAGAGTTCACCAAAATGATAGCCAAACAGAAGTGCACAAAAAACCTCACACATGGGACACAGCTTTGTTACATACTCCAGAACTACCAATCACTGTGCAGAGTCATATTGTAGGTGGTTGAATAAGTATATTATTCATATAAGGTAGATTTAACCTCTTAACTTCCACAAGGTTGTTAGTCGACCACTTAGGAGTAGTCTTAGAGTTAGTTTTGCCTGAGTATAATCCGCCAAGTATTAGATACATCACTTGAATTCGTCGGGGTATTAAAAAATACTAGGGGGACCAGACATAACAAAGAAAACTCAGAGTATGTAGAAATGTTTTTTGTGTTTCATTTTACCAGGTAACACTAATCTAGCGCACCAGCTCATGTCCATTTAGTGTGAAGCAAATTACACTTTTCTAACCCACATTGTCAGGATAGTTTCTCTGATACTTGATGTTATTGTGTGCAATAAAGTATTCCATTTCACCAGTGGGAACCTTTTCTCATTATGCAACAGCCTCATCAGCCCTATAGGTTCCTTTGAATGATACTTTATGCATTAAAATACTATTGTAAAGCTGGGAAATGTGTTTGTCAAATTAATCTTGCTAATGCTTGTTCTCATAATAGCAGGGATGCATTTCGTCTTCTTATTTTATGCTTTAAAAGTAAGCAAGCATTGAGAGTGAGGAGTGGTGCTTGCAGATACTTTCCAATAGTGCAGTGATAAAACTATTCAATGTTCCCATTTTCTCACGATGTACAACTTTATATCTTTTAACCGCTGTGTCCTTCATGCATGGTGCTGTATAATCAGTGACAATGAAACTTTGTACTTTTATTCAGAGCATCAGAGCATTCAGATTTGAGTTCTTAGACTCTCTTCTATGGCAGAGGTTTAGTATTTCTATCTGCTTTGATAATACTATCTTCTTAAATAATTATGGATGCTCTGATCCAACTTTTTTCCAATCTGATATGCCTAGAGGGACTGGTCCCTCTTCCCCTCTGTCTTTCTTTCTTTCTTTCTTTCTTTCTTTCTTTCTTTCTTTCTTTCTTTCTTTCTTTCTTTCTTTCTTTCTTTCTTTCTTTCTTTCTTTCTTTCTTTCTCCCTTTCCTATCCCCCAGTCATGTCTGTCATGTCTGTAACAACTGAAAATAAAGTAACATAAATAAATAAATAATAATAACAAAGGTCAATCAAATGTACCAATACGGCAAGGCCGTGATGATCCAATTGGTAAAGTAAATCAGTTGGGCATCTTTCTTGGCCTTGAGACAATAATTCTAATGGCTAAAGAACCAAACGGTTCAGGCAAAAGAAAAAAAAAAAAAAAAGGACAGTTGGGATGCATAAAGATCCAAAATCTTCTAAAAGGCACCAACAGTACCAATGCTGTGAGTGGAATAAGCCATGATTATACCAAGCAGACAGCTTTAGGCTACAGTGGCTTATATTAGAAGATACAAGAAACTATCTTATTAGGATACAAGATAGATGCTAACTAAAGCAGCCCTGCTTTCTATGGGTAGAGGATGCCTATTTATAAGATACTGTAAATATTTTAATTTCTGTTGTAAAGCCTACTATTTAAACATGGGACTCTATGCAGACTGATTCCATTTTAAAGCTAGCCTCAAGTGGCCATTAGAGGAACTACAGTTTTTGGGATTGGCATGTGGCATTTATTTCTGCCAGCTTAACCACTCATTTGGAATGCGGATGAAATATTTCACCTTTCAGGTCTTTTTGAGTCTTCTAGCAATCAAATGCAAAGCTGTTAACTGTATTTGCTATTTCGTGTCTTTTTAATCATAGTTCTTTGCGAGAACAGCTGCATTTTGAAAATAAAGCTGAAAACTGAATTGAACATTACATTTGCTACCCATCAAACAACATACTTAAAGACTGTGCTGACAGGAACTGCAGAGAAAGATGATACTTTTTTGTCATACTGTCATTACGAGTGACCTTTTTTCATGCAGTTTGAAACGGCAATTGAAACCTGCTCTATGCACCATTTTTTTTGTCAAAGCAACCACATTCCCAGATCTCATCAGTGGGTGAAAGAAATGCCTATGCTATATTTTAATGAAGTAAAATTATCCAACAAGTTAAAGTGTACCAGTTTTAATCAAATTTCAGCTTGGGGAGTTTAAGATGGAGAGAGACAAAGAGAGTTGGGAAAGAGACAGATGGGCCAGAGAGAAAGCTAGATATCAACATAGCATCAGAGTGTGAAAAATACGTTATCTCCTTTTGACTCACATTGTGTTCCGGCCACAGGGAATCCTGCTCCCTCCCAGCTCTGTTCTGTTTCATCCATGTACAACACTGCTGTTAGTAATTAGAGAGTAGGTGTAAGATGCCGCAGATTCACCAGCAGAACAATCTGCTGCACACAGAGCTGTCTCATTTAAATAATTAAAATGAATCTACTCTTGTTCATATTTGGATAAATTAAATTAATATTTGTCCCACAAGGCTCGCCAAACACAATCTTTCCACCACAATTTGTAAGTATGGTCATGATTGTCAGAGTCTGAGTCAGGGTCTGCAGCTTCTGCAATCTGCTCACTGTGGCAGTGATGCAGAAGGGCTTCACTGCTATATGTGTGACATAGTAATGTGTGATTTACTGAACTTCCTCTCCATACAGTTATTCTTTTGCATGTTTCTTTTTTTTTTTTTTTTTTGGAGCCCCCGACCTCCTGGGTTAGCCTTCAGCGTTATAATCGGAACAGATCCTAGCAACCATGTCCTGCTCTGCCTCCTGGCCCCGTTTTAGGCAAGGAGAACCACTACGCATCGTATGGTTGCTATGTCATATGTTACGTCATATGTGCTAACAAATCAGTTTTGCTGTACTAAGGAGCCCTGCATGGGATAACATATCTAATTTTAAGCAGAAAACAGAGAGAA
This sequence comes from Aulonocara sp. 'chitande type north' Nkhata Bay, assembly GCF_057382095.1. Lineage (NCBI taxonomy): Eukaryota > Metazoa > Chordata > Actinopteri > Cichliformes > Cichlidae > Aulonocara > Aulonocara sp. 'chitande type north' Nkhata Bay. The sequence continues at coordinate 31,653,364 of NC_141358.1, read as the reverse complement.
GTTGACTGTGGATAATTTTTTGTGACAGAAATTTAATTTTTTTTCCTTAAAGGCAGACTTTCGTGGCTCAAGAGTTGGGAGTTCGCCTTGTAATCGGAAGGTTGCCGGTTCGAGCCCCGGCTTGGACAGTCTCGGTCGTTGTGTCCTTGGGCAAGACACTTCACCCGTTGCCTACTGGTGGTGGTCAGAGGGCCCGGTGGCGCCAGTGTCTGGCAGCCTCGCCTCTGTCAGTGCACCCCAGGGTGGCTGTGGTTACAACGTAGCTTGCCATCACCAGTGTGTGAATGGGTGGATGACTGGATGTGTAAAGCGCTTTGGGGTCCTTAGGGACTAGTAAAGCGCTATACAAATACAGGCCATTTACTTTTTGCCTCTTTCCTTTGTTTGTGGATCTTATAGTAATGTTGCTCTACACAGTGGCTGTTCTTGTGGCAGTAGTACTAGCACTGGATTATTGAAGCAGACCGTGATATCAGTATTTAAGAATATAAATTGTCCACAATAATAATTTCCTTATTTATTATCAGTTATCATTCGCTGTTGATGTATTAAAAAAATATTCCTTTAGAACCTTTTAATTGGATTCTCAGAAATACTTACATTTTCTTCACACCCACATTCTCTGTACACCATCTGGGCAGGGGTCTGTGAGGAGTTGGCAGCCTGGCTGTGGTCTGGGACACTGGGCCTCCCTGTGGGTGGGGGCAGTCTGCTTGCCTCCATCCCAGGGAAAAGAGTAACACCCCCTGAGTCTGGGGGTTGATTGTCCCATTGGGGGCCGTGATACCTAGACCTGGGAGTATAGAGTATGTTTGGGGAGTGTGAATGGTTATATAGTGTTCATTTCACGTCTGGGGGTCTCCTCAGCTCTTTCCAGGAAGGTGGCGCTGTTGCCTCTCTGGTGGTCCTACTTGGGCTTTTGCACTCTGGGGGCCTGTGGATGTCCTGGCCTGGGTCTCCTCCATGTCTGCTTCATGCCATGGGGGGCGGGGCTATGGCTCCCCACACCCTCGTTACATGGATAAACCTTTTGAACTCAAGCACGCTCATGCACACAGGTGTACACACGGGTGCTTGAAAAACGTTATTTTTCCCTTTTATTTTTTCAATAACTTAAAATAAAGTAAAATAAATAAATTAATAATAATAATATAAAATGTGAAAAAATAAATCAGTTGGTCGTCTTTTCCTGGCAAGAATTCTGATTGCTAAAGTAATGAATGGGACAAGGAAATAAATAAAATAAAATAAAATAAAATATTGACATTTAACTGATATATTACGTTGATATATTATAATAAGTATACCAACAAATATGAAATACATATTCCTACCTTTTGATCCAGATATTTGAAATTTTCTATATAATATTTCTTTTTCAGTCAGTAAATGTATCAATTAATTTCATGTAGCAACACTGAGATGTAGTGGGCCAAGCCAGTTTTATTTATAAAGCACTTTACAAGCAGCAACCACTCACCAAAGTACCAACAGAAATTCCATACAATCTGACAGAAATTGCATAAATTTCCTAAATCTAGAGAAGAACATTATTAAACAAATACTACAAAAGCATAATACTACTGCATTAATTTACTGAGAAAAATGATTCAAAATTAAATATGGTTTTGATCTATTTAAAGAGCCCAAACATTGGTCTTCTGTTGTGTTCTACGTCTACAGAAGTGCATCATTCATTAATCAAAGTCACGACTTCCAAACTGGAAAAGGTTAGAAAAAAATTTCCATGGAGTGCGTACTCCACCAAGCTATGGTCATGAAGGCCTTACAAAAAATCTTACAAATGGAGGAAAATTCAGTTGACTTCCTGCTCTGACATGAGTGGTTGTCCAACAAAAAGGCCAAAGTGTTCATCAAGAGCATAAGGTCATGTCTGAGGTTCAACAGGCCTCTCTGATATTGGCTAATATCATTATTGAAGAGTGTACAATCAGAAAAAAAGCTACTGAGAGAATGTCGTATATATCCACACCAAAATGTTATATTTTTAAAACATTTTCTATTCTGGTTTTGCATAAATGTCTTTTTTTCTTGCATAGTTGACTTAGTCTTAGTCTTTAACATCTTAACATCCATTGTCTCCAGCAAACCATTGTCATATTAGGGGTATGGTTTGGATCTACACCCATCTCTTTCCTTTTTAATGATTTTTGCCTATTTGGATCAACACACTGGAAAACCACAGGAAATCTGCAAGGCCTAATTCAATGCATTAGAGTTCATTTCAAAATTTTGATATTATTTTCAAAATCCAGCTCCACTCCAAACCCTGGATGGGTTACCACTGACATGGTGGCTGTAAAGAAATCAATCTCTTTGCTGTAAAAACCTCCATCACTGGATGGAACAGTTTACAAACCAACACATTGTTAATAATGTTAAAATGAATAATTTGAGGTTGTTACCCATAAACTACCAGAATCTTGAACCAGGCCTGATGCTGAAACATGCAGCACGTTAATCGTGATCTTTAATGTGTTGCAGCTTATCACAGAAGGCATTTGTTAACCTACATAAGTGGAGCATACACAATTTATTTAAATAGCATGACAATTTCATTAAAGTCATTCGTCTTGACTGCCGGGATGTCTTAGATACATGAGGTTTAATTTTCTGCTTCTAAGTTCAGATAAAACTGAGGTTATTGTAACGGGGCATAAAAATCTTAGAAACACTGTCTAACAAGATCCTTACTGAGGACGGCATTGCCTTGAGTTGTCTGTTGTAGTGATTTTGCACATTATAAGTAAAATTGAAGCACACAATCCCGTCGCACAACATCAACATTTATTTATATACAAAAATAAAATTAAAAAAAATAAAATATGAAGTTACAATTCTTTTCTGTAAAAAAGCATTTTTTTTTTTTGTATATAAATAAATGTTGATGTTGTGCGACGGGATTGTGTGCTTTTTATAATTTGTAATTGTTTAAATAACTCGTGTCTTAACTCATTCCATCACACAGAAAATAAAAACTTTTTACATCACAAAATGTTAGAAATATAAGTCGTTCATAACAACCTGAAAGGTTAGGAGATTAAAATGCAAACCAATGGAAGCAGAAGCACAAGACTATAATGTCACAGAGCACACAGTGTCTATTATTGTGTAGACATTTATAAATAAGAGCTTAATAAAGATGCTTAATTTCTTAAGAAATATGCAGGTGGAGTGATCTTTATCAAAAGTAGAAGTTACATCTGTGGCTAAGTCATTGTACCCAAAAACTTTAAAAATCTATCGTTTGTGAGGCTATGTAAGTAAAGCTTGCTCTTCTCGCCCATGTGTAACAAACCATCTGTTGGGGGTTGTGGATTTGACACCTTAGCATTGTGAAAGTGGGGAAACATGCTCCTGGCTGTGCATAAGATTTCTGCTTGCAACTTAGAATCTCAGTTCTAAATGAAATTCAGATGTTTTTTTAAGTATGGCTAATGTATTATTTGACTTCTAAGGCATACACACACACACACACACACACACACACACACACACACACACACACACACACACACACACACACACACACACACACACAAAGAACAACAACAAAGAGAAGAAGAAGAGGGTGTAGTTTACTACACATCATAAAAAACGCAATCAATCATCTTCCAACTGTATCTTTCTGTTCTGACTTTAGAGTCCTTGTTCGTTTACTGAGCCGTACTTTGGGAGTCATACTGTTGTGATACTGGGGAGAAAAGGGTAAGGTTTGATAGACTAAAACCTTTACACACAATACTTCAAAAATCTAAAGAGTGTGTGAGGCTGTTAGCTGTGTTGTCCAGCAATAAACTTATCTACAATGTGTTAGTAAAAGAGTGAATTGTACTTCTGAAGTCACACTTTAACGATGCTTCATATCACAGTCTTTATGATGAAAAACATGTTCTCTCGTTAGCACATGTCTGTGCTGTCACTTGTCATGAAAATGTCCAGAGTTAGGGTTCAAGCTTCCTCTTCACTTACCATTGATCATTATTAGGGCCCACAATAGATTTGTCACATTATCCCCATAAACAACATGCTTTTATAGAGATCATTGTGACACAAATATTTAGATTCTGGTTTCACAATGTGCATGAACTCAAAATCTTAAAATTTCATATTTATAAAGTATTGCAAAGAATACACTTCTTGTAAAAAAAACTGATTGGAGATGCTTTTGAGAAAAGCTCCTGCTGTGACCTTCCTTCTGTGAGCGCATGCACGCACACACACACCCACACACACACACACACACACACACACACACAGAGAGAGAGAGAGAGAGAGAGAGAGAGACAGAGAGAGCGGGAGATCATTAATACAAAGGGTTGGAGCCGGTTTTGGATTTTCACTTGTTGTTGGATTTAATATGAACAGTCACATAAAATTCATTACAATTTTTTGCCTTTGGTTCAATTAAGATGTTTCTTTAAATCTATAACACCTTCCTTTTCAAAAGGTTTACTGACATAGTAAAGAAGTAGCTAGGGAACTCAGTAAGTATGAGCAACAGTAGCTGAAGGACACTTTCTCCAATAAATAGGATTTCATCATCTGCAGTTTGTTAAAAAGTGCCATATTAAAAACAATTCAGCAGACCCTCAGAGTGCGGATGCAAACCGCTTTCAGCTATAGAGGTAGAGGTACGCTTCATGTACTTATCAACATACAGTTCAGAGGCTTGCATTAGAGTGCATTGGTGCTTGGGCATCTTTTATTCAGCGTGATTATACCATTGTGGATTTAGCTATATAAATATGCTCAAGAGTCTATCATATGTTTGACATGCAACTAAAAATTCGAAAATATATGTTTTAAATCAGTAACTTTACAAATTTAGAGGAAATGTTTTTGGACAACACACGTGTCACATTTTAAACAGGGTTTGAATAATCAGCGCTGACATACAGACATTTATGCGCTGGGTATAACAGACATGCTTACCGTGGTGGTCATGTTTACATCACCTGTTTTCTGCCTTTGAAATATTAAAATCCTTTGGGCTGCTTTTTTAATTATCTTGAAGGGGGGAGCAATTTTAAACCCACGAGTTGTGTTTTATTTCATTCTGTGAGTATATTTGAACTATGCACACGGTCTCCCAACTGCATGCCAAGCATAGCTTCCCATTTGTCATGCAAACTAGAAAGTAGATGAACCTCTCCCTGGGCTCAGGAGCTGAGTTTGCTTACACATTTCCATGATGTGATGGTTTGTAATTCAAGACAGATGGCGGGAGGATATTTTTACCATTTTGTGTGCTGGAATAGAAATTAGTGATTGTCCATTTGGTGAAGAGTGAATTTCAGTTTCTCCATTTTAGATACTGCAGCAACGTGAGTACATAAAGCAGTATCCAGGTGCAATACACCCGCTCTGGCAGTCATGAGGAATAGAGGGTATGTATGAGCTCTCCTTCTCACATCACATCACTCCTCTCATCCATGCTGAGTGAACAGAGAAACTTTCTGGGTTTAAATGCAATGGAGATGTGTTACCTGCGTTACCTGTGTTCCTCTTTTAAGAAGTATAACACATAAACACACTCAGTGATCTTATTTATGTACTGCACAGTCAGTATTCTGAAATGCATTTAATTCATATTTAGAAATAAATACATTTATAAACTCAGATTTATGACATGTCCTATAAGTGTAGCTTCACACCAGGCGAGGTACAACAAGAGAATGAGATAAATCATAGTTTAATATTTTCCAAAGGTGTCATTTGTCATAAACTAGCTGTGAGAAGCAGGCGGGTTGTACCCGAACGCAGACTCGCAGACAGGACTTTAACTCAAAAGACATTGATTTATTGCTAGACAGGAAATAATACAGACTAAACCAGGAGAAACACAACCATGAGGGAGATCGCGACACCGGACAGAGGGAAACAGAGGGCTTAAATACACAAGGAATCATGAGGGGATGAGAAACAGGAGGGAAACACAGCCGAGGCTAATCAGACACGATGAGACAGGGGAAGCAAAACTGAACATGACATGAGACGAGGTACCTTCAAAGTAAGACAGGAAGTTATATACACAGTGATAACCAGACAAAGACACGCGAGCTTGACAACAGAAACACGGGAACAGAAAAGGGAAACAAGACACAAGGACACAAACACAGAGAGGGTACAGAGGACAAAAACACAAGGGGAATCTAGGTCAGAGACACAGAATAAAAACTAATGAAATTAACCTTAAACCAGACATAATAATAAGACATAATAGTCACCAAAAACATAAACTCCAAATGCTGGGTCAAAGGCCCAGAACCATGACAATCATTAATCATCCAGCACACTACCAGAAATACACCTACCACATGCACCATTCTTTGGTTTATTATAAAAAATTATAGAAATTTACAAAACATTACTGGGCTACAGTTTTTGTGTGAAGATGGATTTGTGCTAACTACAAGTCCAGAAACAAACTGTCACCTCTTGCTATTAGAATGCAAATAGAAACTTGCTGAACGAGTTAGAATTCCACTGGCTCTGTGTTAAAGCATTTTATAATGAAAGGATTTGCTGCTAATGTGTTGTTGGCACTCTACATGTACATGTACTGTGGTATTGTCTGTGTGACTACTCTATGTTACCACAATTGTAGTTTGACTTGCCTGGATGATGGCTCATCTTTAACTGATGTCAAATTATTGGCATTTATAACAGCTGATAAATCCAAATGAACAAAAGTGAAATAGAGATGGACGAAACACCCTCCAACCATGATATGAGTGTTGGTGTCACATAGTTTATCCACCAGAGGGCACGTTGCACTTGTTGACATTGCGTGTTTGGAATGTCACAAACTCAACAACCAGCTGATCCAAACAGAGTGGATTCGAATAATCCACGACTTAATTTTTTTTTAAACGGTATTGTCAGTTTTTCTTAGTAACTCCATATAACTCCAATAACTACATATAACAAATGCTAGGGAAGTTAGATTAGCTAATATATCAGATTTTTAAATCTCCAAGTATCAACATTAAACACATTATTGAACAAGCTCTGCAAAGGAAGATGAAATATAAAATTTTTCCTCTTAATAATAAACACCTTCATTTAGAAATGTAATTGTATTGTCTTTGTCTTACATTTCAATTTGTTTGATAATCTGAAATGTTTAAGTGTGACAAACATTCAAAAAATAGGAAATCAGGAAGAGGGCCAACGCTTTTTCACACCATTGTAGGTAATATGACTAACAGCATGGGCCAAGTTCAACATCATTGTGCTGTTTTAAAAAGCTTAAAATGTGAAAAATCTGTTTTCATGTCTTTTGTCAGTGCCACAGTCCAATCCACCATCCCGTGAACACATCTGCACTGCTCCTTCTCAGCATGGAGTCATAATGCCGCTCATTGATTATCACCGCTCTGCTTATAGCTTCACTAACTCTTTCCAGTATGTTAATAGTACGGCTCAAATCATTTGTATCCCACTGTCATTACGAAAGCTCTGAATCTTGATTATTTGCATGTTTGATTTGGCAAAGATTTGGCAGATGTCCAGAGAGGCTGTAATAGCAGGAGAAGGACCAGTTACTTAGTTTTCCTATGTTTTAGCTCATATAATGTTTTAATAAACATTAAATCAATACAGAAATGCAATTTTTAGTGAGAAGAATGTGGCGTTTTAACACATAACACCAAAGGTAACACACTCCCATGGCTGTAGTCTCCCTGTATAGGAAAATGCACATTGTCATACTGCAAAAACTGCTCAAGGAACACAACCTGGTCTCCAGACTTCCCACTTCCAGTCTTACTGTGCACCTGTGGGATGTGCATGAAAAACTTGATCCATAGAGGTCCCAAGCTACAACATACAGGTCTTAAACGATCCACTACCACCATCCTAGCTTCTGATTACACATTATACGCAATATTAGGTGGTATTAGGTGTTTTTATATACTGGCTGAACATTATATTAGTCTACTATCATCTCTGTTCTTATGAACACAGCCGCAAACTTGAATACTTCCCTGCCTGACCTTGGCTTTTGACTTTTTCCTGTCCACCTGTGTTGCTTAGATGGCTGATGGAACCTGCTGCTGCTTCTCATGGCACATGCTGTTACTTTAAACCAACCTCAGGTGGGTGGGGGTGGAGTTGAGTGTAGGTAGGCAGAGAACTAAATCCACACCACACTCATCAATCAGTGTGCCCCATCTTTCCTCTTTCTCCCTGCATCATATTTCCTGCAGCTTAGCTGAGGTACGTCCCTCCTTATACACATTCTGTGGCACATGATTAATCCCACCACTCATATCTCTTTTCATGTGTCAGCACCTTCAGTGCTTTATAGGCTTATTCTGAGATGAAGTGACAGCTCTACTCTGAAATATCACCAAATTAAGACTGCTGGCATGTGTAAACAACGTAAATATACACCAAAACCCACAAATCAAATGGAGGGCAATGTCTAACTCTTCTATTAAAACTTTGTTGACCCTGTAATATTTAAAGGTTGTTTTGTGTGGTTCAGCTGTTCTAGGTTGGTTCAACATTAGTCATGTCTCAGCTGACTCTTTGTGATGCTGGGTGCATTCCTTCTTGAAAAATTGCATTCATAAGTCACAAGTAGATTTATAGGTCCCAAATAAACATGGGCATGTGGGAAATGTTAGGAACCATTTGTGTTGCATGTGCCAGATAATAATATAATTCCCATCTAATTGACTTCTTTATATAGAACATTTATCTGAATAACAAAAGAACAGATTTGGAAGGTGCTATCTTCTAGTTTCTGAAACTATGCTTGCTAAGTGTTTTTTACTGACCTGGTGGATGTTGACAAGTGCAGGAAAACAGGAAGCAACTAAAGCTTTCAAGCAAGTACAATGAATGAAGTGCAGAATTTCCATCCAAAACACTGCTATATATTAGTAAAGTACATGAGTAAATGTACAATATTGCATTTGACCAACCTATTCATGCTGTGCTATGTCCATTTTTGATATACAGTATGTTGTCAGGCAGTGTAAAAGTGTTCAAAAGATTTCCTGGATTCTGGGAGATTACACACAAGCACTATAATTTACATATTTGTGATGGTACATTACGCAGCCATTTACATACATGCATACATGAAGGAATAAAAGAGTAGAGCGCAATGGTTATCCATCTCAGTGACACACATCTAAATGTATATGTGTTACAAAGTTTATTGCATAGTCTGTGAAACTAAAGACTCATCAAGAAGATCCAGATACATTCAGTGAGAAATACTGTTGACTCTTTTAGGGAAGAATGAGTGTGGTCCCAACAAAGTCACTGCAACTGAATTATATAAGAATGCAAGTCAACAGAAGCACTTTCTAGACAGGATATATTTATAAAAATGTCCTACAAGAGTGCTGAAATGAAACTCCTTGTTAGTCTGAAGTCACAGAAAGTTCTGCAGGTTTGTATAAGAAGGGAGACATTTGATAAGGGAGAAAACAAAGGAAAATTATATCTCTAGAGCTGTGGATTGAGCAGGCAGCGTTCTGTAAAAAAGAGTTTCTTGGCTTCTGAGACCAACACACCTGCATAAGCATGAAGTTAAATGTTGTGAACGAATGGAATTCATTCAAAGGAAATATGACAACCAGTCTTCATACAAGCGTGCATGGAGCCAGCTGAATGTAGCGCACATGCACACGCGCATACAGATGCCCTGTTACTCAGAACCAGCTGTTCCAGTGTGTTTAAATTATCACCTGTCAGCACAAATTTACCCTGATTCTGAAGGAGCTGGAATTCAAAATTTGCCATACTGTTGAAATCACCCACCACCCTCCTTCTGCTGTTATCAATCATAAAGTGCAGGCAGTGAAGGGCTAGCCATTAATTTCCCTCGTTTCCTTTTAAGATCACAGGAATTTAGCTCAGTCTTTCTCTGGCAGCTCTGCATAGCGACCAAACAGAGAGTAGGGAAATGTAAAGACTTTTAGAGACTAAAATGTGCTGTAAGGCAGCCAAATTATTAGAAACATGGAAAATCAATAAAGGCATGCTTTTATCTTCTAGAAAAATAATACATTTATCATAAGACATTTTCGCCTTCATATTTGACTCTTTTGTAGGCCTTCTTCAGCTCACAAAAAAGCACTAACATTTGTCAGCTGTAGCTTCTTCCAATGAACATATGCAAACTGTGTAGATAAAAAAAGAAGAAAATAGAAAGAGTGTTCTTTCTACTCATGTACAGTTTTTTGGGGGGGGAATAAAAAAGAATAAAATTCACTTCCCTAAAGTGAGTTCTCCATTCAGATACGTACAGACTTCCAGCTTTTAGCCTCGCTGCTAGGTAGTTTACCCTGGACAGTCTCACCATACACCATACACTCACAGCTCAAGCAGATAGCATCATAACAATCTATGTTAAGATCTGGGATATCTTAGACAGCATATAAACTCTTGGTGCTTTTAGTCATTGTGTTGGAGCTGAATAACATTGACAGTGGCCAATGCAATGCACTGGAATAAGTCCAGGGTGAGACCAGCTTGCAGCTTACATGAACTTACAAAGAGCTGTTGCTGGAGTAGTGCTTACTTGTGCAGAGTTTGCATATCAGTTTGAATGGCAGTTCTGAATAAATAAAAGAAAATTACTATATAATACTTTGTTGGTTAAAATGGTTCCATGTAAGTACGGATCCTGTATCACAAGACTCTGGCGCTTGACAGAGTAGACGTTCTTGTGTCACGCCAAGGGTCAGCAGACAATTAGTTTATTTGGGTCACCAGTGTCCACCAGCTTTGTTACTTTTATACACTATATTACCAAAAGTATTCACTCACCCATTCAAATCATTGAGTTCAGGCGTTCCAATCAGTGCGATGCTGTTAAACCAGCAGTGGAAACCATGCCACTGTTGGTCAAAGACAAAGGAGAAGAAAGGGAAGGCATGTTAGAAGGCAGTGAGACAGAAGGAAAGGCAATGTGGAGGTGAGAGCAGTGTCAGGTTTCAGTTAACGGACTCAGGCGCAGACCGGGACTCCTTACAGGATTTACAGATTTTATTTACACAACGACACCAGGTGATGCTATTTACAAAGTGCTGGAGGGAGGGGAGGGGGGTCCAGGGTTCCGGGGTATGTGAGGGAAAAGACGGGAATCTGACGTCCTCCAAAGGCTCTCTCTCTTCACTCCCCACACTGGGGAAACACCATCCACTCACTCGTCCACCGGATGACAGGCAGGCAGGGAAAGGTCCGGGATAGATGCTGATAACTCAACGATCCAGCGACGAGTGACACAGTGCTGCTGTCTTAAATCGGCCTTGTGATTATCCCGATTGGCAGCAGGTGCGTGGGCCAGGGGCGGGAGCCCATAATGAGCATCGCCCCGGCAGAGGAGGGAGGGAGGGAGGGAGAGAGAGAGAGAGAGAGAGAGAGAGAGAGAGAGAAAACATGTTGCCTAATACAGAATCAGCTGGTGAGGCACAGGGACCATGACAGTACCCCCCCCCCCCCCTCAACGGGAGCCCCCCGGCGACCCACCAGGCTTATCCGGATGCAGACGATGGAACGCCCGCAGCAGGCGCCGGTCCAGGATGGCCGCCCGAGGGACCCAGGACCGCTCCTCCAAGCCATAGCCCTCCCAATCCACCAGGTACTGGAAGCCACGCCCCCGCCGCCGAGAATCCATGATACGGGTGATCGAGTAAGCCGGCAGACCGTCCACGAGCCAGGGAGGAGGAGGGGGCCGGGAAGGCGGGCACAGAGGACTGGACCGGAGAGGTTTAACCTGAGACACATGGAAGACATCGTGTATCTTCATGTTGCGAGGCAGCTTGAGCTTAACAGACACAGGGTTAACCAAAGCCGAGATCTCGAACGGGCCGATATAGGCAGGAGAGAGCTTCCTGGATTCCGCCCGGATGGGAACGAAGCGTGTGGAAAGCCATACCTTCTGCCCAACAGTATAGGCGGGAGCGGAGGACCGGCGGCGGTCAGCGAAGCGTTTGTTGCGGTCCTTGGTGCGTAACAACGCAGCCCGGGTGGCCTTCCACACCCGACGACACCTACGCAGATGCGCCCGGACGGATGGCACATAGTGTTCGCCTTCGATGGAGGGAAAAAGAGGTGGCTGGAACCCCAGAGAAGCTTCGAAAGGGGACCGGCCCGTGGCGGAGGAGGTCATGCTGTTGTGGGCGTACTCGATCCAGGGCAGTTCCTCGCTCCAGACGGCCTGGTTGGAAGAGACGACGCAGCGCAGGGCCGCCTCCAACTCCTGGTTCGCCCGTTCGGACTGGCCATTGCTCTGCGGATGATAACCAGAGGAGAGACTGACCTTAGATCCCAATGAGGTGCAGAACTCCCTCCACACACGGGACGTGAATTGAGGACCCCGGTCAGACACGATGTCATCTGGAATGCCGTGCAGGTGAAAGACATGGGTGGTGAGCAGGCGAGCAGTCTCCAATGCTGTAGGCAGCTTGGGCAGAGCAACAAAGTGAGCCGCCTTAGAAAAGCGGTCAATGATCGTGAGTATGACCGTATTACCTGCAGATGGCGGGAGGCCGGTCACAAAATCCAGAGAAACATGGGACCATGGTCTGGTAGGCGTGGGTAAGGGATGAAGCGGACCCGAGGGTGGCTGGTTTGGGGTCTTGTTTCGAGCGCAGGTTGTACACGCGGAGACGTATTCTTTGGCGTCCCGGCTCAGGGTGGGCCACCAAAAGTAGCGCTGCAGGAAAGTAATTGTGCGGTGTATTCCTGGGTGACAGGAGAAACGGGCTGTGTGTGCCCATTGTAATACCTGAGACCTGACAGGTTGGGGAACGAACAGGCGCCCCGCAGGGCCGCCTCCTGGATCCGGTTCGGCTCTCTGAGCCTCGCGAATGGCCAACTCGATCTCCCAGGAGACAGCCCCCACCACACAGGTGGCCGGGAGGATGGGAGCAGGGTCCGCCGGGTCTTCGGAGGTGGAGAACTGTCGAGACAGGGCGTCCGGCTTGACGTTGCGGGATCCTGGCCTGTAAGTGATTGAAAAGTGGAACCGTGTAAAAAACAGACCCCACCTTGCTTGTCTGGCGTTAAGCCTCTTTGCGGTTTGCAGATATGCCAGATTCCTATGGTCTGTCCAAACGATGAACGGTTGGGCAGTGCCCTCCAGCCAGTGCCTCCACTCCTCCAAGGCGAGCTTGATGGCAAGAAGTTCCCGATCGCCAATGTCGTAGTTGCGTTCTGCGGGGGTGAGACGACGGGAGAAAAAGGCACACGGGTGGAGCTTACCATCCCTCTGTTGCGAGAGGACCGCTCCTACTCCCGTGTCAGATGCGTCCACCTCCACCACAAACTGCAGGGTTAGGTCGGGCTGGACCAGAATGGGTGCTGAGGCGAATCGCTCTTTCAGCTCCAGGAAGGCTGATTGGGCAGCATCGTTCCACTGAAAAGGAACCTTGGGAGAGGTCAATTGTGTTAAAGGCAGAGCTACCTTGCTATAGTCCCGGATGAACCTCCTATAGAAGTTAGCGAAGCCGAGGAACCGCTGCAGCTGCCGTCGGTTGGGGGGTTCAGGCCACTCCACCACGGCTTTCACCTTAGCTGGGTCAGGACGTAGGTCTCCCTGCTCGATGACGTAGCCTAAGAAGGCAACTGTGGACACGTGGAAGACACATTTCTCACCTTTTACGAACAACCGATTTTCCAGCAGGCGTTGCAGGACCTGTCTGACGTGGGTCTCATGCTCTGACAGTGATTTGGAGAAGATCAGGATGTCGTCGAGGTAGACGAAGACGAACCTGTTGATGAAATCCCTCAAAACATCATTAACGAGTGCTTGAAAAACTGCAGGAGCATTAGAGAGGCCGAACGGCATAACCAAGTATTCAAAGTGTCCAAGGTGAGTATTGAAGGCGGTCTTCCACTCGTCGCCCTCTCGGATCCGAACTAAGTGATATGCGCTCCTCAAGTCCAATTTGCTGAAAACTGTCGCCCCCTGGAGCAGCTCAAAAGCAGAGGTCAGAAGTGGGAGTGGATATTTGTTTTTGATGGTTATGTTATTTAATCCACGGTAGTCGATGCACGGGCGGAGAGACTTGTCTTTTTTCTCGACGAAGAAAAACCCTGCTGCTACGGGCGATGAGGATGCGCGGATCAAGCCGGCGGCGAGGGACTCTGAGATATATGACACCATAGCCTCTCGCTCCGGTAGAGAGATGCTGTAGAGACGACTAGTAGGCAATGGCGCGCCAGGGAGTAAGTCGATAGCGCAATCGTACGGTCGGTGAGGAGGCAACGACTGGGCCCGGTCCTTGCGAAACACTTCGGCGAGATCATGATAAACAGGGGGCACTCCGGACAAATCGGAGGGCGCGGTCGACTTGGCGAGGGAGGCTGGTGTGTGAGGCGGTGAGGCGGATTTAAGGCAGGTCATATGGCATTCCTCTCCCCACCCCGTAATGCGTCCCGTAAGCCAATTAATGCACGGGTTGTGTTGACGAAGCCAGGGGTGCCCGAGAACGAGCGGCGTCCGAGTGGCCTTAAACACAAAAAAACATATTTCCTCAGTATGGTTGCCAGACAGAGTAAGAATAACGGGCTCAGTGACGTGAGTAATGTCAGGTAGGCGCTGGCCGGACAAAGCAGTGACATGCAAAGTGTGGGGAAGAGGTTCCTGCCCTAGCTGAAGGCGGTCTGCTAACTCAGAGTCAATAAAATTCTGTTCCGCCCCTGAATCTATCAAAACGGAGAGAGCATGACCTTTGGTGTTGACCGTGAGCTGGGCAGACAGCATTAACCGTGGAGGAGATTTGTCTTGGCTGAGACCGCCCACCAGCACTCCTACCGTCACTGGTGGGCGCGACCTTTTGCTCGAGATGGCCAAGAGGCGACCACATGTCCCTTGTGGCCGCAATAGAGGCACTCACCGGCAGAGATACGGCGCTGGCGTTCCGCGGCAGAGAGATGCGAGCCTCCAATCTGCATGGGTTGCTCTCCTCCGTCTGCGCTCTCTGCCTGCCGGGAAGAGCTGGGCTCCGAGGTGGAGCCAGCCCTCCACTGCCCCGTGGCCTCCTGGGAATTGTAGTGCCGCGGCAGACGACGAGCTCGCAGCCGGTCATCCACCTTAATACATAAAGCCATTAACTCGGTGAGAGAGTGGGGGAGATCTCGCATAATGAGTTCATCTTTCACCTCTTCACGAACATTATTGAGCAGTGCACTCCGTAAGGCCTCCGGGCCCCAGCCTGTCTCTTCAGCCAAAATCCAAAAATCAATAGAATAGTCAGACATGCTCCGCTTCCCTTGTTTGTAGTTCAGCAGACGAAGCGCGGCGACTTCAGCGCCTGAGCCTTTATTGAACACGGTCTGGAATTTAGACAGGAAATCAGCATAGGCAATCCCGGGATCCGAGCTAAGCACGACCTGAGCCCACTTTAAAGCCCGGTCCCGCAGCAACTGGACAAAAAAGGTTATTTTGGCACCGTCGTTGTTATGGAAGCGCCGCTGCTCACGGAACACAAGAGTACATTGAGCCAGAAAACCAGCACACTTGTCCGACTCACCCGTAAAAGGTTCCGGCGTGGGCAGGGGTCCGTCCGAGGGTGGCAGAGGTGCCGGAGGTGCGCTCGCAGCGGCAGGCGCAGGCTCCTGGGGGGCGGGAGCCGCCGGCCGGGGATCACTCTCCAGAGGTGTTAAGCGAGCGACCGCCTGCGTAAGCGCCGCCATTTCGTGGTGGAGCCGCTCGAGCATTTGCTCATGTCGAGCCAGAGCAGCTCCCTGAGCGATGAGTGCCTGAGCAACAGGGTCCTGAGCGGCTGGGTCCCGACCTGCTGAGTCCATGATGGCTGGATCGTTCTGTCAGGTTTCAGTTAACGGACTCAGGCGCAGACCGGGACTCCTTACAGGATTTACAGATTTTATTTACACAACGACACCAGGTGATGCTATTTACAAAGTGCTGGAGGGAGGGGAGGGGGGTCCAGGGTTCCGGGGTATGTGAGGGAAAAGACGGGAATCTGACGTCCTCCAAAGGCTCTCTCTCTTCACTCCCCACACTGGGGAAACACCATCCACTCACTCGTCCACGGGATGACAGGCAGGCAGGGAAAGGTCCGGGATAGATGCTGATAACTCAACGATCCAGCGACGAGTGACACAGTGCTGCTGTCTTAAATCGGCCTTGTGATTATCCCGATCGGCAGCAGGTGTGTGGGCCAGGGGCGGGAGCCCATAATGAGCATCGCCCCGGCAGAGGAGGGAGGGAGAGAGAGAGAGAGAGAGAGAGAGAGAGAGAGAGAGAGAGAGAGAGAGAGAGACAGAAAACATGTTGCCTAATACAGAATCAGCTGGTGAGGCACAGGGACCATGACAAGCAGGGTCTTTAAATTTGGAACTATGACTGGTAAAGAGAGAGAGCTGGTTGAGATTATGGAAAGAAGGAAGTTACATATATCAAATGAAAGAAATGACATTGGATGTCAGTTGGAAGAGAAATAAGATTTCTGGAGGAAGTTGGAGGAAGTTGTAGATAGTTTCTCCAATAGACAGAGGGTGATGATTGGCGCTTTAATGGACATGTAGGTGAAGGGACCAGAAATGATGAGGTGTTGGGTGGGTATGGCGTTAGGGAGAGAAAGGAATAAATGGTGGAAGTTGAGGAAGGAAGAATGTGTTGAGTTGAGGAAAGAGTTGACATAGGCTCTCGGTGGTAGGGGAGAGTTACCTGGTGACTGGGAAAGTACAGCTGAAGTGAAACTGTCAAGGTGTTTGCAGTATCATCTCAACAGAGGAATGAAGACAACGCAAAGTGCAGGAGACTATTCAAAGGAAGGAGCAGGAAATGAAAAAGTAAAGAAAGTGAAGAAGAAATTAAATACTGAGTACTGCAAGGCTAGGTGTATGGCAAAGGCAAAAGAAAAGGTTTATAGCGAGGCTGGACACTGAAGAAGAAGTTCAGGACTTGTCTTGGATAGATGGAGAGATCAAGTTGGAAAGGATGTGCAGCTATAGTGATGAAAGAGAGATAAAGTTGATGGGCTATACCACGTAGATATTGGAAAGAGTTGTAGAAATTAGCTTAGTGACTTTATTGCTGTAATAACAGAACAATTGTGACAATTATTCCAACAATAACCAAAAAACAATAACCAAAAAAAGAAAAACCCTCAAATGAAGATAGGAGATGGGACAGGACTGATAGATTATACCTGCCAATCAACCTTGCCAAGAGAAGTGAAACCTGTTAGAAGGGTTTGTTTGTCTGCTCCTCTGATCATTCAAAGAGTTTCCCATGAAATAGACATCATTTATTCTTTTACATTTCCTGCAGCTGTACTAGTGTTTTAATTAAGTGATCAAACACTCAGGAGCAGCCAGGGCCACTGGTCTTTGGCTGTGTGGTGAGCAAGGTTTGCATCTTTTTCCCAGCATTTCTGGAGTTGAAAGCAGATCAATTGCAACACACCCTCAGAGGGATCATTTTGATCTTGTTTGTGGCTTTGACTCTGGTTTCTCCTTTCCCAAGCCTCTGCCTCATACATAGGCTACCGGCATAATGAAATGGTAATAGGTATAATGACTCAGTTAGGACTAATTCAGTGCAACTTGGAACCCTGACAAACCTCAAACCTTTGGTGCTTCATTCATTCTCAGGCCATCAAATGTACCTGTCCTTTTTTGGCTTTATTGTTTCACAGTAACCATAAAAGCTTAACAATTTTACAAAAGATCTTGTGTAGTCAGCTTATTTATGGACCTTCTTTTAGCTTGCAGGGCAGTGCTCTGCCATGGTCTAATGAGGCAGAAGACAACCTGAAATCAATAGCTGCTCACAGCATAATCGAGAGAACAGCCCCAAAAGAGGACTCCAGTCATTAAATGTATTTTACTATGTATAACACACGACTGTTTAAAGGTTGGAGGGGAGTTGTTTATTAGAGTTTGTCTGAATGTAGGTTAAATGTATTTCTTTTTCTTGGCCTTATCTCCTACTCGAGCCAGTAGCGAGATACTTTTAGTCCACAGGGTAATGTGTCTGTTCTGGCCTTGTTAGTGTTAATGCACAGAGATTTAATGTCTTCTCTGCAGCTGACTGCCTTGGCCTCAGTGTAGTACTTGATGAGGTAAAAATGAGTGTGTCAGAGTATTTGCCTTGACAAATCCACAGTGAGGTTGAACTGGCCTTACCACACACCAATCTGTTTATTATGGTATTGCAAGATGGAAGAGTTTAGAAGTATTTTCTACTGTCCAATTATTCTGTTTTAAAGCTAAGCTGGGAGCAGCACAGACTTTTAAAGTAATACTGTAGGTTATTATATCCACTTAGACTGAGAAATCTAATTTTTTCATCAATTTACTTAATAAAACTAAACAGCTCCATATATTGTAATACTCAAGTGCCTCATCATACATTTTTATGGAAATTAGGTGCCTGAGCAAATGTGGAAGTCTTTAATCTGCTGGAGCTCTAGCCTATTTTTGCTAGAGATTCTGTTTCAAGTCATGTCAGAAGAACTTCAACTCTTTGTTTCTTATTCAATGCCCTCACCCCGCTCTGCTCATGTCATGACAGCTGAATTATTCATAGAAAATGAATGCCTTCCTCTGTCAAATAATGCTGACTTCAGTGATTCCAACACAGGCTGTACTTGGGTGGGCTATCAAGAGTACATTAATGTTCACCAAATTATACTGAGCAACAACTGTTAGAATTTGAATTTATCTTTTAATCTGACTGATTGAATGACTACATCAGCAGATGATTTGCTAGATTTGCTAGCTGTTCAGCAGCTTAGTGGCAAAAGAAGTTGTATCTAACGTAAACAGAAGGTCTATTGTTATGCTGGGTAGTTTCATACCTACAGAGCATTATCATTCCCAACGCGTAACATACTGGCGATTTGTCACGGCCCGAGGCATGTCATAGTAACGCGAAAGGTACACCTCCGCGTCCTTATCAAATGCTCTGGATTCTTGATTGAAGTGGAATAGAAAGCTGCCCGCTTCCCTTTTTATTCGCTTCACGGCTTTCTATTGCAGCACTAACCTAACCTTAACCCTAACCTTACATTTATACATTCGCTCCAACCCGCTCTCATGCGTAACATACAGTTGGGTTGGGCGCCCGAAAGCATAACATAGCAACATTTTCTCACATTGCGTTGGTATGTTATGTTTTGGGATTAGAACGTGTTGTATACCTGTTATGTATTTCTTTCTTTTTATATCTTTTACTTTATATGCTTAGGTGTATTTGAAAATATTTGCAATTATATCCAAAGCCTTACAGGGAAAAGAATGATTTACTTTCTGCAAATTTGTGAACTGACTGGCAGAAATGTAGTGATAAAGATGATGAGCAACATTCAGGGCTGTTCAGTGTGCTCAGGCTTTGTGCCTTTTTATCGTTGCATATTGCTGCTGGCGACTCCAACAAGCTGCTGGTGATGACCTGTAATTGAAGTGGATGTTAAGAGATAGAAGCAATTGCTGAGTCCTGTGAGGAAGGGACCAGGGTCATTGCTGCTCAATGACACGTCGGTGTAACTGCAGTCACCTTTCCAGTATACTTGATAAACTGCTGCCACCGGGCTACACAGGGAGCAAAACAGACACATAAACTACTGCCCTTCACACAAGCCCTTAACTTCATTGCGTTGGCATAGTGGCAGCGTCACCACTTAAGATGTAGTCACAGGATGGTAACATGAAGGAGAGAGTAAAATGCAAAATGACATCAACCTTAGCTCAAGCTGTTTGTATGCTCCATGAAGGGTAACTGCTGCATTACTGAAACACCTGCTGGGCATTATAGCCCACAGCCATCAATTTTCAGCAACATTAATTTTTGGCCATGCTCATTTCAGCCTAGATTGTGCTGACAACATAATTCTGATAGAAGGCAGGAAACCATTTGGTCAAGTAAAGACTAAACAACAGGTGTGCAGCAACAGGAATACTTCAGCATCTCTTTGACTTTATGATGTGTTGTTGCAATTCATAAAACTTTTCAGTGCCTGAAAATGTGCATAGAGATCCCCAAAAGTGGTTTTAGCCCTTATCAAAGCTTAATCCTGAGTGTCAAAATAAAAACATTAGAGAATATAAACGAAGTATTCTGAAATTGCAGTATGGAGCTCTGATCTCATACGCAGCAGCTGTATTTTCACAGGTGCTGGATCAGCCAGCTAAGCTGCAGCATTCTGGTTTTGACAGGATACAACTTTTATGCTGTCTGAACACTGTGTAGGAAATGCTCTCGGTTACAGCCCAGACTCACCTGGTAGTTTTATCAGTAGTATGTTAAAGGATTTGCCACACTCTCCCCTGTGTCACAGATGCCCATGTGTCATGGTTCAGCAGCATTGCAGGTCAATATCACATACTCCTGGTATCAGAGAAACTGAGGACCTATTGGATTTACTTAACTTTCCACAACTACACAGAAACCAGCATGTGTTTACTGTAACAGTTATCCACAGCTGATATTACATCTTATTGCTTATTGCTGTTTTACTTTTTGTACTCACGTTTCTGTACTTTCTTTTTCATGTCAGACGACTGTACGGGCATGAAATGCAACAAATTCTGACCAATTAAAACTAATGTGACCAGCCTTCCAGCGTACTTCTCTTCACTGCTGAAGCCCTTTCATCAGACGAAAGCTCTTTTCACAAATGTTAAAGACTTGAATGTTCCAGTGTTTCATCCATATTCATGTGTAAAATGGCCTTTCAGAAAGAAATTTGAAGTCATATGTGGCTAAAGCTTCGTGTTAGCAGATTTACTGATGCTTGTTCTTAGTTGTTCTTTAGAACAGTACGCAGGTTACGCACCTAATTAAAGCTACCTCATTTTCAAGATGACTACTCTCTGGAGAGAGGAAACAGGCATTTTTCACATGGAGTGAAGGCGAATGTTGTAGAAATGTGAGTATGAAAACTAGTATTTTTTTTTACACTAAAGCATGGAACCATACCCCCATCCACCATGATAAAACTCTAAGCCTATAAAAAGTCAGTTCATCAAACAGCAGATATTAAAAGCCCTCCTTGGTAACAAATTGGGAAGTGGGTGCTTGGTTTCTCTTTTCCTTTAAAACTCTTATTTTTTACTTGTTCTATTTTATCTACATTGTAAGTGTAATTAGGTACCTGTGGATATTTTTAGGTACTGGAATTTGTACCCTTAATTGCTTTGTATAATTAAAGGTTGGGAAATTGTACCAAAAGTTGCAGACTGTGAAGTAAAGTTATGAAGTGCTACCTAATGCATTTTTGTAGGTGCTACAGAAGTCCTCTGAGTCTATTTATAGGATCATAGGTGCAGCAAGGTCTTTGTAATCTGTCATACTGAGCTACTAATGTCACTGAGATCCCAAACTCCCAAAGCATGAGTGCTTGATTTAAAATATGCTCTATACAAATGCTTTCTGTAAATTAAATTATATCATGTAGGAACACTTAATGATTGTTTTTTTCCCTTAAAAATGCAACAGCTTGATTTGCTTAGGAATGCTAAAAGCAGTTTTTGAAAATCTGATTCAGTGCACATTTATTCCGTAGGTGGGTTCAAAATATGATTAAAGTGAAAATTTTGCCAGATTGCCTCAGACTGTCTGCTGTAATCAGATTTCCAGCTGTGCTTTATTCCACTTTGCAGCACTTTAAAGCACACAGTGTAGTCAGCTGGACTTCACATCATCTGCCTCACTGAAGTTGTGGGCACCTATTTGCCTTTCTATTATTCAAATACTTGGTTTTCTTTGTAGTTAAGCAAAGCAGAAAGCAAAGCAGATTTTTGAATCACTGGTGGCGGAAGGTCTCAATCTGTTTTAATAAAGCGTTTACATAATTCAGATGGGTCTTTGTTAAGACTGATTTGAGTGGAACTAAATATATTTAGTTCTACTCAAATCAGCTCAGCTTTTTCATATATGAGCCAAACTGTATCGTCTGAGAAGCTTCACAATATTCCACATGAACAACATGTTTTTCACAAGCAGAAGCCCAGAGCAGCCTCACCTGTACGTCTTTCTTTCATTCTAGAAACAGAACAGAACAAAACAGAAAACAGCCCATTGATTTCCATTTTTGTTTTGCAGTAGTTGGTCCCTCCACCCTAATTTCGGTTAAATTGCACTGTCTGGCTGTAACAAACAGAAATACTGTGAAGCCTGAACTGGTATTGTTTCACACTTGTTGACCAAGAGTTCTTAAAATTAACTAGTACCACTGTTTAGTGTATTACATCATCCACCTCCTTTAGTTTTAGCGTGCTGAGTCTTCATGTGTTCATCAATTTTTTAAAGTAATTGTAGCTTATACTGCTGATGTTTATATGCTCACATATAAACCAATCAGATTGCGTTGCCTGTATGTCACTCAAAGGTCCCTCTTGTGCTATGGTTGTTCTTTGGTTTTCTAGATTGCATCTTTAATGTGCTCTGGAAGTATCCTCAACCCATCGTGTGCAGAACTTAGAAGAATGTCCAGGTGTCCTTTTTCTGCCAATTTAAAGCTACCTCATTTTCAAGATGACTACTATCTGCCAATTTGAAGAAACACAACAGTCTCTTACCCATGTTTGGTGATCATTGTGTTAATCTAAAATCAAATCTATTATTCATGATCTGTGCTCTTGGTGCAGTCATTTTTGGCAGTAACAATCTCTTTGGTTTGGTCTGCCCCTGGTGGTACCCCTGCGCATACTTACCACAGACTCTCTATTCCAGCTATGTAAGATGTAGAGTTTTGCCTAGTTAATGCCGTCAAATGAATTATTAATTGTAATAAGTGGAGTTTCCAGGCTCTGAGTTTTATTGCGTCCTTATTCGCCACTCTGTGACATTACAGAAATGGCAAATGTGTCCAAGACAGACGGAGCCCATTAATAACAGAGCTTTGTTTCCTTTGTGACTCCAGGCCTCTCTTGAATTGAATGTGTCTGGCTGTGGGGGATCAAGAGACTTTTAATGGATTCTCCTCCAGCCCTTGCATTATAATCTTATGGCTTGTTTACTGAAGGACAATGAGGATGCTTTGCAGAGCGCAAAGGTTATTTGGACCAAATAAAGAGACAGTGTATAGAGCTTAACCCAGTGGAAATTTGTCAAGGTCTGTGATACCATGTCACCTCCACCACAGCTTTTTAAATGGGTGCATTATCAGCTGTGGTATCATCCTTTGAAGATAAAAAAAGGCAGCAGATTTTTAGATAGATTCTTCGCTTTATTGTCATCTTGATTAATCCTTTTTCATAAGGAATCATAATTAAGAGAGGTCCCTATGACTATGTGGGTACCTCGGTGGTCATCGGGGGCTCTCTCCTGTGTTATCTCTTGGCTCCGGGTGGGGCGGGAGTTGCACTAGATATATAGGCTGATGGGACCGGGGTGAGGGGGGAACTGCTGGTTCTTTCTGACTTGGCTCTGTGGCTCCCTTCCCTTCTTTTCCCTTTTCCTTGCTTTGCCTCCCATGCATTGTCCTGGCCCGTGTGATGCATTTTTGGGGTCCTCCTTGCAGGTCCGCTGCTCTGTCCCTTCGCGCAGCTCTTTGGGTTGGGGTGGGTGTGTACAACCAGGCTATGAATAAGTAGATACAGCTGGTGATAAGCAACCCACATGTAAACAAATGACTTCACTGAGCATCGTTGGACCACTCACAAGCTGTACTTGCTACCTACACTCCAGACAGAGCAAATGGTGGATAAAAATGACTGATGCTGTTGCAATGTTGGAAGCAAGGGCTTTAACCAGATACAAGATCCCAGCTAGAAAATATTTTACAGTTTCAAATCAAATCAAATCTAATCAAATCACTTTTATTGTCACATCACATGTGCAGGTACATTGGTACAGTACATGTGAGTGAAATTCTTGTGTGCGAGCTTCACAAGCAACAGAGTTGTGCAAAAATACAATAACGTAAACAAGCAAAATACAAGAATGGCTACATCTGAAACTAATAAATATATGTACAATATATAATAGTATATGCATTTCTGGATGTGTATACTAAATATTTTTCTACGTGTGTGTGTGTGTGTGTGTACACATATTTTACAAATTAAATAGAGTAAACAATAAATAAAATATATAAAAATATACCGAGTTGAGACATGTGCAAAACAGTGGCATTACTGTACAGTATGGAGTGCATAATGTTGAAGTTCCAGTAGTGAAGCTGAGGTGTCTATGACGTGTTCAGCAGTCTGATGGCCTGATGGAAAAAGCTGTCTCTCAGTCTGCTGGTACGGGACCGGATGCTGCAGAACCTCCTTCCTGAGGGAAGTAGTCTGAACAGTTTATGGCTGGGGTGACTGGAGTCCTTGATGATCCTCCCCGCTTTCCTCAGGCAGCGCTTCCTGTAGATGTCCTGGAGGGAGGGAAGCTCACCTCCAATTATCCGTTCAGAACACCGCACTACTCTCTGGAGAGCTTTGCAGTTGTAGGCGGTGCTGTTGCCATACCAGGTGGTGATGCATCCAGTGAGGATGCTCTCAATGGCACAGTGATAGAAGGTCCTGAGGATGCGGGGGCTCATGCCGAATCTTTTCAGTCTCCTGAGAAAGAAGAGGCGCTGCTGCGCCTTCTTCACTGTTTTGTTTGTGTGTACTGACCACGTAAGATCCTCAGCCAGATGTACACCAAGGAACCGGAAGCTGCTCACTCTCTCCACAGCAGCGCCGTTGATGGTGATGGGGGTTTGTACTTCTCTGCACCTCCGGAAGTCCACTATCAACTCCTTTGTCTTTGCGACGTTGAGGGTGAGATGGTTGTCTTGACACCAGTGGGTCAGGGCGCTGACCTCCTCCTTGTAGGCCGTCTCATCACCATTGGTGATAAGACCCACCACTGTAGTGTCGTCTGCAAACTTCACAATGATGTTGGAGTTGTTAGTGGCCGTGCAGTCGTAGGTGTAGAGTGAGTATAGGAGAGGGCTCAGTACACACCCCTGTGGAGCACCAGTGTTCAGTGTGATGGGGGATGAGGTGATGCTGCCCAGTCTGACCACTTGGCGTCTGTCAGACAGGAAGCTAAGGATCCAGCTGCAGAGGGAGCTGCTCAGTCCTAGATCCTGCAGTTTCCTGTCCAGCTTCGAGGGAATGATGGTATTGAATGCTGAGCTGTAATCTACCAACAGCATTCTCACATACGTGTCTCTCTTCTCCAGATGTGACAGGGCAGTATGTAGTGTCAGGGCTATGGCATCATCAGTGGACCTGTTGTGGCGGTATGCGAACTGTAGAGGGTCCAGTGAGTCGGGTAGTGCAGAGCAGATGAAGTCCCTGACCAGCTTCTCGAAGCATTTGCTTACGATGGGGGTCAGGGCTACAGGTCGCCAGTCGTTCAGTGAGGAGATGGTGGAGGATTTGGGTACAGGGTCGACGGTGGCCATTTTGAAGCAGGCTGGGACTACAGACAGAGAGAGGGAAAGGTTGAAGATGTACGTGAACACTCCAGCCAGCTGAGCCGCGCATGACTTGAGGACGCGGCCGGGAATCCCGTCCGGACCAGTAGCTTTGCGCGCGTTCACCGTCCTGAAGCAGTTCCGCACATCCTCCTCAGACACAGTGTGCGCACTGACGTCAACCGCGGTGCGCACACTGTCCGGTCTCATGGTGTTCGCTGTGTCGAATCTAGCGTAGAATACGTTTAGATCCTCACACAGAGAGCCCGTGGTCTGTGGTGTGTTGGTTTTCCCTCTAAAGTCTGTGATCGTGTTTAGTCCCTGCCACATACTCCGAGGGTTGTCAAACTGTTGCTCCACCCTGTCCCTGTACTCACGTTTGGCTGCTTTGATCGTCTTCCGGAGTTGGTAATGTGCGTGTTTGTAGTCCGATGTGTTCGCGGAGGCAAAGGCAGTGCTCTGTGCCACCAGTGCCGCGCGAACATCTCCGTTAATCCAGGGTTTTTGATTTGGGAAGGATTTGACTGTTCTGGATGGGACGACATCTTCCATGCATTTCCTGATAAATCCGCAGTCTGAGTCTGTGTACTCATCAATGTCCCTAGCAGCCACGTGAAACATTTCTGTCACGGTTCGGGGCAGCGGCCGTGTGAAGAGTGGAAGGAGGACTCAAATGCAGCACTTATTCAGATGTGAAGGGTGATTTCTTAACAATACCAGACATAAAGTGGAGATGGCAAACAGAACTAAGGATAAACTAAACTGGGATAAACTACACAGAGGAGTGGCAAACCTGAACATGAAGGGAGAGCAGCAGGGAGAGCACGCAGGGGATTTCACAAGGTATGAATACAGACGACGCGACGAGGAGCAGAGGAAAACACACACTATAAGTACACAAAGAGACACTGGGAAATCACACACAGGTGGGGGAAACAGCTGGACCTGATTAACCTGACGAGACAGGGGAACACTAACACCAGGGACCAATAGAGGGAGCACAAACCCAGAACCCAGTGTCTAAAATCCCAAACACAAACCATCCCAAAACAGCCCAAGAATAATAATGAAAGTAATAACAATAAAGAACATAAACACAAAGTCACTGAGTCATGGCCGCAGGACCATGACAGTACCCCCCCCCCCCCCTCAAGGGCTGGCCCCTGACAGCCACAGAAACACACCACCAGACCCGGGCGGGTGGCAGGGGGCCCAGGACGGAGGGACCGGGCCATGACCAAAACGAAGGCCCCAGAGTCCCAAACAAACGTTCACAAAACTCACAGGGGAGCAGAGTCCGAAGCACAGTTCAGGCGGCCGGCCACGAAGAAGGCCGTAGAGGCGCACAAAAGGTTCAGGAGGCCGGCCGTGCGGAAGGCAACGGCGGCCACTCAGGCGAAGAGGGTCCGGGGGCCGGCTGTGCGGAAGGCAACGGCGGCCACTCAGGCGAAGAGGGTCCGGGGGCCGGCCGTGTGGAAGGCAACGGCGGCCACTCAGGCGAAGAGGGTCCGGGGGCCGGCCGTGTGGAAGGCAACGGCGGCCACTCAGGCGAAGAGGGTCCGGGGGCCGGCCGTGCGGAAGGCAACGGCGGCCAGTCAGGCAACGGCGCCCGGCCAGTAGCCTAGCCAGCGGTCTAGAAAACGGCCGTTTAGCTCCAGACCCAAACGAGGCTGGGCCAGGCGAGGCTGAAGGCACGGAAGCCGGGGCCGCAGCAGGCGAAGATGCTGAAGACGCTGCTGCAGGCGACGATGCGGACACGAAGGCTGGACCAGACGAAGATGCAGACACGAAGGCTGGACCAGACGAAGATGCAGACACGAAGGCTGGACCAGACGAGGATGAAGCTGGACCGGGTGAGGATGAAGCTGGACCGGGCGAGGATGAAGCTGGAGCTGGACCAGGCGAGGATGAAGCTGGAGCTGGACCAGTCG
Organism: Aulonocara sp. 'chitande type north' Nkhata Bay; assembly: GCF_057382095.1. NCBI lineage: Eukaryota > Metazoa > Chordata > Actinopteri > Cichliformes > Cichlidae > Aulonocara > Aulonocara sp. 'chitande type north' Nkhata Bay. Next base: position 31,626,057 of record NC_141358.1, on the reverse strand, counting down.
AGGATGAAGCTGAAGCTGGGCCAGGCGAGGCTGAAGCCGGGCCAGGCGTGGATGAAGCCGGGCCAGGCGAGGATGAAGCCGGGCCAGGCGAGGATGAAGCCGGGCCAGGCGTGGATGAAACCGGGCCAGGCGAGGATGAAGCTGAGGATGAAGCCGGACCAGGCGTGGATGAAACCGGACCAGGCGTGGACGAAACCGGGCCAGGCGTGGACGAAACCGGGCCAGGCGAGGACGAAGCCGGGCCAGGCGAGGACGAAGCCAGGCCAGGCGAGGATGAGTCCTCAGGCTGAGGCGTGGTAGTAGCAGGTGGTAGCGCTGCAGGTGGTGGTACTGCAGGAGGCGGCGCTGCAGCCACGGGTGGAGAAGCAGCCACAGGTGGAGAAGCAGCCACAGGAGGCCGGACGGGCTCCTCGGGCCCCCCAGCCGACGTGGCAGCCGGTGTGGCATGAGGCCGGACGGGCTCCTCGGGCCCCCCAGCCGACGTGGCAGTCGGTGTGGCATGAGGCCGGACGGGCTCCTCGGGCCCCCCAGCCGACGTGGCAGCCGGTGTGGCATGAGGCCGGACGGGCTCCTCGGGCCCCCCAGCCGACGTGGCAGCCGGTGTGGCATGAGGCCGGACGGGCTCCTCGGGCCCCCCAGCTAGCGAAGCAGGAGGCCGGACGGGCTCCTCGGGCCCCCCAGCAGGCGAAGCAGGAGGCTGGACGGGCTCCTCGGGCCCCCCAGCAGGCGAAGCAGGAGGCTGGACGGGCTCCCCGGGCCCCCCAGCAGGCGAAGCAGGAGGCTGGATGGGCTCCTCGGGCCCCCCAGCGAAAACAGCCGCAGAACCAGCGGGCACCGGGGCCTCCGGCACACATGAAACAAAACCAGTAGGCACGTGGGCCTCTGGCACACATGAAACAAAACTAGGAGGCACGTGGGCCTCTGGCACACATGAAACAAAACTAGGAGGCACGTGGGCCTCTGGCGCACGTACGGTGGGCTGCAGCTGCGCAGAGCACTGACCCTGCTCAGGCAGTGACAGCCCGGTGCAGTTCACAGCTGGCATCTTGGCCTCCAGGGGTCCAGAGTAAGCTGAGGGCAGTAACCCAGCCTCTGGGGAAGCCCCGGAGTGAGCAACAGTCTCCAATGTTGCCAGCTTTTGAGGAACAGGTCCGTTGTAAACCAGTTCGTCTCCCTGCTTAGAAACAGCGGTGGAAAAACAGTGTGAATATTGTGACTCAGCCATTAACTGAACTATGGGTTGAAGCGATCCTAGCGGTGGTGGTGACTGAGTGGCTAACTGGAGCGGCGGCGGAACAGGTAATTGTGTCCGTAGGGAGGCTAACGGTTGAGCTACAGACCGGGAAGCTTGTGGCTGGACACAGAACTGAGCCGGAGAATGGAGAAAAAGTCCTGGCTCAGAAGGAGCGGCAGAGACACAGTCTGTCAGTTTTCCAGAGGGTTTGTACACGCCCACTTGGGAAGGATCCGTTACCACGAAGGTAGGTAAGCGACCCGTACAGTCTCCCATCCCGCTCTGAATAGCCCCAGAAAACAAAGTCCCGGAATCTGGGGAAGCCCATGCATCCCGCTCACTCACCGCCTCGGGCTGCTCGAAAGGAAATGCAGACGGGGGGTGAAGTCCAAGGTCCAAAAGGAGAAACTCCCGCTCCCACGAACAGAGCGAGTCCAGAAGCCATGGGAGACTGGTCACCAGACGCTGTAGCCGCCTCTCTATAGCGCGCTGGGATGTGCCACCCGGGCTTTCCAGCCACAGGTCGATCAGCTCCTGTGTGGCATCGATGAGCGTCTCCCGTAGCTCCCTGGACGGATTAAGCGCTGCTGGGTCCATCTTGTGGTCACGTCGTACTGTCACGGTTCGGGGCAGCGGCCGTGTGAAGAGTGGAAGGAGGACTCAAATGCAGCACTTATTCAGATGTGAAGGGTGATTTCTTAACAATACCAGACATAAAGTGGAGATGGCAAACAGAACTAAGGACGAACTAAACTGGGATAAACTACACAGAGGAGTGGCAAACCTGAACATGAAGGGAGAGCAGCAGGGAGAGCACGCAGGGGATTTCACAAGGTATGAATACAGACGACGCGACGAGGAGCAGAGGAAAACACACACTATAAGTACACAAAGAGACACTGGGAAATCACACACAGGTGGGGGAAACAGCTGGACCTGATTAACCTGACGAGACAGGGGAACACTAACACCAGGGACCAATAGAGGGAGCACAAACCCAGAACCCAGTGTCTAAAATCCCAAACACAAACCATCCCAAAACAGCCCAAGAATAATAATGAAAGTAATAACAATAAAGAGGGCTTTGTACGCATCCCGGAAAGAGGTGTAGCAGTGGTCAAGTAGCCGGTCTCCACGAGTGTTGAAATGGATGTGTTGGAGGAGTTTTGGTGAGACTTTCTTCAGTTTTCCCTTATTGAAGTCCCCGGTCGTGATAAATGCTGCCTCTGGGTGTGCGGTTTCCTCACTGCTCATCGCGCTGTACAGTTCCCTGAGTGCTCGGTCAGTGTCGGCTTGTGGGGGAATGTAAACAGCCGTAATAATCACTGCTGTAAATTCCCTCGGTAGCCAGAATGGCCGGCACTTAATCATCAGGTACTCCAGGTCCGGTGAGCAGAAGGATTTGACCGGGTGCACGTTCGCATAATCACACCAGCTGTTGTTGATCATGAAACATACACCACCGCCTCTGCTTTTCCCAGTAAGATCCTGTGACCTGTCCGCGCGGTGCACAGAGAACCCCGGTAGTTGTATTGCGGAGTCCGGTACCTTATCCGATAGCCAGGTTTCTGTGAGGCAGATCACGCAGCAGTCCCGCATCTCTCGCTGGAATGAGATCCGTGCCCGAAGCTCGCACAGCTTGTTCTCCAGAGACTGCACATTAGCCAGTAATAAACTGGGTAACGGTGGTCTGTTAGTGCGCCATCTCAGTCGAACCAGAACGCCAGATCTTCTCCCTCTGCGTCGGCGTTTGCGGCCTCCAGGGCCAGAGAATAAAGGCGTCTCAGGTGAGATGAATGGGGGGTCTGCAAACGGAGCGTCCGTGTTGCAAAACTTGAACTCCGGAAAGTTATAAGAAAGACCGTCTTTTATGTCCAGTAAGGTTTGTCGATCGTACACAAAGGGACTTGTGCTACTCGTGAAAAAATGAAGGAAAAGTAAAATTAAACACAGAAAAAAGCTGTTGCTTGGGGGAGCTCGCGACGAGGCTGCCATACTCACCTCACCTCTTGAAGATCATTATGTGACAACATTGTGCAGGCTTCTGAAACGTCCCAAAGTTATGGTATTTTATTTGTGGTTAAGCTAAAATGCTAGGGAGTTGTTTCATACCATTCATCAATCCATCCATTGAGTCATCCAATCATGGGGGCAGCAATCTCAGTAGAGAAGTCCAGAATTCCTTCGCCCTGGCCACATCTTCCAGCTCATCTGGGAGACACTGAAGCATTCTTAAGCCAGCCAAAAGAGATGTAATCTCTCCAGTGAGTCCCAGGTCTGTTCAGGGCCTCCTCCTGGTCTGATATGCCTGGAATACATCACGGAGGAGGCATCCACCAACTTCCCGAACCACGCCAACTAGTGTCTTTCGAGGTGGAGGAGCAGTGGCTCTACTTTAATTTGCTGTCAAATGACCAGGCTTCTCACCATATCTCTAAGGGAGGACCCTTCAAACTTTCTATGAAAACTAATTGCCACCCCTTGTATTCATGGCCTTGTTCTTTTGCTCACTACCTAGAGCTCCTGACCATAGGTGAGGGTAGGAAAGTAGATCAACCAGCAAATCAACAGCTTCACTTTAATGCTTAGCTCTCTCCTCACTACAACAGCAGCACACACATCACTGCAGGCGCTATACCAAGCTGTCTGTCAATCTCACACTCACACTTCACACTTCAGATTAGGAAGTGTGTCATCAATGAAAATGGCTCATTGAAAAAGAAGGATGGTAAATGCCCTTCGTGTATTTATACTTATAAATCTGCAAGTGGCAAAAGTTAAATCATGATATAATTTTTAGGCTATATCGCCCACCCAAGAACATTCTTCTAGAATTTGTAGTTCTTTAGCAAGTTTAAGCTGTGCTGCCATGTTTCTTGTAGTCAGAAGAGGGGGTTTTGGCAAATAATCCAAACAAGCCATATTTGTTCAGTCTTTTACTAAATATGCTGTAGCCTGAGATGTAGGTCTTGAGTTTTTTACATGCTCTGAGCATTGAAGTGACTTTGCTGGGAAATCTTCTCCCAGGAAAATTGTGACTTTGTGTTAAAACATAACTAAATACCCAAAACGTATGTTTTTATAGAGGTGAATCAATTAGTGTGTTTGATTAGCAGCATCTGGCTGTTATTTATCCTCTTCAATCCTAATGAAGGGTGTACTTAGTTTTCCACAGAACTGCAAAGAGTCCTTTGAAAACTTCCTTTTTTAAGCTACACATTAGTTGTCTGTTGTATCATCACTTGGACTCCTCTCTAACAGTCCAGCTGTGGACATTGTTAAGCTGTAATTCTGATCATGAGTGGTCACTAGAGGCATTCCTACGTATTTTAGTGTAGGCAACACCAAACAAAAAGACCCTGACAGATATTAAGTTACTTTAACTTGTAGTTCCACAATTCCATGAAATCTGGCAAGAAACATCACAAACATGAAATAAGGCAGGGGCAGTGCAAAACAAGTTAAGTGCTCCTTTTCAGCCTTGAAACACTCAAGAGTGCCTCCCTTAAGCCATCTTTGTAATGTGGCTTGCGCTGGAAACTCTGGCATTACTTCCCATCCTCAGTCAGATTTGATTGAAGGACTATGAGACTGGGATGATGGATAGTTAGTTTCAGATTCTGGCAAATATGACTCGTGAAAGTCACACTGTCTCACACTATCTCACCACCTTTTCTTCTGACCTCTTAACATTTAGCAAGCCGTAGGCAGACCACTTAGGGGTAAGGTAGTGTTTTAAGGGTACATTGCATTTCAGCCATATGCTAAGCAATCATAGTTCCAGAAACTAGAGGTTGCTGCCCCTCATATCAACAGTCGAAGATCTATTTTGGCTTTACAGTTCTCCTAAGATTTCTATTTGTGGATAACAATAAATAAATAATAAATGGAAATTCTGCATAAAGGTCTAAACCACTCAGAAGTGGATGTAGCTAATAAGCATAATTTCAAAAATTGGAAGTTTTTACCTTTCAAGTCAAATTTTGCATAAGTCCTTTGGACAATTCTTTTGCTTTACGGTTCCATTTGGGTGTCCAGATATGTAAAACTCTCAAGTTACAGATGTCAGTCAGTGGTTGCCAACCACTTGATAGATGTTAAGAGATTAAAGCTTGTCATTTGTTTAAGATTGTTATGAAAGATATTAATTCCCACAATGTTTAGAATGAATAAAGTGATGCCTAGAATGAAGAATATTGTGCTACAGTGGTTGCTCTCCTTCTCAATGCTGTCTGCTGGGCCATGTCAGTTCACAGTTCACTGATGCTAGGATGAAACTTTGCAGGGAGACACAGTTAAATGGACATGTGAAGAGGAATCTGCCTAACCAAGCAGAGCTCCCTCCCCTGCCTGGCAACAGTTGACTGGCTCCCTGAGCAGATGATGGGCAGCTCATTGCTGCTTTCTTTCACAGTGTGAAAACAGAATCCTGCAGTCTTTGAAAAAAAAAACCTCTCTTTTTTGTGTACCCTTGCATTTCACCTCCTACTTAAACCATTTTAGACATCAAGTGCACTTCTAGAGTCAGGCAAATTTTCAAGAGCTTTATGGGCAGACGAACTGCCTCTTCTAGCCAACACAAAACTGTTTCTATTCCTTGGCAATTTGGACCTTATTTCCTCACACATTTGTACCAATTTTACCAATTTTGTACTCACTGATGCAGAGTGCATACTGGCAGAGCAGCCACAAAAAGTACACACCCTGGGTCTTTGCGCAAAGTTTGCCTTTAAACATCTGTATCCAAATGTGCTCCACCCCATATGGGAATTTAAGAGCCAGTTTGCCAACAGCAAAGAATATAAAGATCTTTCTGTGTGAAATTTAGTAAAGAGGATAGGACGAAATGCAGGAGATAAGCATCAAAGTCCACATAACCCAAAACATTAAAATGTCCTTTTATATAATTTAAAATTCTGTGAGTGAAATTTTACAGCAACTTTTTATTGTGGCTTTTAAATGTAGAGTCCAAAGTGAGCCCAGGATAACCAAGTTCATTTACAATTCCAACCCCCCCCCCCCCCCCCCCTTGTATCAGTTCTACTGTTTTTAACTAATGAATTTCATGTATGTAGATGAGAGTAGTAAGATAGTGTACCCTCTCACAGAGAAGAGAGCCACCCTTCCATTATAAGTTACTGCAGTAACAAATAAATGTCTTTTTGTTCACTGTAGTTATCCTGACTGAACTATTGTTCAGCTACGGGGCTTCAAATGTAGCCCTCAGATCGAGAAGGGAACAGTAACTGTGGATAATTATGAATTAGTGAAAATACAAAGGTATAGAAATGGTGAAACCGACTCATTATGTGGCAAACCAGTTTACACAGGTGGATTGACCCAGGAAAAATCCCAGCAACCAAACAATGCATGACTAATGTTAGACGATGATGATGCGACTTGGCAGAGTGTGATAGGGACAGAGTCACTTCAACATGGAAACATGTTTATCTAAGTAGTGACATGAACAACAGCGCAAATGTTTCTAAATATGAACATGACAGCTATCTATGAGTTGCACTGACGTAATCAGCATTTTTGTCTCATCTGTGTAAAAACAGGGAAAATCTGACAATCCACTTATAACTATGCATAGTTAGGTTTCCTTTGATTTTAGAGTAACAGACCAGCTCATCTTCACCCAATGTAATTAATTGTCAAAACGGTACTATTAACAAACAACTAACAATATCCTATTTATGCATTTTAATTACTCTATGTTAGCTGAACAAAATTATGCAAAACGTGTTTTTATACATGCGGGCCTTTAAACTGTTATAGGTGTCCTCACTTTGGGAAATTTTCTAACTAATCGTCATTTACTGTTATAGATCAAGGTTTTTCCTGGCCCAGAATGAACTGCATTGGGTTAACTATGTGTGTAAATGGTAAATGGCCTGTATTTATATAGCGCTTTACTAGTCCCTAAGGACCCCAAAGCGCTTTACATATCCAGTCATCCACTCATTCACGCACACATTCACACACTGGTGATGGCAAGCTACATTGTAGCCACAGCCACCCTGGGGCGCACTGACAGAGGCGAAGCTGCCGGACACTGGCGCCACCGGGCCCTCTGACCACCACCAGTAGGCAACGGGTGAAGTGTCTTGCCCAAGGACACAACGACCGAGACTGTCTAAGCTGGGGCTCGAACTGGCAACCTTCCGATTACAAGGTAAGGGCGATGTAAGGCAGTCAATTCTCATTCCTGGGGAAGGAGATACTGCAAAATATATTTCCATCCATCCATCTTCTTCCGCTTTATCCGGGGCCAGGTCACGGGGGCAGCAGCCTAAGCAGAGAAGCCCAGACTTCCCTCTCCAGCCACCTCTTCTAGCTTATCCGGGGGAACACCGAGGCGTTCCCAGGCCAGCCGAGAGATGTAGGCTGCCGGGGGATTCCCATGAGTCGGAACTTAAAAACACACCGTACTGTTGGCAATCTCTCCAGCATGTCCTGGGTCTGCGCTGGGACCTCGTCCCGGTAAGGCATGCCCGGAACACCTCACCCAGGGGGCGCCCCGGAGGCATCCTTGTCAGATGCCCAATCTAAGAATATATTTAGAAAAATAAAATAAAAAATGCCAAAAAAATTAATCAATCCATACATACAAACCACAATTTTAACCTACAACAAAACAAGTCGAGTAAAAGCAAAAGAAAAACATTAATGAAACAAGTGGACATAAAGAGGTGGCTGTAGTTCAGAAGGTAGAGCATCATCTACTATTTGGAAGGTTGGTGGTTCGATCCCTGTCTGCATACCAAGATATTAACCCTAAGTTGCTCTGCGATGCATCTGAGTGTGAATGTTAGCTGGTGAGCATGTTGTTGTATAAAGTGCTCTGGGAGAGTAGAAAAGTGCTATATACAATTTACCAAATAAAAGAAAATGTTCAGATTGGATGTAAACCACAGTCTTGTTACCCAGCACTGATTTTGGAACTTTCTCCTGGCAGGTTGTATTGAGGCAGCAGACAACGACAAGAGCCTGAAAGCGGTTTTTGACACAACAAACTGCAGGATGAAGCCCACTGCTTTAAAAGCCTTTAGTCATGACATTGAGTCTTTGCTTGTTATTTCTTATAAACAGTAATATCTGTACATGAGTTCTTTCCTGTTCTGACCTTTCTTTAGCAGTGTTGCTAAATTAATAACAATTAACTTAAGTATCAGAATCAGAATACTTTATTGATCCCTGGGGGAAATTATTTTTTGTTACAGTGCTCCATTTTAAACCAACATTAAGACAAGACAGACAATACGCTAACTAAGAATAGTACAAAAGTATGGTGCTGTTAGTGATGAGATCTCTATAAAAGACCACCCGAAACTGAAGGATATTCTGTATTGGAGACATCCTGGCTTTAAGAGCCTGATATATATTATATCTCAAGTTCTCCTTTGTCAGATAATTTATTGATGCCCTGTGAACGGAGCACTGTGCCAAGCAATCAACTGGGGAGACAGGTGGGTGATGATGAGTTCACTGGGGACCAATATACTCCTTCTGATCAGCATATTTAGATTGTGCCAATGTTAAGATGATTCATAACAGCTGCAAAATTTTTTGATTATGTTCTTGTGTAAAACAAAGAAATGTGATGGATGAACTGAGTGGATGAGCTGAAAGGGTTAATGTCCTGCTGAGCTGTGCTTCTTGCTGACAGCCTGATGGAGAAATAATCCTGGACAGTGATGATAGGCCTCTGCTGAGAGAGACAGATGAAATTTTAAACACCTACGCGTCTTTATGCAAAGTGGAGCAGAGGGTCTGTCAGAGTAAATCAGAGGGTGCTTGATGGCTGGAAACAGTTAAAAGGCTTTTGCATAAGTGCTGCATGGCCAATTAGCTCTTTGCACATGTCAGCTTCACTGCAGGGCTGCCCCTACACCTACAGCTACCTCTGCTTCCCCCACCTTCCCTCCCTCACCTCATCTTCAACAATCCCCAGGATGTTCACGCAGGCTGTCAGACCCGGTTTGTCGAAGGGCATACACATAAAGCATTCACTGCTGATGCCTGACTGAAACTGCACGGTTAGGATGCCCCCAAGGTTGCTGCATTTCAACTCAAGATAAACCAATCAGAGACTGAGTTGATTGCCAAGAAGGTGAATGGCACAAGCTGGTCATTCAGCAGGGAGATATCTCAGCAGTCCCTGCAGTGTTGTCATGACTCAGACTCTCATCACTTACACATTACTCAGCTTTCACCTTGTCCTCCCACCTTATTGTCACTACTCGATCCCCTGAGGCCTTTGCTAGTCCAGGTATGAATGTCATCACAAGATTTTTTTTAGTGCGGATGGTGCTGGGGTGTTTTTCAGTGGCTGTGGCTTAGGTTGTAGAATCTACCAACCATCCAATCCTAACCTTCGGGCAAGATTCTGAACCCCAAGTTTCCTGCGATGCATACGATGTCGTGTGTGAGTGTTAGATAAAAATGCTCTGACTATGTGTGACTGGGTGAGCTTGTATGGTGACAGTAACTTTAGTGATATTTAAATAGCAGGAACTCCAAAAGGGTTTCGTCACTCATCCAAGTGATTTCTTCAGTCTCAACTGACTGCAGGTTTCCCCAATCTTATAAATAGTAGATTTGCACAATGACTGAAACCAGCTCACTGAATGAACAATGGGCTGTGAGGTCAGTTCCTTGATCATTAATATGCAAACTGTCATGACCACTGATCAAATCCCATTGATCAAATACCACTGTTGATCAGCAATGACAGATATCCAGGTTCTGCCACCCACAAAGGTAGTTTATTTAGTGAGGATCAAAGATGGTGGCTAAATATTGGGAGTATAAACTCACGTGTCGCTGTGGCCATCACATTTTGATTACTAGCAAGGTAGCTAAGCGCAGGGATGTCTAGTGATCGATGCCCTGACGTCCCTTAACTCGAGCCTCTGCAAATAATGAGGCTTCTAGCTCACTGAATATGGCGCTTTTTAACGCTCGATCTCTGTCTAATAAATCATTCTTGTTGAATGATTTTATATTATCTAAAAAACTGGATTTTTTATTCCTGACTGAGACCTGGCAGCGGGATGTAGACTACTCGTCACTTATTGAACTCTGCACAGATGGCTATACTTTTATTACCCAGCCTCGTGGCTTTCCAGGACCGTTTCTCCTGCCACTCCGTGAAAACTGGACTTTTTCGTTCATTTGAGCTGCAGCTGCTTAAAATTGGTAACAAGGATCCTTTCTACTGTGCTGTGGTGTATCGTCCACCTGAATATAACAGGTTATTTTTATCGGAGCTCAGTGACCTCTTATCCGCTACTATGAAGCTGTCTAGGGTGCTTATAGTTGGGGACTTTAACATACACGTTGATGATTACTATAACCCATTCGCCAGAGACTTTATGAACATTATGGATTATTTTCATTTTGCTCAGCATGTGTCCAGTCCTACACACAGCAAAGGTCACACACTGGACCTTGTTTTTACTTTGGGTTTAAATATTGATTTTATTTGCTCTTAGGACATTTTTATTTCTGATCACTATGTTATTGTTTTTAATTTGTCTTTTAATGAGCCTTTGTCCCCCGTTAGACAGATGGTTAGCTCTCGCATCTCAAACTCCTCCACAGTGGAGAAATTTGTGGATGCTTTTAACTTACAGCTATCTCCTCAAAATGGTGTTGATTTCTCAACCAGTCTTTTTAATGATTACTGCCTTTCTATTTTAGATGAAATTTGTCCTGTTAAGTCGAGGAGTGTTGCGCAGGTGGACTCATCTAAATGTGCACCTCCTCTATCTTAAGGACCTTTTAGCTTCTTTTAATAATGCGATCAGAGATACGAGGGCTGCCCATTTCTCACACTTGGTTACAAAGAGCAGAGGCAATCCTAAGGTGCTATTCAACACCATTAGTGGCATTGTTACTCCTGCTGTACCTGCGGCCCCTATTTTTTCTAACGAGGACTGTGAAAATTTTCTTTCTTTTCTGCTTTTCTTTTTAGGGTCTCTAGTGATATCTTGATGAATAATGATGCAGGAAAATGCTCTGTTCTACTCATGTTGGACCTCACATCAGCTTTCGACACAGTTGACCACCACATCCTCATTGAAAGGCTGAAAAATTGGGTTGGTGTATCTGGAACTGCCTTGGAGTGGTTCTCCTCATATCTACATCACCGATCCTTTTCTGTGGCAGTCTCCGATTTTAGGTCATCCTCTACCTCCCTTACTTGTGGTTTCCCTCAAGGTTCAGTTTGGGGCCTTTATATATATATATATATATATAAAACACCCAGCACGCCCCTGCGGGTGGTTTATCCTTCAAGCTCGGATCCTCTACCAGAGGCCTGGGAGCTTGAGGGTCCTGCGCAGTATCTTAGCTGTTCCCAGGACTGCGCTCTTCTGGACAGAGATCTCCGATGTTGTTCCCGGGATCTGCTGGAGCCACTCGCCTATCTTGGGAGTCACCGCACCTAGTGCTCCGATTACCACGGGGACCACCGTTACCTTCACCCTCCACATCCTCTCGAGCTCTTCTCTGAGCCCTTGGTATTTCTCCAGCTTCTCGTGTTCCTTCTTCCTGATATTGCTGTCATTCGGAACCGCTACATCGATCACTACGGCCGTCTTCTTCTGTTTGTCTACCACCACTATGTCCGGTTGGTTAGCCACCACCATTTTGTCCGTCTGTATCTGGAAGTCCCACAGGATCTTAGCTCGGTCATTCTCCACCACCCTTGGGGGCATCTCCCATTTTGACCTCGGGACTTCCAGGTTATACTCGGCACAGATGTTCCTGTACACTATGCCGGCCACTTGGTTATGGCGTTCCATGTATGCCTTGCCTGCTAGCATCTTGCACCCTGCTGTTATGTGCTGGATTGTCTCTGGGGCATCTTTACACAGCCTGCACCTGGGGTCTTGCCTGGTGTGATAGACCCCAGCCTCTATGGATCTTGTGCTCAGAGCTTGTGATGGGCATGTGAAATCTCTGGTTCGATCTTGTTTTTATCATTTAAGAAATGTGGCTAAGCTAAGCCCGATTTTATCTCGCTCTGAACTGGAGATTGCTATACATGCATTTATTTCCTCATGATTGGATTACTGTAATTCGCTATTGATGTGTCTAAGCAAAGGTTCTCTGGATCGTCTGCAGGTTGTGCAAAACGCTGCAGCAAGGCTTTTGACAAAATCCTCCAAGTACTCACATGTGGCACCGTTGTTATCTCAGTTACACTGGCTTCCTATTAAATTTAGAGTCATTTTTAATATCCTGGTCTTGACCTACAGAGCTGTGCACGGACTGGCACCAGCCTACATCTTTGATCTGCTACAGCCCTATGTCCCCAGCAGGTCTTTGAGGTCATCTGATCAGGGCTTACTTGCTATAAAAAATACTAAGAGGAGAACTAAGGGGGATAGAGCTTTTGCCACTGTGGCCCCTAGACTGTGGAACTCTCTCCCCCAAACATTAAGAACTGTGGACTCAGTAGCTGTTTTTAAAAAAACAACTCAAAACTCACCTTTTTAAAACTGCTTTTGGTTAATTTTTTGCCTGTTTTATTTTCTCTTTTTTTTTAAATCTTTTTATGACTTGTAATCTTATGTGCAGCACTTTGTGATTCTGTCTTGAAAGGTGCTATATAAATAAAAATTCATTTATTTATTATTTATTTAAAAAAGGTTGGTTCCCTTTCAGTCGATTCACTCAGTACAACACATAAGTATGGGATATCACGCCTTCGTGTGTCCTGGCTGACGAAACCGTTATTCACGCCTTTAAGGCAGATGACGTGTGATGACACGTGCATGGCCCCGCCTGCACATATAGCCGCTGTCATCACAGTCATCCCTCAGTTCTTACGCTCTTCACCTCACTGAGAACACCTCTGCTGAGTTGGGCTAGCTAGCTACTGCTAGTTAGCTCCGTTGTCTGCCGACTTGAACTTAGCTTAACTGCCCCTGTTGGTGTTAGCCTCCACTGAGCAGTTTGTGTGTTGGCTGCCCGCGGAGCGCTAATTTCAAGTTTTCCTGTGCAGCGTTTCACTTTGCGTTTTTGAATGGACTGCAAACATTAGCAGATGACGAGCCGGAACCATGCAGGAGCGCTGGTGGGCTTCAAACCAGGCTGAAGACTGCCAGCGCTCCCCAGGAAGACGATGACGTGCTGGACATCGGCCTGGACATCCATGGTTTGTCGGAGGATGAGCAGGACAGCTCATTGCTGCAATGGCCAAACACTGCCTTCCCATGTTCCCAGACTTTCTCTGCGAGCTAACAGCATCATGGGACAAACCTCTGTCTACCCGCGTCACTGTGCTCGGCTATGGACAGTACATGGAATTGGACGGCGCCGAGGGGGCTGGCTTAGCTAACCCACCCCCTATGGAGCCATCTCTGGGTGCTTATTTGGCCCCGTCCCATAACCATGGTGTTGGCAACTCTGCCGTCTAAGCACTGCAGATTCTCTGCTTCGCAGCTGGAGAAGATTTATCGGGCTCAGGCCGGCACTGCTCGCGCCATGAGCTCTGTCATCGGTGCAGCGCTCTTCCTGGGCAGAGGGATGGCTTTGACAGTAGTGGCGCAGAGGCACCTGTGGCTGACCCTCTTTGACGTCCCAGATAGGGACAGAGCTGTATATCTGGACACACCAGTGTCTGCGGCTGGGTTATTCTGACATTCCCTTGAAGCCATTCAGGCTAGATTCGATCTCAGGAAGAAGCAGACGGAAGCTCTGCGCGACATCATCCCCAGACGTCAGCCCAAGCCCAAGCCCGCAGCTGCCTCTCACAGGCCCGCCGTTCCTCTGCCGACTGGCAAGAGACCGGCGCCGACTGTTGAAGTGGGTGTGCCGCCAGCGAGAACACATCCTCCGGCCCGAGTGCCATGCCAGTCGGCCTGGAGCAAAGGCCCACCCTCGGGCCCCCGGCGGGACACGACGCCCAGGAGGAAGAAGCCTCAGCCCTCCTAGCTGTGGTTTCAAGTGGAGAAGGGGTCCAGCAGCAGGGAGACGCTGCTTTTAGCCCTCTGTTGCCGCCCAAGAGGTGCCACTTAAGTTCTGTTCAGGTTGTCAGCCCCAGAAGGCTCTGCACTTTCCTAACACTGTCTCCCAAGCACAAAACCCCTGCACACAAAATACCTCAGGTAACTCCCTGTTCAGGTGTGTTAAATGTTCAGGTGACCACATTGAGTGTTCCTGCTGTTTTTCATTGTTGTGCCCCAGAAAAGGTGCCTCCAACAAAATGTATAAATGTACATGTTTCCATTTAAAATCAATAAAGAGTGTTGTTTATTCTCAAACAATCACAAATGCTCAGCCTGCGGGCAGAATGAGCCAGGTCAGGCAGGTGATGGAGTCCCCTGCAGACACACTGGGAGCGACAACGCCCCACCGACGGTGCTGCAGGTTAGATGGCTGGCTGCTCACTTCCCTCAGTGGCGTGCTTGCGCCCCCTCTCCGTGGGTGCTGCGAACCATTGCCATGGGTTACCAGTTGCAGTTCTGGGTCAAGGCGCCTCATTTCCAGAGAGTCATAAATACGACTGTCAACACCGAGGCCGCCATGATACTCAGAGAGGAAATAAAGGCGCTACTGCAGAAAAGAGCAATACGAGTGGTCCCCGCTTCAGAGACAGACAAAGGTTGGTACAGCCGTTATTTTGCTGTTCCGAAAAAAGGGGGAGGGCTTCGTCCCATCCTCGACCTGCGAGACTTGGACATGTATCTACGAACGTACAGGTTCAAGATGCTAACACTCAGACAGCTCTTGAATGCAGTCAGCCCGGGAGATTGGTTTGCAACAATCAATCTAACAGATGCTTATTTTCATGTGGTTATACACCCGAAACACAGGCAGTTTCTGAGGTTTGCATTCGAGGGCCTAGCCTACGACTACCTAGTGCTGCCGTTCGGGCTGTCGTTTGCTCTTCACACCTTTATGAAATGTGCCGAGGCAGCGCTAGCGCCCCTCAGAGAGAGAGGCATCCACATCTTAGCCTACCTAGACGACTGGGCTCTCGTAGCTTGCTCCAGAGAGCAGGCGGAGATACAGCTGTCACTGGTTCTGTCACACATTCAGACACTGGGGTTCTCTGTGAACTTTCAAAAGAGCTCGCTAATCCCGAGTCAGCAGGTTTCTTTCCTCGGTTTGGAAATATGCTCGCTTTCCAGCCGCGCACGTTTGTCGGAGCTCAGAATGGCCACGTTTCATCACTGCCTTGCTCAGTTTCAGCTGGGACGCAGACTGCATGCCGGACCTTCTCTCCAGGGGGGGGTCCTCTGGTGAGAGAATGGAGGTTACACCCTTAATAGTGGCTCAGATTTGGGATCTATTTGGCAAGGCGCAAATAGATATTTTTGCTTCCAGGGTAAATACTCACTGCCCCCTGTTCTTCTCCATAATCAACCACGATGCACCCTTGGGCTTGGACGCGCTAGCGCACCAATGGCCAGACGTGCTCCTGTATGCATTTCCCCCAGTGGAAATGATATCTCCAGTTCTAGAGAGAGTGCGTTGGCATTCCCTCTCTCTGATTCTAGTGGCCCCTTGGTGGCCCACAAGGTCGTGGTACGCAGAGATAATCAGCCTGCTAGCAGCGAGTCCTTAGCAGCTTCCTCTCCGCAGGGATCTCCTCTCTGAGACGGAAGGAGAAGTGTTTCATCTGAGCCCAGATCTGTGGTGCCTTCATGCTTACCTGCTGAGAGGTTAAACTTGATTGCTAAGGGTTTGCCACCTAGCGTGATAGAGACAATTCAGAGCGCTAGGGCCTCATCTACTAGAGGCTTGTATGCTTACAAATGTCAAACCTTCGAGCAATGGTGCCAGGACCACCACACTCTCCCATGTCAGTACTCTATTGTGGATGTTTTGACATTCCTGCAGGAGCTGCTGGATAAGGGCCTTTCATTTTCGACAATTAAGGTTTATTTAGCAGCTATATCTGCTTGTCATATTGGCTTTGATGGGGTGACACCAGGTGCACATCCCCTCGCCATACATTTTCTGAAAGGGGTTCGCCGGCTGAGGCCCGTGTTTAAGTCCAGTGTCCCTGCTTGGGACTTGTCTTTGGTCCTGGAGGCCCTTTGTAGCCCCCTGTTTGAACCTATTGAGTCTGTGGATATGAAATTTCTTTAATATAAGACAGCATTACTTATCGCTTTGGCTTCGGCAAAGCGAGTGGGTGACCTTCATGCGCTGTCTGTGCATACCTCCTGCACACAGTTCTTTCCTGATGGCCACAAGGTCGTATTGCGTCCAAATGCTGCCTATTGGGCATCACCACACACTTTTGTGCGGTTTTATCAGTTCAGTTGGATGTTACAGCCCCTTCGGTGGCTCATGCTGTCCTTTCTGCTGGGTCTACCACTCACTAAGGATGTGGTGGTCCGATTCCGGTTCGGTGGCTGCTCTGCGGGGCATGTACCATATTTCCCGGACTACAAAGCGCACCTGAATATTAGCCGCACAAGCTAAAATCAGGGGAAAATCCTGTTTTGTACATACATTAGCCGCACCTGACTAAAAGCCGCAGGTGTTTCAATGTTGACTTATCATATGTAAGAGAATATGCACAAAGGGAATTGTCAGGAAAGAGATGGCTGTTTGGAGACACACCCCTTTTATTAATATTTTGAAAAACAAGTTATGGGTATATATTTGCACATGTAATAATAATAATAATAATGGGTTGCATTTATATAGCGCTTTTCGAGACCCTCAAAGCGCTTTACAATTCCACTATTCATTCACTCTCACATTCATACACTGGTGGAGGCAAGCTACAGTTGTAGCCACAGCTGCCCTGGGGCAGACTGACAGAAGCGAGGCTGCCATATCGCGCCATCGGCCCCTCTGGCCAACACCAGTAGGCAAGTAGGGTAAAGTGTCTTGCCCAGGGACACAACGACCAGGAGTAGCCTGTTATGTAGTACATAACAGTAACCTATAGCACACCAGAAACATAGATTCGGACTACCTTTTAGGCTCAGGTGCAGTGACACAGCTTTAACAAGAAGAAAAGTCAGTCATTCACCACCATCTTTCTCTTCTTCCTGCGCACTAAAACCACCAAAGTCCTCTTCTCCAGTGTCGGATACAAACAGGCTCAGGATGGCTTCGTCATCCACTCTCCGCTTCTCTCCTTCGTTGTCACTTTCAAAACCAAAGAAATCCTCATTGTCAGTGTCGGAGTCGAACACCCTCAGAAGGGCCGTGGCAGTGTCCTCCTCTCCATCATGCAGCAGTCCAGCCCTTCAAAATCCGGTGGTGATCATGGATGTTTTCACACTTTTACACGCTGTCAGAATCCACCGGTGGAGTTGGGCATAACTTGCTTTTCACAAGTTTATCGCCGCTCATCATCCACGCCTCCCGCTGAATGCGTAGCGCTACTTTGAAGTTTGTTTTTGCAGTTTTGGCTCGGTGAAGAGCGGCTATCGAACCGAGGGATGACTGTGATGACAGCGGCTATATGTGCAGGCGAGGCTGTGCGCGTGTCATCACACGTCATCTGCCTTTAAGGCGTGAATAAAGGTTTCTTCAGCCAGGACACGCGAGGGCATGATATCCCCTACTTATGTGTTGTACCTCGTTCCTCTCCTTCAGGGAACAGAAGTTATAGACATAACTATTTGTTTTTTTTAATGAGATTGATTATCCTTGACTTAACTTTTAAAACGAAAAGATGTTAGGTTACCAACATAGATAATTTAGGATAAATTAAATAATTAAATTAAATAAATAGTTTAAACTGTGCTCCTTTTTCTTTTCTTTATTTGTTTTACCCTTTTTTATCAAATGCTGTATAGCAACACCTAATCTTATACTTTCTTTGTTCTAGATACAGTGATTTCTGAATATTTTGTCAAACAAAGCAAATTAAGACTCATTTCAAGTAATAACTTTAAAATGTGACATCAGGCTTTTTAAATAGAAATAAATATAGCTTTCTTCATCACAAGCTAGCTGGTGTTATCTGTTAAAAAGCCTTTACTGAGCAGGTAAACTTCTAACCCTTTTTACTTACCATGTTTTATTTCATAGTAGAGGAGAGGTTCAGTGATATCTGATCAGGTCACAGTCTAATTGAAAATGGTCTTTTGTGAAGAATGATGTGGCTTCTTGTAAGCTTGTCTTCAACCCAACCATTTGGGTATAATTTTGACCCAATATTTGAGCAAAGCTACCCAACCTATGAACCGCCAAAATTATTCAAGCTGTGGAGTTAATAAAAGAACCCAGCAAATCACCAACCCAACTCCAGAGTCAAAACTGTTGGCCTAATATTTGGTCAAACTAACCCAACCTATGACCCTATAGCTTTTACTCAGAAGTCAAGTCATGAAAATAACCCAGCATTTTTTTGTGTGTACTTAAAATACATCAACACAGAATACAACATCTGGACCACTGTGTGGAAGAATGTGGGCCCTCCCTGAACTTCTCTTGCTAAATAAATATTGTGGTAGCTCAGGATAGAGCTACTTTCAGCTGTCAAATCAACAATTTGCAAAGATGTCTCTTCTTCTAGCTTGCTCTTCCTGTTAATGTTGTGGACACACTGGGGAACTGAATGTCTGAGTACCTGAAGAAAATCAGATGATCTGAAGCTGTAGAGGCAGGCTGCTGTTGAGAGTTCTTGGAACAGAAAGCAAACACAACAGGTGGCATCAGGAGGCCTGCCATCACTATCTTTATGTCTGTCTGTGTGCCTGTAGGGCTGCAACCATCCACCAACAGCTCATTAGTCCGTTCGGAACCAGAAGGTGGACGGTTGTTAGGACACAGCCTCTCCTCTCAGGGGGTTGTTCAGCATCAGCAGGTACACAGATGCTGTTGAGACCTCTCAGCTAGCAGGTGTTTGTATCTAATGCGATGTAGGTTTCCCAGAGACAGAGAGAATCCAGAGCCCTTTAGTAACACACACACACACACACACTTCTGGATATCCATTTTTATATGCCCTCCACTCACAAATCACAGTGCACTTGGCTCAAAAGATAAAAACAGACTCACTTAATCATGTTACTTGTCAAGTACAGTGATATAGGCAAAGATGTGACGTGAAGCATGCTCGCATGTCAGCCTCAAAGTACAAGGCAGTCACAAGCCTGCTACTCAAGCTTAGTAAAGGATGAAATCTGGCATGTGCTAGTCAGCCTCAAGATTAATAGGTTCTAGAAACTAAAAACAGAAAAGCACCTTGATAAACTTAACAACCAAGATTTAAACTTTCCTGTACAGTAAAGTTCCAATTCTTGAGACAGTTCTTTCATATGCTTATTTCATTATAAACCCCACTAAAAACACTGTAGGGTTCAGATCTCAGGTAGCATGATTAGAATGATTACAATACATGATTACATTATTACAATATGGTGATATTTAGCCCAGTTTTAAACCAGTGGTATGATTAATATTCAAACAATGATTTTAATGAACACACGCGTGGGGAGATGAACACTGCACACAGACAGCATCGATCTCCGCCCAATGATACACAAGCAGTTGTTTTTATAACATCAGGGTATTATTTATGACGCCCCTCATGCGTCAAAGCAGATACAATACATGCATACGTTTCAAAACCACAAATGTTCTGTTGACGACTTTTGACACATTTAAAAGGACATCTTCTCCGTCTCGAGGCCAGGTGCTTCCTATTAATCTTCTAACTCGCTTATCCCCTGGAACAAACTGTCCCTTAGGCAGACACAATTTTGCAGTCACAAGCTTTTGCAAACTATTATTTGAACTCTTAACTAAACATGAGTCTAACTACTGTTTGTGTGTGCGTGTGTCTCGACCTCAAAATGCACTCGGCCTCACCCCACCCGTTGACGCTTCTGACGCTTCTGACCTGAGCTTCAGACAGAAGCTCTCTGTGATAGGTGTAATAATCTTAACTAAGAACATGTGTAATCTACTGAATAAATGCTTTGATGAAATGATAATTAATGTAGTGGTTATGATGATGGTTATGAATAGTAGAAGTAAAATATTTCCCTGATCTCCACACTCCCTCTTTTGACCTCTTGACCACAAGAGGTCACCATACGTTGCGCTGTGCCACTCCTCGGCCCACTCAGCTGCTTCCATGTCCATCAATGGCATCATGGGCCCGGGTCACCGTTCCCAGGTCCACTGCCCTCGCTCTGACCCTCTCTAGCTGTCCTCTGGCCCAGGGAATGAGACAACACCCTCTGAGACATGAGACAAAACAAACACCTTTCCCTACTACGCCTCCCTCACTTATCTCCTCAATTGGTCTCTTAATTATTCAAACTTGGTTCAAGCTATCATGTTTGGGACTCTCTAATCAAAAGCGAGCCTGACTTATGGCCTTGGCTCCCTATTTCGTCTGCCTTCAACAACGGTGGGAGTGAAGCTCCCGTGGAATGTGCTCTCTGTCCCCTCTACTATCAGAAAAAGCAAGGTCCTGACTCTCTAAAAACAGTATTTCTTATAACTCAGCAGTATAATGCATCATAAAACAATATCATTCATTCACAATTCAATTCAATTCAATTTTATTTATGTAGCGCCAAATCACAACAAAAGTCGCCTCAAGGCGCTTCATAGATACAGAGAAAAACCCAACAATCATATGACCCCCTATGAGCAAGCACTTTGGCGACAGTGGGAAAGAAAAACTCCCTTTTAACAGGAGGAAACCTCCGGCAGAACCAGGCTCAGGGAGGGGCGGCCATCTGCTGCGACCGGTTGGGGTGAGAGAAGGAAGACAGGATAAAAGACATGCTGTGGAAGAGAGACAGAGGTTAATAACAGATATGATTCAATGCAGAGAGGTCTATTAATACATAGTGAGTGAGAAAGGTGACCGGAAAGGAAAAACTCAATGCATCATGGGAATCCCCTGGCAGCCTACGTCTATTGCAGCATAACTAAGGGAGGATTCAGGGTCACCTGGTCCAGCCCTAACTATATGCTTTAGCAAAAAGGAAAGTTTTAAGCCTAATCTTAAAAGTAGAGATAGTGTCTGTCTCCCGAATCCAAACTGGAAGCTGGTTCCACAGAAGAGGGGCCTGAAAACTGAAGGCTCTCCCTCCCATTCTACTTTTAAATACACTAGGAACAACAAGTAGGCCTGCAGAGCGAGAGCGAAGTGCTCTAATAGGGTGATATGGTACTACAAGGTCATTTAGATAAGATGGGGCCTGATGATTTAAGACCTTGTATGTGAGGAGCAGGATTTTGAATTCAATTTTGGATTTAACAGGAAGCCAATGAAGGGAAGCCAAAACAGGAGAAATATGCTCTCTCTTTCTAGTCCCTGTCAGGACTCTTGCTGCAGCATTTTGGATTAGCTGAAGGCTTTTCAGTGAGTTCTTTGGACATCCTGATAATAATGAATTACAGTAGTCCAGCCTGGAAGTAATAAATGCATGAACTAGTTTTTCAGCGTCACTCTGAGACAGGATATTTCTAATTTTAGAGATGTTGCGCAAATGGAAGAAAGCAGTCTTACATATTTGTTTAATATGTGCGTTGAAGGACATATCCTGGTCAAAAATGACTCCAAGGTTCCTCACAGCGTTACTGGAGGCCAAGGTAATGCCATACAGAGTAAGAATCTGGTTAGATACCATATTTCTAAGATTTTCAGGGCCGAGTACAATAACCTCAGTTTTATCTGAATTAAGAAGCAGAAAGTTAGCGGCCATCCAGGTCTTTATGTCTTTAAGACATTCCTGCAGTTTAACTAATTGGTGTGTGTTATCTGGCTTCATGGACAGATAGAGCTGGGTGTCATCAGCATAGCAGTGAAAATGTATGCTATGTCTTCTAATGATGCTGCCTAAGGGAAGCATGTATAATGTAAACAGAATTGGTCCTAGCACTGAACCCTGTGGAACTCCATAATTAACCTCAGTGTGTGAAGAGGACTCTCCATTTACATGCACAAATTGGAGTCTATTAGATAGCTATGATACAAACCACTGCAGTGCAGTACCTGTAATACCTACAGCATGTTCAAATCGCTCGAATAGGATATTATGGTCAATAGTATCAAATGCTGCACTAAGGTCTAGCAGGACAAGCACAGAGATGAGTCCACTGTCAGAGGCCATAAGAAGATCATTTGTAACCTTCACTAAAGCTATTTGTGTGCTGTGATGAACTCTGAAACCTGACTGACAATAAATCAGCAGTCCAATGTAATACAAATCAGTTTAACAAATGTAATAGTTATCACCTTCTTCTAATTCATGAGAATAATGAAAACTAAAACTACATAATAGCTTCACAATCTTTAATTAGGGGCATAACGTGGCATAAGATAATATAATAATCTCACAATTCTTTATAATAATTTAATCTCAGGATTAAATGGGACATTTATGCGACCAACACGTGTGCAAGGTATTCCTGAGGATTGCCAGTAGGGGTGCAAATGAAAAGGAAGAAGAGGAGTCTTTGGGAGTAAAAACGTAAGCACACTTCAAGTTTGCCTTTTTTTTTTAATTGAGGGGAATTTTTCGCTGTTGAACAAACAGGTAAACTTCTCATGCTACCTCAGTGTGGAGGCTGAACTAGACCCTTGTAGGTGTCAACTGACAGTGTGTACACGTTATCATCTTGCACTTCCACTGTTTTTTAAGTGAATGGCTATGTTTGTGGACCAGCTTTGCTGATCTGTCATCATCATCTCTAAATCACAGAAAAGCAAATTGAAAATAAAGACTTAGATGATTGGAATTCTTGTTTGCTTTTGCTGGACACAAAAGGAAAGGGTTTGAATTTTTGAAAAGAAAAGATTTCAGGTAGAAAGGCTTAAAGATAGAATAGAATAGAATAGAATAGAATAGAATAGAATAGAATAGAATAATCCTTTAATTGTCCCACAAGGGGAAATTTGATTGTAACAGCAGCCAAAAAGACACATACACAACAACAACAAACAGTACACAGGACACGGAACAGAAACATACACAATTTTTCTTACATATTTACATATTTACAGGACAGTGGTTACTATATACAGAGAGTACTGTACAGTAGGGCTGCACGATTAATCGTTAGAAAATCGCGATCTCGATTCATACTTATGTGCGATCTCATTTCCAAATGACAACAATTTAAAAAAAAAAAAAAGACGACGACGATTGTACCGCATTTTGATCCGGGACGTACTCTGCATGAAAACAAGCGCTCACTCTTCCTGCTCAACAAATGACAAGGGCGGAGCCTTATACCACCTGATACAGAAGCTGTGCCGTGTGATGCTAAAATTAGCAGGGGAAAAACAACGGAGAGCACGTCAGGGATGACGAGAAAGTGACAGGAGAAAATCCGTCCCGGTCAACCACCCAAACATCAATAACGGGAACCTTATACAGCGCTTCCCTATACCCGTCGAACTCCCGCAGGCACAAAGAAATTACGGAGGCTATCACTTATCACCTGACCAAAGATATGGTTCCCATCAACACTGTGCAAAACGAGGGATTTAGGAAAATGATCCACAGACAAACGCTACACAGTGCCGTCCCGCAACTATTTTTGTATTGTTGCACTACCTGCTCTATACACGCAGCGTCGAGCAACGGTGGAGACGGAATTTCAAGCAGTACAACATTTTGCGGCAACCACAAAATGTGAGACATTTTTTGTTTTTATGTTTATTTATTGTTTTTATGTTCAGTTTCAACTGTTACGAAGTTGATGTGCAGTTAATAAGTGCAATAAATATTTATATTGGAAAAGAAAATCGTGAGAGAATCGTGATCTCAATTCTAAGCCAAAAAATCGTGCAGCCCTACTGTACAGTTATTAAATTAAGTAAAAAATAACTACAGGTAAGAGGCAAACCAGGTTGTAGTGTGAATCGGTTAATTAACTTATTGCAGTTACAGCACAGATGTAAACATCTAACAGCTGCAGGGAGGAAGGACCTGCGGAAACGCTCCTTCATGCATCTAGGATGCAGCAGTCTGTCACTGAAGGAGCTCTGCAGTTCAGCAACATTTACATGCATGGGGTGGGAGACTCTGTCCATCAGAGATGTTATTTTGGCCAGAGTCCTTCTGTCTCCCACCACCTGCACTGGGTCCAGGGTCCATCCCAGAACAGAGCTGGCCTTCCTGATGATCTTTCATCTACTCACCAGGTACAGTACAAACACTATTTTAAAGACTGCCACACAATGAATGTTAAACATGCAGAATGAAGCATTCTGTCCATCTCATCATGCTTCAAAATCTTCTCCTTTTGATGGGTTTGGACTTTCTATTACTACCACTGGGTCCACATATGTTATAGGGACATAAGAAACTTTGGCCCAGTCTTCTTTGCAGAATTCTTTCAATTGACCCATTGGAGGATTTTTTTTTGGCTGAATGGCCTAGTTAAGGTCATACCAAAGAAACTCTATCTGATTTGAATTCAGAATTTGAATAGGCCATTTCAGGACACAAACTGATGGCCAGACATGACTTTCTGGCAGAGAGTAAAATTCATGGTCCATCAGATACCTGTTCAGGTCCTGAAGCAGCAAAGCAGCCCAAGAACATCACACTACCACCAGCGTGTTTGACTAATGATATGATTTTTTTTTTATGAAATGCTATGTTACTTTTACACCTAATAACGGGACTGAAGCCTTCCAAAACGTTCAACTTTTTTCTTGTCATTCCACATAATGTTTTCCCATAAATCTTCGGGATTATCAAGGTGTTTTTTGGGGAAATTAACCTTTGTGTTCTTCTTGGAGAGCACTGCACTCTCCCATGGATGCCATGTTTACCCAGTCTCTT
Organism: Aulonocara sp. 'chitande type north' Nkhata Bay; assembly: GCF_057382095.1. Taxonomy (NCBI): domain Eukaryota; kingdom Metazoa; phylum Chordata; class Actinopteri; order Cichliformes; family Cichlidae; genus Aulonocara; species Aulonocara sp. 'chitande type north' Nkhata Bay. Next base: position 31,601,067 of record NC_141358.1, on the reverse strand, counting down.
TCTTATTCTTGAATCATGAATCCTGACCTGACAGTTTTTGAAACAAATGAGGCCTGTGATTCTTCAGCTGTTCTGGGTTCTTTTGTGACCTCCGAGGTGAGTACTTGATGCACTCTTCGAGTAATTTTAGTAGGCTGACCACTCCTACCACTCCTCTCTTCACCACTCAATAAGACCAGGCATGAACCCAGGACCCACTGCACTAACATAGGATCTGAGAGTGGGTCCAAGGATTTCATCCCAATAACCTGTAGAGATCTGTGGGTCCCTCCATTGATATGCATCTCCAGACCATCACTGCCCCACCATCAAGCATGGTGAACAATGTTACAGGCAGCATTACATTCTCCACGGCTTCTACAGATCTTTTCACATCTGTCATAGGTGCTCAGGGTGAACCTGCACTCATCTTTAAAAAGCACGGGGCACCAGTGGCGGACCTACTATTCAAATTCCAATTGGGTTCCAGTGTGCCGGGCAGTGAACACACGGCTCACTAGAGGATGTTGGGCTCTCAGATGACCTTCAGGAAGTCTGCTTGAGTGTTTAGTCAGAGATGGTCACACCACTGGCATGCCAGAGATCATTTTGTAGCTTCTTCTCCTGTTTGTCTTGCAGCTCAATGTTTATGATTGCTGTCTTGTTTGACGGTCACACAGCAGTCCAGCTATACTCCTCTCCTGCCACGTCAAACCTTGATCTGAAGTTTGATAATTAGATGAACACCAGCATTGCAGCTGTCCAGGGGTTTACATCCAAGGTTGACTTTTCTCACAGCTGGAGAGCATGCAGCCAACAGAGCAAATCAGGTTTAGGATTTCAAGCAACTGTTAGATTATTGTCAGAAACTCAAGCAAATTAGAGCTATCTCCTCTGTCAGTGATGGACATTTTCACCTAGGATCTCAACCTAAAGCCACTGGCCAATCTAAGAATTTCTCTCAATATCTTAATTTTTAACAAATTTCACTGATGTTGGTTTCATGCTTTGCTTTAAAATCTGCACATCTCATTCTCTCTTTATAGTCGAATAGCAAAACTCACCATTGACTGTGTTTGATCCAACAGTTATACTCGTCAGAATGTCCAGGTTATCATCATATGAGGACATCAAAACTGTGAAATATTGTTTTTTGAGAACAACTTCCCACAAATACCATTCACTCAGCCAGTTTCTATGAAGTCATATGGGATGCATCATCTGGAATGCTTAAAGAAATTCCTGCATTCTGATAGCATAGCACTTCTCTGCACTCTGCAGTATATTTGTTCCCAGATATCCTCAACTGTAACATAGTAACAGTTCACAGTAAAATGGTAGCAGCTGCCTCAAAGCACTTTATATTGTAAAGTAAAGACTCACATCTATAATATTAGAAAGAAACCTCAACAGTCATTTGATCCCAAGAAGGTGAAAGGACAAAAGGCAAACTCTTGAGATAGCCAGAGTTTAAGAATTGGTAAGGATTAACCACAGTACTGTTGTATTAAATAGTTGATTTGTATTATCTGGCTTTGTGGGAAATAAAAGAGAAAAAAAACAAAGCAAAAGCTGGATATTAAACCTGGGTATCATCTAAATTCTGCAAATGCTGCACTGATATCACTAGTTCGGTTTCTGTGCTAAAATGCACTCTAAATCCTGACTGAAACTCTTCGAATAAACCACTCCTTCGCAAATGATCAGTTAAGCTGTTTGGAAACAACTCTTTCAAGTAGTTTTGAAGTAATTTGAATATATATATGAAATTTGTTTGATGATCTGAAACATTGTGACATATGTGCAAATAATGAAAAAATCAGGAACATTCAGTTGTTTTTTTACATTTCGCATATCCATAGTTACTTACCGATTTTGGTATTAGTTAAAGGTAATAACCCCTGAACGGTGACGTTTTCAGTTATAAACTCATTACCCTTGAAGTTAATTTAGATGCTACTCTCCCTGCAGTAGAAACATACTTTGGTTAACTTGGGAAACATTTTTTAAATGTATCAGATTATAAGAGTTCTGCGTTCTGTCCAGTGTACTGGTAGACTGGTGTGCTGGTGTGTGTGTGTGTGTGTGTGTGTGTTCTTAAAGATGAATACACTCTCCAAGTTATTCTGTTTCAGATATGGGAATTCAGAGATGGTGCAGGCCGATTATATTTTCCAGAGCATACTGGCACATATGCAAATGCATTCATGAGCCTGTGTGTATTTCCTTGCCTTGAAGCTTCTTCTAAAATACACATATCACAATGAGGATAAGATGCTGGCAGCGTAGAGTTGGAGACAACGGCTTCTGCAGCGACGGGTGATAAATAATGTAAGTGTAATATCACAAAATGGGCGTCTGGTTTGGAAGAGTAGACTTGAGGTCGGAGGAGGGCGGAGCTCAAAGCTGAACAGCAGAATCATTCCCTTGTGCATAAGGCAAAGATCTATAACAATAATAAAGCACACAGTGGTGAATAATTCATCAATGCTCTGCCCTCTCTCTTCTTTCCTCACAATGTCCTCAGCTGACTGTACTACAGCAACACACGACTGCTGCTGCTGTTGCTGCTGCCTGTCTTCATTTAATTTTGGAGAAATTATTTTAACCACCAAAGAGCCAAATCCATCTCGTTAGCTTTGTTTGCATGTTTGAAGAAGCCCATCACAGACATAACCCATGACTAACGATAGTCCATGGCCCTCAATACACTACATTGGTAACTTCCATTGTTCTGTTACATCTAGCTGGCAAAAAACAGAGTTGTTGTTTTAGTTGGAAGTGTGAGGCCAGGGCTTCCATGATAGATGATACATGATTTGTCCTAGCTAGGTTAAATGAAATACATGTGAACTGCTCTGAAATTTACTTCTGGTAATTGTCTTAATTATTAGCATTGTCACCATTTTCATACTCTAGAGTAACTACTCAGTGAGCCCACTCATTGAACATAATTTATTATTGTAAATTCATTTCAATTTTACCAAAGTATTTGAGAACTGGATGGCTGCTTAATGTTGCCACTCTTACAGATCCAGATTGTCAAACAAGAAATTAATTTTATAGTAGGGGGAATTGGCTGATGGAAAACCTGAAAATGGCCACAATTTGGGAAGGGTTATGTGGCCATTTTCAAAAGTCCATCATTCTACAGTGAGAAAGATTATTCACAAGGGGAAAACTTTCAAGACAGTTGCCAATTTTTACAGGTATGGATATCCCAGCAAACTCCCCCCAAGGTCAGACCATGCAGTGCACAGAGAAAATGCAAATAATCCAAGATCTACATTTCAGATTCTATAGACTTCAGTTTGCTTGTTAAATGACAGGAGAATTAGAAAAATTAAAAAACAAATATTTGAGATAATGATAAAGCTATAGAGGTTATTACTGAATGCTATTGCTGCTAAAGGTGGTTCTACAGGGTCCTAAGTTATGTAGCATAGTTTTCACACATTGCTTCTGTATTTTGGCTTAGTGTCTGTTAAATAAATAATAACGTGCTGTAATATGTCATGTTTGGTTGTCCGTCTGGTTGTGTTTAAATATTTTAAGATGGAAGAAGAACTGGACGAAGTTTTAGTATTTCCTGATACAGAAAACTTTGGAAATGAGATGGAGTGTGCTGTCTTTTTACTATGACTGTAAGTGGGAGTGATACCATACTTATTTATCACTATTGTTTTTAGACTGATACCGACCTTAGCTACAAAAAAAACAGAGGGTTTTTTATGTAGATGAGGATAACAAAAGAAAAACTGTATTGGAAAAGGTTTTTATACCTTGGACATGAAAATAGTCCCACTGTTTGTCAAGTAACTAATGTCCTCTCCATCTGTCTTCACAGTCCTTTCCCCTGTTAAAACACCAAAATAAAAGGGTAGAGCCTCAGTGTATTATGTAAAGTGGAGAAAATGACATTGACTTGATAGATCTTAGCACGTCCCCATGAATACTCTTCCATCACACCATCCAGCTGTTATTGCTGCTGCCATCCTTCTGAGTCAGTCTCAGAGCCCCACAGTTTGTAGCTAATGTGTGAGACAGGTACACTAAAGGGAGTGCTGTTCTTCACCTAACAGGAGTGTTTTCAGTAATACAAAGAATAAACAGAAAAGGAAGTGTTCTAATAAGAGCTCAGCTGCTGTGGTCTATTTTTACGATTGCCTTTGTGTGCTCCTGCAAAAATGAGAACAGTGCAGAATATTAGCACAGCACAGCAAGGGCCTTTATAAGTAAGCACTTTATTTGTTTTTTCTGCAATGACATACTAAATAGGCACTTTTTTTAATTCCACATTCTGGTATCTGGAAATTAATTATACTTGTTATCTGGGCTGTAAACAGCAATGCTCTTCAGTGTTTTAATTACACAAAAATAGGCCAGTCAGCATTCAGGGTTAGTGCAGTAATGCTGTGAGCTCATGCATGATGGATCACCAATGACACATGTCAGTCAAAACAGTGAAGAGCTGAAGAAAAGGCACAGTCCATGGAAGATTTAGCAGGAAAGCAGGGTGATCCAAGTAAAAAAAGCAATAGAGGATGGTGATCCGTTCAGACTAGATGTTTGCCATCTCCGTCCCCATGAATATCACACATCTTTCAGCTAGCAGTCTTTTAAATTGCCGCAGGAATTGTATTTATATGCTTCAACAGACTGTAAATATGCAATAGCACAAGGGTTTGAACTGAGTTATTAAATTAGTGCCTTTTAGAAATAAAAAGATAATAGAAAAATTAAAACTGATTCTCCTTTAATTTTTTTCCAGAATACTTTTGAAAGAAGTGTTAAGTTTAGATTCACATCTACATAAAAAAAAATGGAAATTTAATAACAGCAAATTTGCGAGTGTCATGGTTCTGGGTCATTTTGACCTAGCATTTTCTGTTTGTTTTTTTTATTTTGGTACTTTTCTCTTTTATGACTTAGGCTCTGATTCTTTAGTTGTGCTAATTTTGATTAGTATTATTCAAATTCATGGGCTGCATCCTCCTGAGGACCCGGCCTTCGCGGTCTACGTGGGCCGGGTCCTCAGAAGGTCGGGTAGGCCGGAAGTAAACGGCCGTGAAATTGGACGGTCTAGCCTTCTGATTAGCGTCACCGCTGTCTCGGTGGAGTTTAATAAACTCAGCCGTCTGCTCCTTGCTATCTAAAATATAACGGGACACTGGCGTAAATTCTCGACTGTCTTATACTTCTGTTTAATCAGTTTTCTGTTTGACGTTTAGTCAGCTGTGTAAAAACCAAGGAGGAACCCACCCGGGGGATTAATAAAGTTTTATTTTATCTAATCTAATCTAATAACTTTAATCTCAGCCAAACCGATTTACTCACGAACAAACAAAACACTGAAAAAAGCCCAACAATAACATTTTTAGGCTGTCTAAGTGAATTATATATTACGTTTAACCCGAGCAGCGAAAGTCCCGGCTAGCTATCGAGCTGGTGGGTAGCAGACGCCTCCGAAAACGTCGAAGCACTTTTGCAAATATGCGATATCTTGATAAACCGAGCAGATATTTGATGTTTACACAGCTACTTTTTCGCCTGAAAATATGTTAAAAGTTTATTTTGTGACCCAGAAAGATTAGTATGAGTAATTTTAAAACTTAGTAGCGGCCGCCATTGTTGGAAACTGGAGTTTGGCTGGGCCGCGCTATGAATTCTGGGATATGGTAGGCCACGAAGGACACACCCGACCCATCCTTCAAATTCGGGGAAAAGGAGGACGCATTTGTCGGCTACATTCAGATTTACGCCCCCTGTCTCGTTAGGCTAATGTCTCCCAGCTGTGTCTCCCTCCTGTTTCCCATTCCCTGATTACTCCCCTGTGTACATAAGCCCTGTGTTTTCCTTTGCTCTCTGTTGCATTGTACCCTTTACATGCTGTGTGTCTGTTGTGTTCCAGTGGCCCAGCATTCCAGCTCCTCTGTTCAGAGTTTATGTGAATCTTATTTTGAGGGGTTTTTTTTCCAGCAATAACACTGCGCTTTGAGTTCAATCTCCCTGTTTGAGTCCTGCTCGTGGGTCCACTTTTTCTGCCTGCCTGTCACACAGCCTATCATGACAGTGAGGCCAAAATGCTTACAACATTTAACATGTGATGAAAATAAATTCTAATTCTTAAGCAGATATTACACTCTGTTGTGCACACAAACAAATAGTTATGTCTGTTATACTTCTTTGAAGTTCACTTGAAGATACAAGCACAGTTGGTGCACTGTAGCATTGTGTCTCCAAGGATGAGTTTGCTGGCATATATTAAAATATTAAATGCATTGCTCAATTCTGTGACAATCATCAGCTAGATCTCCATGTAGTTTCTCATTTTTATGGACAGACACTATTTCCACTTTCCTGTGGTGTGCTCAGTATGGCAGCACATCAGTTCTGGTTTTGGTTGGTGTGGACCTTAAGCTTGCAGTAAGTTTTCTTACCACACAAAAAAAATGTTGTTACAAGCTACAATCCAAGTCAGCAAAGTTGTCTGCAAGAATGAATATGTGTGAGGTTGCCACCTATATTTAAGGCTTCAGTGTTCCCGCCTCTAATTCAGTTTGAATGGGTCTCAATTGTGGAATAATTGCTTCATTTTGCCTGTCCTGCTTAAGGCGTCAGTAACAGTAGAAGAAAAGTAGGAGAGCAACCTCTTTGCAACAAAGAAAAAAATTAATGATTGCATTGAATTCTTTAATGTCTGGGACGATTGCAAGCAGTGACAACAAACAACTGGTCACACGGAAGTTTGGGGTCCCGTATGCACCTCCTCAGGTGGGAGATCACCTGTCATGGTCCAACAAGGACTGACTGCAACCGCTCTCAAAGGGCCATCAAATTTACACAGACACGTGGCATGGTATAATCAGTTAGAGTCAATCTATACTGATGAGTCCAATCAAATAATGAAACTCAAAGCTTTGTGGCAATGAGTTCATAGTAAACTGTGCTAAATTTAACAATGAAAAGCAGGTCTTTTTTTTTTACACCTAATAAATGAATGATAGTTGCCACTAGGAGAGTTTATTTGGAATGAGAGGTGGAGATGTTGTCAGAACAAGTGCATAACTGGCAGAGCTGGATGGATCAAATCAGCGAGTGTAGTGTTATCTCACAGTGTTTAGAGCTGAGCCCCACATATTCCTACTTTGCAAAAAAAAAAAGGGATTTTACTGAAATAGAAGAACAACAGGACAGAGCTGAACTTAACAGAGCACTAGAGGGAAGACGGTACACAAAATCTCTTCCTGACTTTTCACAGCAGTGCACACACAGAACAACATTCATGCGTCTTTTTCCTTTTACTTCCGTTAATAGGCGCTATTACAAAACATATCTGTCAAAATAAAGCTATTAATGGGACTATGTTAGTACGTTAGACTAATGCTTGAATCCTATAATTTGTTAGAATTAGGATTAGTTGAATAAATATGTGCAGTACTCTCAGTCTCTTTTATTTCTCTTCAGATGCTGACAACAGACACAACACCACCAAAGGTTTAACCTGTTGGCTTTAAATCAACCATTTAACTGTATTTCCTATTTGATCATCCGTGCTGCTTAACTTCAGTGTTCAATACAAAATAAGGTCAGAATGCATCAGTACATGCTGTCAGTTTAAAGAAAGGATAAATATACACTGTAGTAAAAACCAGCCTACTTTTGTGACAGATTTTTTTTTCTGCTTCCCTCCAGCGTGCGCTCGTGGGGGGTTGCAGTTTGTTTGTCTTTTTCATTTTTTTACCCACATGTTAAATACATTACATACATTACATATGTGAAAAGCTGCAAACTACAAAGAGCTAAAGTGACAATGAATTAAAATTTTAAAAAAATAATTAAACAATTTTTTGAACACAATTTTTTGATGAACTTTCACTGTCTTCCCCGTTCTACTTGTCAAGCAATCAGCATTTGACTGACACATACAGTTAAGTCCATATATATTTGGACCCTGACACAAGTTATTTTTTTACCCGTTTACTGGAACATATAATAATTATAGTTATATAGACATGGACAAGAGATGGGTGTGTAGCAGTTCATTATCTGAACTGTTGCACACTGTTTCAGAATGAACCACTCATTTTTTAGAAACCAATTTGCTCTGCTTTTGGTAGAATGCTGGTCACGAATTAAATAAACTAGCTGCAACTGTTTGTTGATAAATGTAAAAAATTATATATAATTTATTTATAAATTTGCCCCACCCGTGGCTGAGAGAGTCACATCTGATGTGTGGATTCTGCATGGTCTACTGCAGAATCTGCGTCTTGATGCACCAACGTGGGTTTGACCACATCAACTGACTGTGAGTGTCTCAGGCCTGGTTTCTGGTCTTTGAAAGGAAACAAAATTGTAAGTTGATTGTAAGCTTTAATGTTGGTTGTGCCACTGTCTCCAACCTAATAAGACTATATCCTTAGGTGAAGAACTGAGAAAAGTTGAGCTTTGAAAGTGTCAGCCAGTTGCACTGCATTTATTCAGATACTACAGCTGGAATGCTAACCATTTAACACCCAGTTTGAAAAAACCCAAGACGGAGGTGATTGCTTATGTAGCCACTCATTCGACATCACAGTAAAGTAAGTGAATTGTACTTGTATATCATTTTAGTTTCATCAGTGTTTACTTAGACATCATTTCAGGACTTGATGATGGGCATGACTGATGTTTAGTGGTTGATGAGATTTGATTGGTAAAAGCTATGTTGGAGCATTTGAAGAAATGTGATTTTATTGGCTGGAATTTGAAGAGTTAATCTTTGAAGCTACGGGTTGGCAGTTTAATTCACCAATGCGAGTTCTCAGCTTGCTTGTAGACATGCAGGTGAAGGTTAGGACTGACTCAATCCTCAGAGTTTTTCTAGCATCAGTCTGAAATGCAGGGTTTTTATGGCTGGTGTAGCATTTCCTTTAGAATGTAGTTAGCACATTTCTTTAAACAATGTCTTTTTATTAAGAGGTTTTCCTTTTATACATATAAATATAAACATATATATTATATATATAAACAGAAAGAAAAGAAAGGGGTTACAGATGATCTGTACATTCGGGTTAAGTAGTACATTTAGGCTGTGAAATGAGTTCAGAAATGTATCTTCAGCTGTGAAATAAAAGGGAAAAAAGAGAAGAAAGAAAGAAAAATATAAACATATGTATGATATATCCCAAAGTAACATAATCCCTGCAAAATAATCCCATTTATTCCCACCCAGGTCACTACCCTAGACCTGCACACTGTATTTCCACACCTGACATAAGAGAGTTTGCTGAAAAATTCTTATAGATTTCAAAGAAGGGACCCCACATGCTTTGAAATTTCCCAGTGGGGTTCTGGAGTGAGTGTCTTATCTTTTCCAGTTTTAGACACGTCATGAGGTCATATAACCACTGTTTGTGAGAGGGAGGGGCAGCATCCCGCCACCTCAGTAGGATTGCCCTCCTGGCCAACAGGGAACAGAATGATAATGCCTGTTTTTTAGAGGCCAGTCGAAGCACCTCATTCCCACTGATGCCTGTTACGGCCGCTGGCCTCAGGTGGCCCCGCCTTCCTCCATGGAAGCTACAGTGCTCCAGGACTCACGGATTGGCTGGCCCGGACATATGCCCGCCCCAACTTCATGCGGATCCGAGCCTGTCTGACTACGCACACCATTGGCTGCCGCAGGAGCCTGGAGTACGACGGACAAGTGACACAGCTGTCTGCAGTTATGACAAGTGACACAGCTGACTGCAGTTAACGGATAGTATAAAAGGCTGAGGAGTCTTCATTCGTCGAGGGACTTGTTGATTTGAACAGACTGTACAGAGAGTCCCTCCCTTTTGCCTTTTGCCTGTGTTTTGTGTTGCCTCCTGCGAGACGTTTAGTAGAGCAGTGCTCTACTGGTGTTATTAATTGTGGTGTTTGCTTAAAGTTTCTCTGCTGCCTAGTGAGTTGTTTCACTAACGGATTTCAGTTGTGTTAATAAACCTTATGTTTGTCTTCCTATCTAACTCCTTGGTCTCTGGGCTCGTTTATGTTACGTCCACTGCCGCCTAGCAGAGCCGGGCCGTAACATAAGTGGGGGCTCGTCCGGGATCCCTCATAGGGGGTCTTTGTTCCTGGGAGTGGGGGTCAAACAAAAAAGAAAAAAAAAAAAAAAAAAAAAAAAAAAAAGAGAAATTGAGTTGGCTAAAGATTAAGCACTATGTCAGCTGCGTTTTGTTTGCAGCACTTTATAGCTGCCCCGTCTCTAGGGATTATTAATAGCTGTCGCAAGAATGATTTGCTGCAAATTGTGGATCACTTTCAGCTGCAGGTTTCAAAAACTCTCCGTAAGAGTGAAATAAAAGCCTTAGTGGTGGACAAGTTGGTGGGTGCTGGGGTGCTTCAAGCGCCTGTTTTGCCTGTGGTCTCTGGTGTGCCAAGCCAAGCTGCCGTAGTTGAAGAGGGCCAAAATGGTTCCAGTGGGGATGGTGAGGGGGATGAGCGGGGAAAAACGCCGCGCACGCTTCCTCGCTATGATCCACTCTCTTCTGGGAGTTCCGAAGGGAGAGAAGGAGCTCGGCTGAAGGTGCGGCTGGCACGTCTCCAGATGGAGGCTGAGGAGAAGGCTCAGAACCGGCGGGTTCAGCTTGAAATAAGGAGGCTGGAAATAGAGGCGGACAAGGCCGTTAGGCTCCGACAGCTTGAGCTGGAGTCACAGTCTCAAGCCTCATCTGTCTCTGCTGTTCATTCCGGTCCCACCTCCACGTCCACTCCTGCTTTTAAAATTGATAAGTGCATTTCTTTAGTGCCCACTTTTAGAGAAACTGAGGTGGATACATACTTTGCAGCATTTGAACGAATCGCTGGCGCGCTGCAGTGGCCTAGTGAGATTTGGCCTCTTTTGTTACAGTGCAAACTGTCCGGCAAAGCTCAAGAGGTGGTGGCTGCTCTTTCTTTAAAGGACAGTTTAGATTACTCGTGTGTTAAAGCAGCTGTCTTGAAGGCCTATGAGCTAGTTCCAGAGGCCTATAGGCAGAGGTTTCGCCAGCAAAAGAGATTGCTGTCGCAGACTTATGTGGAGTTTGCAAGAGAAAAGGGGGTTCTCTTTGATAAGTGGTGTGTTGCGTCAAAAGCGACTGACTATGACGCTCTGCGCGAACTAGTTTTGTTAGAGGACTTTAAGAAATGCATTCCTGAGCGTATTGTGCTGTATTTGAATGAACAGAAAGTGACGTCACTAACATCTGCTGCTGTTCTTGCTGATGAGTTTGTACTCACTCACAAAGCCTCATTTACTGACAGTGAGAAGCCACGGGTTAGCCCTGTGCAGCAGCGCCACACAGCTAAAGAGTCTGGGTCCAGGGAACACCGTGAATGTTTTTACTGTCATAAAACCGGACATGTGATTGCTGACTGTTTAGCATTAAAACGCAAAACATCACATGCTCAGCCACCCAAAGGGGTGGGTTTTGTAAAAGCTGAGGCCCGTCACGAGGACCATGAGTGTGGTGGTAGGGTGCCTGACCCCTGTTTCGAACCATTCATTTTTGATGGCTTAGTATCGCTAACAGACAACCCATCCGAGTTAAAACCTGTGCGTATTTTAAGGGACACTGGAGGTTCTCAAACTGTCATCCTCTCAAGTGTATTACCATTTTCTGCTAAAAGTGAATGTGGTTTTAATTCTGTTCTGCGGGGGATAGAGATGGGTTACGCTCCTAGACCAGTTCACAGAATTTTTATTAAATCTAGCCTTGCTACAGGATTTTTCCCTGTTGCCGTTTGCCCGGCCTTGCCAATTGAGGGTGTGGCCATGCTGTTGGGCAACGACATCGCAGGAGGGGTAGTGCTCCCTCGTCTGGAGGTTTTAGACAACCCCCTGAATCAGAAAACTTCTGATGTGTCTATGCACCCTGGGCTGTATCCAGCCTGTGCAATTACTCGAGCACAAGCTCAGAAAGATACTGATATTGCCCTCTCTGATTCTGTGTTGATGTCCTCGTTTTCCGGGGAGAATGATGTACCCACTAACAGAAACAATGTTCTGTCACCTCCAGACTCTGTGACGCCCGAGGAGCCTGATCCATTTCCTAAGGACTCTGTACTGCCCTTGACTAGAGATCAGCTGTCAGCAGCTCAATTAGCTGATGAAACAATAAAGAGCTGTTTCAAACGTATGGTAAGTGCTGAGCAAGCCAAAAAGGAGCAACAAGCCTATTTCATAGAACATGATGTTCTAATGCGTCAGTGGTCTCCACCAGGTGCAGAAGGTGCAGATTGGAGTAAGGTCAAGCAGATTGTAGTGCCCTCTGCGTACCGGCAGAAGATCCTGGCCCTTGCCCATGAAAGCCAGTGGTCAGGACACTTGGGCATCACAAAAACATACCAGCTACTATTAAAACATTTCTTTTGGCCTGGTATGAAGCGTGATGTTTCTAAATTTTGCAACAGTTGCCATGTATGTCAGATTGCAGGTAAACCCAATCAGGTCATACCCCCGGCTCCGTTGTGTCCCATTCCTGTAGTGGATCAGCCGTTTGACCATGTCATAGTAGACTGTGTGGGTCCACTACCTAGAGCAAAATCAGGAAAGCAATATCTACTCACGATAATGTGTGCCGCTACCCGCTTCCCCGAGGCTGTCCCGTTACATAAAATTACAGCGAGATCTGTCGTTAAGGCGTTGACAACCTTCTTTTCAGTGTTTGGCTTGCCTAAGGTCGTACAAACCGACCAGGGCTCGAACTTTCAGTCTAAGGTATTCAAACAAGCAGTTAGCACTCTGGGTGTTAAGCATATTGTGTCCTCTGCTTACCATCCTGAATCGCAAGGTGCATTAGAGCGGTGGCACCAGACCTTGAAGACGATGCTACGCAAATACTGCCTGGAGAGTGATAAAAGCTGGGACGAGGGTGTTCCATTTGTGTTATTTGCTGCCTGTGACGCCGTTCAGGAGTCACTTGGGTTTAGTCCCTCTGAGCTAGTATTTGGCCATAGGCCACGGGGACCCCTCAAAGCTCTGAAAGAGGCGTTTTTGAGCCCACAAGGGGTTTTCAAAACAAACGTCAGCCGTTATGTAAAACACTTCCGTGAGCGTTTGAATCAAGCCAACGCTCTGGCTAAGCAACACCTTGCCGCGTCACAGGGAAAGATGAAACGCCGTTATGATAAGGCTTCTGTTAAAAGAACCTTTCAGGTGGGTGACCAGGTTCTCGTGCTCTTGCCTGTCCCTGGCTCAGCCTTGTCTACTAGGTATAGTGGCCCATTTAAAGTTTGTGAAAAGAGAGGGGAGACAGATTATGTAATTTGCACTCCCGACCGCAGACGCAAAACACGTGTCTGTCACGTAAACATGTTGAAACTGTACCATCCGCGGTCAACACCAAAGCCTGCAGGGCTCTGTGTTCCTATTGTAGCCTCAAGCCACCAGGAGGAAGCAGGGGCGGATGGGGGTGATGGGTTAAAACTATGTTATCCCACCTGTTCTAGACCCCGTTTGTCTAACTCTGAAATGCTAAAAGCATTGCCGGGTTTGCTTGAGCATCTGATTTCAGAGCAGCAAGAGGACATAATTGCCTTAATTAGGGAATACACCTGTTTATTCGGGGATGTGCCAACTGCCACTACGGTGCTAGAGCATGACATTGATGTCCAGGGAGCTAAACCTATTAAGCAGCATCCTTATCGAGCCAGCCCCCATAAGCGCGTGCTCATGAAACAGGAGGCTGACTATCTGCTGCAACATGGTTTAGCGAAGCCCAGTCAAAGCCCCTGGAGCTCGCCTTGTATAGTGGAGTCTAAGCCAGATGGCTCGCCCCGTTTTATTACAGACTTCCGGAAGGTGAACTCTGTGACTGTGGCTGACTCACATCCTCTCCCAAGGGTTGAGGATTGTGTAGACAGTATTGGGACTGCTCAGTATGTCTCCAAGTTAGATCTTCTTAAGGGTTACTGGCAGGTCCCTTTAACTGAACGTGCCTCTAACATCGCTGCCTTTGTTACACCCGATGATTTTTTACAGTACACAGTCATGGCTTTCGGCATGTGTAACGCTCCTGCCACCTTCCAGAGGCTAGTAAATAAAGTCCTCCGTGGTCTGTCCAACTGCAGTGCCTACCTAGATGATCTAGTAGTTTACACTGAAACATGGCAAGATCATTTGGAAACGTTACAACAGGTATTTCACCGTTTGGCACAAGCTACCCTAACTCTCAACTTAGCTAAGTGTGAGTTTGCCAAAGCTACTGTGACGTACTTAGGCAGGGAGGTGGGACGTGGACAGGTCCGGCCCATAGATGCCAAAGTGGAAGTGATTAAACAGTTTCCCACGCCTACCACCAGGCGTGAGTTACGTCGGTTTCTAGGGATGGTGGGCTACTACAGGAACTTTTGTAAGAATTTCTCCTCTGTAGTAAAGCCATTGACTGACCTGCTCAGCCCAAAGGTTGAGTTTAGCTGGTCGAGTGAGTGTCAGGATGCTTTTGAGAGTGCAAAAGCCCTCCTCTGCCACACTCCTGTGTTAGCTGCACCTGATTTGACGCGACCATTCAAACTCGAGGTTGATGCCAGTGCTGTCGGGGCTGGGGCAGTGCTGTTGCAAGAAGACTTGTTGGGTTTGAACCACCCCGTTTGTTACTTTTCCCGCAAGTTCAATAAAAATCAGTTAAACTACTCCACCATTGAAAAGGAGACCCTGGCTTTGTTGTTGGCTCTTCAGCACTTTCACGTGTACCTGGGGTCCAGCATGTTGCCTCTTGTTGTGTACACAGACCACAACCCACTTGTGTTCCTGGCGTGTATGTTTAATCACAACCAGCGCCTTATGCGCTGGGCTCTGTTGTTGCAGGAATACAACTTAAGTATCCACCACAAAAAGGGGACTGAAAATGTTTTAGCTGACGGTCTGTCCCGTTTGTAAACATGTTTTACTGCTTTTGTCTTTTGTTGTTGTTTATGCTCTGTAACGTTGGCTTCAGCCCAACATAGTTGGTATTTTAAGGGGTGGGGTGTTACGGCCGCTGGCCTCAGGTGGCCCCGCCTTCCTCCATGGAAGCTACAGTGCTCCAGGACTCACGGATTGGCTGGCCCGGACATATGCCCGCCCCAACTTCATGCGGATCCGAGCCTGTCTGACTACGCACACCATTGGCTGCCGCAGGAGCCTGGAGTACGACGGACAAGTGACACAGCTGTCTGCAGTTATGACAAGTGACACAGCTGACTGCAGTTAACGGATAGTATAAAAGGCTGAGGAGTCTTCATTCGTCGAGGGACTTGTTGATTTGAACAGACTGTACAGAGAGTCCCTCCCTTTTGCCTTTTGCCTGTGTTTTGTGTTGCCTCCTGCGAGACGTTTAGTAGAGCAGTGCTCTACTGGTGTTATTAATTGTGGTGTTTGCTTAAAGTTTCTCTGCTGCCTAGTGAGTTGTTTCACTAACGGATTTCAGTTGTGTTAATAAACCTTATGTTTGTCTTCCTATCTAACTCCTTGGTCTCTGGGCTCGTTTATGTTACGTCCACTGCCGCCTAGCAGAGCCGGGCCGTAACAATGCCAAACAGAGCAAAAAGGGGGCCAGGGGCCAGCGTCACACTGAGAATCCTGGACAGGGTATGAAAAACGTCTGTCCAGAACTGAACGAGATTGGGACAAGACCAGTACATGTGGATCAGTGAGGCTTCAGCAGTTTTGCATCTGTCACAATATGGAGTGATTTCAGGATAGATATGGGATAGTCTGGATTTTGAGAAATGGGCTCTATGCACCTCTTTGAACTTGATTAAACAGTGGCGGGCACATAATGATGTTGTGTTGACATGTTTGAGTATAGAGGCCCATGTTAGTCAGAGATTGTCATGTTTAAGACTTCTTCCCACAGTGTCTTGAGCTTGGATGAAGAGGGATGTGTCAAATTTAACATTTTATTGTAAAGCAAGGAAATCAGCCCTCTACTGGTTGGACTGAGTTGTAGGATAGTCTCTAATAGTGTAGACTCTGGTGGAGGGCTTGAGTCTGAGGTCTGGGAACAAATAAAGTGCCTGACTTGCAAGTATCTGAAAAAGTGTGTTGGTGGAAGACTATATTTATTAGCAAGTTGTTCAAATGATGCTAGTTTGTTGGCTATGAATAAGTCCTTAAAGCACTTCTGTGCCACTCCACAAACCCACCATCCTGGATAGAAGGTTTAAAGAGATGGTTAGATGCAATGGGGCTGAGAAGGGAGAAGTCACAGAGTTTAAAGTATTTCCTAAACTGGCCCCATATTTTTAATGAGTGCAACAACAGGGTTGGGGATGGAGTTGAATGAAGAAGATAAGAGTGGAGAGCAAAGTGCAGCTGGTAAGGATATACTGTTGTCACTATGCAATTCCATAGTCACCCAGTCAGGACAACCACTCCGATTCTGGTAAAAATACCAGAACACCAAACATCGTATGTTAGTAGCCCAATAATAACAATGAAAGTTGGGAAGTGCAAACCCACCCTCAATTTTAGATTTTTGAAGATGCATCTTATTAAGCCTTGGGCTTGGCCATAAATAAGATGATGACAGAGTCCAGTTCATTGAAAAAAGTGTTGGGAATGAAAATGGTTAAGGCCTGAAAAAGGTATAAAAATTTGGGTAGAATGGTCATTTTAATTGAATTGATACGTCCTACCAGAGACATAGAGAGTGGTGTTCAGTGGGTGAGGGACCGCTTCACTTGGTTCAGCAATGCACTCACATTTTCTTTGAAAAGGTTTTTATGTTTTTTTGTCACTGTGACTCCCAAATATGTAAATGTTTTCCTTTCAACTCTGAAGGGCAAGCTGGTGAAGTCTAACATACTTGCTTTGCTACTTAGCGGGAAGAGCTCACTTTAGTAAGGTTCAGCTTATACCCTGAAATCTGACTTGACTAAGCAGATTCAATGCAAATGGTAGTGAGGCTAAGGGCTTAGAAATAAAAAGCAGGAGATCATCTGCATAGAGCGGGACCTTGTGTTCTGTATTGTTTCTCCAAATGCCGTGTACCTCTTTGCAACTGCGGAACGCAATGGCAAGGGGTTCTATGGCAGATCAAAAAGCAGGGGGCTGAGAGAACATCCCTGGCATGTGCCTCTGTGAAGTTTGAAAGGTTTTGACAATTGGAGGTTAGTTCGTATTGTAGCAGATGGTTGAGAATAGAGTAATTTCATCCATGAAGTAAAGTTTGCTCCAAAGCCAAATCTATCAAGGACTGCAAAGAGATAATCGAACTCAATTCGATCAAAGACCTTTTCAGCGTCAAGAGAGACTACAGAGTCTGTAGAGCTGGAGTAAACTATGTTAAATAGCCTCCTTATGTTAAAATATGAATGACGACCTTTAATGAAGCCTTTCTAGTCTTTTGAAATAATTTTTGGAAGAACTATTTCTAGTCTACGGGCAAGTATCTTAGCTAATATATTAGCGTCTGTGTTCAATAGAGAAATGCGTCTATAGGAGGCACATTCCAACGGATCTTTTCTCTTCTTTGTAATAAGTGTAATACAGGCTTCATAGAATGACTGAGGAAGAGATCCTTGTCTGATGCAGTCCGTGAGGCTTGCACTAAGCTGCGTGGACAGTAATGAAGAGAAAAATTCTGACGGAAAGCCATCCGGACCTGGACACTTGCCAGATTGCATTGAAGCTATAGCCATAGAAACTTCTAACTGAGAGATGGGTTCATCCAGCCTTGTTTTAAGTTCTGGTGGAATTTCAGGAATGTCAGGTTTAGCTAAGAACTCATTAATTGCATTGCAGTCAGACTCTGAGACTCTGGGACTCTGAGGTGTAAAGCTGTGAGTAAAGATCCCTGAACACTTCATTAATTTTTTTGTGATCTTTGACTATGTTGCCATCTTGTTGTCGAATTTTAAGAATACTTTGCCTTGCCAAGAACCTTTTAGAAGGCTCGCCAGTAATTTATCAGGTTTGTCACCATGCATATAAAATCTGGATTTGTCATGTAAGAGTAAACGTTCAGTGGAGTACGTTGTGAGTAGGTCAAGTCTTGTTTTAAGTTCTACACGCTTTTTAAATATTTCATGACTCTGTTTGAGAGCATACTGTTCATCGGTCTCATTAATTTGTTGCATTAACTTGTTTCTTTCATGGGTGGACTGTTTTTTTTTTTTAATTCTTGCTGAATAAGCAATAATCTGGCCTCTGATATAAGCCTTAAAGGCATCCCATACGACAAGGCTGGAAGTCTCTGGGGAAGAGTTGGTGGCAAAGTAAAAGCATATCTCATCCTGGATAAACTTTACAAAATTTTTATCTGACAGAAGGGTCTAATTGAAACACCATTGTGCAGCTTTAACAGGAGGCTGTGGAAGAGACAGAGACAGAGTGAGAGGGGCGTGATCTGAAAAAACTATGCTATGGTAGGCACAGGAGTGGACCTGCTGTAGACAATTAGTGTCAATTATAAAGTAACCAATTCTTGAATATGTATGGTGCACATGTGAAAAATAGGAGTAATCTCTTTTATGAGAATTTAGGGTATGCCAAACATCACACATTCCATATTCTGATAGAAAGGCATGAATGACAGATGCAGATCTGCTGAGAACATTACTCTTTTTTTTTCTTTTCTTTTTTTTTTTTTGGCCTGTCCCATTTGGCTCTTTTCCCATCAGAATTAATGTCTAAAGGCAAAGAAAGATGCCCAACGGATTTACTTTACCAAATTGACCATCCCAGCCTTGCCGTAATGGTCCATTTGATTCACCTTTTATTGTTTATTTTATTTTCACTTGCTGAATACGGGACAGACTTGACTGGGGGAAAGAAGGGGAGAAAGAAAGAGAAACAGCTGAGAAGAGGGACGGGGGAGAAGGGCAAAAAACAAAAACCAACAGAATAAGCAGAGAAAAAAAATGCACATATGTGTTCTGTTGATCTTATGTGCTGCACAATAATGTTTAATATTTAGTATTTACTGTCATATTCCCATATACAACCCGTTCTCACTCCCAAAGCGTAACATTTTACGCTAGGTGACAAATCGTCACCATATTACGTTTTCGGCTACCCACCACGTTCCTAAATGACGACCTTGGAAAAAAGAGGAAATATGAGAACCGTCTGGACTGAATCTACACATGTTCGCTCTTTTTATTCAAATCGCTTAGAAACACGCTATTTAACTTCATTAAAGTCCTAGTTAAGGTCAGGAATAAGGTTATGGTCAGGGCTAGGGATAAGGTTAGGTTTAGGGCTGGAATACAGGGCTGGAACGTCTACTCCCGCGGGAGCGTCATTGCACTGGATTCCAGCCATAACCCGCCGCGTACCATAAGAACGCCGAAGGTCTCCTTTCGCGTTCCTCAGGAACGCCGCGGGACGTGACAAAACGTCGACATGTTACGCCTCGGGAGTGAGAACGCTCTGCCATATATCATTGTGATGTTGTTTATTCTATTACTCTTGTTTTCTTCTGCTTGTTTTCTTTTTTCTTTCTCTGAGAACATTACTCTTAGTGGATGAGCGATCCATGGCTGGGTCTAACCAGCAGTTAAAATCACCCCCCAGAAAAAGAGAGTAGATATTTAAGTCGGGTAGAGAGGAGAATAGTTGTTTAAAGAAATTCTCGTCATCTGTATTAGGAGCATACACATTTACTAGGACAACAAGACTGTTATACAGTTTCCCACTGACTATGACATATCTGCCATATTTGTCTGCTACGACATTGTGGGCCTCAAACTGAATGTTCTGCCTGCCCCTCCAATGTGAGAAGAGACGGCCCTGATGTGGGTCTCCTGCAGGAAAGCCATGTCAGTGTTATGGTGTTTCACATGTGAGAAAACCTTCCTTCTATTGACTGTATGATTTAGACCTTTAACATTCCAGCTTAGAAAGTTTAACTGCAGACTCATCTGATTTATAGAGCAAAGACAATATGCACACTGGCCTTAGATGATAAGAACAGAATAACTTTACAGTGGGTGGAAATTAGTTCAGAACAGGTTAAAAAAAAAGAACAGTGTATGAGGTTCATAGCAGTGAGCCTTACCCTCCCCAAACCCTCCTCACAACAGAAAATGGCTGCCAAAAAAAAGAACAAAAACAAGCAGCGAGCTCTTCAAACTTAACATATTTAAAGTGTTACTTCTCCTGTCTATGATAGCAACAACCTAGGTGTTGAAGCAATCTAACCACTGCTCCTGTGGCCATAGAATAGTAAGCTGAAACCCCTTATCTTACTGTTAAGTTTTGAAATTGTGTATCAGCCACCAAGTCCAAATGTAATTGCTGGAGTGTTTCAAAGCAGAGTCCAAGTATGTAAACAAACAAACAACCAAACACAAAAAGGCAGATGTAGTTCAATAAGTACTACTGGTATAACTGAATTATTGAATGAGAACAGACGAAGGCTACGAATAGATAACAAAACTCCCTGTCTCCGTGCAACAGGTATTACATCATTAGCCAACGGGTAGAGATCAATGACGTTGCCTCCTTATTTATCAAAGAAAGAAAAATAATAAAATTATGGAGTTAAATGAAAGTAATAGTCAGCATTTCAGTACTATAACATTCAGACTATATCGCTGCACTTGGAGGGGAAAAGCAACATCTTACGTAGATCCAGACTGCGCCTCTATACATGTATGGGATGTTTGGTGCCTGCATATGATATAGGGCTGCCACGATTAGTCGACTAGTCACGATTACGTCGACTATCAAAATCGTCGACGGCTAATCTAATAGTCGAAGCATCATTTTAAGCTTTGTAAGATCCTGAAAGACATAGGCATAAGTAGGTTTTAAGAGTGTAATAACAGACTGAGACAGAAGACAGCAGCAATACATCTACGAGGATGACAGCTGCCGTTAATCAATCAATCAATCAAAATTTATTTATATAGCACATTTTTTAGACCGAGGTACACCAAAGTGCTTTCCAGTAAAATCGCAGTACAAATAAAATCACAATAAAATATAAATTACAAATATATAAAATATAAGATAATTACATAATCTAAATACAGAGCCAGATGTAAATTACCCTAATTCGCCTTAAATGCCAGATCAAACAAATACGTTTTTAAACGTGATTTAAAAGACTGAATGGAATCTGACGCGCGAATATGAAGAGGGAGAGTATTCCATAGCCTGGGTGCAGCAACGGCAAAGGCACGGTCTCCTCTGGTCTTCAGCCGAGACCTAGGTTGCACCAAGAGCAGTTGGCCCGATGATCTTAGTGCTCTCTGAGGGCTGTACAGACAGAGGAGATCAGCTAAGTAATCAGGTGCCATATTGTTTAAAATTTTATAAGTAAACAATAGAATTTTAAAATCAATTCGATATTTGATAGGAAGCCAGTGTAAATTTTTCAGAACAGGGGTGATAGAGTCAAACTTTCTAGTGCCGGTCAAGAGACGTGCTGCGGCATTCTGGACCAGCTGCAGACGCTGCAGAAGAGAAGATTGTAGGCCCAAGTAGAGTGAAAACCCTGAAGAAGAAGAAGCATCCTCCGTTATCGTCCAAATTCAGGGGCCGCATCTTTCGGAGGCCGCATTTGTTGGCCGATTACTTTACAGCAGGGCTGCCCAATCCCAGTCTTCGAGAGCTACTATCCTGCAGCTTTTAGATGCATCCCTACTCCAACACAGCTGAATCAAATGGTTTGATTACCTCTTCAGCATGCCATCGTGTTTGGCAAAGGCCTGATAACAAGCCATTCATTTGATTCAGGTGTGTGGGAACAAGGATGCATCTAAAAGCTGCAGGACGGTAGCTCTCGAGGACCGGGATTGGGCACCCCTGCTTTACAGCAATGCGATGAAGGCTGTCCAAATTCAAAGACTCATCCAAATGCGTCCTCCTTGTCACTACCCGATCCATACCGTTAACCCGATCAGTACCACGCATGTGCGAAAGGTGTCTACTTCCGGTCAAAGCATTTTACAATAGTTACGGGTCAGAGTATCTGTTAAGATGTTAAGAATAATAGAATAGAATAGAATAGAATAGAATTCAACTTTATTGTCATTGCACATGCACAGGTACAGGGCAACGAAATGCAGTTTGCATCCATCCAGAAGTGCTTTAGTGATATAGATATATTACAATATATATTAGCAATAATATAGATATGTGAGTATATTACAGAAATGGGTCTATTATGGTATGTTATAATGTACACGGTATGAAGTATGTTGTGAATATTCTATAACTATAAGTATGTACAGGCTGTAGTGAGTACAAGCTATGTACAGGCTATGAAC
The DNA here is from genome assembly GCF_057382095.1 of Aulonocara sp. 'chitande type north' Nkhata Bay. Taxonomy (NCBI): domain Eukaryota; kingdom Metazoa; phylum Chordata; class Actinopteri; order Cichliformes; family Cichlidae; genus Aulonocara; species Aulonocara sp. 'chitande type north' Nkhata Bay. The sequence continues at coordinate 31,578,879 of NC_141358.1, read as the reverse complement.
AGGATATAAATATGAAAAACTATACAGAATATGAAATAAATAACTTTACAGAAATCTGAGATATACAGTTATACAGAAATGGGAACTATGCAAGTTGTAAACAGTTGTAGGATTAATAATGATCGAATGTACAGAATGATTATTTACATAGAGCTATACAGTAGTGCAGTTAAGATAAGTGAGATATGTGGATAATTTCTACAGAGGCTATATAAAGTGCTAGTGGTTGTGAGTGGTGGTTCAGTCCATGTTATTATTGTGTGTTTGAGGGTACAGTTGTCCATTGTGGGTGTGTGTATGTTCAGTCCATGTGTTAATGTGGGTCAGATGTCAGGAGGCAGAGTTCAGGAGTCTGACAGCTGTGGGGAAGAAGCTGTTCCGGTACCTGGTGGTCTTAGTCCGGAGGCTCCTGTAGCGCCTCCCAGAGGGCAGGAGGGTGAGGAGTCCATGTGATGGGTGACTGGGGTCTTTGATGATTTTCCCAGCCCTTTTCAGACACCGCTTCCTGTAGATGTCTTTTATGGCAGGAAGTGGTGCTCCGGCGATGCGCTGGGCAGTTTTCACGACCCTCTGCAACGCCTTCCGGTCCGAGGCAGAGCAGTTCCCGTACCAGACTGTTATACAGTTGGTCAGGATGCTTTCGATGGTGCAACGATAGAAGTTCACCAGGATGTCTGAGGACAGGTGGTTCTTCCTCAGAGTCCTCAAGAAGAAGAGGCGCTGGTGAGCCTTCTTGACCAGCTTGGAGCAGTTGGTCGTCCAGATGAGATCCTCGGAGATGTGGACTCCCAGGAACTTGAAGCTGCTCACACGCTCCACAGCCGTCCCCTTAATGTGGATGGGTGGATGTGGGTCAGCATTCCTCCTGTAGTCCACGATGAGCTCCTTGGTCTTCTCGGTGTTAAGCAGCAGGTTGTTTCTGTCGCACCACTCAGCCAGACGATCCACCTCCTCCCTGTAGGCGGCCTCATCGTTGTCACTGATGAGTCCAATCGCCGTGGTGTCATCTGCAAACTTAATGATGGTGTTGGAACCAACAGCAGGTCTGCAGTCTATAATAAGTATGTCTTAATTTTTTTTGCAATAATGAAACATTTCAATATAATGAAGACAAAAACAAAAAATAAAAAGATAGTTACGGATCAGGAGTCCCCGATCCTTACTGCGCATGTGCAAAGTCGGACCGTACAAATCGGGTCTACCCGATCCGTACTGCGCATGTGCAGATGTTCTCTTCTTCTTTGTTTCGTTTAATTGCAGTTTACTCCCCAGTGTACAAGGATACCGCCACCTGCTGACCGAGCGAATGAACCCTATTGTAAACTGAACTAGTGTCATTACAAATGCATGTTAAATTTGATTTAGTGATTGTCGAGTGTATTTTTGCTTGTCTGTGAGGAGAGGATTGTTGGAATAGTGATGATGATGTCCGCTATCACTGTCAGTTGTCAGTAAACACTTAATCTGGCGGATGAATCTTCACGTGACATATTACTAAGTCAGTATTATTAAGTCTGTAATTAGGAGCCATTCTTCTTATTTTACGGCGCTGCTGTTCAATCGGGGACGCTCTCTGTTGAGGAGAAAAGCATGAATTTGTTTGTATATGAATTATCCATTGTTTAAATGTCCCAGGCAGTCGAAAAGGAGGCAGAGCTGTTGAGAAATGCTAGGAGCTAACTGGGCCATAGGAGCTAACTGGGCGCTAACCGTGTCATTCAAATACATAACTGTCGCAATGTTGGCAAAGAGAGGAAGTGACGTAAGGTTTGCGCATGCGTGGTACCGATCGGGTTTCCAGTACGGATCGGGTAGTAACACTCCTTTTCCACAGATTTGAAGGATGGGTCTGGTGTAAAACCTTTGTGGCCCAACCTATCCCAGGATTCATAGCGCGGCCCAGCCAATTCCCGTTTCCAACAATGGTGGCAGGTATTACACTTATTACTCTTTCTGAGTCACAAAATAAACTTTTAACATATTTTCAGAATGTAGCTGTGTGAACTTCTAATGGGGGCAACCATGGCTCAGGGGGTTGGGAAGTGTATCTGTAACCGGAAGGTCGCCGGTTCGATCCCCGGGCTCTCTGTCCTGGTCGTTGTGTCCTTGGGCAAGACACTTTACCCTACCGCCTACTGGTGTTGGCCAGAGGGGCCGATGGCGCGATATGGCAGCCTCGCCTCTGTCAGTCTGCCCCAGGGCAGCTGTGGCTATAACCGTAGCTTGCCTCCACCAGTGTGTGAATGTGAAAGTGAATGAATAGTGGCATTGTAAAGTGCTTTGGGTGCCTTGAAAAGCGCTATATAAATCCAATCCATTATTATTAATGTTTTTGTCACTTTTTACGGAATCAAACTCAAAGTAAGATCAGTCCTTCCACGCTTTAAACGCTGCACGGTCATACTCTCTCCCGCACTCATTATATTATCCATTTTTGATCTGCACACAGCTGTTGCCATGAACGTCGCACTCGCTTACGTCATTGTCATGAGACACTCTCACAAAAAAAAATAAATCAGGAGGCCGGCCATGCGGAAGGCAGTGCAGCAACAGAGCAGGTCCAGAGACCGACCGCGAAGCCAGCGGTGGCGACAGAACAGATCCGGAGGCTGGCCACGTGGAAGGCAGTGGCGGCGACAGAGCAGGTCCGGAGACCGGCCACGTGGAGGGCAGTGGCGGCGACAGAGCAGGTCCGGAGACCGGCCACGTGGAGGGCAGTGGCGGCGACAGAGCAGGTTCGGAGGCCGGCCGTTAAGCCAGCGGCGGCAACAAACTCGTTCAAGAGGCCGCCCTCGACAGCAATGACGTCCAACTAGAGGCCTGGAAAGCAGCCGGCGAAGGCGAGGTGGTACAGGCCGAGCTGGATCAGACAGTGGTGTGGCAACCGCAGGACCAGACGAGGCAGGACCAGATGGCAGCGTGGCAGCTGCGGAACCAGACGGCAGCGTGGTAGCTGCAGAACCAGACGGCGACGGTGTGGAGGGTTGCAGGTGGTGATGCAGCAGCCGACGGTGTGGAAGTTGCAGATGGTGACGCTGCAGGCGATGGTGTGGAAGTTGCAGGTGGTGGCGCTGCAGGCGACGGTGTGGAAGTTGTAGGTGGTGATGCTGCAGGCGACAGTGTGGAAGTTGTAGGTGGTGGAGCAGGTGGTGGCTGAACAGGCTCCCCAGAGCTGTCAGTGGACACGAGGATGTGCTGGCTGGGTCCTCCAGAACCTCCAGCTGATGTAGTTTGATGCTAGCCGGGCTCTCCTGAACCCCCAGTTAACAAGACTTGATGCTGGTTGGGTTCTCCTGAACCCCCAGCTAACTTGACAGAATGCTGGCTGGGTTCTCCAGAACCCCCAGCTGACGTGGCTTGATGCTGCACGGACCCCTCAGGCCCTCCAGTGGAGACAGGCGGCTGAATGGGCCTCCTGGACCCTCCAGCGGAGACAGTCACTGAACCAGCAGGTACGGAGACCTCTGGCAGTGTGGACACTGGCCGGAGCTGAGCAGCACATTGGCTTGGAGCAGGCAGTGACAGTGGGATGCAGGGCTGAAAGTGTTCTCCAACACACCTAACGAAGGTGGATGGGTGAACTCATTAAAACTCTCAGTGGGTGCTGACGGCTGAGACTGCTCAGTTGAGTTCCCAGGTGAAGCTGCTGGCGCTGGTGTCTTAACTTCTAGGGGTCCAGAGTTGACTGGTGGCTGACACCCAGCCTCTGGGGAGACCCTGGAGGGAGTAACTGTCTCGAAGAAGGCCAGCTTAAGAGAACCAGCAGATGTTGTTGTGTAATGTGTTCCCTGCTTAGGGTGAGACGGTGAGGATGAAATAAACAAACAGTATTCTCACAAACAGGAGCTCTGGGGTTCATAATGCCTTGGTGACAACAGTCTGTGTAATCCCTGACATAAAAGGCGGAGGAACAGAGTCTTTCTCACTCACCCCAGCTCGGCGTCCACGAGAGAAGCTGGACTCCTGTTGGAGCCGGGAGGTGCTTGACGGTGACGGGGGAAAACTCTGGTGCGGCTGCTCCGGCTGTGGTGTGGAAACACTGGGAGAACCGGGTGGCACAATAATAATCCCCAACATCCTGTAGAGCGCCTGTGCAGGCGTGAGCTGGCTACAGGCGGGCTCATAGTAATCCTCACGGAGCTGGCCGACTGCAGTCTCGGGAAAGCCAGTCTCATTTACAGCAGTCATCGGGGAGCCAGGAAAAACCATTTCCCTCACTTACTGCACAGAAGACTGAACCAGAAAAAAAATGTCCTTGTGCCAGAGTCAGACTTCTTCTCACTCACATCAGCCAGCTGTACCGACATCCGGCTGTGGGGCGAGCAGGCGAGCGGTAGCGGCGGGGGGTGAAGGTGAAGTTCATGGAGAATGAAATCCTGTACAAGCGGGTGCAGTGAATCCAATAGCCAGGGGTGTCGTGGTCCTGAGCCTGTTGACTCAGTGTTTTGTGTTTCTTTATGCTTTTGTTATTCTGATTAGGTATTTCATTATCATTCGCCATTTTGGTTAGGTTTCTGTTCTCTGCCTGTCCATGTCCCCCCTGTCTGTCCATGATGTCTTTATGCCTGCTTGTGAGTGTAGCTCCACAACATTTGTTATTCAACAACTATCAGTCAAATCAAAATCAAATTGTTTGGACCGGCAGCAGCCGATTAGGGTCAGCTGGTAGCAATACAAACAGTCAATTAAAAGTTCAAACTCACCAATTCCGTTCTGTTCAGTGCACAACAACATTATGGCTCTGGCTCACAGTAATCAGCATCTAAGTTGCATAAGTTAGTTGGTGTTAAAAAAATGCATTAAAACGTGAAAAGCAAATGTTTGCCAATACACACCTGCAACAGCTCTGTCACCTGGCTTGCCTCCACGCATCTGACGGGAGGAAGCCGGGACAGGCTTACTATGGCCTACATGCCATTCGATTGGCTGAGCAAAGTCATGTGGTTGGAGTCATGCATTTGTGATGCGTTCAATGGCAGGAAATAAGTGCAGGAAATTACTCTGGGCTACACCCTCCCCCCTTGAATACATGCACGTCCCGTTGCATGACAACACTACACAATATGTACGACTGAAGGGTTGGAATCGGTGGTTGCGGTGGTTAAAGCATCTGACAGACTATGTAACAGAGACTGAACAACTGATATCAATGGATTGCCTAAGCGGGCATACTGCAGTCGCCTAGGTGGTGATCTGTGACGCGTTGACCGCCTCAAAGGGGGGTCAATAACCGAATCTGAGCAATTAAGAGTTGGTAATGTCACAGGACTAGGCTCGGCCGCTAAGTTGTCAGAGACTCCAGGATCGGACAAGTCTGTAGACACGGTTTCAAGAATGGGTTCGGGTAAGATTTCAAGCAAATCTTCCCCCGATGTCTCATCAGCGTCAAACTCCAATGGGTCTTCCCTCTGGGATCCTGACAGAGCTTCTCCAGCCGATTCCATTTCAGGTGTAGATGTTGGAGGAAGTCTTTCCTCCTCACCACTGGGAAAAGACTGTAGGGGGTTGAGAGACTTCTCCACTCTAAACTCCATTGGGAGCGGGGCAAGGTGGACAAAGGTCGGTTCAAATACATTCTCTTCAACAAAGTACTCAGGAGATTCCTGTTGTTTCTTGGCCTGTTGACGAGTTAAAGAGGGTGTGATTGGAATAGTCTCATCTGATGGTCCTGACTCTGTTGCAGGAAGAAACCCACACGGAAGAAGGAGATCTCTGTGCAATGTGCGAATTGGGCCGTCTTTGCATTCTGGTTTTACAGTGTAGACGGGGAGATCTTTGGCACATTTCAGCACTACAAAGACATCTGGTTCCCATTTGTCAGCAAGTTTATGTTTGCCCCTCAGCCTCATGTTCCGTACCAAAACTCTGCTTCCAACTTCTAGCTTGGACGGTATAATACGTTGGTCAAATCGAGTCTTGTTCCTCTCAGCGTTCTTTGCAGCATTCTTTGAAGATAGCAGATAACTTTCTTTCAACCTAGCTTTTAAGTCTTGTACATACTGTGAATGTGTCTGTTGTTCTTTCTCACGTACAGGAAGATTAAAAGCGAGGTCAATGGGGAGACGAGGACAACGTCCAAACATTAGTTCGTATGGGGTGTAGCCAGTGACTTCATTTTTGGTACAGTTGTAGGCATGGACAAGTGGTTTCACAAACTGTTTCCATTTGGATTTCTGTTTGGATTCAAGAGTTCCCAACATGGCCAGTAGAGTGCGATTAAACCTCTCTACTGGGTTTCCTCTTGGATGGTACGGTGTTGTGTGACACTTTTGGACTCCCAACAGGGCGCATAACTCCTTTATCAATTTCGACTCAAAGTCTGGCCCTTGATCTGTATGGAGTCTTTCTGGAATTCCATAATAAACAATGAAGTTTTCCCAAAGACAGTTAGCCACAGTTTTTGCCTTTTGGTTTGGTGTTGGAATGGCAAGGGCATATTTGGTAAAATGATCTGTCAGTACCAGGATGTCTTTGGTGTTGCTGGTATCGGGCTCGAGACTGAGGAAATCCATACAAATGAGTTCAAGCGGACGTGATGTCCGAATGTTAACCAGAGGAGCAGCTCTCTCCGGCAAGCTTTTCCGGCGAATACACCGGCCACAGGTTTTTATTTTATTTTCCACATCCACTGCCATTCTTGGCCAATAGAACCGAGTCCTGGCAAGGTCAAGGGTCCGTTCCACTCCCAGGTGGCCCATATCATTGTGGAGGCTGTGGAGAACAGTTTGCCGCAGTTCTGTCGGAAGGACCAGTTGGTATGATGGTTGTTCATTTTCATATCTTATCCTATAGAGGATACCATCAATCAGCTCCAATTTGTTCAGTTCGCGAAGGAGAAGAGGAATTTCAGGAAGCTCTTTCCTGGCTGTCAGAGGAACTTTTTCTCCTGACTCCAACTGGTGAATAACCTCCTGAAGAGTTGGATCAGTTCTCTGTTTTTCATAAAGCTCAGAATGGGATATGGTGGAAATAACAGGAAGTCCATGTGAATCTTCTGAGTAATTCTCAGGAAGCACTGCTGTGTTGATGGACAGGGATTCAACCAAACTATTCTCAGCTTGGGTCCTGACAACACCACTTTGGCAAATCGCATCGACAACTTCAGCTGATATTTCACCATCACTGCTGCTTGAGAGATGTTGTTGAGTAAACTGATTAATTAGCTCCTCATATTTTTGAGCAGGTTCCCCAGAGGAAGTACCATCATGGGGCAGACGGGAAAGTGCATCTGCATCCAGGTTTTGCTTGCCTGCTCGATACTGTATCTTGAACGAGAATGTAGAAAGAGCAGCCAGCCAACGATGGCCGGTAGCATCCAACTTTGCTGATGTCAAGATATAGGTAAGTGGGTTGTTATCCGTGACCACTGTAAAGCTTGCTCCGTACAAGTAATCATGAAATTTTTCTGTCACGCTCCACTTCAGTGCCAAGAATTCAAGCTTGTGAGCTGGGTAACGACTTTCACTGGATGACAACCCCCTACTAGCATAGGCTATCACCCTAAGTCTCCCCTCTTGCTCTTGGTAAAGGGCAGCGCCCAATCCGTTGGTGCTGGCATCTGTGTGGAGAATGTAAGGCAGTGCCGGATCAGCAAAACCTAGAACTGGTGCAGTGGTAAGTTTGTCAATGAGGGTATCAAAAGCCAACTGACATTCAGGACTCCACCTGGAACCAAAGGAGTGCTTGGGATCAAACTGTGAGCTCTTAGAAGTCTCATTTTTGGAGCTTTTGTGTGTGGATGGGTATCCACGTGTGAGGTTGTTGAGTGGCTTGGCGATCATGGCATATCCCTTAATAAAACGCCTATAGTAGCCAGCGAATCCCAGAAAAGATTTCAAGGTCTTCAGGTTGGTTGGAATTGGCCAGGATTTCAAGGTGGCAACCTTTTCTGGGTCTGTCTCAACACCATTTTCTGAAACAATGTGGCCCAAGTATCGGACGGATGTCTGAAAGAATTTGCATTTTTCTGGAGAAAGTTTTAACCCAAATTCTCTCAAGCGATTCAACACCCTCAGCAAACGGTCTTCGTGCTCCTCAAGAGTGTTGGAGAATATGATCAAATCATCCAAAAACACGAGGACCTCTTTCAAGTGCAAGTCTCCCATGCACCTCTCCATGAGTCTTTGGAACGTTGAAGGTGCATTAGTAACTCCTTGAGGCATTCGGTTGAACTCCCAAAACCCAATTGGCGTCACAAAAGCGGTTTTGGCTTTATCAGCTTCATCCATCTCTATCTGATAATAACCAGATTTGAGATCAAGCACAGAGAACCATTTCGATCCAGTGAGTGCTGTAAACGATTCCTCCAAGTTGGGCAATGCGTACACATCCTTAATCGTTTGCAGGTTGAGTTTGCGGTAGTCAATACATAGTCGAATGTCTCCATTTTTCTTCTTGACAACCACTATTGGTGATGAAAATGATGACTCCGACTCCCTGATAACACCAGCATCTAGAAGCTCTCGAAGATGTTTACGAACAGCTTCTATGTCCTGGGGATGAATAGGTCTTGCTTTGTGTTTAAAAGGGGTATTGTCATGGAGCTTGATGTGATGCTTCACTTCCTTAGTGCAACCAAAATCCAAGTCATGATGTGAAAAAACTTCAGACATGGCATTTAGTTTTGTTGTGATCCGTTCTCTCCATTCTGCTGGTATTGGTGACTCGCCAAATTTGAAAGTGAGTGGTGTTGACACCATCTCCCGATCTGGGGGGTTGGTCACACTGTGCTCAGAGACTATGCAGTCATAGGCTCCCAGCTCTGCAATGACACTCAAAGCTGGTATGTAGATGTCTTGCTCTGTTCTGTTTGACACAACAACTGGAACCTGAGTATGTGTACCACCTTTAAGAGCGACTAGACAATTACTGACACACAAACCACCCGGCAGGCCTGAACCCGGGTGCTGAATGACAACACATTGACTAGCTGGGCTGAGAAGCTTGGCAGAACCCTCGACCACAACTGTGCAGCCAGCTGGAATTAGCACAGGAGATTTACTAAGGGTCGTCACAACACCAAGATGATCAATCCAATTCTGTTGGTATGTCACTTGGAGAGTTTGCAGAACTGCTCTGTACCCGTAAGAGGTAGGCTGGAATGATGAACAGTTACTAGAAGAGAATTGTTCATAAAGAATTTCAAGTGTATTCATGCCAACAAGTACTGAGGTTGGATAATCAGGTCTCACATCAGGAACAACAAGTGCAAGCGTTTGAACTGGGAAGTCACTCCCAAGAAAGTCTTTTGGAAATGTCATGGCAACCTCAACATACCCAAGGTATGGAACACATTGACCGGCAGCCCCCTCCACATGAAGAAGCTCATTCAATGGGTGGACTGGCTGATCGGAGAGATGCTCATTATAGAATGAAACTGGAATTGTGGTAACCTGGGAACCAGTATCCAGTAGACACGGGCAGTTGCAACCTGCAATGTTGACTTCTGCTGTACATCTGGATCCAACTAATCCTGGTGGTAATCTAGTGTGGATCTTTGTCTGCGACTTTGCACACTTGGCATGCTTTTTGTTCTCAGCGGGACAAGGTTGGTCCAGCTCAGCTCCTGTTTGCCCCTCAACAGGAACTGGAACTAGTTTAAATCCTCAGAAGCAGAGGACTTTTGCTTCTGCCACTTTTGTTTGCTGTCAAATTGCTTCCGCTTGGCACTTACCAATGCTGAATTGGGTGCATTTTCACATTGTGGCTTAATGTGACCATCTTCTCCACAGCGGAAGCAAAACCCTGGTTTAGGGCTGGAGACGCTAGGTTTTGGATTCTTACCAACCTTCTTTGGCCCATAGAGCTTTGGAGCTGGGCAGGCAGCAACCGGTGGTTTGACATTACACTGCTGTGCTGTCAAAGCTGAAAGCTGCTGTTGTATAGCTGCCATCTGTTGTGAGAGCCGTTTAGTCAGAGTGGTTAGCGCAGCACAGAGGTTAGTTTCTTCTCCAGTATTGGCAAACTGGGCATTAGTGGTGGCTTTCTGTTTTGTCGGTCCCAAATGCTGTTTCATCCTTAATGTCTTTGCTGCCTCTCTGTCCTCTTCAGTTCGAAGGAGTAATAGAAGCTCAGTAAATTTGGGGGGGTTGTGCTTCTTTTGCTTAAGTTGGAGTTCCGATATTAAATTGTTATCCCAACATCCCCTGCAGAATTGATTCAACAGTCTGTTGTCTATGTCTTTCTCTAAAACACCCCCTCTTTTTGCTGCATGCTGTAACACCACCTGCAGACGTTGCAAATAGGCCGAAGGCTTTTCCCCGCTGTCCTGGAAGGTGTCCATGAACTTGGCGTATAACTCATCTCCATCTTGCACAGTGCCATAGGCTGAGTCAAGTTGTTTCATATAGACCTCTGGTGGTGTGTCAAGGCTGAGATGCTTTACCATATTACAGGCAGGAGGCAGTAGACTGTCACGAATCAGTCTGGTGCGCTGCAGATCAGATATAGATGGATCTTTCAGGGCTAATTCGACCCCTGACCGCCATATATCATAATCTGTCTCTTGGATTGGCCTGGGCACTTTACCAGAAAACGCTCTCAGTCGATGGAATGCATGCAGCGAGCTGTCCCCACTCCGAACAACGTGTTCCACAACATAGCGTTGTACTTCAGGAGGGTTGAGATCAGCCGCTGGAATGGAGGCAGAATGCCTCTCTCCGCCGTGCGCTTCAGCACTACTGGTAACAGAAGGGGACTTAGATGGAAGAGGGGCTGGTAGTGAAGAAGGAAAGACTGAATCGGGAGGGTTTGAATCTTCTAGTTCTGGTTTTGCAACCACTGGAGTCTCTGGGTTGAGCTCTGCAAGGGACCGGCGTATCTGGGTCATCCCCTCACTGAGGACTTCTGCATAATCCCTCCCAGATAATTTGGCTATTCTTTTTAAGTCTGCCAAGTAAGTATTTGTCTTGGAACCACTAACTTTTGATGCATAAACTTCAGATAGACTTTCAATATGGAGTTTGTCACCTGAATCTGACATAGATGTGTGCGGTAGCAACTGAGACAACCGCGTTAAAGATAAACCCGAAGCGTACTCAGCGACTAGCATGTCATTAAATTCAGATCCTGGTGAATCTATAGTAACCTTGCGAGCTATGTCACCATACTGTTCAAGGAAAAGTACAACTTCATTAACTGAGTGCTCAGTTACTCCGTCAACTAAAACCGCATTTGGGATCTTAATGGCAAGTGTCTCAAAAACTTCCATTATGGGGAAAAATGAATTGGTGAGTTTGAATATACATTAATTACTAACCAAATCAGCTCCTGGCTGGTTCGCCAAGAAATGTAACACTGATGTAGCGCTAATGAGTTAATACAGGCTAGGGATTGAGTGTGATTTTGTGGTTATTATTAATCAGAAGATTTAGGAATGCTACTGGAGCTGATGGGCAGTAATTAAATACACACAACACAAAATGCTTTTGCAGGTACCATGTATTTAACCGAAAGCAAAGAAAATTAAGAAAAGAAAATGAAAGCTTAAATAATCATTCCTGCTGTAGCTATTTAATTAATAGAAAAACCCAGTGGGGGTGCACAAAAACAACTAAGCAAATTCTTCTGGCTTATACCAAGCAATATAGATTCTCAAAAAAAGTTCCCCATAAATAACATGTTAACATCGAAAACACTGATCCACATTGAAGTCCATGAGTTTTATCTGAATATCCATGAGAGATGTCCAAGCGCTATTGTCCATAAACGGGGGAACTGGTGTGTATGATTGTGGAAATCAGTGTATTCGGAAATTACGGGACAGAGCGTCGTCTTTGATAGCTTCCTACCAGTCCAGTGGAAGCTTCAATGCAGAATGAGTCCTGCTCCTAGCCGTTCATTGGCTCGCCATCCTTTTCCATACCCAAAAAAGGTTCACCTGGCCTGCATTAAATAAGGCCAATAAGAAATCACAAGAATAACATACAAAAATGTCAGCCAATTAAGCTAAATACATTAAGTTATTCTTGTTCCTGTGTACACAATTTATAAAAATAAACAAACAATATATTGGTTAAATATAATATTTCTAACCAATAAGGATTTAACTGAAAACATTTCAACTGCTACATGAGTCTGCATCTGTGTCTCTGTCTGTCGTGTGCTTCCTGTTTTATTTTGTAGGTCTGAGTCCTATGTCAGTGCGTTCAGCTTTGTGCTCTCCCTGTCTCGTCAGTGTAATCAGCGTCAGCTGTGTCTCCCAGCTGTTTCCTCTTCGTTCCGTTCACCTCTTGTATTTAGTGTGTGTGTCTTCCCCTACTCGGTGTCGCGTCGTTAACGTCTTCTACCCTCAAGTTAACTGTGTGTTCCGTCTACTAGCCTGCCTGTCTGCTTAGTTTATTTCTGTATTCTTAGTTTAGTTAAGTTTATGTTCCTTTTCTGCCCAGAAATAAAGCTGCGTGTTTTGAGTTTACATCTGCCTCATAGTCCTGTGTAGCCCAGAGTAATTTCCTGCACTTATTTCCTGCCATTGAACGCATCACAAATGCATGACTCCAACCAGTCTCATTCAATGGGTGGACTGGCTGATCGGAGAGATGCTCATTATAGAATGAAACTGGAATTGTGGTAACCTGGGAACCAGTATCCAGTAGACACGGGCAGTTGCAACCTGCAATGTTGACTTCTGCTGTACATCTGGATCCAACTAATCCTGGTGGTAATCTAGTGTGGATCTTTGTCTGCGACTTTGCACACTTGGCATGCTTTTTGTTCTCAGCGGGACAAGGTTGGTCCAGCTCAGCTCCTGTTTGCCCCTCAACAGGAACTGGACCTAGTTTAAATCCTCAGAAGCAGAGGACTTTTGCTTCTGCCACTTTTAATTGACTGTTTGTATTGCTACCAGCTGACCCTAATCGGCTGCTGCCGGTCCAAACAATTTGATTTTGATTTGACTGATAGTTGTTGAATAACAAATGTTGTGGAGCTACATAGTATGTATGTATGCATGTAGCAGTTGAATTGTTTTCAGTTAAATCCTTATTGGTTAGAAATATTATATTTAACCAATATATTGTTTGTTTATTTTTATAAATTGTGTACACAGGAACAAGAATAACTTAATGTATTTAGCTTAATTGGCTGACATTTTTGTATGTTATTCTTGTGATTTCTTATTGGCCTTATTTAATGCAGGCCAGGTGAACCTTTTTTGGGTATGGAAAAGGATGGCGAGCCAATGAACGGCTAGGAGCAGGACTCATTCTGCATTGAAGCTTCCACTGGACTGGTAGGAAGCTATCAAAGACGACGCTCTGTCCCGTAATTTCCGAATACACTGATTTCCACAATCATACACACCAGTTCCCCCGTTTATGGACAATAGCGCTTGGACATCTCTCATGGATATTCAGATAAAACTCATGGACTTCAATGTGGATCAGTGTTTTCGATGTTAACATGTTATTTATGGGGAACTTTTTTTGAGAATCTATATTGCTTGGTATAAGCCAGAAGAATTTGCTTAGTTGTTTTTGTGCACCCCCACTGGGTTTTTCTATTAATTAAATAGCTACAGCAGGAATGATTATTTAAGCTTTCATTTTCTTTTCTTAATTTTCTTTGCTTTCGGTTAAATACATGGTACCTGCAAAAGCATTTTGTGTTGTGTGTATTTAATTACTGCCCATCAGCTCCAGTAGCATTCCTAAATCTTCTGATTAATAATAACCACAAAATCACACTCAATCCCTAGCCTGTATTAACTCATTAGCGCTACATCAGTGTTACACCTGCATTTTGGGTCCTTCCTCCCTGCCTGCCTGCACACAGCCATGACAAGGGGTGACCAGAAATAAGCTGCTGTAGCCTGGCTTCCACAGCGTAGGGAAATGATTCTCCCTCATGCGCAAGCCACAGGTTATTTAATCTCAAAGCAGAGTCAATAATGACCTCCTGAAGCTCCTTGGGTGGGGCGAATGCTGCTGGATCCATAATCTGGCTGGTCTGTACTGTCACGGCGAATGGAGTGAGCCGTGTGGGGAAATAAATGAGGATCCACGCACAGGCACTCGCAGACCTTCACAGTAAAACAAGAAACAACTACACAAAAAACACAGACCAGACACAGAACTAAATCTACACTAAACATTAGACAGAAAACCTAAGAACTAATCCCATAACACAAATAAACAAAAACATAGAATTCCAATAACACTCAACAAAGCACAAGAGTCAGAATAATAATACAAAATACAAAATCAAACCAAAACATGAGAACTCAAAAAAACTGGGTTAAACTGACCCAGAATCTGCGAGAGAATTCAACATGAATGAACTTTATAAAACATGAACAATGAATCAATGGTACGGAAGTAGAGGAAGCAAGAAGAATGAGTAAAGTTTGCCTTATCTGACTGTTTTATTTCGCACAATGCGCCTTATGATCTACCTTCCTTTAGCATGTCCAGAAGTCCAACTTTTTGATGGTTAGCATCTTCCTCTGCCTTTTGGGTGCTGCAGCAGGTCCCTTTGACGGTGCAAAACATTTCATCGACATTGTTGTGTGTGTTGGGGAGAAAACTTACAAACATACAATACAGCACTTCAGAGTCACACTGCTAGCGATCGAAGATTTATGTAAATTTGACAAGCTGAACGCATTCTGTACTGTACAGGAGACATGGCACGGAGGAGATTGATTGACCATGGTCTAAAGCCGATCAGGACGTAGAACACAATGCGCTGTAACAAAAAAATTTATATATTTTTAAAAATTCTCTCTGTAGCTGTAAGGTTAGGTCCAGATACCTAGAGCCACAAGTGTTCAGGATGTAACTCAGTGACAGAAAGCTGTGTATGCTTATCAATAAATCATAATTAACTTGGAGTAACTGATGTTCTCTATTTATTAGTACAATGTAGTATCAGCTAAGAGCTGCTAAATGTCTTTGCAAGTCAAAAGACCTACACTCCAACAGTTTGGATCTTAATATTTAATGGGTTTGATTTTTTTAGTGTTTAGAATAGGGATGGGTATCGTTTAGGTTTTATCCAATACCGGTGCCAAACCGGTACTTTTGAAACGGTGCCGGTGCTTAAACAGTGCTCAAACCGGTGCGTAAAGAATGGAGAACACAAACTTTGTCCAAAAACCTCTCATGTTTAGCTGTTTTATTGTAAAAAGATAACAATATTAGCCTTTTCTGCAGCTATAGGGAATATATGGTATCACTCTTGGCTGGAAGCAGCACTTAAACAATGGAAAAAACACAAACTTTGTCCAAAAACCTCTCCTGTTTAGCTGTTTTCTACTTTTTCTTTGGTCATTTTAGCCTTTTTGGCCAGGGTGAAGGGAGTATCTGCCATCCAACAAGAAGACAACTATGTAACTACGATGTTGTTTGCTAGTTCACCTTACATGCATTAATGTAATAACGTGGTTAGCCTACTCAACGTAAATTACACATGAACAACATTAAGCTACTCACGCAGAGAAGAACAGCTGCTGCTGCCGTCATCATGCGTCATCATTTCTGCTACACTGGCAGGGTTAGGGGCCAGGACTCTCCACTTCGGGTTCTTGGGGGATGTTGCTAATTCCGGGTCTGATAACAAGCACCACACCGGCAGTAGATGTGCTCGGTGTGAGGTCTTGCAGCAAGCTATCAAATACGGTGCATTTTTCGGCTTTTAAAAAAATGCTATGCGTCGCCAGGTGTTTCATCAGATTCGAGGTGTTACTTCCTTTGCACAGTATCACCTTAAAGCACTTGTTGCAGGCTGCTGAGTTTGCATATTTTGCTGAGAAGTACAGCCACACTTTTGACCGCTTCACCTTGGGCATTTTTAATCTGTAGCTCTGCTCTAAAAGAACGTGTCTACCTACTATCCTTGGAAAGGTAAAATGATTGGCTAGAATCCAAAGTGTATGACATCTCAGGGGAAAAAGGGCACCGAAATGTGCGCTGCTTTTCGGTCTGGTTACTACCGTTTATGTCAGAACTGGTGCCATAATGGCACCGGATACCGGTACCCATCCCTATAGTTTAGAACGAGCTCATTTGACCTTTGCTAAATATTCTAGCTTTCAGACATGTGCTTATGAGACAAGTGTAGCTTTTGAGCAGGGTGACCATTTTCATTAGCTCTTTGATTATTGGACAAAATATTCTCTGTGGGAAGTAAATATTTTTGATACATGTATGTTTTATTCAGTGAGATAATATCGACACACTTTCATCCCTTTTATGATTTTTAAAGTGCAGTTGCAAACATTAAAACACTAAAACACGTCCTGAATTCCAGTCTCGTTTCACTCTGTGTTACCAATGTGTAAATTATTTTAGTACTTGAAACTGTATTTAATCTGTTTTTGGCAAATTAATTCAACTCAAAATGTAAGTGTATGGACGAGACAATAAAGTCTGTAACCACAACTCTACAACCATGCAAAAAGAAAAATTACACAGTGTTGCGGTCCTGGGTAGGTGACCCAGGGTTTTGTATTTTGAAATTATTGTATAGTCTTCGTCTTACACTCTTCTTTGACGGGATGAAACCACCAAACTATTCTCAGAGAGAAAGTATCTGACTCAAAAGTAGAAGAAAGAAAAGACAAGCAATAAGGAGGGTGGGGAAACAGAAACCTCTGAGTGTATTGAATGCAGATGGGCTGAAATGTTGTTATTATACACAAATAATAGATAAGAGGCTCATTTTAAATCAGTTTATAGTAAAAGGAAAGAAAATCACCTTGATAATATAATCTCAGTTCTTTTTGGGGTTTTTTTTTTTTTTGCTGTTGTTTTTCACAAATAACACAATCTGAAGGTGGATTGCTTGGCACTTGGAATGGTCTGTCTCTGCACAAAAAAGTATTAAACTGACTTTTTTCCCCCTTCATTGGAATTGACTGACGTACCACTTGTTTTAGTGATACAGGCTGTAATGAAAAACATTTATTTTCTAAATGGGACTCCACAGCCACAGGGCTGGCCCCTGGCTAAGTGGCTTTATTCTCCTGCTTTGTCAGAGTGATGAAATTGCAGTTGCTTTGCAGGTCTCCATTCAGAAGTCACTACGAGGCATTATGAGCAAAATGTTTTCCAGTCATAGAGGGGTCAAAAGCCATCCGTATTTATTCATGAGGCACTGGGGGAGTGCTCTGTCGCGAATGCTGGCCTGTTTTAAGGGCTGGATTAGACTGCACTTTCAGAGGCCCTTTTTTAACAATGCCTCTGCCTTCTGTATTGAACTGCTATTCCATAATGTAATTTACCTGCTCATGCTGTGCAAAGATTGCAGATGCACAAAAGGTTTAGACACTGAGAGCAAAACAGAAATGGCAGTGAGACCAGTGCTTCTGCACTCCACTGAAAGGATGGAGTGCCCTCTCTTGGCTCAATATGAGATTTATTTCCAATTTTGAAGGTAAACAGTACAATATGCATCACCATAATGTGACTAAGCTTTTTGGGGGATTTTTTTCTCAACTTTGCTTTGAATGTTTTTACAAATAGAGATATGAAGTTTAGTTTTAAAGTGAGGACAGACATTAAGGACACTTAGAAGCTAGGAAACATCATTTGTTTATTGAGACAGTTGAAATAAAACAGTCACAGTTTCTTAATAAATTCATTATGTAACAGTCGGGATGCAATAATTAAACACTGTTGATTAACAATGGGTCAATTGACGACATGATCGAAAAGCTGAGTTCAGTCATGTGAATTTGTCATTGTAACACATAGAAGGCTCTCCAAAGCTGCTTCTTGGCGTCACATCAAGCAAGAGAAAAACCTTAACAGCAGTGCAGTGTTGCTGAAAAGCTATTCAGACCTCAGGGTAACTGCAGGACTAGCAGTTATCTGCAGGTTATTCAACAGAAGGACCTCTTTCAGAATATTCACCGTCATGTGGTCGTTCTCAAGAAGTATCGATTCATTCTTGTGCATACAGAATTGTTCATTTGGAATGCTGAAGCCAATTTTTTAAAACCGTAGCAGTAACTGATCTTTCTCAGCATGCCAGTGTATTCCATTAAATCAGATTCTCAGCTTGTCTGAAATAAATAAATAAATAAATAAATGTAACAAAGTGGTGGTTGGGCAAGCGTTTCCTTTAATGGCAATGCAGCACTTTTCAGCCTTATGTGAGCGCGGCTTAATCACTTGTAAGACTTGAGTGAGTGTGTGTTAATAAACATTAGGCTGTCTCTCTTCCCTCGGTGATTAGTAGTTTATGTGCTTGGCTCTCTGCAGGCTGAAGTCACAGTCCTGAAGATTGATGGAGGGCCATGCTATTCAAACAGCAGGCATTGCTGAGACAGAAGCTCTTCGTTTTGGGCAGCCTTGCTATCGGAAGTGTCCTCTATCTCGTGGCCAGGGTTGGGACTTTGGATAGGTAAGTCATGGCGGGTATATTTTAAAACATACATTGCCTTAATTTAAAGCAACTTGCATTACAAACTTTAGTGTTCTATACTTTTTAAACCAATCACAGTGTATTCCAGAAACATTTCTGTACTTTATAAAATCTTGAAGTATTTATGCATTCATAGACATGCAACTTGGCAATGTGTAGCTTTGACAGGTACACATTTAAATCATTTTTTATCCTAAAATGGAGGTTGTGAAGTTCTCCTGACTGAGGCAGATTTTCTGCTTTAGATTAAATGAGAGAAATTCTTCAGTATTTTCATTTCTTGAGGTGAAATTTTTACAGTACTTAGTGCCATCAGTTATTCTAAAAACAAACAAGTCATATATCTGGTATATGCACTGCTGTAGTCATCTTTATTGACAAAGATGTGGTGCTCGCAATTTTGCATGTTGAAAAGGTGGTGTGGTGTGAGGACTTGGGTATGCATAAGAGAAATGGCATTCCAAAGAAATGAATACCATAGTTGATGAGGAACTAACCATGAACCAGTTGAGGGATCTGTTAGACACAGACTGTATGTAAAATATGAATGCAGCGTTCAAGTCTAAAAAGTGGAGACAGTTCCTTAAACCTGCATAATGGCCAGCAGGGGGCAGCAGCTTTGGCAGTTTATGGCTGTTTGTGGTTACTACTCAGTGACTCACTATACTTCCTTGTTTTAAAAAAAGGGTTTTGGTGACAGTGAGAATATTCAGTTCAATACCCCAGAAACAGGACAAACCAGTGGGTGACTTTATGCTTGCTGTGTCCTTGGTGCTAGGACGAGTCTGCTGTGGTGGCGCAACTCACAGTACTTTAAACATCTGCTGCAAAAGCCTTAGTCTTAACATACCGCAGGCTTTTCAGAGGTCTCAGAAGGTCATAGATGTTTCAGGATGTTTCTTTGCATTAGCTTCAGAGAATTGTTCCATTAATAATAAGTTTTACATTCAAGTAGCTTATTTAGTTAAGATTGAAGTGATAAATGTATTCTATGAGCGATAAAATTCCTTATAGAATGAGATACAAAATAAGATAGATGCGTTCTTTTCCTGTGTTTCAGGCTACAGCCCATTTGCCCAGTTGACAGCAGACTGTCCACCCCTGAACCAGAGCAAATTCCTCTCCGCACTCTGCAGTTTAAGCGTGGCCTCCTACATGAAATCCGTAAGGGCAATGCCACCAAAGAGCAAATTCGCCTGCACAACCTGGTCCAACAACTGCCTCAGGCCATTATCATCGGGGTGCGTAAAGGTGGCACCCGTGCCCTGCTGGAAATGCTCAACCTGCATCCAGCAGTTGTCAAGGCTTCACAAGAGATCCACTTCTTTGACAATGACCAAAATTACGCTCGTGGCATCGACTGGTACAGGGGGAAAATGCCCTTCTCCTTCCCTCATCAGATCACCATTGAAAAGAGCCCCGCTTACTTCATCACAGAGGAAGTCCCTGAACGGATATTCAAGATGAACTCTTCCATCAAGCTGCTGATCATCGTGCGCGAGCCTACCACCAGAGCTGTGTCGGACTATACCCAAGTGCTGGAGGGCAAGGAGCGCAAAAACAAGACCTACCACAAGTTTGAGAAGCTGGTCATTGACACCAACACCTGCGAGGTGAACACGAAATACAAAGCAGTCCGGACCAGCATCTACACCAAACATTTGGAGCGTTGGTTGAAGTACTTTCCCGTGGAGCAGTTTCACATTGTGGATGGGGATCGCCTTATTACAGACCCGCTGCCAGAGCTGCAGCTTGTTGAGCGCTTCCTTAACCTCCCCTCCAGGATCAGCCAGTATAACCTGTACTTCAATGCCACCAGGGGATTTTATTGTCTGCGATTTAACATTGTCTTTAACAAGTGCCTGGCAGGCAGCAAGGGCCGCACCCATCCGGAGGTGGACCCATCAGTAGTGACTAAACTGCAAAAATTCTTTCATCCCTTCAATCAGAAGTTTTACCAGATCACTGGTAGGACATTCAACTGGCCATGATGAGCTCAAACTCCTCTGATGAGATTCTTTGAATTGGGGTTTATTTAAAAATGCCAAATTCTGAGACCTCGAAAGACATTAATAGCACTTTGATGGCATTTAATACCAGGATGACAGTGTGACCAAATATAAAAGGAACTTGATGTAAATTTCTTTTCAAATGTGTGAAAGAAAAAAGAACAAAATAGTTTCATGGTTTGACTAAAAGCTGCAGTTCAAAGCATTTGATCTTGCAAATGAACTCACTTGTCTGTCAATGTTTTCCCCATGTAGAGAAAAAAACAGTGCTGAGCTGTGTGATTAACTAAAGAGATTATTTTTAAGAGATTATCAAACACTGACATTCGTGCTGTTAAGATAAGCTATAAGTGTGATGCTTTTTTTCATGAAAAAACACCTTCAAAACCGAACAGAAAAAGTTAATCATTCCTTATCGTGGTGTTTACCTGGCCAAAACTGCATGTAAAATCCAGTTGCCAGTATAACACAGTAGACTTTTGTGTTTGCTCATTGTGTTTTATTTAACGCCTGCTGTGATCAGTCCTTTAGAACAGCGGTCCCCAACCTTTTTTGCGCCACGGACCGGTTTATGCCCGACAATATTTTCACGGACCGGCCTTTAAGGTGTCGCAGATAAATACAACAAAATAAAACTAGTACCGGTACCGAAAAAAAGAAGATTTATTCATAACACACGTGAAAAGACCCAGGAAAACCGAGTTAATGATAAAAACGATAACAAAATAATGCTGAAAACCGATAAAAACCCTGAAAACCATACATTTCACACCTGAGCCTCAACACTCGCGGTCCAGTACCAAATGACTCACGGACCGGTACCAGTCTGAGGCCCGGGGGTTGGGGACCGCTGCTTTAGAAGGTGGCCTCCTTTAGTTTTTAACATAATACCTAGTCTGTAGAACAGATTGGCTTATCAGAATAGTTATAAGTGTTGCAAGCTTGGCTGTCACCATGTCCAAAACCTTTAAAGCATTTAAGACTTGAGCTTGTGTTTATAAATGTAAGTATACTGTTCTTTTCCCCTACTGCTTTCTCATTGGGTTACCAACACTTAGTGAAGAAAAGAAGGTGTCCTCTGATGACTCATGTCAAACCAGCTGTTTGTTCTATGCTGATTTTTTTTAAAAAAGGAAATCTGTTCTGTGCAAATATTCATTCTGTATCATAAGTGTGTTGTTAAATTAATAGAATGTGTAAACATTTGTGAGAGGATTTCATGTGTATTGGTGTATTTTAATATTCTTTTTGAGGGTAGTAGATCAGAAATAACTGACTTGCAGACTTACACCGTGGTTGTAATTCTGAGTGGTGGAAAGAAAGAAACTTAGTGGGGTACAAACCAAAACCACCATCGGTGTCTCCCTGAAGAAATGTTGATGAGATGAGATGAGATGAGATGAGATAGCCTTTATTTGTCAGTTGAAGGTCTTTTGCCCACAACCGAGATGACAGACCTTGCCGACCGTATACAATACAAACATCACATTGGGGAGACAGGTCAGGCCAGGTAGCAAGCAAAAAAATCATCGAAATGTGCAACACAAAAGGATAATGCAGGAATGCACAGGTATCAACACACCATAACACAATAAACACAAACAAGCAACATGGGAAATGTTCTATTGATTCATGTTTCTGGACACAAACGTCCCTACATTATTTTCATATCCCTGAATGTAATGTTTAATCTTGCTTTCATCAATATTTTTTAAAGCAAATAAGTCTGCATTTGGAAAATGGAAGGGCAGTGGAGCAAAGAATTTACACACACACCCAAGTTTAAGTCATATATATCAGAGATTTCTACATTAGCATCAATTCTTCAAAAATTCATTCGGTTACGTTAAGGCACTAAAAACGACAAAGACTAGGTCTAGACACTACAGTTGCTACAGTACAGACTTTGAGTTTCATTAACGTCTGATTTGGTTCCAAAACAAAATAACCCTGTCTTTAGAATAACTTAGCATGAAAACAGGATTCAGAAACAGCTAACCCAGTTCTGTCCAAAGTTCACAATATGGCTACATTAAGGGGCATGAATAGAATAAGAGACTACCAAAATAGTTTTTGGTAAAAAATGTTTCATCATCATTTACAGTTTGCCTTGTACCTGAGCAATACTGTACAGGATTACTGCTGCACAAAGAATCTGGAACCACTCTCAAGCTATGAGAGGATTCTGTCTGCCATGATTTTCTTTAAGTGGACATTTCCCCAACTTTCACTATATACATATATAATGTTCAGACATCAGATTTGTTAAAATGTGGTCTGGTTCTCAAAAGTCTTCCACTCAGATATAGCTCCATAACAACACTATAACTGTGGAAAAACCGAAGAACTGATTAGTACTCATGTACAACCTGATAAGTTAACAGCTCCAGCTCTGTCCATGTGCAAATCTGTACTGGCTTTTTTTGGTATTACCCTCTTAAAATTCCTTTAAAGCTCAGCATAAAATCAGGGCATTGCCCAAAAATGACTCTCGGGGTAAATATAAATATCAAACCAGGTGAAAACTGACGAAAAACAAAACCAATTAAACAACCCTCCTATTGTTTAATTCCCAAACTATGAAATTGCTCTCGACAGGGCGTCAGCGATGACATTTTCCGTCCCTTTCTTATGTTTGATTTGCAGGTTGAAATCTTGCAAAAGAAGGGACCAACGCATAAGTCTCTGATTTGAGTTTTGCATCTGGGAGAGAAACACCAATGGATTGTGGTCAGTGAACACTTGAACAGGGATAGAGCTGGATCCGATATACACCTCGAAATGCTGCAGGGCTAACAACAAGGCAAGGGCTTCCTTTTCAATAGTGCTGTAGTTAATCTGATGTTTGTTGAATTTTTTGGAAAAATAACAAATTGGGCGATCCACGCCGCGATGGTCTTCCTGCATAAGGACAGCTCCTGCACCAGCCGCACTAGCGTCAACCTCGAGCTTGAAAGGGGACATGAAACAGGGGAACTGCACAGTAATGCTTTCGCAGACTCGAAAGCAGTCTGACAAACAGGCGTCCACACAAAAGGCTTCACCGGACTGATCAAATCGGTGAGAGGAACGACAACAGTGGCAAAGTTCTTACAAAAACCTCTGTAATAACCACACATTCCTAGAAATCGGCGCAGCGCCCTTCTCGTTTGTGGGACTGGAAACTCAACGATCGCCTGTATTTTCGCAGTCACCGCCAGTACCTGTCCCTGACAGGTGGGTCAGAGACAGGTTTGTTGGGCAATACTTCAGGTAATGGAGTTAACAAATCCATATTTGTTACAGCCATAAATGTATCTAATTCTATTGCATGGTAGTAAGAAATGAAAGAATGTAACGGATAAAGCAGTGGAACTGAATTTTATGAAGCGCGTTTTTACCATGTTTCACACATCCTTATGAGTCCACTTTTCCCATCCTCTGGGTTGAATGGGACTCCTCGCGGTGGGGTAAGTGGCCTACCGAAGTTGTCTAACCCGCCCCTCCCCGCCGAAGTTGCGCCTCCCATTCAGCGACTTTCCGCCGTGTGTAATTATGTGTTGATGCCGTCTATCCCATCTTCTGTCTGCTGAAGCAAATTCAAACCAACTTTTTATTTCTAGAGGCACTTTTAAAATGGCTTACACGACCGCAGGCGGGACCAAGAAGAAGGTCTGCTACTACTACGACGGTATGGGACATCCTGAGCGTGTGAATGGGCAGCCCAAACTGAGCCATCTGGCAGGCTAACGCTAGCCAGCTAGTCAGTGTAGCTGCTGGTGAATGTATACTGTTTAACACTAGCAAGCTAACGAGTAGGCGCTAATGACCATCGTTTGAAAGGTCTCCGCGGTGCAAAGAGAGTATTCGTGTGTTTACTATTATGAGTAAAAGTAAAAAAAAAATCACCTTACTTCAACCGAGTCAGAGAAAAGAGGAGGGCTTCGGTTAAATTAATGTTGAGAATTTGCGACACAAGCACTCATTGTCACGATTGTATAACTTATAGTTGCAGACGTAGATCGGGCTTTGTGCACCGCGTTACCTCTGTTAAATCAAAAATGATTAGGAACTGATGAGTCGTCGTCAGAGTTACATTCGTAAAAATAATGAAGCAAAATGTGCCACTGTTACACAATTAAGTGCTCAGGCCTTATTGGAGCGTATCACCGTGTTGTCTAACATCACTCTCTCTCATAAGAGAAACCCCTTATTTGTATTCCTCATGTACAAGGAACATAGTTACAGTATCTTGTCAGAATTTTGAAGAGACTTGCAGTAAAAACTAACTTTGTTCACATATAGCCCTGCATTCAGTTTACATGTACTAGAACTAGAACCGTGCATTCAGTTTTCATCTGAATATTTAACAGTCAAATGCTGTGTTATTGTTGTTTTTACGTTGCTTTTTATTTCTCACTAAACACAACAACCCAGTATTTTTTTTTCTCTTTTCTACTTTGCGTGCTATTTCTCTGTTCAACCTGAAGTTGCATTTGTTCTTGCGCCCATGTCCTGGGAAGGTGGCTACAGCCCCATGAACTTTATACCTTTTAATAATATTGGCAACTGAGATCAGCAGTACATTCATAGTCTGAAGGAGGTGTAGTGAGCTATTGTAGGATAACTGCATGTGCAGGTAAAATTGAAGTAAACATCACTGTTTGACCTGCACAATCTTGTGATCTACTTCTTGGTGGTAAGCATCCATAGTTTTTCAGTTACATTAAAAATGCTTGAATTGTACGTATGGTATTACACCGTGAATGATGTTGCTGTTGTTCCCCACTGTTGTTGTGTTAAGAAAAACTCGGTTTTCCCTTTGCTTTTCTGTTATTTGCTGTTCTAGCATTATGTTTGTGTCATGCTAGTTGCTAACTTAGCAGCCACAGAATACCTCAAAGATGTAAAACAGTTAATACCTTAACATATGGGGGTTTCATTTGGTCTTTTTGTTTGTGGTCAGGATTAGAGCAGGAACAGCCAAGAATTAAGAAGGGGGGGAGAAACACAGTACACAATTGGCAGGTTGTCAATTTTGATGAAAAGTACAAAATGTGCTGTTTTTATAGAATGTGTAAATAAGTGTAAAATCTCTTTTGTTGCTCAGACAGAACCTGAAAAGCATCCATTTTTATTTTCATTCGCAGCTTAAATTAATAATTATTATCGGATGGAAATGTGTTTCTTATCTTGTTCCTTTTGTCTTTGCAGGTGACATAGGAAATTATTACTATGGACAGGGACACCCCATGAAACCACATCGTATCCGGATGACCCACAACTTACTTCTGAACTATGGACTGTACAGGAAGATGGAGGTCTATGTATGTTTTCCAAGCATGTGACACTAAGCATACCATAGGTTCTGGCCTTCCTTGTTGTAGTTTCCAACCAGCTTGGAATGTCTTGTGTTTCAGAGGCCACACAAAGCCACTGCAGACGAGATGACAAAATATCACAGTGATGACTACATCAAGTTCCTCCGATCCATACGACCAGACAACATGTCAGAGTTCAGCAAACAGATGCAGAGGTGTAAGTCATTGTGTCCTCTTTGGGACATTACAGAATTTTGTGTACTATTCCAAGTACGAAATACAAGGAGCTCCTCTGCCCTTCTGTTTCCATTCATACTGCTCAAACAAAATTTTGAACACCTTCCTATTTTTTGGTTTCCTATTTATTTATGTATTTATTTACTCTGCAGTCAATGTTGGGGAGGACTGTCCAGTATTCGATGGCTTGTTTGAGTTCTGCCAACTGTCTGCTGGTGGTTCGGCTGGTAAGTCGTGCTAATGATGAATCAGATGTTGCTAAGCGGTCATATAAAAGGTCTTGATAAGTCAGTTGAGTCAAGCAATCTGAATATTTATGTTAAAGATATACTGTGACACAGTTTTATTCATTCTGTTGCAACTCTGGAGGTGATAAATAGTCTGTAGTAGGGTTGTCAAAAAATAGATACTCAGATCCTAACTGACACTAAAACTGACGATTGGATTAGTTACTCATTTATAGCAGTATCAGTACCCACAGTACTGTCTTTGCATCTGCTAGTTGACACACTACTTCCCATAGAACCACAGCAGACAAGCAGGAACATGCACCACGTGATGACATTCACAACACTCACAATATTTTGTGTGGAACATCAGGAAGTCATTGAGCTCCTGTTTCAGCAACATTAGACCTATCTGTAACATTAATAGACACTGCCAATTTAACAGAATAACACAATTATTTGTATCTAAAAAGTCTTGTGGTTCTCAGTCATTTCTACATTGTCTTTGGAAGGATAATATTCCTAAAGACATGACTGTCTTTGGAATAAGAGGTCAGGATTGAATTCCCTACAAAAATGAATCCTTATCTTGTGTACCTTTGTGAACCACCTTTGTAATCCTGAGGATTTGGTGGGACTCCTGAAGTTCTCTCACTAAACCCCAAATCCTGCTTTGTGGTACAAGTTACAAGCACTGTGTTTGTTGACAAGTCATCAACCAGAGTAGAATGAAACATGATCTGTATAGTTAGCACCAACCATCTTTATAAATAGTCCTCTATAAAAGAACAGACAGAAAGCTGTAATTGCTCATGTAGGACCTCATTACTGTCAGTCAAATCCTTGAGAAACAAAGTCAGTGCAGTGGTCATTAGACTGAGGCAGCAAATTCTTTTTATTGTCACCTGTTCCCAGAGAGCACAGTTACAGGAACAAGTTCTTGGCTTTCAGTTGTCCAGCTGTTTCAGTGCCAGCCTTGATTAAACATTTTTCCGGTTATGACAACAAAGTTAGACTAAGTGACTTATTGATTAACTCATCAGATATATATCAGTTTCTTTACAAACTGCATAATCAAACATGTTTCCTGTTGTGTACAGCTGGCTCAGTGAAGCTGAACCGACAGCAGACAGACATTGCAGTGAATTGGGCAGGAGGACTCCACCATGCAAAGAAATCGGAGGCCTCAGGGTTCTGTTACGTCAATGACATTGTGCTGGCCATCCTGGAGCTGCTCAAGTGAGAATATTTCCCGCTTTGTTTCCCATCTACATATAAAAATTCATTAAATGAAAGCAGGTGAAAGACCCATTTCTCACAGCATTGTTTCTATGCAGTGTTTGTACTCATCCGAGCTCTGTCTGTGGCCCTTTTTACCAGGTACCACCAGAGGGTGCTGTACATCGACATAGACATCCACCATGGAGATGGAGTGGAGGAGGCCTTCTACACAACAGACAGAGTTATGACTGTGTCCTTCCATAAATATGGGGAGTACTTCCCTGGAACTGGTGACCTTCGGGTGAGCCTTACACTCTTCCTTCAGCTGGTTACTAAGAAGTCATAATTTCTTAATTGAAAACAGCAAAATCTGTATGATGATATCATAGGATAGTTTTGCATTTGTGTGAGTATTTATTTTTTGTTTTTGTTCATGGAAAGATATAAGGGCTTTGTTAATTTGGTGCAGCTAACACATGCATTTGCACACTGCTGAGGAGTCTATACTTGGAGATTATTCAGTATGCACTTTTTTGTCTTTTTTACCTTTAGGATATTGGAGCTGGAAAAGGCAAATATTACGCTGTCAACTTCCCACTGCGGGATGGCATAGATGACGAGTCATATGAGCAAATCTTCAAGCCTGTGAGTTCCACAAATGCTTGTTTTGCACTGCAAATATAACTGACCCTTTAAAAGTCACAGCACTTCGTTTTTTCGCTCTTCCCAAATGAACTGATCCAGAAGGAAATGATTAAATAGTAATATATATATAATTTAGGGATGTCCGCAACTAGTTGCCCAGCTGACTACTCGTCGCTGTCGTCACTAGTCAGTACCAGACTTGCTAGTCTAATTGTTATACTTGTTAAAATTTTAATTGATGCCCAATGCTGCCATCTGCCACCAGGTGGCAGCATTGGGCAATCTGCTGTTGCGTTTCCCAACAGCAGATTGTTGTTGGGAAACGCCATGAATCTATCAATCTAGACCAGTGTTAGGCAAGGTCCAGGCCTCAAGTGCCGGTGTCCTACAGGTTTTAGATATCACCCTGGATCACACCTGAATCACACTACCAGGCCTCTAGAGAACTTCAAGACATTTTGAGGAGGTATTTTAGCCATTTAAATCAGCTGTGTTGGATCAAGGACACAACCAAAACCTGCAGTACACCGGCCTTTGAGGCCTGGAGTTGCCTACCCCTGATCTAGGCTAACGTTATTAGAATGAGATCGCGGATACAACTGGAGGAAATTAGCTTTCTCTGACAGGATGCAATAGGGTGATGAGTTAGATCATTTGGGACAACTTCAGAGTAGAGTCAACGCTCCTCCATATTGAAAGGAGATGGCTAAGGTTGTCGCCTCCAGGGTAAGGTGTTCCAACTGGGCGTTTATCTGGGACATGCTTGAGATATTACGTCTGGGAATGGCTAAACGTTTCCTGGATACGCTGGTGGAGGTGGTGAGAGGGAGGTCTGGGCTTCCCTGCTGCTTCCCCCACGACCCAACTTTAGATTGTCTTAGTTTTGTTTCCTAGTTTTAGACTAGTCGGGCAGTCTAAGTTTTTTTTCCCACGACTAGTCGACTAGGAAATTGATCACCAGGAACATCTCTAATATAATTAATAAATAAATATATTGCTGGGGGGAAAAAAACAACAGATAAAATATTGTATTTTCAAAGGCAAACCAATAGAGAATTACCATGTTGTCTTTTAGCTCACTGTTCTGATTTTAATTGTAGCTACAGCAGGCAATTCAAATCTAAAGTACTGTAGTCACATAGGAGACAGACAGCTACTCTTGTTTTTTTTTATTGATGCTTGCAGCTGGCACTCGGTAACATTTATAGGTGTAAGTATTTTCTATTCTTCTTTTCAGATGCACAATTTGTGTATCTAGTGTGAATCTATTGAAACAGCGTGCCAGCAGAAGCATTACAGTGCAATAGTAGTGACATGTTTTTATCCTGTGACACAGCGTAAGTCAAATATTAGCATAAAATTAGCTTAGGCAGTGTTTTCACAAGCATGTTGTTGCAAAATTCTGTGCTTTATCGGAAGATGTTGAAGCAGCCCCCTTCTTAGATACAAAATTTGTGTTGCATGGCTCTTGCTCTTAGACGCACACGGGCTTGTGTCGTCATTATGTTTAACAGAAATTATAGTGCTTCCTTACGTCTAAAGAATTAGAGATAAATATAAAGGTGTTGACAAGGAGTCACAGATTTTTCTACTTTGATTGTGTAGGTGATGGCTAAGGTGATGGAGATGTACCAGCCCAGTGCTGTGGTTCTTCAGTGTGGTGCAGACTCTCTCTCAGGAGACCGCCTCGGCTGCTTTAACCTCACCATCCGAGGTAAACATACACAGTACAGTAATGCTGAATGGTGTAATAAAGTGATGTCACAAACCATACTGAATGTCTTGCATTTTGTGTGTTTTTCCTGGGTTTTTTAATCCTAAAAGGGCACGCCAAATGTGTGGAATACATCAAGTCCTTCAACCTGCCACTGCTCATGCTGGGTGGAGGAGGATACACCATTCGAAATGTGGCCCGATGCTGGACCTATGAGACAGCTGTGGCTCTGGACACTGACATCCCTGACGGTTAGTCACTTTTTCCATGTCAGTGAATGACTGTAGTTAAAATTGTCTTGGATTTCTTTGCTTTCTTTGTTATACAAGAAAGAAGAAAAAAGCTAAGTGGCAATCTGGTTTACCGAACCGGCACTTAATAGGTGTCCTACATTAATAAAAAGAGCGATTCGTTTAACTCGCCACATCATTGAGGTGACCAGGGTTGTTCTTTGTCACTGACTCTTTTCATAGCTTCAATGAACACAATTTCTAGGTGCAGCCCAGAGTTAGAGGTGGTCTCAGAATAACCTCTCTGCTTTTTGCAGACGATGTGGTTTTGTTCATTTCATCAAGCTATGACCTCCAGCTTGCACTTGGGTGGTTTGCAACTGAGTTTGAAGTTAGTTGAGATGAGAACGAGCACCTCGAAGTCTGACTCCATGTTTCTCAGGCGGAATTGAATTGAAAATTGAACTGATGGTTGGACAGATCCAAGATGGTTAACACACACATACAGTCCATATGGTTAACTTAAATTTGGGTGCTATTTATTTAGGGCAGCAGTGCTTTATAGCCTTGTTGAGTAGTTGTGCACACCACTTAACTGATATATTATCTAATTATTACTTAAAGTAGAGCCTGCTGAGGCTGAAATAATCTGGGTGTATAAAGACCTCTATAGCCTTCTCTTGATCTCTGTGTGAAGTTAGAGACCCCAGACTACATTAGCAGTTACTAGCTTCTTAAGAATTGGTGCCAGAGGAGTGTACTATGCTTGCCATAGACAAGCTTGACTCAACAAAGCCTAAAAAACAAAATAAATATCACTGCAGGACCATATGTATATTCTTTTTAAATTTTGCAGGTATAGATCAAATAAGTGGAGCATGTCAAACAGTGATGCTGGTCATTTAAAGTTTAATGTGTGTGTCTGTAGCCTGCAGTGTGAGGCTTGTTGGAGGTGATGGAGTTTTTAGTTAACTTCACCTTAGGGAAGGGCCAACCTGCTTCCTGCCTTTGCTCACAAGGAGCTGAGTCAGCAGACTGTCAGATTTCCACATAAAGAGGGGGGATGTAATTAGAGCGTGGAATGGGACAGCAGTTCTCTTAACGGGATTTCAACACATTAACTTACCTCCCTACACATTTCTCTTCATCTTGCCCTCACTCATGATCAGTGTAGGTTATAAAGTTTCAATAAATCTTAACAGGTGTGGTAGCACCCCTTTTTCTTTTAACGTGATTCCTCATTTGACAGATTTTCTCCAGCAGTTTTTTTTTTCTCATCTCAACGATGTTTCTGTTGTAGAACTGCCATACAATGACTACTTTGAGTACTTCGGGCCTGACTTCAAGCTCCACATCAGCCCCTCCAACATGACCAACCAGAACTCACAGGAATATATGGACAAAATCAAGTATGTCAAATGTGAAACTATTTGTTTTCTTTCTAGAACTGCCAGAATTGCAAGCCTAGAACTGCTGGAGATTTGGAATAATTGTGGAAAAAGAATGTTATTGACAAGTTAAAAATACATTTTGGACAGTGTGGTATTAGTTTAATTAAAATACAGAAGGAATGAAAACAGATTGAACTTAGAAAGCTGACCTCACAGTTGGCTAACTAATAAATGAATTGTTGTATAAGTTAGATAGTCAATGTCCACAACTGGACCTGCAGCTTCTCCACTGTCCACGCTGCCCCACCTCAGTCCGTAGCCCTTCACCTCCTCTGCGCTGCTTCTCAGGCCTGAAACCCACCCTGAGAGCCATCCAGTTCGGTGGCTGTGCTCCAGATTTGACTCTTTATTTGCTCAGATTAGTTCTCCACCCTCTGGATTCTCTGCTCATTTCATTTCCCCTGCTTCTCCGTACAGCCAACAATCTGCCCAGTACTCCACACATTCAGACACGCTCTCCACACTCTGACGCCTCTGCCTGGCAAAACATCTATCACCGACCCATTCAGTTCTACAGTCATTATTCCCCTTATATATTAATCTGTCAGTCAACTCTAGTTAACTGTACTTATATCAGCCTTCATCTCAATTCAGCTTTTTCAGTTCTATTCTGTTCTATTTATCACTGAAACACAACAACATCGATTTGAAGTTCTTTAAGACCCACAATAACAGGCAGAAAACGTTGACTTGCTATGAGCAAGCAGCAGTGGAAAGGAAACAACCACCTTCACATTACAATGTCAAAATGTTGC
Organism: Aulonocara sp. 'chitande type north' Nkhata Bay; assembly: GCF_057382095.1. Taxonomy (NCBI): domain Eukaryota; kingdom Metazoa; phylum Chordata; class Actinopteri; order Cichliformes; family Cichlidae; genus Aulonocara; species Aulonocara sp. 'chitande type north' Nkhata Bay. Next base: position 31,546,727 of record NC_141358.1, on the reverse strand, counting down.
TAGGCTAGAAAAGTGATGTACAACAATTGATTAATAAAGACATTGAAATGCAGATGATCAGTATGTGACTTTTCAGGCAGCGGCTGTTTGAGAACCTGCGGATGCTGCCTCATGCTCCAGGGGTTCAGATGCAAGCCATCCCAGGGGATGCTGTCCCAGACGACACAGTGGATGAGGACACAGAGGATCCTGACAAACGCTTGTCCAGTAAGACCTTCATTCGTTTTCACAAAGCATCGGCTTCTATGGCGTACGTTGCATTTTTGGTTATAGCTTCTTTGGCAAGCCTCTTTCTGCTGTCGTCTACAATTATTTTCTAAGACAAGATGGGGGAACAGGCACAAAACAGAGAAATAAGAAAAGCCTTCTGAGACACTAAGTGGCAAAAAGGTGGAAAATAAGACAGAGGGGGATGTTATCAGTGCAGTTCTGCAGTATCTTCATTTCTGCATTGTACCACATTAGCCTTACGGTCCCATTACTCTGGCTCTCAACTTATGAAATGATCAAAAAATGTTTTGAATCAAAGGGTGAAGAACAGTATTGAGTGGGAACACTAAAATTGGAAAATGCCTGCAGTGTTTACCCAGACATGTTTGTAATTTAGACCAGGGGTCGGCAACCCTGGGCACTTGTGCCACAGCTGGCATGCGAAGGGTTAACTGATGGCACGACACGCAGTGAATTAATCTGAGAAGGTGTATTAAAAATAAATGGCCGGGCCACCGGTGTACATCGCAAATTAGCTCGCATAGACACATTAGTTGTGCTGCTTCTTAATGACGGTATCTTAGCTAACAACCCCAACTACCAGATTCAACTTTTAATTGCCTAAAAATCACTTAGCCTACCGGTGAGAAGGACGTTGCTAGCTGGCAGTTTTTTCAAGCAATGTTGAAATTTCCACATTCCGACACTTCAAATGCTTCAGGAGCTCAGCGCAGCATCAGCAACACGGAAATACACATAAATATAATACTGCACTATGCCAACATCTGCAAACAAAAATAGTTCTATAAATTAGTTCTATATAGTGTGTAACTGTTGATATAGAGCGTTATTAAATTTATTCCTAATGCAATGGTTGATATGGCACAGTGACTTCTGGGGAAATTTTAGATGGCACTCATCATCAGAAAGGTTGCCAACCCATGGGAGAAAGGACCCCAGGTTTGGAAAAAAGGAGCAGCAGTACTGCATATGCATTATTATGCTGTGTTACAACTCACTCACTCAAACTCACCAGAGTTTGGTCTTTGATTGCAGTCCGTGCTACAGATAAGAGAATAGCCTGTGACGAAGAGTTCTCAGACTCTGAGGATGAAGGGGAGGGAGGCAGGAGGAACACAGCCAATCACAAGAAAGGAGCCAAAAGGCCCAGAGTGGACGAGGACAAACAGGAAGGAGAGGAGAAGAAAGCTGGTTGGTTACTTTGATGCTTACTCGATTGTTGTTATTAACAGTGTAACAATGTGTAACGCTGATTGTGATTAAAAGGTTTCTTTCTTCCCCATTTTTCACACCTTAGATATAAAAGAAGAAGAGAAGACAAAAGACAGCAGTGCTGAGAAGACTGACTCAAAGAGGTGAATGTTTGAATTCATTCACACACTGAGTGTTCTCGCTCCTTTTTAAATGCAGTTACTGCATGCTTTTTCAAACTGAGTATGAGGTTGTGTTGTGCATGACAAGCAGAGCTTTTATATGCACAAATCTGATTAGGGCACAATACTTCAAAGATGTGGAGAGACTGTGGGATTGTTGTCATTTTTCATGAAGTTATTTTACTGTGACATCAAAACACAAAAGATGCTTCAGAAACTCAAGTGAAAGCGCCAGTGCAGTCAGCTGTTGCTCTGATCCGGAGCTGTACCTTGTTCAACCACTGGGCTACCACAGTATGTGCACACGTTAGTAGCCTGTTGTTCTAATGTTATATGTAGCCAGTACTTAACTCATCACTATAGCAACATTTCTGTTGTTTGAACTAATCGATTTTTCTTCCTCTGCAGTGTGAAAACTGAGCAGACCAGCAGTACCTAAAGTGTTCTTATCCAAAGATCTTAACTGGTGCTGTCGAGCCTCAAGGATCCTGCACTTCCCCAAAACACCATTAAGAAGCATTATATTTATTATGACTCTTTGTTTTCTACTTGTAAATTGTCTCTTTGTGTTGTGTGTCAGTGGTTATCCTGAATTCAGCCCTTGAATTTTCCAGATTTGGTGCTTATTAAACGATGTGAATCCAATGTGCTTAATCTTCTGAATCAGCTCTTTTGTCGTTAAACAAGAGTTTAAACCCTTACGTGAACCTGTAATGATTTTACAGCTGAATTTTGATATTTTGTGCTTGTTAATAAAAAAAATTTTATACTGTTGTCTTTGAGATTGTTGTTTCAGCTCATCATAGATTCATGTTCTGAACATGTTCAGCCACAAGAGGGCTTTCTAACCTGGGAAAAGGCATCACAGTACATGCAATTTATTTCCCAGACACAGGTGGAATGAAGGATTATTACTGGCATGCATATGTAATGCATAGCTTTCATACAGTGTTGCTGTGATGGAAGCCCACCTCAGCAGTAACTAGGAGTAACTAGTGACCCAAACTTGTGAACTTGGTTATTTTCATTCAGCTTCTTCATTCATATAACAAGCTGAATGACAAGGAAGTATTGACCACTTGTCAGTTTCCGGTCTATTATAAATATTTTGCTCATGGTTCTGAGAAGTGGTTTTCCGGAATAGTGAATTGCGTATCCTTTTTGCTGGACAACAGCCTGCAGTTGTTTGTTGTAGTTTTCAACGAGTCATGCGCATGTCTCCTGAGCAATCCCATTCTTTGACAAATCTCTCAGGCTTCTCCATATTTGATGGTCTTCTGGCATGTACCTTGCTCTTTAGTTCAAAAATCCCTGAAAAGTTGATCCAAAATGCTGCAGCAAGAGTACTGACAGGGACTAGAAAGAGAGAGCATACTTCTCCTATATTGGCTTCACTTCATTAGCTCCCACTTAAAATTCTTCTCTTTACATGCAAGGTCTTAAATAATCAGGCCCCATCTTATCTTAATGATCTTATAGTACCATATCACCCCATTAGAGCACTTCGCTCTCAGACTGGGCTCACTTGTAGTTCCTAATATTTAAAAGTAGAATGGGAGGCAGAGCCTTCTTATCAGGCCCCTCTTCTGTGGAACCAGCTTCCATTGTGGATTCACGAGGCAGACACCATCTCTACTTTTTAGATTAGGCTTTCTTCCTGTTAAAAGGGAGTTTTTCCTTCCCACTGTCGCCAAAGCACTTGGTCATAGGTGGTCATCTAATTTGGGGGGTTTTCTTTGTATTATTATAAGGTCTTTACCTTCCAGTATAAAGTATCTTGAGCCAACTGTTGTTGTGTTTTGGCGCTATATAAATAAAACTCAATTGAGATCACCTCAAAGATTTTCAAAGGGGTTTAAGTCAGGGGTTGGTGCAGGCTGGTCAGTAATGTGTGACTTGACCTTGACCCAATTTCCATCCAAATTAAATCAGTTCAAGCTGGTTTTTGATATCAACCATCACATAACATTTGAAGTGAAATATTAAAAACTGTGGAAGCTAGCCTGCTAACAAACAGACAAATGGAACCGAGTTGATAACCCCTCCCTTTGGAGGGAGGAAAATTGGTTTGCTACTACATATTTGACACATTCCTCAATTAATCTGAAATCTTGAATCAAGTGTGATGGCCTAGAGCATATGTGTCAAACTCTGGCCCGCGGGCCAAATTTGGCCCACAGCCTAATTACATTTGGCCCGCGAAGCCATACCAAATTACTATTAGAGCAGGCCTACTGGTATTATACAGCTAATATATATATTGTTTAGTATTAAGCTTTGCTGTTCCATATTCAGTTTTTCAGCTAAACTTGTTTGAGTCCATAAGAAAAGATTCATTCTTATATCTGGAGGAAGATTATTTTTTTAATAAATATTAATGTTAGCCCGTGACTTTGTTCCATTTTGAATTTTGGCCCACTGTGTATTTGAGTTTGACACCCCTGGCCTAGAGAGTTATTTATTCCGTTGGATAACCAATGGCACTAACAGATTTTTCCCCAAATTCAAAGAGTCAAAGAGATAAATCTTTTCAATATGAACTTTGCTTTGTGAAAATCTTAAAATAGAAATACACTCTTTCTTGAATTATTTTGCTATAATAAAGACGCTCCAATACCAGCGTTATATCATTGTTATTATTATTCCTTTTACAAATCCTGACTATGAAATCCTCGTGCCTTTCTTCAGCGTCACAAATATAGCCCCTAACAGAATCTTATAATCAGTGTTTAGCAGAGCGATTGGTATTAAATTGTCTAAAACTCTTTTATCTTTGGCAGATTTAGTAACTGTTTCAAGCCTAGCATCCATTCCTTTCTTCTCTGCATATTCTTATAAAGTGCCAGATAAGAGGGATCTTAGTTCCTTCCCAAAGATAAGGCCATAATCCTGTCTGTCTCTCGAGAACTGTTTAAAGCCATTTTCGTGTCTGCTGAGCTCAGTTCCTCAATTTCAAGCTCTGACTCACTCAGATGTTTAAAGGAATCCTCAATACACAGGATGATGTTCTGAATCTTATCAAACACAAACTGTTAATAAGAGAATCAGTAGTGTAATCACCTGCAGTCTGCTATATTACAAGTGGTGTGAACGTTCAGGATATTGCCAATGCAATGGTATTTAAGAGAATATTGAGTGAATGGATGTTTTATGGGCACACATTATGAAGTAATGAGAGGTTATGATGTGCTGTTTAGTGCAGCCACGTTGAACTAATTGTAGTCTAGAAAAAATGAATAGAAAAAGCACTCTCGCTTGATTTAAAGTGACTCATCGATACTTTTTCTGCCTGTGCTTTTAAGACAATATGCTAATTTGCAGGAATATCAGCAGGTGTTACATCATATTCCTTGGTAAAGTCATTGTTGTTGTTTGTCATTACATGTTTCCAGTAGTCTGGTGCCTCAAGGTTCATACTCTAGATTATTTGAACCAATCGTTCTCCGCGTTGCATTGTTTAATTCTGTGCTCGCCGTCATTCTCCCTTTCAGACTTTCTTTCATGCCACCTACCTCATCCCCATCTAAATCTCAGACAGCCCAGCCAGAGTGCTATTCAATACTGGACTAGTATTGAAAAGCCTTCAGTTAATCCAAAATGCTGCAGCTAGAATACTGACAGGGACTAGAAAGAGAGAGCATATTTGTCCTGTTTTGGCTTCCCTTCATTGGCTTCCTGTTAAATCCAGAATTGAATTCAAAACCCTGCTCCTCACATACAAGGTCTTAAATAATCAGGCCCCATCTTATCTTAATGACCTTGTAGTACCATATCACCCTATTAGAGCACTTTGCTCTCACACTGCAGGCTTACTTGTTGTTCCTAGAGTATTTAAAAGTAGAATGGGAGGGAGAGCCTTCAGTTTTCAGGCCCCTCTTCTATGGAACCAGCTTCCAGTTTGGATTCGGGAGACAGACACTATCTCTACTTTTAAGATTACGCTTAAAACTTTCCTTTTTGCTAAAGCATATAGTTAGGGCTGGACCAGGTGACCCTGAATTCTCCCTTAGTTATGCTGCAATAGGTGTAGGTTGCTGGGGGATTCCCATGATGCATTGAGTTTTCCCTTTCCAGTCACCTTTCTCACTCAGTATGTGTTAATAGACCTCTTTGCGTTGAATCATACTTGTTATTAACCTCTGTCTCTCTTCCACAGCATGTCTTCTACCCTGTCTTCCTTCTCTCACCCCAACCGGTCGCTGCAGATGGCCGCCTCTCCCTGAGCCTGGTTCTGCCGGAGGTTTCTTCCTGTTAAAAGGGAGTTTTTCCTTCCCACTGTCGCCAAAGTGCTTGCTCATAGGGGGTCATATGATTGTTGGATTTTTCTCTGTATGTATTATTGTATACAATATAAAGCGCCTTCAGGCAACTGTTGTTGTGATTTGGCGCTATATAAATAAAATTGAATTGACTTACTAGCGGAGTATCCTTGTCTCTACAGGACCCATACCCTGACATAATCTTTAACAACAAAAAAAACAAGGGGAAGTTTCATGATGATGTCAGATATCTGTAGAGATGTTCTGTTTCAGAGAAATTTCAAACTCGATGTGTGTCTATATATGTTGATTGCTTTTAGTTAACAAGTTTAGTTTAGGGTTAACTCCACATCTTATTAAATTTCTTTCCTCTGGACTTTTTTCTTTCAGCATTTATCAGTCATTACACAAACTGCCTTTTCAATCTCTTTTCTATTACTGTCCGATTTCTGCTGCTGCTGTGAGCTGATCAAAAACGGACCTGTCCATTTCACATCAAAGGCACCATCTGAAATTCTTCTTTGTATCTCTCAGTAGGTTCTCAGTTATCCAGGTCATGGTAACCTAAGGAGATTGGAAAAAAAGCCACTGGACTTCTTTTAAGTTTCCAGATAGGAGGCGAAACATCGTCAAGAAACTCAAAGAAGTCCAGTCATATTTTTCCCAAGCTCCTTAGTCCTCTTTGTGTCGTTCAAATAGATAGATATGACTGGTTGTTAGAAGTTTCAACTTTTGAGGAAGATTCATCGCCTACATGAACAGAACTATATTATATTGTGTACTATATACAAAAAAATATATGTGTATTGAAATGCATGTGTGCATATTCAGGTATGTGACCATGGCTGTAGCTCAGGTGGTAGAGCAGGTCAGTTACTAACCGGAAGGTTTGTGGTTCAATCCAAGGCTCCTCCAGTCTGCATGCCAAATATCCTTGGGCAAGATACTAACCCCATGTTGCTCTCCGATGTATGAATAAGCACTTAACAGCTTAGAAAAAGTGCTTGTGTGATTGGGTGAATGAATTAGTTGCTTCGAGTGCTCAGATAGAGTAGAAAAGCACTATATAAGAACCAGTCCATTTACCATTTGTGTGTATTTTGATCTAAATATGTGTACTGAGATCTGTGTGCGTATTCAGCTTAGGGAGTGTGTAAATAAATCTGTAGGCATGCACAGATATCAGTCACAGTTCTCCCAGCCTTACAAGTGGCAATTGTTTTTACACCTGACCTTTGTTATACAGCTGCTGTGGCAGATCCACAAATGCATGTAGTGATCTACAAATGCAGACAGTTATCTGTCAGTTAGGGTTTCATTTACCCTGAGCTCAGGCTCACACACTCAGGTTTCCAGCAATGCTTAGAACGTACCAACATATGTGGCGTATTAACAGCTATATGATTAAGCTCCAACCTTGTTGTGGTTTAGAGAGTTGTTATTTTGTCCAATGATGATAAGGCTAACCACGGTAGCATTCCCATTGAAAGAAAACTGGATTACTGAAAATTACATTTTGTGGATGTGGCCTGTGTCCTCAGTTCAAAGTACATAAGGTATAATAAATGTACTAATATCCATGGATTATATAACACTGCTGTAAAAATTTAATTTGACATTGAAGAATGTGGTTTATTCAAGATTTTGTATTCTAATTAAATCCACAGATGAAGGATCAGTTCAGCCAATAAAGCAAATACCAGTCTGGCAGGGTTTTTTTATTGTTGTATTTTATCAGTAAGTTTTGCATAAATATGTAAATAAAAGTTAAGTTAAGGAGACCTTTCCTTTCGCTTCATTCATGATCTAGTGATGTGTGATTAAGTAAAGGTTTAAATCTCATATAAATATACATTTAGTCCATCATTTGTAAATGATGATAACTGTTCTACTCTGTGTTTCATACAACATGTCTATTTCACACCTGTTCACATAGCCACTGTTCACATAACCATGTATGGAAGTTCAGAAGTCTTGTCGATTCTCTGTGGCTCTTCGTGGTGTTACGGCGGGGTGGCCAGGCTGAGTGAATGGACCCAAATGCAGATACAGACAGAGGCCCAGATTTGAAAGTGATAACCAAGCTTCATTTACAGAAAATGTTTCAGTGCTTAGAATACCACACATAAACTGTGACCTATGATGAACACAGGCTTCAGGGAATGGTGGACTAAAGTGAGAGATAAAGGGGGACTTGGTGGTTCAAATGGTGGTGCTCTGAGTCACTGTAAGAGAGGGATACAGCCACTGTCTTGTCAGAATAGAGAACTTCATTAATTTTAGCATCTTACTGGTTAGCAGGTAGAGCACAGAACGGGAGAGGCGGTCAGAGAGGCCCAGGTGGGCATCCTGTTGGTGGTGAGTCCTGGCAGAATGATCCAGTGAATCCCGGAGCACGAGCTTGAATCGTGGCTGTGAAGTACCGAGAAGATCTGCATGTCTTCTATCCTCTCTTCCTTCTCTCCCCCAAACGGTCGCTGCAGATGGCTGCACCTTCTTGAATCTGGTTCTGCCGGAGGTTTCTTCCTGTTAAAAGGGAGTTTTTCCTTCCCACTGTCGCCAAAGTGCTTGCTCATAGAGGGTTATATGATTGTTGGGTTTTTCTCTGTATGTATTGTTGTAGGGTCTACCTTACAATATAAAGCGCCTTGAGGCGACTTCTGTTGTGATTTGGCGCTGTATAAATAAAATAAAATTGAATTGAAGATCAGCGTTGAGGTGAGCGTGAGTATTGTTGTGGAGAAACGAGGATCCGAGGGATCACTAAAACACGGGGACAGAAGCAAGGTAAGCGTGATGCGATCACTATGAACACACAAGATTACTTGCCGGGCTTTCACTAATGTAGGTTAGCAGAAGATCTGGAGAAGACTTAAATACTGGTAACCAAATCACCACCAGGTGCGGACAGCAGCCGGTCTGAAGAGACTCCGCCTGTTACCTCTCCCTTTGTTATGTGGTGTCTATGTTGTCTCTGCTTCTGTTCATTATTGTGTTGTCCCTCACATCTGCCTGTATCCCACTTTTGTATATCTGTGCTCTGAGACTGTTTCTCCTAGTGTTTTATTTCTGTTTGTACCTGTACTTTAGATTCATTGACATTAAATGCTCGTTTTCAGTTACTCCTACCCTTTGTGTTTCTCAAACTGGGTCCACAAATCCAGAGCCCACACAGCCAACACTCATTTGTTAGTCTATGTAATGCTGATGGAAATTTGCCCCCTTACATCATACAGAAAAAAAGTTCCTGCTTTGAAAAATGTAATATTGGAGCAAAAACTTCTGGCACAGTGACATATCGTACAAGGCCTCCACCAAGTGGTTTGAGATCTTAAAGGCCAAAAGCAGGTCAGATGAAACAGAAACATGTTACATGTACAATATGACACTGGAATGATGGTAAGCTTCACTTGTTCTGGGGTATAGTTAGGCAGATATCATAGGAAAAACAATGAATATAGTATTTATATGCACCTAAACACACCAAGTTTCAGCTTTTGTCTACAGAAATGCTTTTGCTGCTAGTGACCTAAAAGAAGCAACAGCAGCAAGATGACTTAAATTAATTGTGTTAATTCTTAATATTAAGTTCTAACCATTAAGCATACTTTCGTGTTGTGTACTCCAAATATAGATAATATCATCTTAATGTCCCAAGAAAAACTGACACTGATTAGATCAGGCAACATTTTTATAATCTTCTGGTGTCTAACTTTGATGAGCCCACACAAACCATCAGTTTTACATTCTGATACCTCGAATATCAAAGGAGATGCTCCCCTGCAAGACTTTGGTTGTAACAAGTTGATATTTAAGTTTCTGCTAGCTTTCTACCAGCTCAAAGCGCTCTGACCATTCCTCTGACTGCTGGCATCAACAAGGCATTTTAACCCAGAGTAACATAAGTGTTGCTATTTATGTAGTGCTAGTCCACAACACACATGCCATTTTCTATGTAAGGTAAAGACTCTATAATTAAGACATTCAATAAGCTTTAAAAAAAAAATCTAGATACTACCGCTGCTGCTATCCCAATTGCACATTGTCTATCTAGTAGGATGCAAGGCTGAGGTTAGAGGTCAGATGAAAAACCTGGGACCTGCAGATGGGAATTTGGGAATGATGAAAATGTGACTCTTCCAAGTACAGCACGGTACTGCAGCTGATAAAGAGCTCTAACTCATCCCCCTTTACTGCCTTTTGAATATGGACACCAGCTTATTGGGTTTTCTTTACAGAAAGAATATTTTGTACAAAATGAAATCTATAATACTGACACCGTTTCCTCATTTGTACAAAGTGACAGGAGTGCTCTTATACAGTGGGGCAAAAAAGTATTTAGTCAGCCACCGATTGTGCAAGTTCCCCCACTTAAAATGATGACAGAGGTCAGTAATTTGCACCAGAGGTACACTTCAACTGTGAGAGACAGAATGTGAAAAAAAAAGCCATGAATTCACATGGTAGGATTTGTAAAGAATTTATTCGTAAATTAGGGTGGAAAATAAGTATTTGGTCACCTCAAACAAGGAAAATCTCTGGCTCTCACAGACCTGTAACGTCTTCTGTAAGAAGCTTTTCTGTCCCCCACTCGTTACCCGTATGAATGGCACCTGTTTGAACTCATCATCTGTATAAAAGACACCTGTCCACAGCCTCAAACAGTCAGACTCCAAACTCCGCCATGGCCAAGACCAAAGAGCTTTCGAAGGACACCAGGAAAAGTATTGTAGACCTGCACCAGACTGGGAAGAGTGAATCTACAATAGGCAAGCAGCTTGGTGTGAAAAAATCAACTGTGGGAGCAATCATCAGAAAATGGAAGACATACAAGACCACTGATAATCTCCCTCGATCTGGGGCTCCACGCAAGATCTCATCCCGTGGGGTCAAAATGATCATGAGAACGGTGAGCAAAGATCCCAGAACCACACGGGGGGACCTGGTGAATGACCTGCAGAGAGCTGGGACCAAAGTAACAAAGGTCACCATCAGTAACACACTACAACGGCAGGGAATCAAATCCCGCAGTGCCAGACGTGTTCCGCTGCTGAAGCCAGTGCATGTCCAGGCCCGTCTGAAGTTTGCCAGAGAGCACATGGATGATACAGCAGAGGATTGGGAGAATGTCATGTGGTCAGATGAAACCAAAGTAGAACTTTTTGGTATAAACTCAACTCGTCGTGTTTGGAGGAAGAAGAATACTGAGTTGCATCCCAAGAACACCATACCTACTGTGAAGCATGGGGGTGGAAACATCATGCTATGGGGCTGTTTTTCTGCAAAGGGGACAGGACGACTGATCCGTGTTAAGGACAGAATGAATGGGGCCATGTATCGTGAGATTTTGATCCAAAACCTTCTTCCATCAGTGAGAACTTTGAAGATGAAACGAGGCTGGGTCTTCCAACATGACAATGATCCAAAACACACCGCCCGGGCAACAAAGGAGTGGCTCCGTAAGAAGCATTTGAAAGTCCTGGAGTGGCCTAGCCAGTCTCCAGACCTCAACCCCATAGAAAATCTGTGGCGGGAGTTGAAAGTCCGTGTTGCTCGGCGACAGCCCCAAAACATCACTGCTCTCGAGAAGATCTGCATGGAGGAATGGGCCAAAATACCAGCTACTGTGTGTGCAAACCTGGTAAAGACCTATAGTAAACGTTTGACCTCTGTTATTGCCAACAAAGGTTATGTTACAAAGTATTGAGTTGTATTTTTGTTATTGACCAAATACTTATTTTCCACCCTGATTTACGAATAAATTATTTACAAATCCTTCCATGTGGATTCATGGATATTTTTTTTTTCACATTCTGTCTCTCACAGTTGAAGTGTATCTCTGGTGCAAATTACTGACCTCTGTCATCATTTTAAGTGGGGGAACTTGCACAATCGGTGGCTGACTAAATACTTTTTTGCCCCACTGTAGTTAGTATATGTGGCACCTACACATGTATGATAACAACAACTGTCATTTCCTTTAAGAATTTCTTGGTGGGAAAACTCACCACGGTACTGCAGCTGCTTTTAGTTGGGTTCCTGGAAATGTAATTGTGTGTTTTTGCCACAAGAGGGAAGTGTGGACAAGTTGAAAGGAAAGTTGCTCTTCCTCAAACATGCAATGTAACAAGATGGCAGGCCTTACTGCATATATTTTATATTGTCTCAGATGTAGCTCTTTGACACATCGCTTCTGGTGCAACTGAAGGATATATTATTACTGCTTATATATAATAAACTGTGAATCTAGCACTTATTTAGTATTTTTATACAGAGGAAACAAGGAAACCAAGTGAGTTTAAATTATGAACCTGATTTAATACTGTGGTTTTCTTACAAGATAAATGTGGAGAAACGAGGTGTAAGAATGTGCGACTGAACAGAAAAGAAAAATGGGAAATTATGTTTATTATTAAAGTGAATCCTGCAGACTGAGCTTGACTCAAGTCTCCATGCTCAAATGTCTGCATAACCAATGGTTTGTAATGTTAGGAAGACACAGTCGGTCTTTTTAGTGCCATTGTGTAATATGCAAACGCCTGCACAGCAAACTTGTACCACAGAAAATCTCTTCATCAAGAATGTGTTTGTAAATATGATGGTAATCTCAGATAACTGCATATTACTGAACACTGAGAACCATTCTTGTCTGGGCCATCTCAGACAAGCTGCATGTGACAACAAGCTTAAAAATGTTAAACACAACCTGTTTCAATTAGTTAGTAAGATAACATATATATATTTATTGGGGTTTTTATATTTGGCGTGACTTTCATCTGAGCAACTACATACCATAGGGCTGATGTTTTAGATAGTAACATGAGCAATGTTAAACTTGACAACAATAACATCTAGTTTAAGATGTGACAAAGAACATCATAGAAGCTAAAAAGGATGAGCTTCTCATTCAGTTAGTTTAAATAAGTTGCATCTGCTTTGTGTAAAACTTAAAGCTAAAGCAAGACTCGAGCAAATCCTCAAACATTAAAGCCTCCAGCTTTCTGTTGCTGCTGTAGTTTTTATTAGTGAGCTGTTGTGAATGATGTATAAAAAAGTGTACTTGAATATTTTACATCATAATAATCTTTTTTTCCCCAAAGACTTTTCAGCAGTGACTGTAGAAAGACCAGCTTTTTACTAACAGAGAAGAAGGTACACATTATATTTTTGCAGAATTTACAAGATTTTACTCAATAAAAAGCCATTCGAGTCTACACGTACACACCTTTACTTTTCCAATAATGCTCCACAGCGTAGTGCTTTTGACCTCAGTCACAGTGTCTCGCAGTTATCTAAGGCTTGTCTTTGATGCCAACCACTTCCTGTAATTGAAAGGCATATGCCTCTGCTGCTCCCCTAGGGTGTGCTGGGTCAGGCGTAACTCCCTCCAAATGCAGAACCTTCTGTAGTAAAGTTTTTAAAAATTCCCCTTCAGAGGATTTTTGCCAGTTCATCAAAATATCTCAGAAAATGATATTTTGAAGTGGAAAAAATGCATGAATATGGTAGCCAGGAGTGACCGGCGCTGGCCCCTGCTGACTGACAAAGCTGGGAAAGCAGTCTGTCAGTGTAAGGCTGGTGTGGACATGAGTGTTTCTGCAGAGTCTGCTGCCTTACATGTAGACCTTGAAGGACTGTCATACTTTTTCTAGTGATTTCAAAAACTCCGCCCTGCTCACACACTGCACATTACCATCCACCTGCTTTATCCCTCTGGTTGAGGCTAGATCAAGTCTTTTATTATTGTTGCAATGAATAGTCTTAAAAAATCCCAGTTAAAGATGTATTATGGTGAACATATTTAATAGATTAAAAATATTCAATGTAATTAGATTTGAGTTTCAAAAAAATAATTCCCCAAAACTATGTAGATGGTGATAATCCTGGTACCAGAGGCAGTTTGACTGATCAACATGTCTAGGAGGAAACAGACATGCATACACTATGATCATTATATTCGGATTAGTGATAGTAGCAGTAGCATTATTATTATCATATTATAATGTAATTCAAATTCTGAATTGTTAGAACTTTATGGCATATAAATGTGATTTTATTACGCTGTGATAAATCAGCAGGTATGAAAACCCCACTCTCTGACCAATCAATTCTCTACAAATAGCGTCACCATTTGTTGGAGATCCCTTGGACCTCTGTGAGGAGAGTAGGAGGGTCTAAAGTTTTTCAGTTGCATCTGAACTCTCAGTGCATCATAGGAAGTCCCCCAGCACCCTAAGGCTATTGCAGGCATGGTTCAGAGTCCCTTGATGCAGCCCTATATGTTTTATCAAAGACTATTGTTTTAAGTGCTAAACATACAAATAGAAAGGGTCCCCCAATCCAAAACTGGCAGCTGCCTCCATAGCAGACGGGCCTGATAGCTGAAAGTTCTTCTCATTCTTCCTTTAGGAACCAAGTGCTCCGCTAGGATAATAAGGTACTATGAGGTCAAATGAGACGTAGAAAGCCATTGTTGCTAGTATCCCTGGGTGCCTCTTTCTTTGCTGTCTCGGCCTTAGCGCGGCAGCTTTTCCTGCCACCTGTACTTAAACTTTGTCTGTGTTGACTATTAGTGTTTCTGATAATCTCAAGAAATGCACAGCTTACATGCTTTTTGGTTCCATGGACATGTTCAGGTGAATAAGATGCCTCTTTGTCAAAACATCCCTGTGTAGGCCCCTCCCTCAAGCTAAAGAAGCAGAAACCATTGTAGTGAAAGCAATGGTTTCAGAATGCAATTCAAACTGATTATTTTGTTTTATAAAAGATGAAGTTATCAGTTATGCTTCAACCTCACAGCCAAACATATGAGGTGCAAAGCTTCTTGACTTGATGACCTCAAATCACCCAAAAGCACATGGACCAATTCACAGACCCCTATTGAAGATAATATACTTAATAAAACAACTGAATTGTTAAGCACTGATTATTGTCGTTATTTGGTGAGACCAGCTTCATTCGTCAACACGGTCTGAAGTCTGTTTCTTTGAGTAATACCAGCAAATGCATTTATTTGGTATATGACATCAAATGATGAAGAACTAAGTGATTTCAAGACAATTTTTTTTAAGTATTGGAATCAGCTGTCAAAATAAGATTTGGCTTACCTTGAGGTAGAGAACAAAATCTTTCTTTCAAAGAACAAATGATGACAGATGCGGCTGAAATTTTATTCACATTTATTGTTGCTTTTAGTGTGCTCACAGAAAATTAGAACACCTTAAGCAGAGGAGTTTAATAGCAATTGGTTTGTAAGCAAAGTTACATTCCATCTCTAGGTCAAATTGGTCAAAGCTTCTCCGTATTTACAAAAGGAAAAAGAGAGCGAAACAAGATGCTACACAAACATTTGCATCTGATAGATTCCTTAACTCGAGTCAAAGACCACTGGAAAAAAAACTGCCAGCTGGAATTGAACCCCCCCCCCCCCCCCCCCCCAAAAAAAAAAAACCCATACAGTATATAAACAGTTTACCATTCCACTTATCACAGCTTGGTTTTTTAGTTCAAAATTCCTTAAGGACCTTTTGTGTGTTTGCATGTCTGTATGTGTGTGTTTGTGTTGGTATCATACAAAAACGAGCGGGTGGAAAAAAGAGCAAACATTATGTGCTTCTTGAGATCAAAATTTCATTTTGTACAATAATCACAGTTAAAAAGACCCCCGCCTATACATACTTACATTTTTATTAAGGTCATAAAACCAGCAATAAACAATAAAGCCTATACAACTTGTATTTCTACGGAATCACTGACAGCTAATGAGAAGCGAAACGCTCCTATGGTTTTATATGACTTCCTAAAAACCTAACTCTGGGACTTGTTGTCTTGTAAAAACGATTTTAGTGTTGTAAACCGTATGGTGGATATAGATTTCGGTCTTGACTGCTCTTGATTATTGCCTGTAGCACATTTCCCAGGACAGCCCCACCCACCCAGATGTCCTTCCTGAACCCTCCCCCCACCTCTTCATTTACAACTGTACCCTGGTCCCCTTCATACCATGGGCATGTCCATACTTTTTGTTTATATTTTGTATAAAAAACGTAATACTGATGTAAAAATATATGGCAGAGTGTGGATGTATTTAATCAGTTGTACATATTGAGGCCAACCCATCTCCACAGCCTGCTGGAATGCTAGTAACAAAGGGCCGAGATGGGTTTTGCGTAAGGGGAGAATGGAAACTAAAAATAAAGAAAAAGCTTTAAAATATCCCTGGTTAAAGAAAAGTTCTTCAAAGCCATGATGTGGCATCTCTCCAAGCAGGGAAATGTTCTTTGATTATCTTTTTTTTCCTCCTTAAAAAAAAAGAAAAAGAAAAGAAAAGAAACTTTCTTCCACTTTCAGCTTTTATTCAGCAGCCTCAGTGGGAGCAGCTGGAGCTTCTGCTGATTCTGCTTCTTGTGAAGCTGAAGGAGCCTCCTCTGTTTTGGGCGCCTCCTCGGCCACAGGTTCAGCCGACTTCTCCTCTGCCTTTGGCTCTTCTGTGGCTGGGGCCTCCTTGGCCTCCTCTGCAGGCTTTTCTGCTGCTGGTGCAGCCACCGCCGCTGCCTCCTCCTCTGGCTTGGCCACTACTTCCTCCTTGGGTTGCTCAGTGGCAGGTGCAGCCTCGCCTTCAGCAGGCTTGGTCTCCTCGTCAGCAGCGGCCGCTGTTGCCTCTGCGGCCTCGGCTTTGGGCTCCTCTGCAGGTGCCGCCGCTGCAGCTGCTTCCTCGTTCTCGGCCCCATCGCCCGTCTCCTTTTTGGACTTCTTGAAGGAAAAGCCACTTAGCTTGAAGGATTTTTTGAAGGAGAATTTCTTCTTCTTCTTCTTCGGGGTCTCGGTGCTGGTAGAAGCTGCGGCACCATCCTCAGCCTTGGCAGCTGCCTCTCCTTCAGCAGGAGACGCTGCCTCTACCTTCTCTGCATCTACAGCCTCCTTCTCAGTGGGGGCGGCCTCGGCTTTCTCTGTCTCCTCCTTGGGGGTGTCCTCGGCTGTTGCGCTACCATTGGCTTGCACCTCCTCTTTGCCGTTCTCGTTTTCGGCTGCAGCAGGAGAGGCATCTCCATTGGCTTTAACATGTCCGTTTTCCTAAAAGGAGAGACAGAAGCTGTTAATGTCATGCACAGAGCTGGTCCGCTGTAAGTACAGTGCCAGTGGTGAGCAGCAGGGGCAGCAGACACCATCCAACTTCAGCCCAGGCTCGGTTTCTCATTTTCACAGCAAAAACAGTGGAACACGTCTAATAACGGCCATCGAGCTATGTGGATACACCACACATAAATATGTTATGAGGTAGCAGCTTCCTGTATTTTTTTTCACCCAGAATTTCATTCACATCCTGAACACGAGAGAGCAAGGACCGCAAGGGGTCGCTAAGTGGCCGTTCCACAGCAAGCCAGCTGCTCATTAAAACAGCAGCTGCTCTTAGTCTCCCACATGACCGCGAGCAGAGTTCAGACACAATTTCTTTTTATATTTAGCAAATCTAAACGAATTTCTGAATTAAGGTCTCACCTAACCTGTGAAATCCATCTAAAAAGAAAAAAGAAAACGTAGGCTGCTTCCTCTCCGGGGCGCACCGCTGGCCCCCTCCCCAAGCCTCTGCCCCCCCCCCCTCCTGTGTGATAGCAGGCTGCCATCTCCACTTTCCAGCCGAGCATCTGTAACAAAAGGCGTGGTGCTCCGAGCGCACGGAGCCTTTGTTGGCCGTCGTGCATCTCGCCTTATTCAGCAACTTCCCAAATAACCTCATCCAAAGCTACAGCACCTCGTCATCGTCTTAAAATGAAGAATTAAAGTCAAAACCGGCGAGAAGAAATTGAACACGACTCCATTCTTGTCTTTTGATTGGCAAAAACCCGAGCAAATAATCTCAATCTATTAAACTGCTTTGTTTTGATTGATGACCTTAAAAGAAGAAATCCGCGCGCATTTCCCCCGATAAACTGCAGGAATCAAATTATCCGTTAAATGAGTTAAATCTTTTCTTTCTGCATTTAATACCCGTTCAATTCATCCACAATTACGCGCGGATGGCGCCCCCAGTGCTCAGCTTCCCCCCTCCCTCCCTTTCCACAACAACCAAATTGTCCCCTGACGGATGTTAAAATATCATTTACCTGTCCGTTGGTCTTGGTGGGTGAAGCTGCCGCCTCTCCTGGCTTTTCAGCCGCGGTTTCAGCATTTCCAGCTGTCTTGGACAATTGCGCTCCCATGCTTTTCGCTCCAACAAAGAAACTCGACCGATCCAAAAAAGCGAACAAAGACCCACAAGCCTCTTTGTTGAAACGCAAAGCTCTTCACTGGTAGCCCCCTCTCGCTCTCCCACTGTGTGTGTGCGTGTGTGTGTGTATGTGTGCGCGCGCGCACAAAGAAAAAGTTCACAGGGAAAATGTAAAGCAAACTCCAGTCAGAGTGTGGAGGATTCTTCAGCAGAGCAGGAGAAAGCTGGCAGGTGAGATGAAGTAATAAAATCCCAGGCTGGTGGCCGTGTCGCTGTAGACAGGCTGCAAAATGGAGAAATTTCCCTTGTTGCTAATAAGACGTGGGGTCCAACGCCCAAGTGCAGGGATGAATGGGCGCTCCGAGCGATGACGGCACCGCTCTTCGGTTCGGCCAATTACAGCTTCCACTCAGGGCTTGGGCGGGGTTTAGGGAGGGAACAATAGACGGCAGCGCTGCACTCAAGGTACAGAGGAGTAACTGGAGTTAGCTACATTTATGTGACGTCTCACTTAACCAAGACATCACTTGTTTGCATTTAAATGGAAAATGTCTTTAAAATAAATATATAAAGTGTGCGTTTGGCAACTAAGATGTGAATATTGTGCCATGAAGGTGCCAAAATTTAGTTTAGCTCAAACAGGTGAAGCAAGTGTTGCTGTTTTACATTTGAGACACAAAAAGTCAGATCACCTAACCAAAACTTTTACTTGGATTGACCATCCAGGCATATTAGCAGCCACCCAAGGATGTGTTTTTTTTTTCTTGTTCTTTGTTTTTATCTGTTGATTGGACAACAGTATCCACCATTGATTTATTAGGTTTTGACCAAACAGAGGTTTTGAATGGATTTAAATCACATCTTGACATTATATATGGATGTAAACACCTACTACCTACAATCTACTAATGGTAGTTGAACTGCACAGAGCAGAGACCATTTCTGTCTGATAGAAAGTCAGAGGTGGAATATTACCAAAACAACACCATGAGACAAAGATGACAATCAGGTTTGGGTGGATTCAGGAACTTTCCCAACAAACAACAAACACCTACTGTACGTGTGTGTTTGTGTGTGTGTGTGTGTTGGGAGGGTGGTAACAAGTGCATGTATATAGAAAGTTGGGGGCTGGGAGAGTACCAGCTGCAGTCTTGTTGACGACCGTGCAGTGTGCCCCATGGGGGAGGTTGAGAGTGTTCAAACAGGTCCCTCAGCACACATTTGCAATGCAAATCCATTACAGAGGCAAAGGCAACTGTCCTCAGCTCACTGAGATAGAAGCAGAGCTGGCAAAGCTAGTTCTGTACAGTAACAGGTGGGCTTCCTGGAGCAGTTTCAGTTTCCCGGTTTTTAAAATGTTATCAAGTGCAATGCAAAGCAGTACTTTCCCCCCCCTTTGGCCAGAAATGCAAACCATAGAGTTAACTCAGGTTTTCAGAAGATCCGTGATCACAATGTTGAGCAGGTACCTAATATTATTCATAACAATATCAGTAATATATCATCATTTACATGTACTTTCAGTAATATTCATACTGATTTAGAAGTGCTCTTCCTGAGTTAACTTCAGTAATCACTTGCCCCATATAAGTGTGAATGTTAGACCCCATTCCTACAAGACTGCTAAAAGATGTACTACCATTAATTATAGTTATAATTTAATTATAACTTTCATCTTAAATATAAGTAACACTTTGAGGAATCTTGGAGTCAATTTTTGACCTGCAGTTGAAATTAAAATAATTCTTCTCACATGTTGAATAATGAAGTCCAGTGTTATCTAAAAGACCTCATAGTAACATATCACTCCAGTAGAGCACTTCACTCTCAGACAACAGGCTTAGTTGTGGTTACTAGGCTATTTAAAAGTAGACTTGAGAGTTTTTAGCTTTCATGCCCTTCTTCTACAGAACGAGCTCCAAGTTTCCCATCAAAATACCTTTTAATAAAAAAAAAACCAAACAAACCCAAACCACTAAATAGCTAGTTGGCTGAAATTCCCAGGTTTCGTTGTTTCAGATAAGAATAGTTCTGTGTCTCATTCTCAGACATCTGACAAAGCATGTGATTAGAAAAAAATCCCCTTGGAATATTCAACATTTTTGTAGAGATCACATATATGATGAATCAGAAACTCTTCATTTACAATTCAATTTGTTGTGGGGAAATCTTTAAAAACCACACGAGGTCTAGTGGCTAAAACACTATCAAATCTTTCTTATGTGGGAACACTAACATTTGTATTTAACAGGGGAAACCCACAAACATTCACAGGTTTCCTTATAATTCCTCATTTCTCATTGAACATGAAAAAAGATTTACAGAAAGAAGAACTAATACTTGTGCAGTCTCAGAGCTGTTGCATTGTTTTTTATAATCCACATTTTAAATTCCCCTTTTGTCCATATAAACTTTTTCATTGCCATAACTGAGCAGCTAGACATGCCCAGTGGCGCCAACTGGTGCAAGCTTTTCCATTTCAAAGCCTCAGCTTCAGTCAGTGGTTGTACCAAGTTGGTGTTTCAGAGCCACAACCAATGTGGACAAGAGTATTAAGTGTTAAGTTAGCACTAGCAGTCTTGGTTAGCAGGTATGTCTATCCACTAAGGAAATGAACTGGTGAGGGTAGCGTATGACGTTATTAGACTAGTTGCCCTGAAGCACTTACAGGAGCTTAGTTGAAAAATTAGCGACAAGTGGCTATCTTATCTATCATGGCCTGTAAAAATAGGTCAGATAATGCTATTTGTTCTAAAGTGACGTCAGCATAGTGAAAGGAATGGAGAGGGCCACGCTGGTGCTTAGTTTTGAAGTATTTGACTATAGGCCATAGGATGCCATGTTCCATAACACTAGATCTATTAATCACATAAAGCTTAGCATCGCCGTCATTTTCAGTGTAACAAATGCAGTTCCAACAAAATAGCTGAACTACATAAGAAGGTTGTTAATATGGTCAAAATCCATTAACCATTTAGTACAATGTTTTAATTGCACTTTTATGTTACGGTTGTTTACCAAGTTAAACTATTGAGAAAGCAGATCCTTACATTATCAGAGTAAAACAAAGATCCTACAAAAAACAAGGAAACCTCCCCTCCAAAAAAAGATTGGACTTGGACTTGGTTGGATGCCGGGAAGACCAGGCTCATCTTATAACCTTGCTAGCTACCTGAGCACTTTATGCACTCACTGTAGCTCCAAATATGGTGATTCAAACGTGAAAATAGTAAAGTTTATCAACTGCCAACTTTTTATATATATATTTTGGCATTTTTACAGCAAGGAATGACAGGAAAGCAGAGGGAGAGAGGAGAAGACATGCACCAAATGGCCATTGGTCAGATTTGAACCAGTCGACTGCTTTCAGCCATGGCTGAACCATGGCACCTGGTTCCCTGCTAAACCGAGTGAGCTAAACCGGCGCAGAGACATGATGTTATTATATATCCTTGTGGCACTTTAATTACAAACGTTTCATGCAGAATGTCTGTGTGGACCTTGACTTCAGACTGAGCACAATAACACCATTAGCCTGTCCCATTACACAAAGTCTACAGCAGTGGTTTGGATGATTTTTCCACTTACTATTACCTAATGGTGGAAGTATGTGTACGGTTGATGGCTTTCGTCAGAGTAATTCCACTCTCATTCTTCTCCATGTAACACAACTGTTGTGTTTCAGAGTTTCAGAGCAAGTCCAGCTTTTTTTAAAGCTGGACTTGCAGGTGTTGTGGTTTTCAAAAGAGGGGGATAGACAATTATTTATTGTTCTGCTAATTAGAGGATATAGAATTTCAGATAGAAAGGAGCTATGCTGCTGCTGAGCTGCTCAACAAGCTCAGTGATCTGAGACACCTAGATATCCCTGTGCAGTGATTTTCCTAGAATGGTTGGCACTGATCACTGATGCTCTCCAAAATGTACATTATGTGCATTTTCAAGAACTACACAGCAAAGAAACCCTGAAAGTTACTGAAGCAAAAACTTGGTATATGTGAAAAACTAATGTATATAAAAGCATATTTTGACAGAAACTTCCTTAGCTAACATAAGTCAGAAGAAAGAAAGCTTCAGATAAGATTATTTATCCTGGAAAAATATTGAAATAAGAAAAAAGAAAAATAAGAAATGCTGATATTAGCCAAACTGTTAATTTAATATTTATATAATATTTGATATTAGTATCAGCTGAGAAAATTCACAATGTTCTATATGTTCTATAAATAACAGAGTTATATTTATGTAATGATTTTTTACTGTCTCCCATTTTCACAGGAGGTGTATGATAGAAAATGGGCAGGATTCCATTTCACTGTCAGTTTTGAGATCCTAGTGTTGGTAAACTTACACCTGTTTTCTTTTTCCATAAAGGTCATTTTTGGTGTTAGTGCCTTTTACTTGCACTGGGCGTCTGATAACCAACAGACAGTCTGTTGTGCAGTTGCATTCATGAGTCAAACAGCGTGTAATGAATTGTGAAGAAAGGTCCAGATGTTTCTCAGAGAAGCTCCATTGATGCAACAAAATCCCAGACTTAAATAAGCAGCCCTGCTGCAATCCCAGAACAGGAGCTGGCAAAGTTAACTCTGCTTACTGGACATTTAGGTTTTATGGCCATTGTTAACCCAAAATGATTAGCTGAACATTCTTGCTACTGACTACATTTAAAGTCCCTCCGAGGACTTTTAGTGATCACAGAGAAGGAACATATAAAACTTATTTGGCCTAGTTCTCTGACAGTAAACATTACTGTTGCCACCATGCAAATTATATACTGAACAAACAAGCCTTCATAACCCATACCCTTCATCCATAGGTGTCAAACACTACACTGATGCTGAGTCTGGATGCTGTTTCGTCATTCACCACCAAAAAAACCCAGTATGCTTGTAGTACAAACTAAAAACATTTAGGCTTTAGATTTTGTTCCCTGAGCCAAATCACCCTGCTGTTCTCTGCAATAACTGCTTTATACCTCTAATATTACACCTGCCATTTCAGTTGTAATTGTACACAAACAGCCTTAGGGTATATTTAAAGTTTGCTTAAATTTGGTCTCATCTACACTTTACAGTATGTAAAGAGGAGTAACATTGTTTAACACATAATAAAGATGACCATATTACCCAAATTCCAATAGATTTTTCAATCAATTCCACTTGCCCTGCCTCCTTTTTTCCTAAAGACCAGAAAGCTTCTCTCTAATTTTTTCTGGAACAATAGGAAGCCAAGACTCAGTCTTTCTCTCCTGTATTTGCCCTATGATAGGGGAGAACTACAATGCTTTGGTTTTCTAAGGAGGTTCTCTTGCCCTGTCCGTGAAAACTTTGACACTGAATAGTTATTTCTATTCAGCATCACTTAAGAATTTAAGGACAAAATACTACCAATCCCTTTGTAAAAAAAAACTCTATTGTGGTTTGAGACATAGTTCAAAAAATGCTGGACGACCCCATTGGGTTGTCCTGTTTCTGCCTGATCTGGGGTAATGAGCTTTTTACCTCGGCGCACGGGTTTTAAAATAAGGTTGAATAAGGGCATAGTAAAAATACAAGATGTATATGAGGATCATAATCTAATGTCATTCAGTGAGTTGATGGCAAAGTTTGATTTACCACAGAAACACTTCTTCAAATATCTACAACTTAGAAGTTTTAACCTGGCTCAATCAAATAATTCAGTGCAACAGCCTTCATTTTCCATCCTAGAAACACATTACAAAAAACGTTACAAAAAATTGCTTCGGTAGAAGACTGGTCTCTCAGTTTTATAACATGTTGGTTGAGAAGCATAGAGTCACCTCAGACAATAAGTGACAGGAGTGGATACGGGGCAATGGGGACCCATTGAGTGGAGTAAAATATGTTTAAAGACACACATCTGACTGAGAATGATTCAATTTAACTGGATAATGCGAACATATGTCTTACCTGTAAAACTAAATTTGATCCTAATATACTGGACATATGTTATAAGTGTACCAATCACCAAGGTTCATTGTACCCCTGTTTGTGGAAGTGTGAAGAGATTCAAAAGTTTTGGTGCTCAGTGTTAAAATATATTTCTCGGATCACATCTTCCCTGTACCACGAAGTCCTACGGTCTGTATTTTAGGCATTTATTCAGATGACTGTAATTTATCTCATATTGAGAGAAAAATGGTTGACCTTTGCTTACTCCAGGCCAAACGTTGCTGGAAGAATGTTGGTGGCCCCTCTTTTGACCAATGTTTAAACAATGTAACATCAAGTTTAGTTCTTGAGAAACTGACCTATGTGGTTAGAAAAAGATCTTTGGAATTTTTTGACATTTGGAAGGTGTTTCTGGAACTATTAAAAATGGGGAAGTTGAGAGTGAGATAATGAAAAATATGTAACTAAATTTGGGAATGTACGTAGTAACCTGTGCAAAAGTTGTGTTTTTATGATGCATTACGTCTCCCACAATGCATTGTTTCTGATACTAATTAGTTTCGCAAGAATGTAATATTTAGAACAACGGTTGGTAAAGTTTGTGGCATGCTTTAAACACTGTTAACATTTGAGTTTGGGTTTTTCTTTTGTTTGTGTGATTTGCTAAGTACAGCCCAGAAGCTATGCTTGCAAACACCACTTAGGAATGCCAGAGGGCATCTGAACAGCAATGAAAACGAAGGAAAGTTTGAGGTAATGAGTGATGGAGCCCTGTCAATGGCATTGCACAAAACACCAGGGAGGAGCCCACTGACCTGTCTGAATGGGACAAGGGCACAGTGAGAAAGAGGCTCTTAATCGGACCAAGTAAAAATTGCTTTTCTCATACTATTACAAAAATGCTATTATCTATTGTACCTGACTCAACTTGGCTGCTAAGACTGGAGATTTGTCTATGTGCTTCCTATACAAAAGATATAGGAACCGTACACTCGGGCCCACACAAAAGATGCGGATATGTGATCTTTTCATATGGCTGAGTTTTGTGTGAGAGGGGAGAGGTAGCTGTTTCCCTTGGCTTGTATAATTGCAGGTCTCCCCCCCCTCCCCTCCCCACTGTGGATCTGGCGCTGGTTCCTGATCCTGTCGTTTTGTTTCTTCCTCTGTGCAGGTCCCCCGCCCTGGCTGGGAGAGTTCAGGGAATATCTCCTTCTGTTTTGGGTGTGCCTCTGTACTCTCACAGATGGCAATTCAGGCACCCTGCATGTAAAACACCAAGCTGATCTTATCACTAGAGGTGACTTCACTGGCAGTGACTGCTTGTTCCCCGTGGCAGGTTTTATCATTTGCATATATTATGTGTTTGAACAGGGCAGGGGCTGTTTGGTAGGTGGGGGAGATCAGATAATAAACACAAGTGTTCATCTTTTGACACGATCTCACTTCTGTGGCTGTTTACTCAGGATTAACCGGTTAACAAGCAGCTTCTGAATACTCACACAGAGGCATGTTGAAAAACCAAGGCTGCTCTAACCACATCTATCAATGTACACTGTAAGCCTCATGGACAGTTTCATTAAATGACCTCATTCTTAATATTTAACTAATAACAGTGATGTCAGATTGACTCTATTTTTTGTAAGGATTTTTTATGCATTTAATCAGGGGTGTCAAAGTAATTTTACATTGTGGGTGGGGGTATTGATAAGAATTTAGCAATTAATATCACTTACTGATTCTCATTGACTCCACTTTGAGACATGCTTGACATGCTTGTGCATGTTGGAGATATTTCCCCTCTTTGTTATGAACAGTGTTGGGGTCACTATTCAAAAACTAGCAACTACTGCACAGATTATTACACAGAACACTTTTCTTAAAAGTAATGCAGTACTTTACACTGGTTTAGTGTAATAAACAATAAGCATGGCTAAATGTATGCAGCTTAGCTCAGTTGCAGCTAGCTGGCTATCAGTAACTTACTTGCTTGCCAATAATTACTGGTAGCAAAAAAGGTGGAAATGCTTGTTGGTTAGCTTGCCAAAGTATTTAATTGGTTAATGTAATTTATGACATCATGCATAAAGCCAGAGAGCTCTTATTTTAATTAAAAACAATTTAACCAACCCTCCAATTACACTGAGAAGGATAAGCGGGAGAGGATGGATGGATGGCATTCTAATACATGAGGGTGGTTAGTCAGTTTTACTATAGTAAAGTAATTTGGATTTTCTATTTTTGTCAAATTCAATCAGTGTTGTTGACATTTTACAGAAAAATCAGGACCAGCTCGTCCTTGATTTTTTTTCACGGAGTCTTTTTTTTAATTTTTCACAAAAATGCAGTACGTTACACAACAAGTGCATTTTATGTCACTTTTTCATAATGTCTCAGTGTTTAATGGCCTTAACACTTTATACAGTGAACTAATAGTTTATACACGAAATGTATTGAATACAGCACTGTATGTTTGGTTAAATCTGGCTAATAATCTAAAGTGCTTTGAATGGTCAGGAAAACTGCAAAATAAAGGGTGTAATAGAGTTTAATAAAGGACAAGCAGCTTCTGAACCTCAAAGAAAACACACTTTACACATGAGTGGGGACATGCAAATCTGGATGAGATGCTACAACCTTCTCTTCCAGAAAGATATTCTAAATCTGTGAAAGTGTCCATTATGGGCAGAAATCTGTGCCATCAGAAACTGAATTTGAATAAGTTAAATTTGAATTTGAATTGCTCAGACTGAATCTGAATTGTAACTTGAATAAATGCTTTTGAAAACCGAATTTGAATTAGTCTCATTTGAAATTGAATTTATGGTTTGAAAATGAATTGATTTGCTTTGAAACTGCATTTTATCCTTTAAAAATTCAGCTCTCGGATAATTTCAGTTTCACTTCTCACCATTCAGTTTCAGTTCTACAATTCAATTTCAGTTCCAAAATTCAGTTTTTTGGAACTTACATCCGGTTCCGGTTCAAGCGCAGATTAATAGAACTACGTTTTACTAGCGGACCGAAAGTGTTACTGACGGGAATCTACAGCATCTTTAGCTGAATTAAGACTTCAGAAGTCATTCGTCATGTCGAATGACCAGCGGATGAACTCTCAGGTTGGTAATAAATGTATTACATGTATAAGAACAAGCGTCATGTTAACAAATGATAGCCGTACGGTAACTTTTATGCTTATTGTAGCTGCTGGCTAAAAACGCTAATTTAGCGTAGTTTGCCCTGAATTCAGCTTTGACAAACAAATATGATCGACTGTTTCTAGTAGAATTCCAAAGTTGTCATCTTGGACCCTCTCAGAGTACCCCCTCTGTATGCTTGCAGAGACCCCTACAGTAGGGAAACATGCAAAACGGTGTCCAAACCTTTGTATTTTAGCTTTATTTATGTCTTACACAGCATCCCAACTCTTTAGCTAACTTAATAACTTTAGCTAAAGTGAATAGTTAGTCTAATTCATTAGTGCAGCATTACTGGGTCACCTCTGTTTGAAGTGATATAATGTGATATACAACTATCACTGTGTTTAACTACCATAATAATTCTACTTAATTAGATTTTTTATTTTTATTTTTAAACATACTGCTCCATTAATATGTTTGACAGGCTGAAGTTGTCGGGTCACCTCCTAAATCGACCATCTGTTACAGGTGTTTTGTGCCAGAAATGGAGTGTCCACTGAAGACTGAAGATACTGAATCTCTACGCCTTGCCATCCATCCCTCTTGTGCCTTCATCTAGACAAGAGACAAACTTAACCACTCTCATATGCTCTGTACCTACATCACCTTCCCTGACAGTCGTAGCTTGGCTCATCTGAGGGTGAAATTATAAGAATGTGTTATTTTGCAAAGTGCTCTCTAGGGTTCCTAAATAAAATATGGCATTGAGGTCTTTTGAATTAATCCCTTCTTCTGAA
Organism: Aulonocara sp. 'chitande type north' Nkhata Bay; assembly: GCF_057382095.1. Taxonomy (NCBI): domain Eukaryota; kingdom Metazoa; phylum Chordata; class Actinopteri; order Cichliformes; family Cichlidae; genus Aulonocara; species Aulonocara sp. 'chitande type north' Nkhata Bay. The sequence goes on along the minus strand of NC_141358.1, from coordinate 31,518,807 downwards.
ATATAAGAACCTCTCCTGGTTTTAATGGCACTTTGGATTTCCTTACTTTCTGTTCCACTCCCAACCCCAAATAGATGCTGACAAGCTGCCACAGAAACATGGAAGAGGGAAAGAAGTTGGAAAGGACTACTACAAATAAACCTAATGCCTAACAATGTAAAATAAGAACAATAATAAAGATAAGATGAAGTAACAAGTTTTTAGTTTTTAGTTTATTCCAAATGATCATCCAGATGTCTGTGACATGTGATGACAAACACCATAATGGAAGGCCTTAGTCATCACATGCTTAAACTCATATATTTTTGCATATGCTGAACAGGCAGTCAGACATGCTGTAACTGTGGGGTAGAAAACAGCATAAACACCATACGGCAGGGGTCTCAAACTCCAGTCCTCGAGGGCATGGAAAAGTTGCATGACACTGGCCCTTGAGGACTGGAGTTTGAGACCCCTGTCATATGGAATATGACAGGTGTGGTTGAACTGCATGAAGACTCTGAAGCTTCTCTTCTCTTCTGGCAGGACAGGAATGTGGCCTTGTCCTGTGAGCAGAGATGGGCAGTAACGCGTTACTTGTAACGCGTTACTGTAATCTGATTACTTTTTTCAAGTAACGAGTAAAGTAAGGGATTACTATTGCAAAATCGGTAATTAGATTACTGTTACTTTCCCGTAGGAACGCTGCGTTACTGCGTTACTAAAACCGTGATTTTTTTTGCGAGAATGTCTCATGACAGTGACGTAAGCAAGTGCGACGTTGGTGACAGCAGCTGTGTGCAGATCAACAATGGATAATATATCGAGTATGAGCGTGCAGCGTTTAAAGTGTGGAAGTACTGACCTTACTTTGAGTTTGATTCCATAAAAAGTGACAAAAACATTAGCGTCCATCGTGCGTGGGAAGAAAACTTCTTTTTACAGCGAAAAAAACCCCTAAACTTCCGAGCAAGCACCGAGTAGCTACGACGTGATGGGAAACTCACAGAGACACTCGCGCGGATTCTTCAACTGACCGCAGCACACCTGCACCAGGGTAACCCTCCGCCTACCCTGCTCCTGCTTTACAGGTGAAAATAGAGCAAAAGGACCGCTGAGTCTTTGACTTTATTTATTTTCTGCTGTGTTTTACTTGCATCTGTTTGAAAGAGTGAGTGAAAACACAAAAAATATTTTATTTTATGTGCTGGAATGTGTAGAAAATAGGTTTAAATGTTAAACTAATTTATTCAAGTCAGAGAATGTTGCATATAATTAAATGTTTTGCTTGATGCATAAAGTTAAAAGATTAAAACTGATAAAACAAGTTAAAAAAAGAGACTTTTCCATTTGATTACATTTTGTATGATGGATTATGTAGAAAAAGTAGAATTGGGCTGAAAGATCTATCACTTTATCACCTCTTCAGGTTGTAAATCGTGTTTTTAAAAAGTAACTAAGTAACTAAGTAACTAAGTAATTAATTACTTTTGAAAATAAGTAATCAGTAAAGTAACGGGATTACTTTTTTGGGGGAGTAATCAGTAATTAGTTACTGATTACTTTTTTCAAGTAACTTGACCAACACTGCCTGTGAGCCACTGTAAGGATGTACTTAGAGTAGAACTGGACTGTCACCGGCCTCAGGCTCTTCACCCTTTTCAAAGACAAAGCAGTCATTTAGATAAAATATTAGATATTGTTTACCTGTAAATGCACAAAGTAAATTTAGAAATGTAATTATTGTTAAGAGTGAATAAGCACTGATAGTGTAATCTACAGCTGTGGCCAAACGCTTAGAGAATGAGAAGTGTTGTTTGCTTATTTACAAAGTTTGCTGTTTCAGTGATAGTTGTATATCACATTATATCACTTCAAACAGAGGTGACCCAGTAATGCTGCACTAATGAATTAGACTAACTATTCACTTTAGCTAAAGTTATTAAGTTAGCTAAAGAGTTGGGATGCTGTGTAAGACATAAATAAAGCTAAAATACAAAGGTTTGGACACCGTTTTGCATGTTTCCCTACTGTAGGGGTCTCTGCAAGCATACAGAGGGGGTACTCTGAGAGGGTCCAAGATGACAACTTTGGAATTCTACTAGAAACAGTCGATCATATTTGTTTGTCAAAGCTGAATTCAGGGCAAACTATGCTAAATTAGCGTTTTTAGCTAGCAGCTACAATAAGCATAAAAGTTACCGTACGGCTATCATTTGTTAACATGACGCTTGTTCTTATACATGTAATACATTTATTACCAACCTGAGAGTTCATCCGCTGGTCATTCGACATGACGAATGACTTCTGAAGTCTTAATTCAGCTAAAGATGCTGTAGATTCCCGTCAGTAACACTTTCGGTCCGCTAGTAAAACATAGTTCTATTAATCTGCGCTTGAACCGGAACCGGATGTAAGTTCCAAAAAACTGAATTTTGGAACTGAAATTGAATTGTAGAACTGAAACTGAATGGTGAGAAGTGAAACTGAAATTATTCGAGAGCTGAATTTTTAAAGGATAAAATGCAGTTTCAAAGCAAATCAATTCATTTTCAAAATATAAAATTCAATTTCAATTTAGTGATGATCATTTTCAAACCATAAATTCAATTTCAAATGAGACTAATTCAAATTCGGTTTTCAAAAGCATTTATTCAAGTTACAATTCAGATTCAGTCTGAGCAATTCAAATTCAAATTTAACTTATTCAAATTCAGTTTCTGATGGCACAGATTTCTGCCCATAGTCCATGTGCTTGAGTATCAGCTGGAAGCAATACTAGCCCACCACATTCCAGTACTGCTGTTGGTGTTTCTCATTAGTGAGAGGAAAAGGCCCTTTCATGTAAAGAGTGGGCATGGCTGCATTCTTTAAGCCTATCCTCAGGCAAAACACCTACAACATTTTTCATTTACATACCTTCCTCTTTCATTGTGATCACCTAAACAGCAGGTCACAGAGTGTGATTTCAATGTTCAATGTTTTCATTTAGTGATTTGAGGGCTTTGAAGCATTGGCAACATCTTTTTTGGGGGGTGCTCAAGCAACCCTAAATTAGGGATTAAGTGTCAGGAGTAATAGTAGTCATAATAAAATATTGTAATATCTGACATCATCTTATTATATTTAGTGAACTTGAGATGAATTAAATGTGTTCTTGACATCATGATGATACAGTACACTCAGAGCAGAGTGATTTGTCATTACAAAATGTTACAAAAGTGCAAATTATTCTGGTCTGCAGGGTCATTGCTCTGGTCTACTGATCAGTATGCTTGTGGCTCAGGGGGAAGAGCATGCTGTGTCCTAAATGGAATACCCTGGTGGTTCAACCCCTGGCTGCTTCAGTCTTCATGGTAAAGTATCTTTTGATAAGGTCCAGAACCCTGTGTTGCTCCTGATGCATTATCAGAGTGTGAATAACTGATGGAAAGAAGTGCTTGTCTGAATGAGATAAAAAAAAAAAGTGCTTTGAATGCTATATAAGAACCAGGCCATTTGTATTTGTATTTGTATTATTATCTAAATAGCAAAGGCCAGACTGCTAGAGTATTTGTTCATTTTAGCTTCTGCACTCTGCTGCCAAATCACTAGTTGCCAGGCAAGGAAAAACACACTATATCACATTATTTTCTTAAAGTTTTTTTTTTATTTCTATTTCAGTCAAATTGGGCTGCATTGTTTTACAAGAGAAGAGGCAGAAAAAAGAAACAGGTAAGAGTGGACATGTAGTCCAAATTCATTGATGATAATTTCAACATTCTAAACAGAACACCCCCAACCAGTCATGGCAGATCACTGGCACTCCATGAGCCTGGTTCTGCTGGAGGTTTCTTTCTGTTTACAGGGAGTTTTTCCTTCCCACTGTCACCAAAGTGCTCGTTCTAAGGGGGTCCTCTGATTTTTGTTTTGTTTCTTTTTCTATTTTCTTTGTACTATTGTAGGGACTTCATATTATAATATAAAGCACATTGAGGCAACTGTTGTTGTGATTTGGCAGTATATAAATAAGATTTAATTTAATTTAAATGAACATATTGCTGAGCAATAGGTATTAATGACAGCATTTAACAGGATTCATATCACTCAAAACACAGCTCAAACAGGATGGCTGCCACTAGAAAGGACAGACTACATATCTATTCTCCAGTCTTGCATTTGCACCTGACATGCTGTGCTGAATAAAGGCAGGCTTTGTATGAATTGTATGAAAACCCCTCCTTTACCAGTTTGCTTTTGGTCCAGGTGTATGGAGTAACAGCGTGATGTCTACCAGAGATGGGCAGTAACGCGTTACTGTAATCCGATTACTTTTTTCAAGTAACGAGTAAAGTAAGGGATTACTATTGCAAAAACGGTAATTAGATTACTGTTACTTTCCCGTAGGAACGCTGCGTTACTAAAACCGTGATTTTTTTTGCAAGAATGTCTCATGACAGTGACGTAAGCAAGTGCGACGTTCGTGGCAACAGCTGTGTGCAGATCAACAATGGATAATATATCAAGTGCGGGAGAGAGTATGAGCGTGCAGCGTTTAAAGTGTGGAAGTACTGACCTTATTTTGAGTTTGATTCCATAAAAAGTGACAAAAACATTAGCATCCGTTGTTTGTGGGAAGAAAACTTCTTTTTACAGCGAAAAAAACCCCTAAACTTCCAAGCAAGCACCGAGTGCGCTACCACGTAATGGGAAATTCACAGAGAAACTTGCGGATTCTTCCACTGACTGCTGCGGCTCACCTGCACCAGGGCAAACCTCCGCCTACCCCACTCCTGCTTTACAGGTGAAAATAGAGCAACAGGACCGCTAGTCTTTGATTTTATTTATTTTCTGCTGTGTTTTACTTGCATCTATTTGAAAGAGTGAGTGTAAACACAAAAAAATATTTTATTTTATGTGCTGGAATGTGCAGAAAATAGGTTTAAATATTAAACAAATTTCTTCCAGTCAGAGAATGTTGCATATAATTAAAATTTTTAGAAGATTAAAACTAATAAAACAAGTTTTAAAAAGAGACTTTTCCATTTGATTACAGTTTGTATGATGGATTATACAGAAAAAGTAGAATTGGGCTGAAAAATCTATTGCCTTATCACCTATTCAGGTTGTAAATCGTGTTTTTAAAAAGTAACTAAGTAACTAAGTAATTAATTACTTTTGGAAATAAGTAATCAGTAAAGTAATGGGATTACTTTTTGGGGAAGTAATCAGTAATTAGTTACTGATTACTTTTTTCAAGTAACTTGACCAACACTGAAAAGACACCAAAAGAGACTGAAAACAACAGTGTGCATATTATTTGTCTTATCTGCTTTGCTACAGATTGTCTAGACAACACAACTGAGCCTTTGCCTTAGATTTGAGAACTGAACTGTCCACCCTAAAACAAGTGTATTACATTGAAAACTGATTATTCATTATTCATCATTCTTAGACTCTATAGCAGGTCATCCCAGTTAATGAGATTGTTTTTTGAAGCTAACACTGTAAGGTTTACCAAATTGAACTGATGTTTTCAAAGGCCAAAAGGACTGAACATGTTTGCAAACAGTATCTACCATTAACATCAGTTGTGATGCACTATATGCTTTACATTATGATTGGGGGCTGAGCCCCTCCTAAAGATTTGATCCCACAATCACCCCTTCTTTGAAGAAGTTATTTGAAGTGGATAAAGGAAATCCATGGATGTTCTAAAAGATGCTGAAGTCATCACATGCTGTGTTAAGTTTGTATGTTGATTTATCGTTCCCCTTTCTCTGAATTTGATTGAACACAGGTCTGTAGGCAGAAAAAGACTGTGCGTGTCTGTTCTCTGCAGTTTTTAGGGCAATGGGGAGGTCAGACTGTTGTTTGTGGTAGTTGATAAGACTTTTGTTGGCTAGATTGCTGTCTCAGCAGAGGCCGGCTGGAGCCACGTGGATGCCACTGGCTGACAGATTCAGCAGGAGCAGCATGTGTCTCGCAGAGTGGCTCTTTAGTCCCCCAGTGCACCACATGCCGAGCTTGTGCACTGTAAAAATAAACCAGTCTGCATTCCCAATGTTTACATCATCTATTTGCATATTTAGTTTAAGGCAATTAAAATTAGCCCGTTCTGCTTCTTTCAATTTGGCTTATTTTACTAAAAAAAAAAAAATAAATAAATAAATCACAAAAATAAAATAAAAACCCCACCCATTTTAATCATTATCTAGACAAGTTAATTTTCAGGAATGGTACCAGAGTAATCAATCAGGTTGGCTAATTGACAGGATGTGTTTTTTTTCAGTGACCCATTACATGGGATTACTCAGTATTAACTTTCGTATACCCAGGAAGTGAAACTCTTGAGATTAAGAAAGTCTTTTGCAAGAGTGTACTGGGCCCAGATTGGCAGCATTAACTATGTTTTTGGATGGAAGAAGAATCTGGAACTTCCCTCTGACCTATCATGCTCCCTAATGATTATATTTGTCAGTTTTTTCCATTGCTGACCAGTTTCTATGAGTTTCACAATTATAGTACAAGTATAAAAATACTTGTGTGTTACCCAGCAGAAACTAATGAAACTGATTAAAATTCAAAGTTTTCTTGACTTCCGAGATTTGATATCTTGCTGCCAGCCAGCAAAAATAGAAGTAAGATCAGTTTTTATTATTTCGTCTATTAGTTTACGTGGCATCTTTGTATCAAGTAGTCAAAGCCAGAGCTTATAAAGACAGACTAAAGTTGGGTATTTTATCTATTTTGACTCACGGTAACTATTCTTTAAAGGTAGTTAGTGTGCAGTACGTAGTGGCATAACCAATTTAGATATCTGTTTATAAGTATTTAATGGGGCTTCTGCCAGAAAAGTGTTAATACTTAGCAACTGGAAGAAGGAGGATTGTTCAGTATTTTAGTACTGAATTTAATTTTAATGATCTAGTGCTAATACAGTGATCTTGAGTTGCTTTGGTTAGGTGGGTGTAGGTAAAATGATATTAAGACATAACAGCTGCATGTTTCTTTAATCTTGAACTTCTTTTTTACATAGTTTAGTGTCTTTGTTAATGGGTAAAACTGGTTAACAAGAACAATAAGTCAATATTATGCATTAGTTGAATGAACTGTTTTACCAAAAGTCTTGAGGATCACAAGTGCAGGGTGCAAAGGACTGGAAACCCCATGTAGACTAACTTTAAGCAATGAAAACACAATAATATGCTGTTACAGGTAGTTATACACCCGAAAGAAATTTATTCTGTGTTCCATTTTTATTCAGAGGTCCCAAGTAAGTCTACACCATGATCTTTTTGTATCCCTGTTGGGTCTTTACCTTACAATATAAACCACCTTTTGGCAACTGTTGTTGTGATTTTGTGCTAAATAAAATTGAATTGATTCTTTTCAATCTTCAAAAAAAGATCCCAAAATTTGCTTTCATGAGATGGCACCTGACATGCTAAAAATCACATTTCTCAGTTTGAATTATCCATGGAGTATTGTCACCTCAGTTTGTGCTTGTCCTCAACTATGATCTTGATATTAAGCTGTTGATTTGATATGAAGTCCTTGAGTATCCAGTGTGCTATTCCAGGCTCATCATTTCTGTCTTCAAAGACTTGGCCAGTGTTTTAATATCTACAGGCATTTCTTTGATAAACCATACGGCCACTTGCTACCAATTAATGACAAATTGCATCGTGGGAATCTCTGATCTCTGGCTTCAGTGAACAGGACTGCTGCTGGGTGTGTTGCATCAGACTAACACCATTTAAAGCAAGTATTTAAGAGCCAATAGGATCTGTACCAACATCAAAACTGTGAAGCTACCATCAGTTAATTTCAACTACAATGTATTCCTACAGTAAAAGCTTTTATGAGATGACTTTAGGGCCTGTTGCCATTCAATCATTTGTTTGATTGATAATTAAATAGGCCTCACCCATTACTTATGTCCAGAAGTTAATAGGAACCACCTCCTGTGCTGACACACACACGCACACCCACACACACAGAGAGGAAGAGAGATATTTTTGCTGAATAACATTGTGGTATTAAATGGTAAATGGCCTGTATTTATATAGCGCTTTACTAGTCCCTAAGCACCCCCAAAGTGCTTTACATATTCAGTCATCCACCCATTCACACACTGGTGATGGCAAGCTACATTGTAGCCACAGCCACCCTGGGGCGCACTGACAGAGGCGAGGCTGCCGGACACTGGCGCCACCGGGCCCTCTGACCACCACCAGTAGGCAACGGGTGAAGTGTCTTGCCCAAGGACACAACGACCGAGACTGTCGGAGCCGGGGCTCGAACCGGCAACCTTCCGATTACAAGGCGAACTCCCAACTCTTGAGCCACGATCGCCCCTATATCAATATCAATATCAATACCAACTAATACAATTAGTTGGTATTGATATTAGTATCAACTGATATTAAAATACTGTGTTAAATGCTGTAAAATATTGAACCTGATAATATGCCTTTTGCTCAGCTGTTGTGTTTCGGTTTCTGAAAACTTCTTCCTGTTTTACTGATGAGGTTTATTTACACAGGACACAAAGAATTCAGCAAATATCGTACAGGTGAAGCTGCAATGACCTTATCAGTGCTTTAGAGGAACAAAAATAATATTTGTACTTGAATATTTTAGAAATATCAAATATTTAGCTAGTGGCAGAGGCTTTGTTATTACACAGCTTGTTGTGGCTGGATCAGTGATTTGTTTCCGTGAGATTGCATTAGGTACTTCTCACAAAGGGCAGATCTGTGTTTGTCCATTTCCTATTAATGCCATTGTATAGAACATGATTCCAGTTCAGTTAGAGAAGACTATTGTGTGCAGAGATAGCTTTCAATGAATGAGAAATAATGGACTAAATGGCTACAGTAATTATTTATACATTAAACCACACTGAAACTTTAGGTTTTCTCATGGGGATCAGGTACCCTGCTGGGATAAAAACCTGGCCAAAGGAGGAGTTAGAAGCCACTGACATCAAAACCATGTATGGCGGGCTTCATCCCAAGTCCAGCACTGTGAGACTGTATGCTAAGCGGAAGGAAAGAGACTGGGGGCTAGTGAGCGTCAGTACCACAGTCCAGGATGAGACAACGAACATTCACGAGTAGGAAATTGCCTCCAACCGACTGCATGCTCAGTGAATACCTCAGGCAGCAGAAACCCAAGAAAGATGAGCAAGAGGAGGAATCATAATAAAGGGACATGGCCCTGCACTGTATGCACCACCTGCAGATAGAGGAGCTGACTGACATCCAGAAGTCCTACCAGTGGCTGGACAAAGCTGGACTTGAAAGACAGCACAGCAGCACTAATCATGGCAGCACAGGAGCAAGCTCTGAGCACAAGATCCATAGAGGCTGGGGTCTATCACACCAGGTAAGACCCCAGGTGCAGACTGTATAAAGTTGCCCCTGGGACAATCCTGCACATAACAGCAGGGTGCAAGATGCTAGCAGGGAGGGCATACATGGAACGCCATTAAACCAAGTGGCCAGCGTAGTATACAGAAACATCTGTGCTTTGTATGGCCTGGAAGTCCCGAGGTCAAAATGGGAGACGCCTCCTAGGATGGTAGAGAATGACCAAGCTAAGATCTTCCAGATACCGTTGGACCCCAGTGCAAAGTCCACAATTAAGTGGTTCACTGTCATATATTCACACATTTATTTACAGTCCTCTTTAAATTGTTGGCACAAACAAAACTTTCACCTGTTTAGGTGTTAACGTCGGGTGCATGCTCTCATGGGTAATCACCCATTACCTATCGCTACAGCTGGAGCAAGCAGTGGATCACCTACAAGCTGCAAATACAACTTTAATTATGTACAGAAAGAGTCTATTTCTTGTTGAAATTTGAAGCAGTGGTGCTTGGTTATGTAATTGGAGCTGAAAAACAGTTGTATTTTCCCTCATAGCAGAAAACAGCTAATGATAGTGGTATCACATGGAAGTTTTGATTGTGATGATGGGAAAAATGTTTCTATCAACAACAGTTGTGTAATTGTCATTTCGTCGACACAGCACTACCAAGAACAGAAAGCACATAAAAACTGGCCTCAGCTTTTCATTTCATCCAAAATGAAAATGTTCAATCATATTCATTTCATGTTCTCCAACGCCAAAAAATAAAAGAAAAAAAAAGATCAGTTTTTTTCCATTATTAGTGCTGTATGTAGGTGGAAATAAGGAAGTCAGAAGTATATTTAAGTATCCTAAATATAATTAGTACCTTACTTAATATGTTTAGTATCACTTCAAGTTTCTCTGTCAAACAGTCTTAATGCTGTGTTATGGGGACTGCCATTTCTGGAAACACAGACAACAGGGAAACTTTGGCCTTTGAATTATCTGAGACTGAAGAAGTCACTTGGATGAGTGATGAAACGTTTCTCCCACTGAAAACGCTACGTACAGATGAACAGAATCAACTTTTGGAGACCTTTGAATTACCAGTTCATTCTGATGATCAGTTTCATTTCAGTGGCTGTTCTGCAGAGTGACACAATGTCGGTTGCAGCTTTGATTGGCATACAAAATTTTTCATTGGCAATTCATTCAAGTTTTGTTTCATTACCTCTGCCAACACAGGTATATATATATATATATATATATATATATATATATATATATATATATATATATATTTATCATTGTTTGAGTTTCTGTCTGTCTGTTAGCAGGACTGCACAAGAAACTAGCTGGCTGAGTAAATGAAACTAAATTTATTTAGATTTGGAGCTAATGAACAAAATCACTGGTTTGATGTCTATTAGGCTGAACTTGGTTCTCTGGTGGCTGTGCGTTGGCGGACTGTAGTACAACATACAAACAGCTACCGTCTACCTACAGAGAGCATCTATTGCCTGATAAAAGCAATCTCCAATATATGCAGTATAACCAGTCTCTGGACAGCTCTTGCTTGTGTTGCTGTTGGTCTGTCACCCAGACACAGAGAAAAGAAAAATGTTAACATATGAAAAAAAAAATCAGCAGATAACCTGCTCGACCTCCTGTGATACAGTCACCCCTGTCAGCACCTAATGGGTATATTGTCTATCTCCTTTATATCGTTAATTTTTGTATTCAAAGTGCTGGATAAAAGTACCAATAACATTTTAAAAAAAAGTTTAGCACAGCAAAAATGCAGACTGTGCTGCAAATGTTGGTTTATTATTAAAAGCAAAAGGAGCATATTTTTCCCTTCACTGGTACATTGTAGACTACAGTACTTTAAGTCAGCTATGTTTGGTTTTTGGAACTTTGTAATCACAAATCATTTTCCTCTGTAAAAAGCTCCAGGACCATGCTGTCCTGTTAGCTTCCACATCAAATTGATTTTTCTTTTCATTTTGTTTAATTAGCTACAAGCAAAGTATTTCTTTTTTTAATTTTTAAATAATTTTTATTATTATTTATTAGTATTTTGCAGTAAGAGCCAATTTTCAAGCCAACCAAAGGATTTATCATGTGCCTCCTCTGCCCTTGCCCTTCATTAGGCCAGCCTGTCTGTTAGAGTAGACAGCTGAGTGGGTTGATATGATCCAGGTGGGTCAGGGCAGTGGCTGTTAGAGCTCCAAGCAGGTCCTTGAACTCTACATTTTTTTTTCACCAGTTGTTGATAATCATAGAGAGGCCAGCTTGGGGGATCTGAGAAGGAAGAGAGCACTCTGTGGCTGAAAGCCAGCTGGCAGTGTGCTAACCTTGGAGGGGTTGTTTTGGGTTTTGGAGGCACCAGTTCCTGCTGGGTATCTGCTCCGGGACACAGCAATGCCCTGCTGCATCTGGTATTTTTACACCAACAGTGAATGTGACAGTAATTTAGCTCATATAAAATAAAATAAAATAAAATAACCTCTTAAACTCCACCATTCCATTTATTTTGACATGGACATGACATTTGTTTTTGTTTAAGCTCATCTGTTTTTCGGTAAAAATGAAATGGACAAAAGGTATGAATTTATAAAAAGGGGTGGTTGATAACTTTACCCCAAACTACTACCCTTAACTCTTAGATCTGTGTATATATATGAGAGAAAGAAATATATTTTTCGTGCTCATGGTCTGAGTTGTTACCTATAGACAGTGAAAGACCAGGGCAAATCAGGAAAACTACTCTTTTTGTGTCATTTCCATCTGCTGTATTTCACACACGCCAGAACCAAAAAGATAAGATAACCTTTATTAGAAGTTTGTTAATGAAATTTGAAATGAACCAACAATCCATCTCACATGCCAGCCCATATTTCAAAGCAAATGTGTACACAAGAGAGATAGTGAAGTCAGGAAAGGTATTAAGAAAAAAAAGCCATTGACAAAAAAATGGTTTGGTGAGCCCAGGTGTATTTGTGTTCTAGCTTAGTCATATCCAGAAACAGAAGAACTGTGGGAAAAGGTTTGTTCCATGTGTTATTAATGCCTACAGCCATGGTTATCAAATCCATCAGATCAGATTGTACTTCATATTACGAGATATCTACAGGCCATGACATGTTGTGTTTGTGTGTGTGTGTGTGTGTGTGTGTGGGGGGGGGGGGGGGGGGGGGGTAACGCAGTAGTTTCTGTCCTGGAAGAAGTTTGCCACCATTCTCTTGTTCTTTGATGTAATCAAAATATAAGTAATGTCCGTAGTTGTAGTCTGCTGCAGTTTTTTCTCCTTTTAAGTTCTGAAGTCAGATGATTCTGCAACAAGTACACACTGAAGTGAAGTGACTAGCAGCAACATGGTGACCAAAAAGTCACTGAATTTGGCTCTTTGACCAGACCTGTGGGCTGGTCAACTAGTTAAACTTTTATCAGTTTCAAGGCAAGTGATTAAAGAGAAATGAGCACAAAGGATACCACTGTTTGACAAAAGATGGGGTAGTAAATGCATTACAGGGTTACCCAGGCAACCAGAGGCTGCGATGTTTGCTAGTGACCAACTATCAGCTATGAAGAGACAAAAACAAGAAAATCTCTCCTTAGTTACTAGCTTTTGAAACCACAAGATTTTTGGGGTATGTTGTGTTATTCCAAAAGAGCCTCTTTCTCAGCTCTAAAATGGCAGATCTTCTGCTTCATTAAGGAACACCAACCTCCGCTGAATGGTTCAGGTAAATGCTTTTTGCCAGGAGCACTTGGTTGGTGCAGCATAGCCAACGTTTGTGTAATTAGACTGAAGGCATAGACATTGTCACCAATTCTGTTCATAATTTTTATAGACAGAATTTCTAGGTGTAGCCAAGTGGTGGAAGGCTTTCACTTGGGTGGTCTCAGAATTTCGTCTCTGCTTTTTGAGCATGATGTGGTTCTGTTGGCTTCATCGGGTTATGGCCCCCAGCTCGCATTGGAATGGTTCACAGCCGAGTGTGAAGAGGTGTGAATGAGAATCAGCACCTCCAAATCTGAGGCCATAATCCTCAGATGGAAAAGGGTGGATTGCCCATTCCGGGTCAGGGACGAGTTCCTGCCCCAGGAGTATCTTGGGGTCTTGTTCATGAGTGGGTTGGTGAATTCTCTGCTTAAGCTGCTGCCTCCAAGACCCAGTTCCAGATAAGAGGAAGAGGATGGATGGATGGCATCGACACTGATGTCATCTCATACAGTGCATGCTGCCAATTTTCATTGGTGATTCTCCATTTTATTGACATCAAAGCCCATCAAAATTCTTAATTATTTCTACAAATGTTGATTTAGATTTAGTGATGTTGTGAATTATATGTGTCCAGTGGAAACAGTCTCGTTGGACCACAACCATTACTTGTATGAAACCACTGTCTCCCTGTCTAATCCAGCTGTAACTGATCTTGAACTATACTTGAAATCAACATGTGTCAACTTGAGGTTGGTTCACAAAAAGGGTAAGTCCCAAATGGCTCCAGTGTTAAATTAAAAAGGAGGTACAAAGAAATATAGTAATGTGATAAAAGCACCAACCTTCCAGTTAGTATGACTCCTCTTCTTCCTCAGGTACAGCTAGCGATTATTAACACTGACTGCCAAGACTGTGGGCATCAATAAAAATTTATCATATTCTCATTCTAATCTTTTAGGGTTAAAGTAATCACAGATGGTGACTTAAACATCAAGAAGTTAACAGAGCATACAAAATATTAACCTTTTCAGTAATTGCCTAAAGCATTTAGGGAATACTTTGGTCATTCCCTATATGCTTTAGGGAACATATTTGTTTAAAATGCCTCTGTGGATTACCTGCTACTGGTATCTTTGCCTCAATCAACTGTTACCACCAACCAGGCGTCACTCTCAACCTGTAAATAGCTGCACCTCACTAAGACCGGTTCTGTCAGGATTTTTCCTGTTAAAAGGAATTTTTCCCTCCCACTTTGATTGTTGGATTTTTCTCCCTATGATTGTCAGTTCTTGTACTTGCAATATAAAGTGCATTGAGGTAACTGTTGTTGTGATTTGCCACTATATAAATGATTTCAAATTGAAATTGAATGAACCCTGCATATAGTAGCAGCCTAAACACTTCTTTGACATTCTTCTTACCAAACATACAAAGTGATGCTTTTGAGTACAACGAGCACACTATATCTCACTTGTAGTTCACGTTGACCAGTGCAGGGACATTCTTGATTATGTGGCACGCAGGCACTGCCTGGACTTAATCGTATCTGTGGCGCTTATGGGAAACAGGCTGAAAATGTGCCCTATGCACTGCACATCATTGCAACTCTTTCAGTTCAGCAGAATTTAACAGTTAATCTCATTTGAGCTATTTCATCCTCTTCGACCTTCTTGTTCTGCACTCCATCAGTGGCTAATTGTGGGCCCTGTATGTCCGAGAATGTGAGCTCTCCCACTTCTCACTCTGGGGCATATGTACATATTCTCTGTGGAATGCTGGTCATTTGTGTCATCTTTTCAAAGTTCTTCTGAGGTCTGTTGATGGTATGTTCCCAAGACCTCTACATGCACTTCTACACTAACTGCTGTAATTGAAGTTTTCAAGAAAAGAATGGGGAGGATATGGTCATATTGCCTCATATCAGCCTTGCCATCGGGACACTGACAGATTAAATGCCCCTTATTGTGGCCTTTCTTTGTCCAGTGTGCTATAAATCTTCAAAGATTTATGCTATATTATTTTAAATACTGGTATTGGTGTTCCATCCCTAATTAATATGGTTAAAATCTGGGAATATGGTTTAAATCAGTGTACTTCCTACTTGCCAGCAGGGGATGTTTACAAAGTCAATATAGAAAACAAAGTCAGTACAGAAATCTGTGTTCTTGGTTCTCGATGAGTTTACACTTGTTTCAACCATGACTCCATCAGAGTTAAAAGGATAAGAAAAAGAAAAACTAGCTACCACATGAGTGTTTTCTGTCAGCTCTGTCCCTTGTTGATTCCAAAAGACTAAGATGCTCAGCTCTAGGCTTCAGGATAAGCCTTCATGACCTAATGGGTGACATCAGCTATAATGAAAGAGGATCATGGTGATCTGTGCTGGCAGTCTGCCAGTTTCAGCCTTATTGTTAGTTATTGTTTAAATCTTCTGTGGTTTTAGCGAGCCTATTTCAAGTTCAGACATTCTGTACATTTTT
This sequence comes from Aulonocara sp. 'chitande type north' Nkhata Bay, assembly GCF_057382095.1. Lineage (NCBI taxonomy): Eukaryota > Metazoa > Chordata > Actinopteri > Cichliformes > Cichlidae > Aulonocara > Aulonocara sp. 'chitande type north' Nkhata Bay. The sequence goes on along the minus strand of NC_141358.1, from coordinate 31,503,279 downwards.
CAATAACAGAGATGCAACAGCCAGATCCTTTTAACACTATGATACCATATTACGTATTTTCATGTATTCTGCAAGTCTTTATTATCCAAGCTCTAGGAGGCTTTCACCCTCAGAGTTTGGATGATACATCACAAAAACGAGTAGTTATCTAGAAAACAAGAAAAGGTCATTTTATTTCCAGGCCATGAGGTAGTCATCCTTTGTGAAGGATGAATAAATGTTTTATCTGAGCTAATTTTGTTTTGATGCTCTTCTCTTGTTTGTATTTAAAAAAAAATCCCTAGGTCTCCCAGTGATACAGCCTTCACTGGCTGCGCAGTCATTATCTGTAAATGGAGAACTCCGTCACAAGTGACAACAGTGTTGGCTGAAAGTCCCTGGTTATGAATCAGCACTATCTTTGAAAGAGACAAGGGAAAATAGCCTGTGGCTGTCACAAGCACTCATCTTTCCCCAGTTAAAAGGAGAACAGGTCCTACATCCTAATCTTGTATATACCGGTAGCTTCTGACTAATTTATGGCATTCAAGGCTGTTACCAGATCGTTTAATGCCATTTGGTTTAGTAGTGTTTGTTGTAACCATGACGACAGCAGTCAGCCTTTCTAAATTTACATAAGTCTGAAAAATTCAAATACTGAACCTCTTCACCTCTTGCTTCATACAACCGTATGCAAACCATTCTCCTGCACTGAGTGATGATATATCTGTGGATTTGCATGTTTAGTCTGTTCACTGCAAATCATATTAGTAATGATCAGTGTTGCTAAGGGTTTGTTAGTTATTTTCACAATCGGCCTAACCATTTCAGCTTCCACAAACAGCCTCTCCTGTTTATATTTAGTGCAGTCAGCTCCATTTAATGCACGATAGTGCAAGTGTGTCTTAATTTAGAAGCTCCTCTGCGTCTCATGTTTGTTTCTGAGTATTTTCATTATTTGCACCACTATTACAGACCGGTTCCTTTTTTATACAGACATGCAGTGATTGAAACATCCCCTTAATCTGAAATCAGTAAACTCATTTGGCCATAAATACAGACAGAGTGATGAAGTTATTTTTTCATTGAAAACTGATTTGATTCATTGACAAATATTTAAATAAGTCTATTTAACATTAAGGGTTTCCTTTCATGTCTATCCTTTTAAAAAAAAAAAAAGTCTTTCAAGAGAAAAAAAGATTTGAAGCCTTTTGAAATTGAGAGCAGCGTCATTGCTGTCCCTCTCTTAAACTTGCTCACTGACTTAGTTTTACCCCCGCACCCAAGTAAAGGAATTTGTCAATAGTTTCTTCTGTCAAGGCTGTGATTCAATATGACAATAGCAAAACAATGCCAGTGCTACTAGTTCCCCATTTTCTTTCCAGTGGCTCATTAGCATTTTCTGTTAAAAGGGTGATACTCTAAAAGAAAGGATAGCAATCCATCTCTCGTTGGATACTTTTGTATTGTTTCTTTTAGAGTCAGAGATTTTCCATGGTTTTGAAGTGTGCCTTCCCACTGCAGGTGAAGAAGTTCTATGTTACTTCCAAGTAGCTGGGAAGACTTCCCCATTGAAACAGAAACAGAATAATGACCACAGACCTCACTTTACATAAATATTTAGATTTTTTTGGGCTTTGGTTGAAGTGGGAAATTTCCCCTCATAGTGGATCACACATTTTATTACCTCTGGATGAACTCATGTACATGTAATACATAATGGTTACTAAATTCAGGTTTCTGAATTCAATATTTCTAACCGTGCATAAACGTATCCACCTCAAATATCTAATAATACTGCAGACAAAAGAGCCAGAGTAAAAAAGAAAAAGAAAATCACCACCCCAATAATAATAATAATAATAATAATAATAATCATCATCATCATCATCATCATCATCATCATCATAATAGGATTCTTGTCTTGTAGTAATGGAAATAGTAGGTGAAACTGAAAACTAAAATGATCTGCAAAAAGCTGTCAGTCTTAGACTGTATATCAAAGATGCACGTAGCCCCCCTAATGTCACTCACTGGTTTGTGAAGTCCTGTTGTAATGTTTTAGTTGTGTGCGTAGGCTCTAGGCCATCCAGGTCATTGTAGTCTTGAGAGCTTGAAAAAGAAGCAACTGGACTTCTTTGAGTTTGTGAAGACGTTTCATCTCAGTGAATCATACTGTATGATGGGTTAGGGCAAGGTCTCAGAGTGGTTTCACCTGACCAAAGTCCTTCCTCAAGCAAGTCTTGTCATGTCGCATAATCTAAATTACTTTTAATGTCAGCTGACGTAATGCCTTGCACTTTTTTAAAAAACTGGAAGTACTTCAATAACCATCTTTGATGCTGATTTCAGTTCATGTTTCTTTGTGTGAGAAGCCTCTATCTCAGATCTAAGATCTAACAGACATGCTGTGTTCATATGGAAGTAACTTAGGCCCTAAAGTATAGCTTGCTTTACCTTTTTTGCTCTTCATGGGAAATACCATTTTCAAAATGTGCATCTTGTTGTAATCATCATGTTAGCCATTGCCACATTTGGAGCTTGATTTTGGGGCCAGAAATGTTCATCATTTCACAAAAAAACGGACTGCTATTCTATCAGCTTATCCTACTAAACTTGGCTAACAAGCTGAATACGTACATGTGTACGTTGTTTAATACGCAAACAAATAAATCTGCTAATTAATGGTAATAAATTAGTAGAATTTCACTGGCTAAAACTGAAGCACAAAGCTCTTGAATAACTGGATTCAGTGAGTACAGAGGCAGGAGTTCCTGGAGAGCTAAATAGTAACTAGTGTGGCACAAATGCATGCGTAGCTTTTGGTGGTTATGTCATATTCATGCAACATTAAACCAACCCCAAAGTAAAAAGCTAATCTGACCCTTTCCAAATCCTCACTTCTTTCAAGTAACTGCAGTGGACTGGCTTTTCATTTCTTGCAGCTCTCCATTTAACGTAAGAGCCAGTGTTCCCAGCCCCTCCCTCCCTCCCCTCCGTTGCATTTGCCTCAGCCTGCATCTGCTCTAGAGAATCCTACTGACCTACATTCAGCTGCAGTTTACTGCCGGCTCCAGCCTGTGCTGCATGCAGTCCTCTGCCAAAACCAAATCCACGCTGTTCTTGCACATCAGTGCTCTGACCCACATCTCCATGGCAACAGCTCCATAATGCCACGGCAGTGTAGTGGCGGCTGGTTAGGGCTAGTGAAATAGGGTTCCCTGACCTACGCAGTAGGGAATGTTGGGGTTGCACTCGCCCTCCAAAAAACCACCACCCTTTCACTTTCACTCTGATGAGGGGATTAGCAAATACACGATAAAATACCTCCATGAATTTAGGGACTCCCCAACACTGAGCTGGCCTTTTTCTCATCTGTCATTGCCGTTTAATAATGATAAAATTTTTCTTGCCTCCTTTAAGCCATCCTGATGATTCCCGTTGCTCCTCTCATCCTGTGCCATATGTTCCCACAATTCCCTGCCAGATTTTTCACCTCACATGCTGCATCGCTCTGTCACTGTTCTTTCCTCTATGTTTTCCCGCTGTTACTGCTACTAACATAAATGTGAAATTCCAAAACGGGGCAAAGTGTTTTTGTGTGAGGATTTCAGTGGAATACGCTCATATATTTCTCCACAGGTAGGGACTGAAAGGGACTGAGCAGCAACAGAAAAGGGCTGCTAGCTACAGCAGATTCTCACTGCTCACTCAAAGAGGAAGAGGCAGTTTGGGTTCAGCTCTCATTAGAAAGTTGGCCCCTATCACCGTATCCCTGTCTCTGGCCGGCTGAGCCCCCTGGAATAGGACTGCCCCCTGTTTGATTATTATCACAATAATGCACTGTCACTTCACATTTACACTGGGTGAAACTTACCCCACCAACTGCCACCACTCGGTTCAGATAACACCAGTGACAATTGGCGCTCTGTCTCTCTGTGTCTTTGGGTACCTGCTGCAGCAGTTTATAACGTGGCTGCCAGACGGCCCCCCAGGACACGCAGATCCCACCCATAGATGTTCCATGTAAAGGTCTGCTGACAATACAAACTGTTAAGCTTACTGATAAAACAGTTTTCTCTGAAAACTACATACGTGCTACAAGAGAAACTCCAGCTATATACTTTAACTGGTCTCATTAGTTGCATCTCTTGCAGAGTAAGCAAGCACTCTATAATCACAAATAATCAGATTCATAGCAGACCTGTAACTAATGTTTGAAGTGGATTCAAATAATTATGTACCTATTTCACCAACAAAGGTGTGTTAGGTATTTAATTCAAGTATATGCTTGAAATAATGCATGCTTCTTTGAAAACAGACCTTTAAAAAATGAAAACAAAACAAAAAAAATAAATCATCTTCCAGCTTTTAAAATATTTTTTTCTTTTCTTTTTTAAACTCTTGTTCTTGTTCATTTATACTCTGTAAAGAAAGTCTTGAAATGATCATTTTCTACCTAGAATCACCTTCTGTGCTAATCTGAGTTTTATATTCAGTATCATTTCAGCTTGTGTTGTCCACTGGTATGAGCAGACTGAATGGTCTCTTCATTTCTTTGGAGGACACAAGTGCACTGCATGTGCAGCTGTTTGCTTTTGTCAGTGTGTGAAATTAGATTCTTCTCACTCTTGTAGTGCTTCGTTCCATCAGCCTTTTACCAGTTCAGACCTGTTTTCTTTTCTTTTTTCCCCATGTATATGCCAAAATGGGAAATCACAATGCGCCAATGTGAAGGTTTCCTTGGGGTTATTTGTCTGATATTCCATCTCTGCCATTTTTCTCTGGCCTAAACAAGCTTTTCCAGTCTGTCAGCTTTATTCTGTGGTAACCAGAGAAAACAAGGTCAGTTAAAGAAAGACACCAGACCACATCATGTGAGCTTGAGCTCAGTACAACTTCTGAAAGTGATATTATAAATGGATTTCAGCCCAAATATAGATTGTTTTCACAATTTTCACATTTTGGTTGTAGTTTCTATCATTGATAGAGGCAACCATGGTAGGTTATTAGCTGTTATTCTAGTCACCTTGTTTCTTCTCAATACAACTGGTTTTATGCAGTTTATATTTAAAAAATTATTTTTAATAAACATATTTAAAGGGGTAATTATTTAGTCATTTTCTGTGCCATAGAGGGACAGTAAATTAACTCTCGAGGAAGCTGGAAAATGTCTAAAACTAAAACTTGCTTTGCAGTGGCGTGCTGTCTGGAACCTGCTAGAGTTTCATGCACTGGTCCTTACAGCACTCAAAGCGCAAACAGCAGTGGCACAATGACATAAAGAACATGTTGGATTGAGTTCATTCAATAGTGGACATTGGTTCCACAGAGATGTTTTGCTTTGGCAGCAACTTAAACAATTGAGTTAAACTGGCACAAGTTATTCGTATTCAATAAACCTGTACATTTTGTGTTGACATTAAACTTGTATGTGGATATTTTTCCCTCCATTTTAATTGAATTAATGACAAAAATCACATAGTTGTCACTCCATCCGTCCGCTTGTCCTTTTCAGGGTTGCAACAGCTGGAACTTGGCAACAGTTGTTTGTTCACATGAACACAACAGAATGCATCATTGGTTATAGTGGAGGAAAAGCTGTGAGAAGGATGTGACTTTCAAATGGCTATAATGCCAAGCATGGACAGTCAATGCATGCCTACTTCCCTCATGCAATACTTTGTACTTTGGGACAACTTGGTGCATTAGTTGATTTTTCAATGCCCAGACAAGCACATAGTGACTTTCGTGCAGCCCCTGGTTCCCAGCACCTCTAAGCCTTATAATAAATCCAGCCTCAGCAGTTGTAGTCCAGCTGTTGCATATGAGTTGGGCTATGATCACAGATTGATGTGTGAGCTGATGTGAGCACAGGCTGGGGGCTTCACACAATGTACCACCCAGAATGTCTTGAATTGCCTAATCCTTTCCCACCATTGTGCACATATCTCTATGGCTACAAGTGACAGCTATCATTCTCATTTTTGTTACTTATGCCTTAGTTGAGAGTTTTGGTTCAGTTGCCCTGGTAATGCTGTTTGTGCCCTAGAAAATGCTGGCCTTCTTCAAACACCGCTTGTCTTTTTTTTTTTTCTTCTTCAAACGGTTAGAGTGTTGTCTTAATGTGACTTACAAAAGCGTCTTTGATAGCAGTCCTCTCCTGCCAGACTCTGGTCACTTTTTAATGGGGTTTTGACTAACCTTACTGCCAGTGCTGTAGCAGTAGCTACACATCCAAACAAGCTAAAATGCAGCCTGTAGACTTATTAAACCTACTCAGTAACTCTGAGCTCCCTCAACTAAATCATGCTCTTTTAAAGGAAATGTAATTGATTTGTTGACATGTCACAGCTCAAATTAACCATTGAATGAGTGCATTTTATGGTTTGGTATTAGCGTCACTCATATCTTTTACCACATGGATGATGTCAACCAAACAGACGCTTGTCATACTGGAGGACTGATTAGTCACTCCGGTTTTCTTTCTAAAACTGCATCCAAACAGAAAGCAATTCATACTATACTCGAAAGGACCTGGATTGGTGTCGTCATGTAACTATAATAAAAATCAGTGTTTACTTTTAGCATGCTTTTTTCATGCTACAGTTTCAGACAATAAGCTTAGCTTGTGTACAAGTAATCCTTCCATTCCACTAAAACGGCTTGTTTTATTGACAGTGTCTTCCCTGTTAGATAATATTCATTTGGAGTGGCATCTCTGTGCTATGTGGCAGTGATCAAATAAACATAGGCATTACATTTAATAAAGATATATGTAGACTGGAAGTTGGTAATAACCAATGAATTGCAGAGTATGGCAGAAAGCTGCTTTTCAAAGACATGTATTTCCTTGTTGACCTTCTTTGTGAAGTGGATGAATAGTAGCAAATGTTATTTATGAATGCACTTTTTCTTTGTCATAGCTGATAAATAGGTCACATTATATGACCCCCAAAAAGTTGGGATACGGTAAAATGTAAATAAAAAACTGAAAGACGATTTAAAAGTTCCATAAACCCATATTTTATTAACAGTCAAATAAAGAAAATATAGATCTTTAAACTGAAAATGAGTATAGTTCATTTTGAATTTATGGCAGCAACATTCCTAAAATAAGTGGGATGGGGCCGTGTTTACCCCATTTAGCATCTATAAATGTCTGAAAACTCAAAAATTATACTTAAGTACAATAACGAAGGATTTATACTTGTTGCTTCCCACCTGTGCAGTGGAGGTACCAACTTTCATTGCTCTCAGCTTCTTGACTGTTTGAGGCTGACTCATGTCTTGTAACTGCACTGGTCTACTAATTAGGTCTGACAGAGAGCGATGGGAGCCATAATGTGAGAAAAAGAGCAAACAAGGCCATAGCAAACAGACTCACCTTGACCTACAACACAGCAGTTTGATTTTCCCACATACAGCACGGCTTTGTCAGGATTTACACGGAGCACAGTATAACCTTTAAATCCTCTTCCTGACTTTGTGAAAGCATGCAACTCGGGGAGATGGCCTTGCTAGCAAGGAGTTAATCATTCTAAGAAATGTCTAAGAAAGCGATGGTTCGTTTGAGTCATTAAACACAGCCAGTCACAGTGGTGGTCTGCCAGTATCTGCCAGAGCCTTTGCACATTGTGTTATGGGAGATTGGCATCCAGGGAAAACACAGATTACTGTAACCTAGCCATTAGCGCCTCTCATCTCACATATGTAATACACAACAGCTGTTCTGGTTAAGCAGCAATAGTGTGAACTGGATGAAGTCTCAATGTTGAATATTGTTAACTTTTCAGACCTCGTTTCCACAATTCAGGGCTCTTTTTTTCCTCTTGTTTTTTGTCAGTTTCAAGAAGCTTTTAGAGCTGTTCACATTTCATCATTATCGTGCATGTGAAGCTAAAGAGTAAAAGCAGCTCAATCACCTCCTTGTGAGCTCCTGGAGCAATGTGCCAGGTTAGGGGAGTGTGGTTAAAGTGTTTCTAATTAAGTGGTTATGTGTATATGTTATCATGTGTCGGATTGTGGTTTGATGTTTTGCTTGTGTGGATGATTATTTTTTCATTTGGTTTGCTAACCCCAGACTTGGGCTATTCCAGATGTTCACCTGAATCAGGTAGAGTATAAAAGGAAGCCAGCTGCTTTTAGTTGGGTTCTTTGGTGTGTGTTGTGGTGGAAAAAGTCTTCCAGTCTCATGCCCTTTGATTTGAATCGACACATGTCTGCCGGTCAAACTAACACAAACTAATTGATCTCCTGTAAAATGTCTACATTTTTGAACTTGGACTTCAATCCATGAAGCAACAGATGTCCATGCTGCTAGAAAGGCAGCAGTACATGTAGGAGGAGATGTAGCACAAGTCACACATCCACTTTTATTAGCGGCACTTTAAGTTTCTCTCATCACAGAAGATGATCCTGCTCATCGTGCCATTGGAGGTCATTGGTGTTGTCACTGAAGCTGCTGCTGCTCTTTGAGCTGCGTTACCAGAACAACCTGCCCCAGACTAATAGAGCCTGTGTGTGTGTACACTGGCTGGCACACACAGGAGGTCACAATGGTGACGAGTTTTGGGTGTGCTAGCGTGGGATCTAGAGGGAACCAGAAAGTGTTCCTCCAGGGATACACATGCACACATGAGCCAAGGGAGGAGGAGTAGGAAAAACAAGGCCAGCACTACACTACATACAAAACTATTGGTCTGTGTTCTAAGCAGTATACTGTTAATCAGACAAATCCAAATATGACGTTTTCACACTGTTTTATCAGAAACCACTGCATCAGCGACAAATATCAGGCCTCTTGGAATAGTTAATGTTCTGGCCAATAAAAGCGACACAAACTTAATAAATACAAAATCCTAAATAAATACTGTAATAAAGACAAAGATTAAAGAAAATAAACAAGGAAAGCTTATGTATTAAGGGGTTAAAAACAGTCTGACATTAACAGAGCAGAAGTTGTGGGTGACTGAAACAGACGCCAGTTTCATGTAAACTGTGACGGTATCACTTTCACTTCTTCATGGGTCCATTGTTGCTTCACTCAGCAAACCATTTCTCTTTTGCTCGGTGGTTTAAATTTTTCCCTTCCTCATCCATGACAGCGAAGATGAAAGTATTTACACCATCAGTGATGCAGGACGTGCTACCAATGAGGGAAATTGTGTTTGTGCATAACAGCTCCCCGATGCCCCTGAAGCGCAGCAACGCAGCGATTTGACGAAGGAGGGATGTTGCAATCAGCTGACAAAACCATAACTGCTGGTGCTAAGTTGAGTTTATGCTGTATAGAGTTTCATGCTGTGTGTATGGAACTCTATATAGCAGATAAACTAAGTGATGGCATCTTTGGCTGGAGTACCAGGTTCAGCAAACAGTGCATGTCAGCACTGAGTGCTCATGCTCTGCTGCAGTGTTTGAACACAGTGTAGGAAATGTGCGCTGACTCCGAGTACGAAGTGTATACTAACAACAAAATACATTGATTAAAATACCTTAAAGCTGTATGACGTTTGAAGTTATATCTAGTTGTACAATTTGGCAACAAGTAGTACTTGAAATAAATCATTGTGTTTCTAAGTGTATTCAAAATAGTTTCCAAAAAGGGAATTGCTTACTTCAAAGCACCTTTGAGCAGACTTTTCCTTTCTCAGAAAACCAAAGAAAAGGAGAAGTGAGAAAAAGAAGTGAATTAAAGGATCCTGGAAATATATTAAGGGATGTGTGTATGGGTTAAAGATATATAATTGAGTCTTAGGGAGAATAAAGGTATAAATAAATATTAAGAAGAGATTTTAAAACAGTTATGTGGGTCCTACTGGATGGGGCTGGAGCCACTACAGGTGGGAATGACAGTAAGCTACTGTTACCGCCCATAATGTTACTCATAGACCAGTGAAGACCCATTCATGAATCCTCAAACTGATCATTTTTGAGTCTGTAGATTTTGATTTTGATCCCCAAAAAACAAAAAAACCCAAAACAAGACAGCAAGACTGAATACCCAACCACTCGTGCACATTCATACAGTGTTTTCTTAGCACGTTTATCTAACACACTGTAACACTAATCCAGAATGGAAAAATAGCACGTGCTTTTAATCATTGAAACTGTTCATATTTTAGCAGGAATTCCTAAACTGCATCAAATCTTGGTTAAACAGATGGTTGCCAAGGGGTATTAGGCAGGGTTTGTTCACTACGATAGAAAAGTATGGAATTTGCTAAATAACAATGAAACTCCAATCCAAGACTCCAACTCTGACAGAAGAGAAGTGACAAGGCACTTTATGTTAACTTGTCATGCAGAGTAATTTCTGCTCATTACACTGCACACAGCTGGAGAACAGCCTGGCCTGCCCCAGCAGTCTAATTGCTGTTCTTTATCCTACCAACCAGCTAAATGGGTTCGAATAGTCAGCTTGACGGAACAGAGTTTGAGTTGACCTTTTCCTTAGTGATGTGCAGAAAGCAGAAATGAGTGCTTGTGTTTGTCTGTTTGTATGTGACTATATATAGCCAAAAAGGAAGGAGAGCTGAGAGCTGACTAGTTATGTTATTGAAAGTTGTCCTTAGGAGACTGGACTGCTGGTTCGTTTGTACAAAAAAACAGAATTTAAATGCAGTGAAAGCACTTCCTTCACCCAGCGCTACACTTACTTTCAGAACAGATTATAAATGAATGTTACATGGTCACAAATGTAGAGCTACATCTGAATTAGTATGTTTTATCTACATTCGACGTTTAAACCTCTTCTAAAATGCTTGTGACCGAAATGTAACCCATTCCTAATTCTACCCTTAAGTGATTTGCTGGTGACCTGAGTCCACTTGTCCACTCACAGTAAAGAGTCGTTTAATTATCTAGAGGAATATAATAAGTAAGTATGAAAATTATCAGCTAGGATCCTTACGATTATCAGATCTCTCCAGTTTCAGAGACTTGTAGTATGCATGAATGGTACAGTGGAACTGTGCTGGGAGCAATTCAATTCAATTCAGTTTTATTTACATTTGCAGTAAGGAGCTTTATACTGTAATTTAAAGACCCTACAGTAAACCAGAGAAAACACAGCACAGCACAGGGTCCAACCTAACAGGCACTTGTTGTATCTTTTCTGCACCTGCACCACAAAACACAAAATTAGGACTCTTAAATTGCTCAGCTCACTAAGACTTCAATCACACAACCCCCATACTAGGGAAAAATGCTTATTCAACAACCAGCTGGAGACTGGTTGCTGGCTATCGCTAGCAGTGTAATAGTCCAGAATATGCTATTGATACAATGTCAAGTAAATACAGGGCCAGTAGCACTAATACTGCTACTTTATACTTTTAAAGGCAGCTTATGTAGGGGGAGCAGTGTGTCATGACTTATGATGCAGGTGCATCATCAGTATGCTTAATTTAAATACATTTTAATGAGCACTTCATGACTGTGACGTTTTCTTTCCACTCTTAATTAGTTAACACAACAAACACACCTTTTGAAGGTGCTTTGAAAATCCACCCATCCATCTTCTTCCGCTTATCCAGGGCTGGGTCGCTGGGGCAGCAGCATAAGCAGAGAAGCCCAGATCTCCCACTCCCCAGCCACCTCTTCCAGCTTGTCCAGAAGAACACCAAAGAGTTCTTTTGGGGTTTTTTTTAGGTTTTTTAAGGTTTTTCCCTTTAAAGGATCCTTCTGTTGTTTTCAATAACTTTTAAATAAACTGACTTTACTTTTAAAACAAAAAGGTTATTATATTCAGACAATTTCATGCTTCATGTTTGAATTATTTTCCCCCAAAATAATTTATTTAGCACATTTTGATGCCTGACTACATTTAAATGTCTGTATATAGGTAGCCAGTTTGCTAAAGTAACAACTGTGATGACCAATAAAACATTAGTTGATGTAAAAAAAAAAACAGCATTTTTATATTAACTAATGCTGAAGAGGCAACTTGAATAATGACTAAAAGGCAATTTTCACCACTATACCTGGATATTCTTTGCCTAAATGCATCACTGTTTGCAATGGTTCCTCTTTGTCGCTCACTGTGTCGGCTCTGCACACCTGAAGCGGAATTTATGGTCCCGGAAATGTGTCCGTCTGCGTACGGAGAGAGGAATTTTCACCCGCTGCAGACATGTTTCCAAAATCCTGACTGCATCGAAGTGATGCATCTGACAAGTGTTGATTGGCTGACAAGTGGGCGTTGTCTGTAACATCTTTTAAAATTATTTCAGAGAAAGCATACGGTTTGATATCTTCAAGATAAAAATACATAAGAAGTAAAAACATTTAAATGAAATCTCTTTTTTGCACGTTAATCAAGAAAATATTTTGGACCTAAGCTTTATTTTTAATGTGTCACATGTCTCCTTTAAAAAACAGATTATCTTTGGAAAATGTACCCTGCACATGATGTTTCTAATTTAAAAAATCTTTTTTGATATTAGTTTAGTATTGGGTTGAGTGTGCTTTTGACAAATTGGCAGCCCTGGTCATGTTTTTCCCAGCATTTCTGTCAAAAGAGTAACAAGGGAGGGAGTACAACATATTACACAATATTTATTTCTCCATGTTTGAGAAAATATGGCCTTGCATATTTATTTGAATGTGTTCCAGATTACATTCACAGCCATATTGATTAATTGAGCTCTAACTGATGCGTTTTGCTTAAGGCTTGCACTCTAGTTGGTAGATAAATTACAATCCCTTACATGATATAATGCTTGAGATTGCAGAAATGGGACTCTCGCTATCCAAGCACACACCATTATTAACTATATGTGGATGTGCACCAGAGGAGGCTAAATTCTTTCATCGAATGGCCCCCCTTCACAAGAAGAGAGACATTTTCTGTGCTGTTTAAATTGTAATGCTTATTTTAAGGTGTCAGTTTGTGCACTTCTGTCTACTCCTCAGAATAAAACGCTTTGCTAATAGTTTTACTCCTTTTTATCTGCAAAAACCTAAATGCCTAATTCACATGCCTTGTGCCAAGTTTTTTCTTTCAGGCTGCCATATCAAGGTGCACTGAAACAAGTCTGCAAATGGGCCCAGTCAGCGAGCCAGCATGCAGCTGAGCTAACAGCTAACACATTTATCACTCTCGGGGCCTCGGCTTTCACAGGAGGTCACAGAGCAGCCAGGCGCCGATGTGCTCAGTGATGTGTTGGCTATAGACGCTCAGCCAGCCATTCTTAATGGCATCTCTCAGTGACAACGGCGCTGATTATGTGGTCCTTCTACCATCAGGCTGGGGAATGAGTGTTGACAGTCACATTGTGCCATGAATGCAGGTTGACCCTTGAGAGGTCATTGGGGACAGTGGGACTATGATGTCACAGGTCAGCACGTGTTGCACTCCCAACTGTGAGAGAAGGCTGGTCCACTGGCCAGAAGAGCAAAAGGAAAGTTTGCTTTTGGACTGAATGGCAATTAACAGCTCAGACTTTTAATTGTGAAGCTGATTACATGTGTAAACACTGGCTGGGATAGCAACACAAGGGATTTAGTTGGGTTTCTTTCAGTGAATAATTTGTCTGTACAGATAAAACTGTTGGCAGTTTCTACTAGCCCTGTGATCAGAATAATGATTGTGTAATTTATTGCTTTGGGACTTTCTTCTTAATTTTGCATCTCACTGGCCCACTAGGGAATTTAAGGTGTGAAAAGCCTACATTTGCATTTGCAATCCCCCCAACACACATACACACAAACACACACAACTCTCATTGAGCTCCATTAATTACACAGTAGCCTTGCCAGATGGACAGATATCTGGCGGCTATGAGGTTTGGCTGGCACTGCTTGAACTTCATCATTATGTTCGACCTTCTTTTGCAGCGGTTTAATGGTGCTCAACTGGAGAATTAGCCTGACCAGTGGTTTATTTATCATGACAAAATCAGCAGTTGGTGAATAATTAGCATTTAGTTTTACTTTGCATAAAGGCCACTAACAGTGTTTTTACTTCATTTGGCTTTTTTATTGTTACTTTTCTTAAGCTCAGGTGAGAAAATTGGGCTACATTTAAAGACTAACTAGGTTTATACAGTCACAATGGCTAACTGCTTATGCTAGCTCAAACAGGAAAATGCTGTTGCATGAATTGTCTTAGATTAATCGAGGTGTTTTAGAACACATGAATTAAAATGTTATTTTGAAAAGACAGAAAAGTATTTATTTTCAGATTATCCCGTATCTGTTTGCCTATATATTTTTACTTTGTTCTTACACTATTTATGTAAGAGCAAGGTAAAAGTACTTAGAAAAACACTATTCTAAATTGCAGTGCTGTGAGTTAAATACTATTTGTGTAGTATATTTGAAGACGCCAGTATAACAATAAAGGTAATATATGTTTTCTGTAACATTTAGATTTAACATTTAGATTTAATATTTAACATTTAAATTTAACATTTAAAATTGTGTTTTAAATATAAAAAGTTATAAGTAAATATTTTACCAAATTTTGTAAAAAAAAAAAGCGACTTGAAAAAATGTTTTTGTTTGGTTTTGAGCTAAATGTGGAAAAGTGTTGCTGTTAATTTCAGCATGTTTCAGTTTACAAAAGGTGTCGTATAGTAATAGTTTATATTTCTCACACACGCTAGTTGCATTAGCATTAGGAAATCAGCGTAGCAAGTCAGAGAAGCCAGACCACAGAAAAACAAGAAAGTATTTTTGCAGTGGCAGTGCAAACAACATATTGTGTATTTGTAGTGTTATGTATTGACATAACACTATGATGGTGTGAAGTAACTTACTTACAGAGTTGCAAAATATTAAGAATTACAGTCGAACTAAGACATGTTACTGATTTTACATTCATACAAATAAGTACATGCGGGTAGAAACTGAATTAAGTACTAATCTAACATGCTAATATGACTTAGATCATGTATAATTTATTCATACTTCCAAATAAGAGCAGTTTCTGCAGATTAAAGTCAAACAATACTCTGGTAAATTCTATGGCTCTATGCCTCAAATGTCCCACAAGCATTTATTAGTTCCCTATTTCCCACAAAACATCATTACTGAAAGTTACAGGATGGAGTTCCTCGGGGCAAATGCAGTGAAACCCGCTTTAGTGGGAAGAACTGGCAACCAAGCATTTCCATGCTGACACACAGGGGCGGTGGAAAAAACAAAGTGTTGTGCTCCTCTTCTGTTCCCCCGTCCTTTACTCGGTAACCATAATTATGTCCCCACATCCTGATGTGAAGCAGATATTCACCGGGAGCGTTTAATAGGCTGCATGTGCAAAGAGCAGGAGCAACAGCAGTTCATCCAACGTGCTGAGTGTGCAGGAAATGTCTACCGCAGCTTCTCGTACACTTCACACTGCTGAGATGCCTCTCCTATGGCATGCTTCCTCTGGTAACAGAACTCAATATCAACACTTGGCCTTTGTGTTGGCATGATATGCTTTTTAATAATAGTATTTCTGACCCACTTTCTTTGTGCCATATCTTTTCAGCCTAGGAATCCAAAGGAATTTTCAATCATAGTCTAATTGTTTGATGACTTGTAAACTGTACGCCAACTGTGTATGTGGCACAAACACTAGCCAAACACAGTGGTTGGAAAAGAGGATATCATCCTGTGATTAGGCCTACTTTTTCTGTTTGTAGAGGAAAACTTCCTTGGTAATTACAGAGGTAATACAAGTTTCCTCCCACATGTTAGTATATGATTTAAGGCAACATGTGACTGAAATTTCTTCTGTTGAACTATGAATAGAAATCAATTAGACAATTAGATGGGATGATCTCAATTTTGGGGCTGTCAGTATGACCAGATTGGTAAAGCTCCATGTCACTGAACACAGGCCAGAGAGAAGAAGTCTGTTTGTCACTTTATCCGTTATGTTTTCTTGGTATTCACACAAAATGTTGAACACTGCTGATGTTGCCACTTGAAGACTTCCAGGGTAGTATGTGGCATAGGCAGACTAGCACATGTGACTCCTTACAAAACCACAAACAGGCAGATGTGGTTTCATTTTCCCAGGCTACGCAGTGGCCGAGTATACAGAACTTAGCAGCACTCTGACGCCAGTGTTTGACAGTGTTTCCTGTATTTTAACCTCCTGAGATTCAGCAGGTTGCTGGCAAACCACTCAGGGGTAGGGTCAGAGTTTAACCACATCTTAAATGAGTATAATTTAATTAAATGGAAGATGTTAAGTTTCAAATGAGGTCTGATATGCAATTTGACCTTAGAATTCTTCTCTTATGCAAGTTCCACCCAGGAATGCTCCATAAGTAAAGATAAGATAAAGGGGTAGATGGAAATGTAGCCTTGACCCCAACAGATGAAACAGATGTGTCTTTCACGCCTATTTAAAGGGTAAAAAGACTGAAGCTGCTTCAGTCGAAGTTCTTCCCTGTCCACCTACAAAATCTGAAAGATTGTGTCTTCTTCCCTAATTTCCATGCCAGGCATGTCCTCAATTCAGCTTGTGAATAAGGCACATTACTTTCCAGCTGAACAGAGGGTAGTGTTACCCCAAAGATTAGCTCTCTTTCTGTCCACCTCCTAGAAAGTGCTTTTTGACTTTAGTGCTGCTCTTCTGGCGTCCATGCATCCCCACAGGAAACTCTCTCTTCCTGTTGCAGTAGATGGACAAGCAACAAAAGCACAATAAAAACACACACAAGTCTTAAGACAAATCTAAAAACGTTTGATGAAAAAAAAAATTGTTAATTAAGCAGCTGGTAAAATGCACTTTACAGTTTGTTTGTTTTTCACACAGTGGCTTGTCCCCAGTGCCTGTCCCCCTTCACTCCATCCACAAACCTTCTCTGTGTTCTTCCTCTGTTCCTTCTACCTGGCAACTCTATATTCAACATCGTTTTCCCCATATAATCACTCTCCCTCTTCTTCTTCCTCAGCCTTGCCTCTCAAACTGTTTAACCTGAGCTGTCCCTCTGATGTACTGATCTCTAATCTCGTCGATTCTGGTCACACCCAATGAAAATCTTAACACCTCCAGTTCGATCTCTCATCTTTTTTGCATAAAATGCAGACGGTATGATCTGTGTGCACCTTTCTCCATTCCTGTACATCACCTTGTCCCTCCCTCTTCTTAAAGTATGTGTTTATCCAAGCTATTTGCAACTTTTTAGCAGAATCCATTACTATCTTTCTGTGTGCATTTCTCTACTTATCACCATATCTACCCACCACGTCCTGAAAATTTCTGTAACCTTCACCTACAAGTCCATTGAAAATGCTTCAAACACTAATTTCTCCCCTCTGGAGCAGCTCTCTGGCACTTCATCTAACTTAAGCAGCTATCAGGGGAGAGTTTGCCTTGCATGGTAGCTCTGATGACCTCTGTATGTGAGTGAGGCTTCTTAAAGACTCAACACTTCTGTGCGATAACATGAAGACAACACATATGAGTAGGGATGGGTATTGATAAAATTTTCACGATTCCGATTCCATTTTCGATTCTGTTTAACGATTCGATTCTTTATCGATTCTCTTATCGATTCTTTTTAAAAAGGAGAACACTAAGTTCGATTAGCTTAGAACTTTGTTTTATATCTTCTCTTTGAACAAGATAGAAATTTAGGAGTAACATGGCCTTACAAACCCAACAGTGAGAGCTTAAGAGATCCACAGCCTATGGCTCTTCAATGAGGTGTCAAAGGGTCCCCAGGAAAAAAAATTGTAAATGTAAAATAATAAAATAAATATTCTTCTGTAGCAATAACAAAGTATAACATAAATTATTCTGTAGCAATTACACAAGAATATCCAGTAATGTCCCTGCCTACAATTAAACACATTCACTTACCAAAAATCGGGGGCATCTGCTGTGGCAAATGGGTGCAAGCCTTTTACCACAAACTCAGTCACTGCTCGGTGACATTCGTCTATCCTGGCCTGAAAGGAGACGCTACCGGTAGACTGCATCGAGAACTGCCAGCATCTGAGCCAGCCAGACTCTGTCTGTCTCTCTCATCATGGTCACCTAAATGCACAGTAATGGCAGGTTTTGTAATAAGGCAGATCGCGCTAACATAATATGCACTGTTAGTTGATTATTTACCTGCGGCATTAACGGGAGAGGACGTACAAACGTTACCGCTGCTGCTGGGTTGAGATTCACGAGTCCGGAGCGGAATTAAAAACACGACATTCATTTAAGGTTATCGTGTGTTTTGTGAGCAAATGCTTTTGCATATTCGTAGTGTTTCCTCCCTTAAATGAAATATCCACTTTGCAAGTATTGCAAGTTGCCCTGTTGTCATCCGTTCTCGTAAAGTATAACCAAACTTTTGAGCGTTTGAGCCGCTTACGCGCTGTGTAAATGACGCTCCGCAATGTGGTGACATCCTTCAGGGCGACTGGAATCGATAAGGGAATCGTTAGCAAAAATGGCAAACAATTCCAAGGAATTGAAACAGTGGGAACCGGTTCTCAACAAGAACCGGTTTTCGATACCCATCTCTACATATGAGGACATTTCATGCTTCACAAACTTAAAGATTACCTTTAAATACTAGAAAGTGCCTACAATGCAGTATGTATTTCATCTGAAATATTTACGGATTAAACATCGACATGGTTTACTCACTGGACTGTCTCGCTGGTAGATAAAGAAGAGATAAAGAAGCCTTAGGACATTCTGCATGCAGAGGCATATCCTTTTCTTTTTTCTGTCCAGCCTTACTTCAGCTGCTAATGGATTTAGCACTTGCAGTCTGTCTGGGGATTTAAAAGCACCTGGAAATGCCATAAAGCAGCTTTTCAATATGGTTGTTCTTTACAGTTCACCAAAGACGTGTCTAAGAGTTCTATTAAGCTCTTCAACATCTAGTGTGTAATTTGACAGTTGTTATCCTGATGTGGGTATGTTATGAATAACCTGTTATTGGTTTCAAATATACACATAAAACATTTTTGACTTCATTTGAAAAACTTATGGACAAAATGCAAAATGTAATTTTATTTCTACAGCACATTCAAAAGCAACAAGGTTAACCAAAGCGCTTCAGGAGTTAGTTTAAGACAAACAGGATAAAATCATAGATCAATAAAATAAATGCAATCAAATTAAACATAAAAACAAATAAATACAATACATTTGAACAAAAACAACCTCAAACGAAAAGACCACAAAAAGCAAAAACGCTGATGGGACTCACGCTGTGTAGATAAAAGACTATATAGACTGCAGTACAATACAAAACAACCAGTTATTCCAATGTCTAGGCTGCAACTGTGAAAGCCTGATCCCCCTCTATGCTTGAAACCAACACTAAGAGCATCTGGCTGGATAATCTAAGTGCTCTTTTGCACTTATAAAAGTCATGCAGTTTGCTAAAATAGCCACTTTTAAGTAAATTTAAAAAAAGAGCCAGTGCAAACCTGCTAAAACCAGAGTGATGTGGTCATGCTGGCTAAAAGACATGCAGCGGCATTTTGGATTAACAAGTAATGAGGACATGAGTGTTCAAGACCCAAACACAGAGACCTGCAGTAGTATAATGAAGACATCAGTGAGGTTTTGGAGAAAGACATGACTTTGTTTTTGTAGTTTGATGTAACTAATGTAACTAGCACTTTATATAGCCTCTGTAGAAATTATCCACACCCTCACTTACCTTAACTGCACTACTGTATAGCTCTGTGTAAACAATCATTCTGTACATACGATAATTTTTAACCCTACAACTGTTTACAACTTGCATAGTTCCCATTTCTGTATAGCTGTATATCTCAGATTCCTGTAAAGTTATTTATTTCATATTCTGTATAGTTTTTCATATTTATATCCTGTCCATATCCTGTACATAGCTTGTACTCACTACAGCCTGTACATACTTATAGTTATAGAATATTCACAACATACTTCATACCGTGTACATTCTAACATACCATAATAGACCCATTTCTGTAATATACTTACATATCTATATTATTGCTAATATATATTGTAATATATCTATATCACTAAGCACTTCTGGATGGATGCAAACTGCATTTCGTTGCCCTGTACCTGTGCATGTGCAATGACAATAAAGTTGAATTCTATTCTATTCTATTCTATTCTATTCTATTCTATAAGCTGGTCAATTCAATTTTCAGTGCAGTTCAATTTATTAGATTATGAAAATTCTGTTTTTATTTCCATTATTTAGACAGTGTCTCAACTTCTATATATATCTGGGTGTCATTTTGTTCTTTTATTTAAATTTGACACTGAATCACTCTGAATATAAATACAGCCCATTGATACTCTTATCTGAGGATCTTGCAGCTAAGAGTATCGACTGAAAGCCTGATGTGAAATGAAATTAATAGGGGCTCTATATTAGTTCTGTATCTGCTTCCACTCATGAAGTGAAATATTAGGAAAGCTGTCAAGACTCGAGTCATTTTCACTGAAATCCTAATTACTGTGATGATAGAGTGGCCTCGTGGATGGCGGAGACACCCCTGTTTGATGGCATCTCTAACTCCTCGGAATGATTTCCCAGAGGAACACTCTGATTAAGTAAGATGTAGTAACAGCCCACCCGTTAAGCAGATGTCCATTCACATTAAGGTAATGATCTTGGTGGGCGAATGCTCGGGGTGTGCCGATGCTCCCCGTTTGACATGATGTCTCTGCTTCTACCTTTGAAAGTGATGCTTGCAATCTTATTGCTGTAAGATTGTTGTTGGCCTCCGTTCGGTGACCTTTTGCCATAAAAGAATCAAAATAAAGTCTAGATTGCACCTCTGATGCTGCAGGGCCTAATAGAGGCATTTAAAGGAGAGATTTTAGATGAGATGGTACTCCCTGTAGACAGCTTACTGTTACTTTTTGCTGACACTTGTGCTGGAGTATTACTTTGGCAAATTATTCTCCATCTTTGTCATTTTTATGATAATTGAAGTGGTTTTCATTGCTATCTGCCTCTATGTTACAAGGACACAAAGACACCATTTAAAATGATTGAATGATAACGTTATTCCTAAATCAGACTTTGCATTAGATTGTGCGAACCTGATACAAAAATATGATTTCAGAGATTGATTCTCCAATCAGTGGCTGCTTTGAAAGAGATTTTTAGTGGTGGTCTAGTGCCTGGGCTCCCAGAGTCTTTTAGGCCATAGATCAGAGTGAGGAGAAAGCTACCTTGCATTTCCCTCTTCAAGAACAAGCTTTCAACAGATTACCACAAAGCTCCTATTTCAGCCACTTAACCTCTAAACTCAAATTAAACTTGGCCTGTCCCGAGGTTAAGCCACTTATACCTCTGCTGGCAGGAGACTTTCTTTTTTAGTGTTACGTAAGAGCAGCGAGTATTAGTGAGCTTGCACACATCTGGAGGAAAATAACAGTATTTCCCTTTCTGGTACACTCATATTAATTGGTATTAGCAAACCTCTCAGTTGTTCTTGTCTAACATGCTGTATTTTTAGCAATTTTTAGTAATTGCCCAAGTGCCCATTAACGCAGAGCATTAGTCACCTCGTTAGAGGTCACTAGGATTGACTTGATTAATAAGGACATGAACATTAACAGAATGATTTGTTGGACTAAATAGATAGCACATAGTTTTAGGATTAAAATCAATTACTTGTCATGGTCCGGAGTCTGTGACTCCGTGTTTATGTTTAGTCTATTAGTATTCTGTGGTTTTGGTTACCTTGGGTGTTTGTATTCTTTTGTTCATGTTCCTATGTTCTGTGTCCCCCAGTCTGTGTTAAGTTGGTGTGTTATGTCATTGCGTGTATGTGTTTCCTGTTTTATTGTGAAGGTCTGCGTCTTATGTGAGTGTTTTCAGTTTGCCTCCCTAGTCTCGTCATGATAATCACTCCCAGCTGTGTTCCCCACCTGCGTGTAATCTCCCTGTGTTCTCTGGGTGTATTTAAGTTGTGTCTTCTGTCATGGTAGTTGCTGGTTCGTCTGCGTTATTTTCCTCGCCGCCATTCTGTGTTTATTCCTCCAGCTTCCTGGTCATTCTCCCTGCAAGGTACCCTCGTTAGTGTTCTGGTTTCGTGTTTAGTTTAGTTTTCCCAGTTTAGAGTTATTACCGTTCTGTTTCTCGCCACCCCTTTTGTTTTTCTTATCCGGTTGTAAATAAAGCTCATCCTCCACTTAAGCAGTCTGCATTTTGGGTCCTATTTCATATTCCACACGGCTTGCCCCGGCAAACCGTGACAGTACTAAAGCAACAAGGTTATCTGGAAATATGTATAAAATGTGCATTCAACATATTTTTAGTGACCAACAATATGGAACCAAGTGTGACACTGAAGCTTCGTTTGAACAAAACTTGTTGTTGGGGTAGATGGTATTTCAAGTAACATGAAACCTACAACGCACCTTTAATCTGTGTGTTTTAAATACTGAGCTGAGAAGTTTTTAGCTTGAAATTTCTTGCCTTCTTAAAGCTTTTATGCTAGCTTAGCACAAGCAACCAGGAGGGACAGCTAGCTCAGCTCCATCGAACATAAAAAGGAAAAAAATGCAATACCATCACATATGAGCATGTTGCTTTAGTTTAATCCTTTCTCAAACAAAACTATTAAATCACTGTTAGTGGTTTTAATAGGCGTTGTATGGTGAAATGTTTTAAACCTAGCTTAAATTTAGCATTAATGTTAATGTGCAAAGTCAAAATATAAAATATATAAGGAAACAAAAATATCTATATGATATGTTTAAAGTGGCATCATTCTCACTCCCAATTTGTCACATAGGGATGCTTGTTCAGGATATGTGTCACATACACCATAATATATTGTAATTGTCGCATTCAGTGTAACCATCATTTTTAGTTATGTCTTCTTCTTTTTTTATGGAAAACTTTTTCCAGTTCCAAAATCATTAAAACACCTTGATGCATAATTGAAACAACATGAATTACGCTATCCAACACCAGTGGAAAAAGGAAAGCATTTTGTTTTCCCGATTAAAATTTCCTCATCCTACCTTTTGTGAACTTGAAGCTGGATAGAAATGAGAACGTGAGAATGAATTTCCACAGGCACAAAGTAGAATGTAAATCAAACACTGTAAATCATGACGGGAGCAAGGAGAACAGTGTATAAAAGTGAGAGGAATGCCAAGATTCCTTCTATCCCTTAGGTCACTTTGGGTTTTTAGATTAGAACTCTTAGCTGTCTTGTATTTCACTGGACTACTGGCAAAAAAATTCCCAATGCAAGCTCGAGCCACGAGCAATATTCTAGTTTGAAAACCAGAAAGCATGTCACTCAGCACATTATAATTTACAGACAAATGAAGTAACACATTCTCTGTAAGTAAACAGCTTGGATAACTTAAATATGGCTGAAGCGGCATAATATATTTTTGCATTTCCCACTGACTTTATAAAACATAGATGTAGCCACCATGAAAACACCCACTGACTTTTGGCTATTAATGTGTTCGTTTTCTGGAGCCAGAAGTGACGAGAATCTGTACCACATAGCAGGCCATACTATTTGTCAGCTAATTCCAAAACAACACAAACACAGCTGAGAGGTCCAATTCAGTGTGTCCAGTTAATTTCAGTTATAATCAGCTACTTCTCTCACCTACCAAAAGGCCATACTTGATCATTGAGTTTTGTATCTAACCACAACACCACTCTTACCCCTGAGCCTAAACGGGAATTTGGTAACCTCACGAATGTTGAGACTGTTTACAAAGCAGCCATTATTCCATGCATTCTTTAGCTTTTAATTTCTCTCTGCAGTGTTGTAGTTTAGGATTTAAGTCCTGCAATGAGAATTAATGGAGTCAGTTATGGGTGAAGCAGACCTGGTGTTAACTTTCCATTTAAGAAGCTTTAAAAGCATTTAGGGTTTTTCTTCATTATTGTGTTCCTTTGTCATATTTTTATCCCCACTATTGTACATTCTGCAGACTTTCCTCTGTTACTGTGTTTTTATGCTTGCACATTATTTGCTGGTAGATGCAGAGCCAGTTCTAAACACACCAGCACATTGTCTCATCTTATTTGTCCCTCAGCTGGGCTTTTGTTCCAAAATGGTTTTAGCTTTTCACTGTTTGTTACTGGAACCCTTCCTGAACAATTGCACACCTGCAGTCCAGATAAGCGAAGTAGCCATTAGTACAGGCGGTGCTGTCATCAGTGATAATGGTGACTATTTCCACAGACTCTCACAGCCGGAGTTGATGATGAACCAAGCCCATTATAGTGGTCATATGTGACTCTGATGACGCATTCATCCTTTTATTGATTCTGACATTTATTAATTAGACATTTCAGATAAGTGATTCCTGAAGATTAATGACTGCCTTTAACATCCCAGTGTGAAGTTGTAAGATGGAGCCCTTCAAATAAATCACAGGCATTTAATTCAGTGTCACATTAGATGGATAGTAGCTTTGTGAAGCATGGCAGCCTAAAGACAACAGCCTCCCTAGGCTCAGCAGTGTGCAGACAGCAGGTCACAGGGCTGTGCTCCAACTGATTACCTGAACCACAGGCAGACGACATGATCCCATGCTACTTCTCTTCCCATCTCTCACTTTGACCATGTTTTCCTTCACTCTCTCTCAGAGTATAGATCTGGCTGTACACCCTAGGAGAAGAAGCCAATTAGTTGATAATGATTCTTTGCCTCACCAGCCTGTGAGATGAATAAGGCAAGTGGGCACGGAAAGTGAGTGTGCCCATCTGCCATGGCTTCATCATTCCTAATATGCCATGCGTCTCCCTGGGAGACCAGCAGGGGCTAGTGGAAAGTGAGGAAGCATTTACAACAGTAAACAGGCTGCTGGTTAACTTAAGCATATACTACTGCAGTGAAGCAATTAGATATAAACAAAAAGCACACTTTTACACTTGGCATTAAATACTTCCTGGCTTCTATACAGCAGAAACATACATTCTTGAGTCATTTTCTCCTGCAACAATGATCACCTTAATGATCATCATAAACATACTAAATCTGATTGGACTGCCCTAGCCTTTATTTAAAAATAAATAAATAAATAAAGTGAAAGTTAAGATCACACCTGGTCTTTTGTTTCAAAAACAGGGTGTTTGTCTATTTTTAATATTGCATTTGTTTCCTGGATCCTAAGGGTGCATGGTGGTGCAGTGGAAGGCAATGTCACCTAAAAGCTAGACTTTATGGACAGAAGTACGGTGCCACCCACATATTACATCTTTACTGTACAGGTACTGCTTCACCACAGAAACCCAAATCATGAAGCTCCCAACACCCAATTTTTATGCTGATGTTAATGCCAGGTGAGGTTTAGAATTCTGCAGTAACCGGGTCAGACATTTCACAAGCTGGCTTGTTGCAACACTGCCCTTCCATGAGTTTTTGAGAGTAACCCATTCTCTCTCCAATGTTTGTAAAGGCATATTGCATGCATTTAAATATATCAGTCAAGGTCTTAAATTTTTGTCACTTTTACACTTAACTTTATAAAGTGTTATCTTTTTTGTCTTCTAGACCTGGGCACAAACTTGCATGCTCTCAGCTTGATGCCTGTACAAATGGGATTTTACCAGTGCACAAGAGAGTTGTCTCCCTTTACCTTTGGTGACAGTTCAGAGTACCCAGCCTTCTCAGAGTCACTGGGTTTCACTAAAACCTGAAGGGACACCAATGGCAGGAACAGGCTGATCTTAACCTGACACTCTATGTTGCAGATTGATGATTGATTTTGTGAATGTATCATCTGGGCACAGGTGAAGAAATGATTTGCGCTGTCAACTGATCAGGTGAGAGGGAACAATGCTCGACAGGCCTGCTACACCTGAAAGTATAGCGAAGGTGCACTGAGAGTGCCTGGCACAGGCCCCAAACTCCCACCTCCAGCAGAACTTCAACAGCTTTCCCAGAGAGGCTGGAGATACTGAGTCTGAATGAACCATTTTCCATTCTTCCATTGTATGGTGCTTTCGAAGGCGGTAACCTCCAAACCAGATGAACGGGCCAATTGAAAAGAGCCAGTTGACGTGGTTTAGGCATCTGACAAGGATGCCTAAGGTATTCCAGGTATGTCCGAGGGTAGACCCAGAACATGCTGGAGAGATATCTCTTGGCTGTCAGTTCTAATTTTAATACACTGTAGGTGGCTTGGGCTTAGGCTACTCTGCAATGGACAATTCAAAGTAGAGGAGGATGTATGGATCTGGAAATAACCTTTATCTTCAGAGTGCCATGATATGCAGAAAGAAAGGAATCAAATGCAGGCACCAAAAAATAGACTGACGAAAACATAAAGTGAACCTTTAGTTTTGGTTGAAGGCACGATCCAGAACTCAAAAATCCAAATGAAAGAAACAGCAAATTAGAAGCTTTAATTAAAAGCAAATACAAGAATATGACACAACAACGACAAAGAAAGAGTCAATAAAATCACAAGGGCTGATGAGAGGAATGGGAACAAGTGAATAAATAATCAGGTTCAAACAATCAAGGGATGATGAGACAAAGGAAGTAAAACTTGGAAAAATAATGGGGGCAACTATGCTAAGTAAACCGTGGCTAAATTCAAATGAAAATTAATTCAAACCAAGAGCTAAATACTCAAAATTCACTGTGACAATAAATAACCTAAGACTACAAAGAGACATCAAAGTCTAGTAAACTCAAAACTCTGCAGACCCAGGACCATGACACAGAGGTCTTATAGAGCTCTTGCTTTGGTTTATCACAGCCCTTCTGCCAAAATAATGATCAATAAATATTAAAGAGAAGAAATGATCAGATTCATTTTAGTGAACTTTCCCAGTCTGATAAATGCGAAAAGATTATTAAATGATGCTATCAAGATGCATTCATAAAGCAACCACTACAAGCACTTTGAGCTGAAAGAAGATATAATGCTTGTGAAATGTTGGATACCTTTAGGACCTTTGTAATGTGCCTTTATCTAAAACTATTGAGATTTCCTGGAAACCATTGAAGGTATGAAAAGCCTGAATGTAATATTATCTAACTGTAATGACCTCACTCCATCTCGCAGTCAGTTTTTCCTTCCACGCTGTCCCTTGGTCTCTTGTGTGGTTGGTGTGCAGTGTGCCCAGAGGGCCGGGCGGGAGTGATATCAAACCACTTTGGAAGTGTGAGTTTGCATGTGTGTGTGCACCTGGAGCTCCTCTCCCCACAGGGAGAGGGTTTATTTCCACCAGATTAATCTGGGGCAGACTTGGGGAACTGTGTGCTTAAACAGACATCTGGCTACAGTGTCTGGAGTATGTTCGATTTCAGATTACATTCAGTGCTCTTCTTAAAGAGAGCTTATGGTAATTGTGTGGGCATCCACACTATTGAGTTCCTGTTTCTCTCTAAACTTTATTCTTCATGTTGCTCCGCGTTTTTCGGCACTTAACTACTCCCTCAGTTTTCAGCCGATTTTCTTCGTTCAAACTCTAAACTGTTCTGCTATTTCTCCTAATTCCAGCTATATCTTTTGGTGTTTATTACTATTATACGTTTTAAAATATTACATTTTTTTCCTTTTTTTTGTCCCATTGAAATGAATGGGAAACTTCCACAATTCTGCTAAAACTTGCTTGTTTTTCAAACTTAACTACTTCCTCATACTTTCACCTAGAAACTCCATTCAAACTTTAAAATGTTCTCAAATGATTGGGCTATTCCTGTATGATTCAGCTTTTTCAGATCTTCTACCGTTTTAATCTTATCCCTCTTTAAGTTTTCAGTTGCAAAATTGTGATTTTTCAGAAAATATATGCGTTGCTATGGTTGCTATGCAATTAACTCAGAGTGTGTGCTGGTCCTTTTTCAGTTTTCTCTTCATGTCTGAACAACTTCTTGCTACTCACTCAATTTTCACTCAACCTCCTCAAATTATACATCAAAACGTAGGTATTTCTGCTGGCTTTCAGAAAATGTCACTGTCACTGTTGTGGAAGTTACAGATTTTTATCAAATCGCCTCAGAGCAACACAAAGTTTTAAAACTCTCCATAGAAAGTCAATGGAGAGTTTGTTTAAAACCAGCGCTGGATTTCTATAATGAGAGGCATTTTCAAATCGTCATATCTCCGTAACAAAGCAAAGTTAAGACATGAGGCTTGTGCCAATACATCTTCAGACACTGCTGTATGTATTGGTTTTTACAGCAGTTTTTACAGTCATCTTACCATTGAGCCATAAATTATGTTTGTTTGAGGGGTGGAAATCTGTCCTCCTCTCAGTTTTCAAACTCCAAAAATGAAGCCGTTTCTTCTCTTGTCATAACTCCGCGACGGAGGTACATAGCGCTATGAAAATCGCAGTGAAAGTTCACCAAAGTCTGCTGATTCACCCAGTGCAAGAATTATGCGTCTATGTCACCTAGTTTTTGAGTTACACGACGTTTTGTAACTCCAAAAAACGGCGTTTTTCGCCTCTTACCGCGATCTAATTCTGACTGCTCATCACCCTGTTTTCCAGGCACCCACTCTCTTTGCCAGTGGCGCAGTTGGTAATGACACGGGTCTGAAGCCCAAAGGTCGTGGGTTCAATTACACCTTGTCCATATGTTTTTTTCACTACAAATTAATACACTATCGCAGACATATTGATCATTTATTACAATTCTGCAAACTTTTATGATTTTACCAGCTTTTCTAATATGGACCTCAGATTCTTGTTAACAGTCCATGGCAGAAATACATACAAGTACACAGCCTGATGAAGCAGACAGAAGCAGTACCTCTGATTGGTGGACTGAAATTGAGCAGAACCAGGTTGTTCTGCCTCTTTTCACCAGAAAGTTCAGTGTTTTCTCAGCCTCTTCTGCTGTTTTTAATAAGACTTTTCAGCTTTTTCACCTTTTTCAGGTATATGAGAACCAGTTTGGCTCAGTGAGATGAGTATGAGATGAAATTCTGCTGATTTACCTCTTTTCTGCCAAATCTTCAACCATTTTACCTCTTATCAGCATAATTCTCAGCAGCTTCTGCTCTTTTCAGCAGAATTCTGCTCATTCACCTCTTTTCAGCAAAAATTCTGCTGATTGAACTCTTTTCAGCAGAAAGAACAGAATTTTCACCTCTTTTCAGCCCAAATTCTGCTTATTCATCTCTGCTGCAAAAATTTTCAGCCTTTTCACCTCTTATCAGCATAAATCTCAGCTGTTTTAAGAAAAAACCTCCTTTGAGCAGAAATTCTGCTGATTCATCTCTTTTCAGCGCAACTTTCTGCTTCTTTACCTCTTTTCAGCAGAAATTCTGCTGATTCACCTCTTCTGCAAAATTTTCAGCCTTTTCACCTCTTATCAGCACAATTCTCAGCAGCTTCTGCTCATTTCAGCAAAATTGTCAGATTCCCCACCAATTCTTTGTGCGAATGAGTTTGGCGCAGTAAGATGAGTAGCTGCCTTGAGACCTGAAAGGCCAGGTCAGGGGCAATGTTTTTTTCAACTTTATACTTTTTCAGCTTTTTTCAGCAGAAATCTTCAGCGTTAAGGCATCCACACAGCATTTTCGCAGGAAATGCAAATTTTTTCTAGTTATAGTACACGTTGTTTTATTGGTGGCCAGCCCTGGGTTGTTGTACTGAGATGAAGAAGGGACAGATGAATTGAAGGTAAAGTAGAAGATATTGTGGGTGAATGGAGGTGGCCAAAAATTTTACAAAATCTCTCCTACCTTTAAGAAGAAGATGTGGAGAGAGATACTCTTACAATTGCTCCAGTTATGCACCAATCAAAGTCACTCACATTCATACAAGTGATTAATGACCCTGAATTGGTTCATCCCTGTCTAAGCCTGGGACGGGCTGAGTCAGTGACGCGTAGTGAGTATTATTTTTCACCAGGATATATTAGCTGTGTTATTACAAGGGCATGCCTTTTTGACTTTCTCTGTTTGACCCGCAGGGGAAATAAGTGAAAAACAACAAATGGGGCAAAAGAAATCCGAACCACCACCACCCTGTTTCCTCCAGCAGCATTACTCCACCCTAAGCACATCCATGCATACTGATTTATCTCTTGTTAAAATGAAGAAGAATTACTTCACATACAGAATGCTGTCATGAGCAGTTAAGCAAATAATTTTTTTTTTTTTTTTTGCTGTAACAGTAATCAGTAATAACGAGACAGGATTTTTGGCTTCCACCAGGCTGACAATACAATTTGTCAGCATGTTAATGAGGGTGCTGTCAGCGGAAGACAGAGCATGCAAGTCAAATGCAGTGGCAAGTGGCATACAGAGGAACTCTTTGTCTGCTGCATGTACAGTGCATGATACTGTATCAGCCACTGTGTGTTGTTCATTTGACCTCCTGGAATGTCCAGGAAAATCTCCATCTCCTCCATAGCTGCTGTGTTTCTTTCTGATGCATGTACAATCCTGTTCATCTCATATATGCTGTAGGCATGCAGAAATAGGGTTCAGTACAGGTGATACAGAATTCTCCAATGATGTATTTTTACTCTGTAAGATTTGCACATGTAAAAGAGGACTGAAGACATAGAAACAGACTTTCTATTAATTTGCCTTTTTCAGCATTGTTAATGTTTGTGACTCTTATTTGCATTTAACTTGGTACATGTAGTTTGTTAACCTCTTCACACTCACTGTGTCCCTATAGTGAACTAATTAGGGGCAGAAAATTTGGTTAGATTGCATTCAGTCCACACGAAAAAGAATACGTTTGTGAATCAAATCAAGCAATTTCTCTTACATCTATTTCAGACAAATTGTTACAAATTTTGGAAAAAATCAGTTTAATGGAGTATATCGGATTATTTTAGATGTATTTCTCTGTCTTAGAAAATCTAACATTGTCATGTTCACAATAAAGCAATGACTTGGACATTTTCTGACATTTCTTGGATTTATAAAATACCCCATAGTACTATGAAGCATTTTACTGTTACCTTGACTCGCCATCAGGAGTAGGCTGCTCTTTGCCTCACCTGCCTGCCCTTCTGCCATCCTGCAAACTTGGCCAGCCTCTGCTTCTATTCGTTGCAAGTAAGCTCCCACTAATTTTCTTTTCATCCCTGGTCCATCTTCTTCTCCGTTAACCTCTTTTCTTCTGTGTTGCTGACCCATTGCCTCTGTGACTCTCAGCACCAAACCCAGTGTAGCTCCTGATTGTTTTCAACTACAACCAGTTGCCAGTGTTTCCCCCGATTCGCCACGCAACTCCTATTATGCTCCTTGTGGTTGTCCAGGGTTTTCCACAAGACATTTACTATAACCAAACATATTCATTCATTCATTCCACTAGTCTGTCTTGGAATAAGACTTGAAAACACACCCTCTGAGGCATTAAAATGCCTTTCTTACAGATTGTGTAAATCAAGAGAAAAAGTTGTTTTCTGTTGCAACAGTAATTGAGTTCAAATGTTAAAATCATTTTTATGAGCACATTAAGATGTCAGAAAGCACACTTGATCCATTATTTAATGCCTAAATATTTATCTCAGCCCTAGTGTTTACATGTTTGAGTTCCCAGTAACATCACATAAAGTTTTAATCAATGAAATGTGCTTGAGAGAGTCTTAATTGCATCCATAAGCAACACAGGGTTTTGAAATTATTTAAAATGTGGTCACAACAAACATTTCTGGTTACACCCACGTGTAAAACCTTCACATCAGAGCATAAATCCTCAATGGCCACACATTTCTACACAGTCTGAGATCTTCTTGTTGCAGTTTTTCACTTCTGCAGTACAGAGGTGACGAACAGCTTTGTTGCTGTCTGTGCCTTTACAGTAGGTATTCAGGTGCTTCATATAAAAATGTAAATAATTTGAAGTCTGCTTGCAGTCTGAGTCCCATTGACCAATCATCTTTGAGCTTTGGGTAGGTTCCTCTTATTTTATTTCCTGCCCTCATCTCACTCTGTCGCTGTGCTGACACATCAACCCAGAGCAGAGACAGCAAGTTGTTTTAAAATGTTTATTAATTAAACTTAAAAGCGTGACAAGGACAAAGGGCAACAAAGCACAGAACTTGAAGTGGTGAGCCCTGGGTAACATGGCTAGGTGGAAGTGGATCTAAAAAAAAGGGGGAATTGGGCCAAAGTTGCAGACTAGAAGGGCCAGTTAAGCAGTCAGACAGAGGAGAGAACACAATGGAGAGGAGCTCTGAAGTTGGCAAGTATATTATATAACACTTCTTACTTGCAGGAGGAGAAAGGGAGCGATGAGAGGGGAGTAACACAAACCCAGAGTGAGCTGTGGAAAGGCTGACCTGAGATCCAGAGGTTCATGATGGTATGTGGCGGCAGGAGGGTAGGCAGGTGATGCACTGAGTGATTTCCAAGATGGAGGCTTGGTATCCTGAGTTCCAGAAAGAAGCTTAAGCTGGAGGTTTATGACAAGGTGAGTTCAGGAACTGTGGCATAAGAAAGCAATGTTAGCATGGCAGTGACAAACTGGCAGTGAATGAATGTCAGCGTGAGGCTTAAATCACTCTGGCTTAACTGCCCAGGGGCGGATACCAGCTAGACTCAGGAAGAACTGATGGAAAATTCCAGCCACACACCCCGGACCATGACAACTAGTGCAAGGCACACGAAGTTCTGGGCAAGAAAAAGGTTACCCTGATAGGTGAAGGTAATACTGAAAGCTACATCATTATAGAATAGCTTATGAATCTGTCATTTTCACTTGTGTGCACTAGACAAAGAAAGAAGGATGTAACCAGGGATTAAAGTGGACCCAGCATCCTTTCAGCACCTTCAGTTAACGAGCAGTTAAATCAGAAAGTTAAATTAATGCATATTACTTTTGAATTGGCACATTTCTTATGTGCTGTCACTTTCAGTGATGCGTGGAGATATTTGGTTTTTAATATGAAAATCACGATATTGCATAGTCTATTTATACTATTAACACATCCTTCTTTTAGGTTCTCCTAAAGAATTCCTGCTGGAGTCCTTTTAAAATATAATTTTGAAAGCCCTGGTAGAACATCCTACATTCTGAAATTCAGGGAATTCTGGGTTTAGCTACCCTGGAAAAAAAATAGCTTCATTTAGCTTCTAATAAGCTTTGATTCTCAATACTTGCAATGAATGAACAATCGCATGCTTATAGTGCATGTCATATCATATGCAGCATGGGAATTCTAAGAAAAAGCCCTTCATCAGTTCCTTCCTTATCAGTTATGAAGGGCTTTTCTTTTTTGTGCATGTACTTTGCCTCTGGGTTGAACGAGTCATTACAGAACTATTTGTATTTCTGAATGGAGGATGCAAAATTAATGTAATGCCTTTTTACCAACCAGTGTGCCTCTCTGTAGCCACAAGCAAAGAACAGTGACACTGTTATATCCTCTGGTTTTAAGATGGGAGACAGGGAGTGGTGTCTGTGAGAGTCAGAGGTTTTGAACTCAGTGAATGTACTTTTGTGACAGCTCTTCACAAAAGAGCCACACATCATGTCAAACAAGTCTGTGTACAATGAAAGAGCATTATGCTGTGATGTATAGAGTTGTACCATCTGGATTCCTGGCAAGTGACAGAAAGACGCTTTGGAAACAGAGACTTGAGGCTTTGTTTGGATTTTCTGTCACTTGCATTAAGAATGAGGCCTGATTTATGTGGTCCGTACCCACTGGAGATAATGGCACATATGAAAATACAACGACTGCACACACAGTCACAGATATCTAGGCAGCGCCAGATACAGAGATGAATCATCTCCTTCAGTTTGCAGGTGTTGCATTGTGGAGCCAAAATAAAATCAGGTCAGCTTTTAACTTCCCGAACAAAGTAGGAGAGAAGTTTGAGGAAAGTGGCTCTATGGGAGGCAAAAAGTAAACTGCTGGACTGTTTGCAATGTACGACGGGCACGTGAAAAAATTAGCACAGTGCCTCCTAGCCTGATGATAGCTGGTATTTAAGTGCCATTCCACAGTAATGGCATAACAGGAAGACGTGACATCTTAATAGACTAAGCTTTACAGTAGATCCAGGCCGAGTATTGTTGTGGTTCTCATTAGGCTCATGTGTGACAGCTGACAGGTATTCAGAACGTCTTTGGAGCAACGCCAGACAGGAAGTTGGAATAATAGCAATGCCGCAGCTATATGCAACCACTCCAACCAGCAGTGGACTGTCCAAGACGCCCTAGGTCTGTGTGTGCGTCACAGTTGAGCTCTTGCCTGCCAAGTTGGCCAACAAAAGTACATCAATGGGAAGCTTTGTGTGTTAAATTGTTGCCAAGGGATAGAACATCAAACTGGGTGTGCTCCATTCACTTGATTTTATCACCCGTCATCCAAAAAATAAATCTTTCTAGAGCAGATAAGTGTGTTGCTGTTGAAGAAAAATCTGCATCAAATCATGCAGAAGCTTAGCCAAATGCAATCTCTATCTTATATACCACATTAGAGTACAGAGTCCTGTCTCTGTTCTTTCTACAGTCTCAAAGTTGCTGCATATTAAAATATTCTATTTCATTTTGACCATTGACCATTAAAAAAATAGAGGGATAATAGACTCAGACCAGTAAATCATTAGTATTGTGATGAGATAAATTGCTGGTTTACACATCACCTAAACCTAAACCAAGGCGCAAAATAACTGCCCATGAACTGAGAAAAGTCAAGCGTGCAGCTGCCAAGATGGCACTTGCCACCAGTTTGGCCATATTTCAGAGCTGCAACATCACTGGAGTGCCCAAAAGCACAAGGTGTGCAATACTCAGAGACATGGCCAAGGTAAGAAAGGCTGAAAGACGACCACCACTGAACAAGACACACAAGCTGAAACGTCAAGACTGGGCCAAGAAATATCTCAAGACTGGTTTTTCTAAGGTTTTATGGACTGATGAAATGAGAGTGAGTCTTGATGGGCCAGATGGATGGGCCCGTGGCTGGATTGGTAAAGGGCAGAGAGCTCCAGTCCGACTCAGACGCCAGCAAGGTGGAGGTGGAGTACTGGTTTGGGCTGGTATCATCAAAGATGAGCTTGTGGGGCCTTTTCGGGTTGAGGATGGAGTCAAGCTCAACTCCCAGTCCTACTGCCAGTTTCTGGAAGACACCTTCTTCAAGCAGTGGTACAGGAAGAAGTCTGCATCCTTCAAGAAAAACATGACTTTCATGCAGGACAATGCTCCATCACACGCGTCCAAGTACTCCACAGCATGGCTGGCAAGAAAGGGTATAAAAGAAGAAAAACTAATGACATGGCCTCCTTGTTCACCTGATCTGAACCCCATTGAGAACCTGTGGTCCATCATCAAATGTGAGATGGTGAACAGATCAAAACACTGACAGAATCCATGGATGGCAGGCTTTTGAAAGTCCTTGCAAAGAAAGGTGGCTATATTGGTCACTGATTTGTTTTTGTTTTGTTTTTGAATGTCAGAAATGTATATTTGTGAATGTGGAGATGTTATATTGGTTTCACTGGTAAAAATAAATAATTGAAATGGGTATATATTTGAGGTTTATAAAGAAAGAGAAGTAATATATTAAAATGCCCCCAGCATCGAACATCAGCATGGAAGAGAGGAAGGCACTCACATCACTTAGTAATGACAACACCTTTATCATCCTTCCAAGTGGTCTGGTCTGTCGTGCGTATTTTACAGTGGTGCCGAAACCCAGAATGGGGCACGGCCGACCCAGTACTGGGCAAGCCAGGGGAAGAGCTGGCCCAAATGGTGGTCGAGATGGCGGCCACGTATACGTGAGGGATCTCACCTGCCGGAGACGGAGGTCGAAGCATACGAGAGTCCTGCTAAGCCTGAGGTCAGCGTGCCGGCCAGACTGGTGTTCTGGGAGTCCATCCTACCTCATAAACCGTCCTATCTGTTGTTTCTGCACATACGCTGGACTTGCACACAATACAAAACCCAAATTTACTTCATTTTTTAACCCATTGTGAATATTTGTTATGGTTAGGGTTGGGTTTAGTCAGAAGTCACCATCAAATTATAATATGGGTAGGACGATTTGTAGAACGGTTTCTCAGAACACCGGCCTCACCTCCACCAGAGGCTGGTGCGCTGTGTGGTCCTGCGCTCCGGCTGCCTGTCAAGCCACGTGTGAGTCTTGGCTAGGGATCCTCATCCTAAATCCTATCACTATGTCCAAGTTGTCTCTTTTTATTGAATCGATATTATATTGATCAGCTAGACATTATGACCATCCTCTTTAATGTTGGTCCTTTGCATCACCCAGCATGGTCTCTGTGAATAAATGAAAAAGATCCCGTGGTATCTGGTACCAATACGTTCTCAGCAAGTTATGGAAGGTGATTCAGACTTGTTCCACAACTTCTTTCCCTAGTCAGTCCTTGTACTGCTAATGATAGTTAATGGCCGCTGGTGACTTTAGCTTACAATCAGGAAATCAGAATTGGATTCAACTTCCTAAGACCCATTAATTAATTTTTGTCCACTGTTAGGGACAAGGGAGGTTAAGTGGTACGTTTCTGCAGCTATTTATGGTATTATTCTATTGCTGAAACAGTCTTTATCATTTCATTTTCAATCATACTGAAACTGAGTTGAATTTTTATTTATGTACAATGAAACATGAAAACAGCACATTTCTGCCCAGGCCACCAAACCAATGGTGGAGGGTACATTAGAATTTGTTTGATGATCAGAAACATTTAACTGTACCTGAGGTGACTGTGGTTGTGATTTGGTGCTATATAAATAAAATTGTGTGTGACAAATATCTGAAAAACTAAGAAATTGTGAAGGAGAGGTGAAAACTTTTTCATGGCACTGAATGTGTAGCCTCTTTGTTTTGTGGCAGTGGGCATCCTTCTCATGGCCAGTGAACCATGCCAGGGTGCCTGACCTATGACAAAGTCTGTCAGGGGTACTTCAAACAGGACATCCTGCTATTCAGAGCTGCTGTCACAGTTGGGAAGGTGGTACTGCTGCAAAGAACGTCCTGACCAGGGTTATATCTGGGAACAGGAAGAAGGTCATTTCTAACCCTGGACCAGAAATGCATCACACATGTTTTTGAGAAAAAGTAAGAGTTAGTTCCATAAATATCATAACAAGAGAATGTGGACAGCATCAGGTCATCTTTTTCTCTCTTGAAACTTTGACAGTCTGAAAATATTTTCTAAAACTTTTCTAAATAACCTTTTTATTGAGGGGGCCTTGTTTGGTGCATCAAATGTGTAAAAAAAAATACTTATTTTTCTATTGAGGTTTTGCAAATGTGACCATGTGACTTCGACTTGTATCTCATTTTGGATATGTGACAATCACATTGAATAATTAGTCACACAGACCTAGAGACTGGTGCGTTGATAGTCTAATGTACCAGTCTATAGACCTGTGTGGCTAGTGAAGGAAAAATGAGTATTCTCAAAATAGCTGGGAGCGGTTCTTGGAAGTTGGTGGGAATCACTGAGAAAATGATTGCAAAAGTCCCAGTCTTCTAGGCCAAGAGAGTGGTCCATGACCCAGTGGCTATGATCTGTCACAAGGGCAAATTGTGTATTTTTGCACTAGTTAGATAGGATTTTGCTGCAGTGGTATTTGAATGGAAATGAAGGATTTGTCTATAAACACTTTCCAGCTACTCTAGGTAGTGCAACTGTGAAAAGTGCATTGCAAACCAGAAAAGAAGGTCTGCCATCATACTAAAAGCCGTGCCCTTTGAAACATTTTTGCAGTGGCATAAATTTACTTTGAAGGTGAATCCTCCTTTTATTTCTAGTTTTACTTCTGTTGAGGTGTAGTTAGTAGTATTTGCAGACAAACATTAAAACTAAAAGCTACCATGGCAATCTGCTAGCAACCAAAGCAATCACTAGAAGGCTTTTAGTGGAGCACCCTCTTTGCAGCCAGTCACATGCAGCTAGAACAAGTACCCTCAAGAAACCACAACCAGCCAGTGAGGAACCAGTGGTGGTCTATCATGTCCAATATAAACGTGACGTCACATCAAAAACCTCAGTAGCATCCTGTGGGAAAATGGCCATCTGTGTTCGAGGGTTGAGTCAGACATGGCTCCGTATATGGATCTGAACGTGGCTTAATGATGCAGTGCTCACAGTGCTCGCCGGCTGGTCCAGATGGGCGTAGACACGATTGAGCAGGTAGATGATGGGGCAGGGCTGGTAAGAAAACTGAAAGGGATCCTGATGTGGCCTGACTATAGGTTGGAGCTGGCACAGGATGAGTCTTTCCAGGGTCTTCATGACATAGGATGTCAGTGCCACTGGCCTCTAATCCTGGGGGCCACTGGGACGTAGCGTCTTTGGTGCAGGAACAAGGCATGACATCTTCCACAGCACTGGGACCCTCTGCAGACTCAGACGTATCAATAACAGTTTATAACAGAAAGACTCCACAAAGCTGGGGGGCACAAGCCTTGAGGAAGCGGGGACTCACCCCATCTGGTCCAGCGGACTTGCCTAAGTGGAGTCTCCTCATTTGTCTCTGAACCTGGTCGTGAGTGAAAGCGATGGGTGGGGGAGGGGTGTCAGGACTTCTACAAGAGGCAACGGTGCGATGTGGTGCAAAAGCGCTGTGGCTGTGGGTTGCAGGCTAACTGCAGGTAAGGCTGTAGGGGGGGTGAGCATTCACTGCAGTGTTGAAACTGTTGAAAAACACACCCAACTTATTAGCTCTGTCCTCACCGCAGTTTTAAACTCCAGAACTGACAGACTAGGCAGGTGCACCAGCCAAGCCATCAGTTGAGACCAGTCAAGGAGACACCTTTAGGGAGGTAGGAGAGACAAACAGTTGTGATCTTTATCATTTGATTGAAAATATTCTCATTGTTAACAACCTATTTGAAAGAAAAGTAATCCCATGTACTAGAAGCTTCTGTTTTATTTTCATTATTACTACAGTGGTGTGTCCGTTACTGGTCACGACACAACCACATTGGACTGTGGTTATATTGACTACACATTTTAGGTCCAGACTGAATTCCACCCAAGTCTGCTTTTCTTGTAGGGTGAAATTTGATGGAGAAGGGTAAACAGCACATTATAATATGACTCCTTTGCTTCATATATTTGGTCAATAGATCCTGTACTCCATTGTCCCTGTGTGTGTTTACGTTAGTGTGCCTCCTGGGTAACTATGTGTACACGCTGACAAATGTATTTGTTTCCTTTTAAACCCACTTACTCTCTCTTTCTCTCAAGTAGCCTCTATTCTCATCAAACACCAAAAGGGCTGAACTCATGAGGGAAAATTACTTGTGGGTATCATCATTTTCATGACAACTTGATAGACTGGTGCTACATAATTAGAGGCTCCCATCATCTCATGTCTCTTTCTACACTGCCGGAAGAACTGAAATACCTGTAGGTAGTACATAGCAGCTGTGGCAGAGAGCTACATCATGTATATTTCATTCCTGTTAACACCACCTGTAAGTTAATTATTGCCATTTTTACAAACGGATCATTTAATGTTATTTATATTGTGTTATTTATATTGTGTAATTTGATAGTATAGCGAAACAATGAACATCAGCATAAAAACAAAAATAGAAGAAAAGCAGACAAAAGTTAATGACACTCCCATTTGCATCTCAGAGGGAAAAGGTAAAGGGAAAATGTAAGCTTTTTCAATATAAAGTTTTAAGTCTAACTTTTAAAGGATGGGGTCCACACAAGAGGAGCCTGATACCTGAAGTCTGTCTACAATTCTACTTTTGGAAACTGTAGGAACCACAAGTCAGCACAGTCTAAAATTCAAGTGCTTATGGTCATAAAATGATCGGTCTTTAAAATATGTTAGGGCCTGATCATCCATAACTTTCTATGTGAGGAGAAGGCTTTAAGTTTAAAACTGGATTTAACAGGGGAGGAGCTAATATAAGAGATATCTCTCTCTAGTCCCTGTTAACTCTGATCAAGGTAATTAGAACAGTACATGGCTTTTGTATTCTATTTTTCTATTCTTCCAGAGCACTCAGTACGACATGCCTTGTTCATCTGTTTACATAAGCACCTTTTTTCACCTATTAGCTTTTTTATCTAATATTCATATTCTGATAAACACATCAGAGACCAACTTGTCACATGTCACATTAATTTGGGAGTGTAGCTCAAGCTGACTGTGTGGTAGACTTCACCTCATATACTGTAAAATTTTCAAACTTTTTATGACCTGTTGAAATTGGCAGTGTTTAAAATAAACTAATAAAAAAATAATAATAATCGATTAACTGAATAAAAAATGACCACCTGTAGCTCAGAGCTTTTCATGTGATTTTCTCATTTGGTTAGGTTTAGGCTAATATTTGAAGATCACCTTATACCTCAAACCACTCTTGCATGATGGGCTGCTAACACTTGTGGTAGTAGATTTTCATGACTGTCTGATCATCTGCACTCTTCTCTCATGACATGCTAGCTTTACCTGGTGGTTTTGACCTGGAACTAATTTTTGTGGTTTTACACAAGACTTAGTTTGGCTTTGCTTTGGCTTTCTCCTACAGGGAGTGCAGAATTATTAGGCAAGTTGTATTTTTGAGGAATAATTTCATTGTTGAACAACAACCATGTTCTCAGTGAACCCAAAAAACTCATTAATATCAAAGCTGAATGTTTTTGGAAGTAGTTTTTAGTTTGTTTTTAGTTTTAGCTATTTTAGGGGGATATCTGTGTGTGCAGGTGACTATAACTGTGCATAATTATTAGGCAACTTAACAAAAAACAAATATATACCCATTTCAATTATTTATTTTTACCAGTGAAACAATATAACATCTCCACATTCACAAATATACATTTCTGACATTCAAAAACAAAACAAAAACAAATCAGCGACCAATATAGCCACCTTTCTTTGCAAGGACACTCAAAAGCCTGCCATCCATGGATTCTGTCAGTGTTTTGATCTGTTCACCATCAACATTGCGTGCAGCAGCAACCACAGCCTCCCAGACACTGTTCAGAGAGGTGTACTGTTTTCCCTCCTTGTAAATCTCACATTTGATGATGGACCACAGGTTCTCAATGGGGTTCAGATCAGGTGAACAAGGTGGCCATGTCATTAGTTTTTCTTCTTTTATACCCTTTCTTGCCAGCCACGCTGTGGAGTACTTGGACGCGTGTGATGGAGCATTGTCCTGCATGAAAGTCATGTTTTTCTTGAAGGATGCAGACTTCTTCCTGTACCACTGCTTGAAGAAGGTGTCTTCCAGAAACTGGCAGTAGGACTGGGAGTTGAGCTTGACTCCATCCTCAACCCGAAAAGGCCCCACAAGCTCATCTTTGATGATACCAGCCCAAACCAGTACTCCACCTCCACCTTGCTGGCGTCTGAGTCGGACTGGAGCTCTCTGCCCTTTACCAATCCAGCCACGGGCCCATCCATCTGGCCCATCAAGACTCACTCTCATTTCATCAGTCTATAAAACCTTAGAAAAATCAGTCTTGAGATATTTCTTGGCCCAGTCTTGACGTTTCAGCTTGTGTGTCTTGTTCAGTGGTGGTCGTCTTTCAGCCTTTCTTACCTTGGCCATGTCTCTGAGTATTGCACACCTTGTGCTTTTGGGCACTCCAGTGATGTTGCAGCTCTGAAATATGGCCAAACTGGTGGCAAGTGGCATCTTGGCAGCTGCACGCTTGACTTTTCTCAGTTCATGGGCAGTTATTTTGCGCCTTGGTTTTTCCACACGCTTCTTGCGACCCTGTTGACTATTTTGAATGAAACGCTTGATTGTTCGATGATCACGCTTCAGAAGCTTTGCAATTTTGAGACTGCTGCATCCCTCTGCAAGATATCTCACTATTTTTGACTTTTCTGAGCCTGTCAAGTCCTTCTTTTGACCCATTTTGCCAAAGGAAAGAACGTTGCCTAATAATTATGCACACCTGATATAGGGTGTTGATGTCATTAGACCACACCCCTTCTCATTACAGAGATGCACATCACCTAATATGCTTAATTGGTAGTAGGCTTTTGAGCCTATACAGCTTGGAGTAAGACAACATGCATGAAGAGGATGATGTGGACAAAATACTCATTTGCCTAATAATTCTGCACTCCCTGTATTATTATTATTATTATTATTATTATTATTATTATTATTATTACAATGAGGCATTTCTGCTAAGTAGCTGACGAATTCCCAAATGTCTTTCACAGCCCTGCTCAGTCTTTGAGAAACACTTATTGGAGGCTTTGGAAAGTCTCACACTACAAATACACTCCATAACATGGTTTTATGGAGTGTGAGTTGAGGTCTGTCACTGTGAAGGCCTCTGCCACCATGTGTCTCGGGTTGCTACAGGAAGTGTGCAGAACTCATTGGCTTGATTTTCCTGCGCACAAATCATCATCCTGTCTCAGAGGAGTTCTTTCCACTATGCCTATCAGCTCTGGAATAAAACTAGGCTCTTCTTTTCTCCCAGTTTCAGTCAGATTACATACTGATTAGTTTTGTACATGTAAGTTCACATACCATAGTTCTTTTTTTCTTTTAACATGTATGCCATCTACGTTAAATGACACGACTCTTTAGGGCTGGGAGGTGTGAGACAGTGCCCAGGATGACACAATGACTGCATCCCATCAGAATGTAAATGCCCTGGCCCAGCTGAGTCCAGCTTACTTCCTGTGGATCAGAGCTTTCTCTCATACACCTCTGAATGGGCCTGGTGTGACAGCACTGAATTGAGTTCCTGTTTTTGCTCTTCAATCGAAAGCGATCCTCTTGCCAAGGTTCTGCCCACTTTTCAACTTTCTATCTACTAAAACAAACCCAGGACCTCTCAAGAAATGAGAAATGAAAGTTGGCTTCTGGTTTAGAAAAAACCCTGAGCTTAGGGATTTTCCTTACTGAACAGAGAAGGTCTTTTTTTTCTTAACTAAGTCAAGTGTTCTTCTTTCAGTCTCACATTTGGTATTGGCAAAGACAGCTCATAGTTAACATTCTCTTTGCTGATTTGTCAGATTGTACTGAGGGTAACCACCTCCATTCAGATTAACAATTTAACACTAACCGCTTAGGCAAGTAATAAAAGGTGAAATAGTTTGACACCGAGATGTGGGATCTCAGAACGCCTACACTGGAGCAATTTATCATTGTACGTTTTTTTACCTTGTTCATAACTTCCATGTAATCCACATTTCTTTCAGAACACTGTCTGCTAAACATTTTGTGTTCTCAAAGCAATAGCAGATAAGAATTTTCCATTCTGTTAAAGTTTGATGGATATTTACAACACAGTGTTCAGACAGACCTGTATACTCGAAAGAAAATAGATATTTCCATCTGCTGTAATTCATATGTGGTAGTGTAACTCTGTTATGGGACTTTCCTGCCCCTCAATCTCCATACAATAAAAGCAGCAGAAGGGGAGAGCAGCAAAGTCCCTGCACCCATTAGAGCAGACATCAGTAATTACACATACAATCATTTTGAAGTCTGAAATAGAAAGAAACAGGAGCTGAGGTGAAAGTTTGGTTAGTAAGCATCTTTTATGTGAAGCAACTATCAGTAGGCTACAGAACTGTAAAAAGCATGCTCTATGTGAACCACTGACATCAACTGACTTACCAGTATTGGAGCTCTAACTTGAGTTTACCTTTTCTTGAATGTGGCCTTTTATTTGATGTTTCATCAGCTAATTTCATTAAAAAACAAACGTATTTTAGTGATTGTCAGAGAGAAAATGTGTTTCAATAAACTGTAGATTCCCTTTTAACTTTTTACTTTTTCCCATATTTCTGCAAGCTCTTTTATCCCCCTATTTAAAACAAAAGGCTGTTGTTACAGTAGCAGTCCCTAAGATGCTCAAAATACACTTTGCCAAAATTGACTTACTCAATGTAAACTTTGCTTGAACTTTGCTTAAACAGAATAAGAATATTAGATGAACTCTTGCCACGACCACAAATCCTCAGGAATGCATGTCTTTAATTAATTGCACATTACAGTGGCTCTGACTCAGATTTTACAGTCAAGGATATAATGTGTTCCATGACATTGAAGAATGCACTGATTGGTTTCTTTCTGGCTAAGATGAGACGATGGTGGAAATATTTGACTACTAGCTTGGATTGCTTTAACATGCTCTCATTCTGCACTTTTACCTGGCTGTCCTTGTCACCAGTGCTGTATAGGAACAGCTGATGTAGTCTTTGGCAGGCCACACTGCTAAAGGAAATATTCAAAGTAACAGAGAAGTAAAAGCCGATTTGGAAAGCTGGTTTTGCCATAAAGCTATTGGAAGGAATTTTATCTCTGTACTTCCCAAGGAAAGACTTGAACTGATGCAGATTTTTATGTATTTTAGGCCCTGTAATGAACTTTTAGAAAACATTTCTCTTTTTTATTGGTTCTCATCTCTCTATATAATCTCAAATGTTAGCTGTAGAGGTATTTACATGTGCTCCTTTGTTGCATGGAATTTGGTCCTTCACTACTATATTTGGTTGGAAGAATGTGTAACAGTTTGTTTCTCCCCCAAGAAATCTCTATCTCACAAAACTATGCCAATGTTGACAGTGTTGCTGAGTAGAGTAGCAGTATCCCAGTAAGAAAACCTCATAGCAACTTATCAAACAGTGGGGTATATAAAGGAAAAAAGGTTTTCTGAGTCACATGATTGCCATGACAACTCCACGTAGAGCTTCTCTTTGATCTGGTAGAGTTCTCTCCATAATCATTTTTATTCTATGAACAAAACACTTAAAATTTGAAGAGTTAATGTCTCAGCATCACACAGCTGAGACATTATGTTATTTAGGCATCAGTCTACATCATCATCAGATATTGCTGTTTTGACATTCTTAATGCAGTACAATTTCAATATGGAGAAATCATTTTGAGAAACTGAGCATGATTCATTGAGATACAAAATTCAGATGAGCTTTTTGGTGATTAGACTCCAATGACCCATCATAAAACAGAATCCCAGCGG
This sequence comes from Aulonocara sp. 'chitande type north' Nkhata Bay, assembly GCF_057382095.1. Lineage (NCBI taxonomy): Eukaryota > Metazoa > Chordata > Actinopteri > Cichliformes > Cichlidae > Aulonocara > Aulonocara sp. 'chitande type north' Nkhata Bay. The sequence goes on along the minus strand of NC_141358.1, from coordinate 31,458,500 downwards.
TGATATGAATTAACTAAGGCCCCCCTGAAGTCTAGATGCTGGTGGCGAAAATGAAAATGGAGGCTTGGATGGAGCTCTGAGTGACCTGGTTGAGCCGGAGCTAGGGAGGAGGTGGGATCACAAATGAGAGTCCAAAATAACAAAAGAACAGTGAATTCAGAACAGTCTAGTAGCCAAACAGCCAGGAAAGCAGGCCAAAGAAATGTCACACCATGAAACTCATCAAAACCTTCGTGTCTACACATATGCAAATACTTACAGTTTTACTTGGGAACAGCCCTTTAACAAATGAAACACCGGTGTTGTGTTTATACAGTGATGGACAGATCAGAACTTCCACGACTTGTGTTTAGCCTAGTGGCCATTTCTGTTGGAGACCAGAACTTGAGCTACATGTAACAGATATAATCCAAACTGCAAATTGCAAAACATGAAAATAAAAGGTTCAATGAATTACAGGCCTCTTGACAGGGTCTTATATGAATAGGGAGACAGTCATGTGCATAATCTATTCTCTGTCCTGTCATTAGTAACAACACTGAGACCTTGGTGACAGTTGAATGACTGGTGCCAAAGTGTGACTCATTCTCTGGCAGGCACTCTCTGTCCAGAACAGGACTGCTGATGACCAGCCATGATGGCTAAAGCATTGTGGAGAGAATATGTCTGATTGAGGCCTCTGAATTCTCCCAAAGCTCTAGCTCAGTTGCTATAATGACAACAATAATATAATATAGTTGGAATACATGCAACTGTTTTTACAAAAGCAGACATGTGATTGTCTTGGCAGAAGGGAATAGAGGCTGACATTTAAATAACAAAAAAAACCAACATAAACTAAAAGCAAAATTAGAGTCAGAATGAGCTCAAAATCTTGATGTAAGCTCTTATTCATACATACATTCATGAATGTGTGTACTTATACCTGGCCAAACATTCAGTTTGAGTGTAAACAAAACTATTATCCTTTGCCATCGTCATCGCAGGACACCAACTCTTTATTGCATCTTCTGTTATTGATTCTGACACATGAATTGTTACATTTTATAGTGTTTTCTTTGCAAAAGCTAAATTGCTCCAAACCAATTTAATTTAATAAACTGCTGTTTCTATATCTTTCTCTATCAAGCACATTTAACCACTGTGAGTGCTATCATTGCCTCAACATACAACTGTCAAAAAAAAGTTATCTGAAAAATTCATTCAGAATGCTTAATAGCATTTCTTCTCCCTTTCTGTGGGACCTTCAGAGAGTCTACAAAGCTTAATAATGACTGCCAGAATAATCCCATAGGAACCAGGAATGTCAGTCCCCCAGTTAGATACATATCTAGAATCACAGTTCCAAGTTCTGTTTTCAAAATCTCTAGGAATCATTCCTCCCAAGGATGATCTCAGTGTCCTCAGATGACTTTACGCTTTTTAGTTAATTTAAAATGTCTTAGAACTGCTGTGGTTCAGCGCTCAGCTTGGCAACTATGATTCTCTGGTTTTCCAATTTGGCACGTTGCACGTAGACGTGGCTTCTGAAAACCATGACAGAGGCAGATTTTTATATTCCTGACACAAGAACCCTTCCAGGAGTCCCGTGTGAGGACTTTACACAGCACACAGAAGGCTTTAAAGGCACATTTTGCATGACGTTACTTTGGGCTTTAGTGGTAATGTGATTGACAAATGCGAATTCCACTTGATTCATTGATGTTTTCAGTCTTTTTTAAAGTATGATGCTGTCACAGTTTAACTCTGAGTCGGCTGAGTTACTTTTATACTACATAATCTTTGGGCATGACTGAGTAGAAACATCTGGAAAATGAAAACTGATTTGGGACTTTGTCCATATCCTTGAACTGTCACTAGTCTGTGTATTATATGGCTGGAGTTGGGAAAAGTCCATGTTTTACCTTAAATTAGTGGTCACAGCATTCCTTTTGTTGTTAATTAAACAATAAACACTTGTGACATCACAGATTAAAGGTTTGCTTACTGGCCAACAACGTAATTGACGAACTGGTCATTGCGAAATCAGCCAATTTTTAGACCATTTTGTCTTCAACAATCTCCAGTTTGCATAAAATGGTCCAAAGTTAGAACATATAATGAGTGCTGTGAAATGTTAGTTTCATATATCAGTACTTTTCAGTAGTATTTTAATATATACCATTCAGAGTTTGTCAGTACTTGTCTTTTGCCGTTTTGCAAGTTTTTTATATTTGCTCAAATATGGGATTTTCTTTTCCCACGTTTTAACCCGGCACTACTTTTTGAAACATTAAAGATTGAGATTTTTTTTTTAATTTGAGTTTACTAGAAGTTAGGGGTAACAAAGCTTAAATGTAATAAATTTTACTTTTTATGCAACCTGACGATTCAAATTATTTACTTAGTTATTACCTGCATCTTCTTGACTGCTTTCTGGAGGTCAGGTTCTTTTGTTGTGAAAAGGTTCAAACCTTTCATTGCAAATCTCAGTGAAAGTGCACATAGACAGTTATTCATCTTTTATTTTCTTCTTTTCTTTCTCTATGTGGGGTTTAAAAGGTTTTCCTTGCTGGGAGATAATACTTGAGTAGACTGGCTTAGCTCTCAGAGCTAATCTCTAAGAGCTAACACCAACAGCAGTGTGGATTAAAGTTTTCGTTAATATTGTAATATTTTTTTCTTTTTTCTTTTTTCTTTTTTTTTTTGAAGACTTTTGTAGAAATAAGCTAATTGTCTAATTTTGAGCAATCTAGGATAAGTTTACAATTGGAACCAGTTCTTATTGGCATCAGTATCAACATAAAATGGAAGAGACTGATTTGAGCGGATACACTAGTGTAGTGGTTGGTTAGAGAAAACCATATTCCCACCCACAAAATAAATCAGTTACGTATCAAACAATCTGTCACACTATGGAAATCTATCAGGCAAAAAAAAAAAAAACTTTTTCAATATCAGTATTGTTTTCAGTATAATAGGTCTGTGGATTTCCTATTAGGGAGGGGAAGTATTGCTGTTAAAATATGAATGGATATTATTTTATGTCATATTTGATGTTTTCTGGTCTTTACTGTGAAATGATTGCTCAGTGGCTGTCATTAAGGTACTGATGTGATTACACTAACTTGCCACCACAACTCAGGCATCTTTCTGTTACCTTACTGTGCCACTGTCAGAATCCATTTCTGCTTACAAGGTTTAAGGAGATCAGGATGAAAGCTTTTCTGGTTTTCACTGCTGTCAGCAAACCTGTCATTCCCTGATACTTTGGGTATTTGTTCCTCCCAGTTAATCTGCCAAATGACACATCCTTAAGTTCTTAACAGGGCCAATTAAAAACTGATGCGAGTAAGTCAGTAATATACATCTGAAGTGAAGTGAGTCATGGAATTGACTGATCTGAATTACATGGACTATTTGTTTTACTGGAGACTTTACTAATACCCAAACATGCCTGCCTCTGTTTATTCACACAGTATCAAGAAGCTGAAAAAAGGAAACAAGTGTGACGTTTCCATGGCAACTGTATCTGAAACAAAACTGAAAAGCCTATAGTAATCACAGTTACTGGATACATGAATCATCCTGCTTTGTGAGGGAGCAGAAATTTGCAGCAGGATCCAAACTAAGTGGCTGTTATTGCTCAAAACTGACAAGAGTTTTGATTTCAAATACAGTATGTTCAGGGAAAAAAAGTACTGGAAGTCTGGACAAGTAGATGTCCTTCTGAGGGGGCCGGGGGTGGCCGATGGTGGCCCGAGCAGTTTTTATCACCCTATGGAGAGCTGCACTGAGCTGTTCCCAACCTAGACAGTTATACAGTACATCAGGATGCTGTCTATTTAGCAGCAGTAGAAAGACTGATTTGCAGACACGTAGGTCTTCTTCAGTATTCTGAGGAAATAAAGCCCGTGTTGTACCTTTTTTGTTATAATAGCAGCAGCGTTTGCTATCCATTTAAGGTCCTCACTGATGGCAACTCCGAGAAATTTAAAGCAAACCATTCTCTCTCCTGAAATTCCTCTCTGTTGCCTGAAATTAAATTAAAGATTTCCTTTGTTTTTTGAATGTTCAGGGAGAGGTTGTTATATGAGCACCACGCAGATACGATTTGTACCTCATCTCTATACGTGACCTCATTCCTATTTGAGATGACCATGATTTGAGGTGACCTAGGACTAGTCTTTCAAAGCATTTAGATATTACAGATGTGAGAGTAACAGGCCTGTAGTCATGGAGGGAGCTTGAAAATATCTGAAAAATATAGTGAGCTGGTGTCACAGTCCTGGAGCACCCTACCTGGGATCTCATTCGGGCCAACAGCCTTCCTGGCATTGGCTGCCCTCTGGGCCTGTTTTTAACCTCATCTACCTGGAAAATAAGTTGTTGTTCAGCAGGAGTCACCTGGGAGAAAACAGTTCAGTCAGCTCACAGCAGCAGTATCTGTGTGCACAGCCATCTCATCACCTGTAGCTGAATATACCATTCATCTACAGTTTCACAGCATACATATGTATTCGTATTTTTAAAAACAAGTCATCATTTCACATAGTAGCATTACATTTTTAGAATTTCAATTTAAAAAGGTTTTTGGATGGAAATATTGTAATTCAAAATGTAACAATGTTACAGCAGTGATATGACATTTTATGGGCAATAAATCATTTCAATGCATTAAATATGAATTTAATGTACAAGATATTCCACATGAACAAACAATAATGCATAATAAAATCCAACTAAAAATAGTAGTCTATTGCAATTTTGAGCTTGACTATTTGTATTAATACTATTTATTATTATTTGTTGTTATTTGTCAGTCGTTCACAGACTGAATCTGAAATTTTGCTTAAAACACAAATATCAGCTGCAGTGTTTTTAGAGGAAAATATGGTTTGTGATGGTGAAATACCGCTGCACTCAGAGGCCAATTCATCTCTCCTTATTGCATCATCTTGCAGTCCAGCATTTCAGCATCGTAACAGTTTACTGCGTGCAGCTATCTCGAGTGTTTTTGTGTTTTTTGTTTTGTTCTTCATAAAGGCCTAAGATGGCACCCAAACACATATTTAGGGTTAAAACATTCACGGGGACTCTATGAACTCCTGTCAATTTTGGGGTCAACTGTATATTTAATATTTTATTATATTATTCATATAATATTTCAAACAATACACAATTGATTATGTAAAACTGTTTTTTAATTGTGGAAATTTTCTGAATTTGTATAAATTCACTACTGTCATTTTACAGGTGACAGAATATAACACTTATTTTTTGTTAGTTTATGTGATTGCAGTTTGGGTTTTTTTGTTTGTTTTGTATAAAGACATTGGATTCATTTAAAGGAAATGTATCTTTTCTCATCAACGTTCTGGTCATCATCATTCTCATTGTAAATGGATGAATGGAAACAAATGGATACCTGAAAAATCAGGAGGTAGATATCTGCGTGGATATCTTTACCCAGAGCTATTTATAAAATATTTAACTTTGAACATGCACAATTCAACTTTTTACAATGTGCTGATGCTCCTTAAAGATTCCAGCTTCTAATCCCATGTAGCTCAGTCTAAGAAACTAAAGTTCTTCTTCTGTTTGGCACATTGAGTGTCTGTCTAATGTTAGATCTGCTCTTTGTTTAATGTCACATGTCAGATTTTTTGTCTGAGTTTGAGGGGAAAAGTTTGGGTGCTGGTAATAGGGTGTAATCTCACTCATAGTTCTTGGTTTAGCCATCTCCTCAGGGCTTCACCCAGTGCCCTTAGTTAGTCAACTTGACTTTCATGTAACCCTTTAACACAATGAAAGTGATTCACAGTTGAATATCTGGCTATTAATTTGTAAATTGATTGTAACATTTGTATTGTAACTTGCTCAGGGACACTCACAACACAAAGCTGGACTGTTTGCAAAGTCTACTAGCAGTCTGCCACACTGGAAAGAACAACAACATTAGTTACTTATTTCCCTATTGTATTTGCTGACATTGATGTACAGTTGCAGTACACAACATACAGTTGTAAATACTACTGTATACTGTACTGTTAGTTGGAAACTAGATTAAACTAGACTAATATAACATAGCAGCCCTCAGCAGGGGCCACTCCTGTTTTGTCTTTCTCCATTAGGCGGTTCGTGCATCATTGCAAAGAGTTACAGTAGACTAACAGTCTGTGCTACAAGCTGCAGCTATCAGGGCCACCAGCATCTTCCACTCTCCATCTCTCTTTGTATTCAGATTTGTTTTCCACTCTCAAATGTAAATCCAAACTGGTCTCAAACCTTCCATAAGAAAACCATTTCCAAAAGTTGTTGCAGTGCACAGTTCAAGAAGTCGTTTTAACATTGACATATTATACCAACACCATATTTTTTTCATGGACTAATTGAGAATTTCCTTATTGATTCATACTAATCCTTATTTATTCTATTTTTGTGCCTTGGTAAGAGATAAGATAACTCTTTATTGTCATTGCACAGTCATACAAAGTACAGTAATACAATGAAATTGGAAAACTGTCCTACGTCGGCACTACATATAACACAACACGACACGATATGACACATCACAACGCAACACAAAAAACACAACACAGTATATTAACTTAGTATAAAAAAAGAAGAATAAGTGTATTTGTATTGCACACTGTTATTATTGCACATTAATTATTATTGCACCTTGTTATAAATATAAATATTATTATTGTTATTGTTTAAACATTGTTACCTCCCCCCTAAAAAAGTCCAGGGAGGTAGCCAGTCAGGTGAGCTATTTACATTGATCAGAGTGCTGTACAGGTCCTTCAGGGAGGGAAGAAGATGTCCAATGATTTTTTGGGCCATATTGATGACCCTCTGGAGTGCCTTTCTGTGTGCTGTGGTGCAGCTGGAGAACCACACACCGATGCAATATGTCAGCACACTTTCAATGGAGCAGCGGTAGAAGACGTCAGCAGCTCCTTCTTCAGGTCCATTTTTCTGAGGATTCTCAGAAAGTGGAGAGGCTGTTAGGCCTTCTTTAAGACCGCAGAGGTGTTAGAGCTCCATTGGAGGTCTGTGTCTATGTGCACACCCAGAAACTTGAAACTGGAGACCCTTTCCACGCACTCCCCGTTGATGCTGACAGGCTGCAGCTCGGACTTCCTCCTTCTGAAGTCAACTACCAGTTCTTTTGTCTTGGTGGTATTGAGGTCCAGGTTGTTATCTACACACCAATCTGACAGCCTCTGAACTTCAGCTCTGTACGCAGTCTCATCTCCCCCTGAGATGAGCCCCACCACGGTGGTATCATCTGCAAAATTGATGACTGTGTTGTCTGGGTGGGAACTAACACAGTCATGTGTGTACAGAGTGTACAGTAGGGGACTCAGTACACAGCCTTGTGGAGAGCCGGTGTTAAGGCTGAGGGCTGAGGAAAGATGATGTCATGGTCCTGGGTCGTGTGACCCAGTGTGTTATGCTTAACCTATTTTGATGTTTATTGTTTGCTTAGGTTCTTTAAGGTAGTCCAGTCCTTTTTGTAATTATGTTACCCTTGCATTACGTCTCCCTTGCCCTTCGTGTGGTTATGTCTGTGTGTCTTGTACTGTCAAGTTCATGCTGTCAGTTATGTCACCTCCCCCTGTACTACGTCTCCCCGGTTCATGTCTCATGTTTCCTGTTTTACTTTGAAGGCCTGCATTCACTGTCTGTGTATTCAGCTCACTCCTCCTGTCCTGTCGTTAAGTTCATGTGTGTCAGCTGCGTTCCCATGTGTGGCCACTTCCCCTGATCATCCCTCATGTGTATTTAATCTCTGTGTTTTTTACAGTCTGTGTCGCGTCGTCTGTGTTCCCACCCTCCATGTTTCCATGCCCGGTCTGTTGCATTCTAAGTCATAGCCTTACCTTAGTTCATTCCCAGTTTAGGTTTCTGTTTAGTTATTGCTTTCGTGCTGCCCTTATTCTTGTTTGTTTCTCTTGCGTTACCAGCCACAATAAAAGGCTCGCTTTTGTTTAAAGTTCACTCCCGTCTGCTCACTTGTGTTCGCACCTGGGTCCACCACTCACACCACCGCACGGTCTGTCACAGCGGACCGCGACAGTACGACGCGACCATGCCGGACCCAGCGACACAAGAGCAGGAGATCATTCGGACAGTGGAGTCGCTATGCGGCAAGTGGCTGCAGTGTTCCGGGGAGGAGGAACGGGATGAGCTAGCCCGCCAAGTAGGGGTATGCGTGTCCGTATTCCCCTGGTTGTGGGAGGCGCTGCATCCCCTCATCATAGACTTTCTCGCCTCCACTCTCCAACTCCGCCCGCGACAGCAGCTGTCCTGTGTGCGTGAGCCGTCGCCAGAGCCATGCTGTACCTCTGTTTCCCCGCTGCCTCGTGAGCCAGAAGCGGTCAGAATCGGTACGGTGAGGCTCACCGCCGACACACCCTCGGCTCACGCTCCATCGGCTTCCGCATCCTCGCCATCGCCTGACTGCACTACGCGGCTCAAGGAGATGCCAGCTGCTATTGACTTTGGTGAGGAGGAGCGGCAGCAGGTATTACGGGCGTATCGCGAGGACGAGCTCCGCTGGAAGCCCTGGCTCATCCCTGAGGAGGAGTTTTCGCCAACTGCCCCGCCTCGCACCTGCCGCCCGCCCTCGCCGCCTCGATCGGACTACTCGTCCCCTGCTGCCTTTCTAGCGCGGACGTGGTTGGAGGAGGAGGAGCCGGTCGCCATGGACAGTCAGGTTTTGTCCACAGCCGCTTCAAGGGGAAAGCGGCGTTCTCGCCGCCGTCGCGCACTGCTTCGTCCTGTGTCGCCCACCCCGAAGCATCCCGAGGACGCTGTTGGGGTCTTGGATGTCGATCTCAAGGAGCAGCAGCACGCCGCAGGCACACAGCTAGAGAAGGAGTTCGGGAGGGAGCCGTGGCTCGCTCCTGATCATGACGAGCGCTCTTTCCAGGGAACTCGACTGGCTCTTGGGGGTCCCCGGAGCTGCCAGGGACTTCCACCGCTCACCCCGCCCGCTTCCACGGATAGAAAGAAGCGGCACTCTCGCCGCCGGCGCTCTGAGCCTCAGCCCAAGGAGGTCCCTCAGTTATCGCCATCTGAGGCTTTGACTTCCATCAGCCATCCAGTCGTGAGTACCACTGCCTCAGTTTCTGACATTGTATCTAGCCCCATAGCCAAAGACCTCCAGTCAAAGGAGAGTGTTTCAGGGGCTGCTGTGAATAAAGACTTCTTGTCTGACTGTGACCTGGCTGATTCGGCAGGTTACAGCATTCATGAACCAGTTAACAATCCTAACTGCAATAAAGATGACTGTGTCCTCAGCGTCATGACTTCTGAACCTGAATGTTGTTTTGATGCAAACAATAACTGTATTGCTCTTGAGTTGTTTAACCCTGGTACAGAAAGCTTTGAGCAGACTATTCCTGAACCTGGTACTATGAGCAACAGTTCTAATGTTGCCGTTAATGAAAATGTGTCTGTGCCCGCCGGCACTAACCTAGCACCCAGCTCTACACGGGTTTTTAGCGCAGTACAGGACAGATTGTTTGTAAAGTGCAACGCTGTAATAACCAACCCCCCATTGTTTACAGCCACCAACCATTGTACTTCTGTGTTGTGTCTTCCTACCACGTCAAAGGGGTTTACTGAGTTAACCAGTGATGAGGACGTTAAGTCCCACACGGTGAACCTGCAGTCGGTGGATTTCTCTGGAATAACGTCGGATGCTGGGAGTAATGGTTCAGACCCAAAGTATTCTGTATCATGTGACTTTCGAATTAATGTGTTGAAACCATCAGCGAGCAGCCCTAGTTGTGTGGGTGATCGAGAAGTAACTTCTGTTACCTCTGACAATTTAACAAATGCTACGCCACCTCATGCCAGGTTTGAAACGTTGTGTGAACAAGTTACCGGGTCTGAAGAGAGACTGCCTAGCTTTCCTCAGGAAGCGACTAAAGACTGTTTGTACTGCGCTGAGGTCTCTGGAGAGGTGGGGGCAGCAGCTGTCCAGTCCGCACCCGTCCTAGTTCCGTCCCAGACTCCTCCTATAACGGAGGTGAGTGACTGTGCTTTTTCCTCTCATGAGCCTGTCATAGTGGAGTGTACTGGGTTACCCTTTTATGGGCCCCGCTACGAAGAAACTGGTGCCAAAGACCGCTCTACCATTAACCATGATTTCATAGACATCCATGCTGTGGCCGACCTAACTCTGGATAAGACTAAGGGCCAGTCAGAGTCGTGTTGTGATAATGAAAGGATTGTGTGTAACAGTTTTGATGAAGCGCACAATGAAATCACAAACCATGTTTTTGACTCTGTAGAATTCAGGGCTTCTTCTAGTGCTGCTCCCATAGCCGCACTACATGAAGCCCAGGTTCATGAGACAGCGAAAGGAGTTCACACGTCAGCTGTACAGGCTGCTTCTCAGCCTGCTAGGAATGGCGTGAGCTTTCTCTCCGCCTCAGACTGCCTTCTGCTTCAGCCGTCTCTTCCAGCCGGAGGGCCCGAGGAGCCTGTACAGCCTCACGCCATGTCAGCCGGAGGGCCCGAGGAGCCCGTCCAGCTTCACGCCATGTCAGCTGGAGGGCCCGAGGAGCCCATCCGGCCTCAAGCCACGTCAGCTGGAGGGCCCGAGGAGCCCATCCGGCCTCACGCCACGTCGGCTGGAGGGCCCGAGGAGCCCGTCCAGCAACCTTCCTTGTCAGATGGGGGTTCAGGAGAACCGCACCAGCCTCATGCCTCGTCAGCTGGAGGGCCCGAGGAGCCCGTCCAGCCTCATGCCACGTCAGCTGGAGGGCCCGAGGAGCCCGTCCAGCACCATGCCACGTCTGCTGGGGGGCCCGAGCCGCCCGTCCAGCACTATGCCACGTCTGCTCGGGGGCCTGAGCCGCCCATCCAGCCATCTTCTGTTTTTGCTACGCCTGGTCCGGCCTCTGCTTCTGCCTGTGCTTCGCCTGGTCCTGCCTCGCCTGGTCCGGCCCCGCCATCGCCTGATCCGGCTTCGGCTTCTGCTTCGCCTGGTCCAGCTTCGGCTTCTGCTCCTGCTTCGCCGTCGCCTGGTCCAACCTCTGCATCAGCTCCTGCTTCGCCGTCGCCTGGTCCAGCCTCTGCCTCAGCTCCTGCTTCGCCGTCGCCTGGTCCGGCCCCCGCATCGCCACCGTCTGGTTCTGCCTTGTCTGGTCCTGCCTCGACAGGTCCTGTGCCCACCGGGCCTCGGCCAGTGCGCCTGACACTGGAGAGCCACCGCTGCCTTCCGCGCGGTCGGCCCCCTGAGCTGCTTCGCCGTCCCCTTCGCCGCCGCCGTTGCCTTCCGCACGGCTGGCCTCCTGACCGGCTCTGTCGCCTGTGGCGCCCGCCTGGTCGGTCCCCCGACCGTGTGACCCTTGAACTCTTGTGCCCGTGGGCTCCGGGTCGGCCTCCTGAACTGCACCGCCACTGCCTCCCGCATGGACGGCCTCCTGATGGGAGATGGCATGGCCTGTTGGGTTGCCAACCCCCGGGTCGGCTGCCTGAACTCATAAACTATGGGCTAGTTTCCGATTTCCAGCAGTTTAACTATTAGTCTGTCCGGGAGTATCGTATTGAAAGCAGAGCTAAAGTCAACAAAGAGCAGCCTGGCGTAAAGGCCCTGCACTTCCAGGTGAGAGATGGTGGTGTGGAGCGTTGAAGCAATGGCATCTTCAGTTGATCTGGAGCGGGTCGAGTGTGGGTGGCAAGCAGGACATGATGTGACGTCGGACCAGTTTCTCGAAGCACTTCATTATAACAGGTGTTAGAGCAACTGGTCGGTACTCATTGAGGCTGCTAATGTTAGTATGCTTTGGCAATTGTGGCTGACTTTAGGCACGGCGGGATGCAGGACTGGTACAGTGAAGTGTTGAAGATCTTAGTGAAGACCCCAGCCAGCTGGTCTGCACACTCTTTTAGGACCTTTGCGGTTACCCCATCTGGTCCGGCGGCCTTCCTGGGGTCCACTGCCCTCAGTGTGCGCCTCACCTCATATTCCTGCACTATGAGGCTTGGGCTGCTGCTGCTGTCCGATGTTTTTGCTGCTGCTGCCTCCGGTCCCTTCACCTCAAAGCGTGCGAAGTGAAGTGTTGGCTTATTTTCTGTCTGAAACAAGATGTTTTAGCTCCTCACTCATGCGCCCCTTAAACCGACTTTCTTCTGAATGGCTGCTAATTTCTCAAATGTAAGATTTGGACACCATGTGGGTGGGCCTTCTGTGGACAAAGTCAAACCTGTGTGCCTGAAATGACAACATTTGAAATTATACAGAGCCAATAGTAGTAAAAGCTGCCTGGAACATGGTGGTTAGAGCGGTCTGAAGCATGAGCTTTTTAATCGCAGGTATTGCTCACATACACACTGTCCTAATTTTTTTTGTGAAACTTTGGCAATATTTATTAAGTACATCATATACTGTATATGACAGAAAATAAGAACAAATATATAACAGGTCCCCTTTAACATGTCTTTAGTGAGTATGGACCATTAAGAATTTCTCCATATGCACTGTTGTAATGACGTCTCACACTTTACTCTGGTACTACCGGATTTGTCAGCAAATTGCTGGGATTGCAGAGATCAAACCACTGACCTTATGATTAGAAGCTAACCATGGCTACATCCTAAGCCACAGCCAGCCCTTAGGCCTCTGTATCATGTTCCTAAAAAAGTCTTTGCTGACTGTGTACATCGAGACATTAAAGGGAAACATGAACATTATTCATTGGAAACTGTGTTTCTAGCATGTTCATGAATGTCCATACTCACAATTGCCTCTCCTGAGAAACCCTGTGGCTTTCTGTCTACTGCCCTTCTGGGTGGATGTGTGATACACTTCTGTTCACTGCACACAGCAGACTTGCAACTGAGTAAGTTGTACATAGTGACACTTATAAGAGCTTTTTCTCAGAAAACACCTGCAGTGGCTGAAAACATTGAGTACGCCATAATTTATATATTTTTTTGAGAAAGCTGACACTATTTTACTTAATGTTAGAAAATCAAATCATTATCAGTAATAATTTTATTATTGTAGGGTCTACCTTACAATATAAAGTGCCATATGTAATTTTAATTCTCTCTTTCTCTATATATATATTTTTTTCAGTCATTTGAAAAAGATTCTATTCACTGGTCACAGTCATGTGAAAAGCTAAGTACAGTGGGGCAAAAAAGTATTTAGTCAGCCACCGATTGTGCAAGTTCCCCCACTTAAAATGATGCCAGAGGTCAGTAATTTGCACCAGAGGTACACTTCAACTGTGAGAGACAGAATGTGAAAAAAAAATCCATGAATTCACATGGTAGGATTTGTAAAGAATTTATTCGTAAATTAGGGTGGAAAATAAGTATTTGGTCACCTCAAACAAGGAAAATCTCTGGCTCTCACAGACCTGTAACGTCTTCTGTAAGAAGCTTTTCTGTCCCCCACTCATTACCTGTATGAATGGCACCTGTTTGAACTCATCATCTGTATAAAAGACACCTGTCCACAGCCTCAAACAGTCAGACTCCAAACTCCGCCATGGCCAAGACCAAAGAGCTTTTGAAGGACACCAGGAAAAGTATTGTAGACCTGCACCAGACTGGGAAGAGTGAATCTACAATAGGCAAGCAGCTTGGTGTGAAAAAATCAACTGTGGGAGCAATCATCAGAAAATGGAAGACATACAAGACCACTGATAATCTCCCTCGATCTGGGGCTCCACGCAAGATCTCATCCCGTGGGGTCAAAATGATCATGAAAACGGTGAGCAAAGATCCCAGAACCACACGGGGGGACCTGGTGAATGACCTGCAGAGAGCTGGGACCAAAGTAACAAAGGTCACCATCAGTAACACACTACAACGGCAGGGAATCAAATCCCGCAGTGCCAGACGTCTTCCGCTGCTGAAGCCAGTGCATGTCCAGGCCCGTCTGAAGTTTGCCAGAGAGCACATGGATGATACAGCAGAGGATTGGGAGAATGTCATGTGGTCAGATGAAACCAAAGTAGAACTTTTTGGTATAAACTCAACTCGTCGTGTTTGGAGGAAGAAGAATACTGAGTTGCATCCCAAGAACACCATACCTACTGTGAAGCATGGGGGTGGAAACATCATGCTATGGGGCTGTTTTTCTGCCAAGGGGACAGGACGACTGATCCGTGTTAAGGACAGAATGAATGGGGCCATGTATCGTGAGATTTTGATCCAAAACCTTCTTCCATCAGTGAGAACTTTGAAGATGAAACGAGGCTGGGTCTTCCAACATGACAATGATCCAAAACACACCGGCCGGGCAACAAAGGAGTGGCTCCGTAAGAAGCATTTGAAAGTCCTGGAGTGGCCTAGCCAGTCTCCAGACCTCAACCCCATAGAAAATCTGTGGCGGGAGTTGAAAGTCCGTGTTGCTCGGCGACAGCCCCAAAACATCACTGCTCTCGAGAAGATCTGCATGGAGGAATGGGCCAAAATATCAGCTACTGTGTGTGCAAACCTCCTCCCCTTTTGTGAGTGTGGACGCTTCATCTCTTTGCTCTTTAATGCTTTGCTTCTTTTATTGATTTTATTGATTTTTATGCTGATTTTTTCCCTTTTTTTCTAATGAGCTTACCTGCAATAGCTTCTGGACACTCATAGATCATTAGGACTAAAGTGTTCTTAACAGAAACAGCAACATTTTTATAGTTACCTTATCCTCAGCGCTCCATGTGTCACGGTGGTTAGAGAGTAGACTCAGGCGCGGAGCTCAGAAATAATGACAGTGCATTTATTTACAGTGCAGCAAGGTGACAACAGTTCAAATGTGCGACAGTGGTGATAGTGCGTCCCTCCTTCCGTGTAAGCCCGTGCGTAGTAATGAGTGCCCGTCTCTCCTCCAGGTGCTTCCCTTGTGTCCGTCAATCCTCCGTCAATCCCTGGGTGAACACACACACACGACAGCAGAATGAGTATGACGATCGGGCAGCACTACAATAACGTTTAGCGACTCAACGACACTACCAGGCTTAATGCAATACTCCAGCGCTGTCTGTCGCTCAGCCACACCATTAAGTAGTCCTGCTGAAGATGGAAGTTGATTGGCAGCAGCTGGTGGCTTGACTGTAGGTGTGGCAGGTCCGGGCGACAGCACCTCCGGGTCGAAGGTAGCCCGTTGCTAGGCTACCCCCCAACACATCACAGCGGAGCCGGAGGGGAAGACAGAGCGACAGGAGAGACACATACACACGCACACAGATATACACATACACACACCGGCAGGTCGACCGGTCAGGGCACCGTCAGATCCTGACACCATGTGTCTGTGGCCTAGACACAGCTGAAGCCTGATTACAGCGTCTGGGCACCGAGCAGCCTCAATAGCCTGGAAAGGGGCTAACCGCTAGGCTAACTAGCAACAAGATGCCTTCCCTCTCCACAGATGAGTACCACAGCCTCCTGCAGAAGATTGCAGTACTGGAGACAAAAATTCATCGCTTAGAAGTAAACGTGGAGGTAAATGGACTGTGTGGAAATGAAACAACCTTGCCTTTGATTCAAAACAATGGCGATGAGCAAGCTAGTACACAGCTAAGGAGCACAGATAACATGACCAAGAAAGTAGACTCTGTGCATTATTATAAATCCTCAAGTGATAATCCCCCCTTGGACTGTCTTGGTGCAAAACCAAGACATAAATCATGTCTCCTGGAAGGGGGAGGACGTACCACAGGCAGGGCACAGCGAGCTGAAATCTCTGAAACCGACTGGCTTTCACTTCCTACGAGACAGAGAAGCTCTTCTACCCCTGTATACGGGAGGAAACAGGACTGGACAACCATGAATAGGAAGAATAACAACAAACCTCCAAAACAACTGAATGTGAAAGTGCAGAACAGATTTGCTCCACTATCAAAGGACCCTGGATCTATATCGGACAACCATCCATCTAAAAGCAGCGAAGTAAGGTCTGAAAATCTGTTGAATAGCAAAAGACCACAGGGAAAGCTAAAGGCTAGGCCTGAAACTCTGATTGTGGGTGACTCTGCCGTAAAGGATGTACAAAGGATGTGCGGTAAGAACACTAAAGTCCTCTGCTTTCCTAAGGATATGGTCAACAACCTGAAGGAGAGAATTCTTCAAATTGCAGATGAATATCCAACTGTGACAAACATTGTTCTGCATACAGGGTCAAACGATGTGTCCAAACAAAAGTCGGAGGTTCTGAAACGGGACTTTACTGGATTATTAAATACTGTAAACTCTCTGAATGCAGCTGTATTCATCAGTGGACCTGTACCGCCGGTCAGAGGAGGAGACGAGAGATTCAGCAGGTTGTTTACACTGAATAAATGGCTTATATCAGCATGTGCTGACCACTCAGTGCATTTTATCGACAACTTTAATATTGTTTGGGAACGCAGGCATCTGTTCAAAGCAAATGGATTTAATTTTAACAAGTCAGGGGTGAAACTGTTCACCTCCAACTTGTTTTATTCCATACGTCATCCATCTGTGCTTGGTGCCAAGGCTGAGATAAACGAGGAGTTATCTCATAAAGAGGAACAAACAGTACTCCAAGAACAGACAAAGCCCAGCAGAAACCTTGAGGAGGAGCTCCATCTGCCCCCACCTGGGAAGAGCCTGTAACGTTGGGTTGTGTTGTGTGGTTGAGAAGAGGCGGCAAAACACCTAGCAGGCTAGGCGGAAGGATACACACCCACACTGGTATCAGTAATCCACGGTGGTTCTTTAATACGCATTCTTCAGCAACCGTATAAAAGCCCAGCTGAACGGCTGCGGCTCAACAACAAAATGCCCAGCGTTCATACAACCCAAGCGTTGCAAACAAAACAAAAAAAAAGGGTCTGGAAAAGAAAACATAAGTCCGTCCCTCGTTAAGCACGAGCGTGAAGGCACGTGTCCTCATAATCCCAGAGTGAGAGAGCGAGAGAGCAGTGGCACACACTGATGACACCATCAACCCTCGACTTGGGTGTCTTAAAGGGACACCAAACCATAACGGCTGTTACATATTCCCCCCCGGTTAAACAAAGGCTGTCCCCAGCCGAACACAGCAAAGGTACAGTTCAAACTTAACCAGCCTCCATACATGGTCAGCAGGATAAGACGTCAAAACCAAAATAGGGGAATGTACAGTCCAAAATTGACAAACTGGCATACATGACAGTGTCCCACATGGTGAATGCCCATTCAAATAAATGTCAAAGAAAGAAAATAAGCTTAGGACAGCCAGGACAATGGCAGAATGAAATTCCCTCTTATTGTTACATTGCGTTTCCACCGTTTTCCCAAAAATTACAACAGTAAGCATGAACATATCACCACAACATGAAAACAGTGCCAACATGAATCGTAGAAAACTCAAACAACGGTCCTGTGACAACAGTAGACCACATGAAACACATCAGAAAGCAAACAAGGTCACTTTATGTTAAATCTGTCAGTATGAAAAGGGTTGGTCCACCTATTGACCGACCAGTCAGCGGTGACCCTAGGAACTCGTCTTGGTCTGAGGTCATAAGAACCTCTAACAGCACACCCATCGGCAGCAGGAGGTGAACTGTTAACCTCTGTCTCCAGAGCAACGTCAGCAGTCTCTTGGAAAGAGTTCTGGTCCACGACAAGCGGGGCAGCGTCAGCACAGTCAAAGCCAGTCTCAGCAGGGGCGTTGCTAAAGACTGCGGGACTTGCGTCAACCGCGTCACAGTCACAGACTGAAAGAGCAGGAGGCAAACTGCTGTCCGGGACACTGAGATCCAAAGCTGCTGTAGCATTTAGCTTCGCACACTGGCTAGACAAAGCTGAGTCCCAGGTATGGAATGGTTGCATGTTCGCAACATGAAAAACTCCCACTCTCTCCCCAGTGTCCACTGTGGTGGGAGAGTAAGATAAGATAAGATAAGATAAGATAGAACTTTATTAATCCCTCGGGTGGGTTCCTCTGGGAAATTCGACTTCCAAAAAGCACAGCAACGACCGAAGTTACAGTTACAGAATTGTTATATATATATATATATATATATATATATATACACACACACACACACACATATATAAATACAGAGACAAATATAAATAAAATATACAAAGGGGATAAATAGAATAAATAGGAATAAAAAATAAAAATACAAGTGAATTGCACATTTCAAGTATTGAGGTCTATTGCACTGTTGACTATTTACAAAAAGTATTGCACAAGGTATTGTACAGTGAGGTGAAGAGCTTAGTTGTTCCCCCCTCCTTTGTCCTCCTGTTTCCCCTCCCTCTCCCCTCCAGAGAGGAGTTAAACAGTTTGATGGCGTGTGGGACAAAGGAGTTTTTAAGTCTGTTAGTTCTTGTCTTGGGGAGAAGCAACCTGTCACTGAACAGACTCTTCTGATTGTTTATGGCCGTGTGCAGAGGATGCCCAGCATTGTTCATAATGTCCATCAGTTTCTTTAATGTCCTTTTCTCTGCCACTGTCACCAGAGTGTCCAGCTTCATGCCGACCACAGAGCTAGCCTTCCTGATCAGTTTCTCCAGCCTGGATGAGTCCCTCTTTGCTGTGCTGCTCCCCCAGCACACCACAGCATAGAAAAGTACTCCAGCAACCACCGACTGGTAAAACATCCTCAGGAGCTTCCTGCAGATGTTAAAAGACCTCAGCCTCCTGAGGAAGTACAGTCGGCTTTGGGCTTTTTTATACAGGTGCTCTGTGTTGCATGACCAGTCCAGTTTATTGTCCACCCACAGCCCGAGGTACTTGTACTTGTTGACCACCTCCACCTCCTCCCCCTCTATCTGAACCGGCAGTGGACCTTCTCTGGACCTCCCGAAGTCCACAACCAGTTCCTTAGTCTTTGAGGTGTTGAGTTGCAGGTGGTTTGTGTGACTCCATGCGACAAAGATTCTCATTTTGGCAGCAAAGAAGGCCATCACCAAAAACTGGCTTAAGACAGAAACACCAGACTTCTGTACTCCTCTTCCTGATCATCCCAGATACACCCCATGATGGCCGTGTCATCTGCAAACTTCTGAATATGGCATAATTCAGAGTTGTAGCAGAAGTCAGAGGTGTACAGGGTAAAGAGAAGAGGGGACAGCACATCCGACATCCTCTTGGAGATGCGGTAGGGACCCGTGTAAAGCGGGGCCAACTTAGCAGAAAAGTTGGACGATGCGTCTGATTTTGGGTGTGACTTTACCCTGACGAGGTCCCCAACTTCATAAGAAACCGTGCGACGTCTCAGATCATAGTAGCGCTTTTGCCTTTCATGACTCTCTCCGAGCACCAAGCGAGCATGTTCATGAGCATCCTGAAGCGAAGCTCTCAGGTTATCTGAGTGGGGCGTTTCCGGGTCGCTCAGTCCCTCCCAGGAGGGTTGAGTGACAAGGTCCAAGGGCGTGTCCAACTCTCGCCCATACAGCATCATGGACGGGCTCAAGCCTGTGCTCTCGTGAGGCGCAGTGCGCAGTGCAAAACAGATCTGGAGAAGATACTTGTCCCAAGAGGTGTGTTTATCCCCAACATAGGCTCGAATGGCCATTTTCAAAGTGCGATTTACACGCTCAGTTGCATTCGTTTGAGGATGGTATGCAGTTGTTAGTCTGTGTTCAGTTCCAAGAGTCAACAAAACATGCTCAAAGAGTTCACTGACGAAAGGCGTTCCCCTATCAGAAATAAGGTGGGAGGGAGAACCATGTCGGGCAAAAATGTCAGTAATGAACTTGAGCAGTGGCTTCTCTCACAGCACTCACCTCGACCCATTTTGAGAAATAGTCCACAAAAACAAGGATATAAGCATTCCCCCTTTGTGTGCGGGGCAGTGGGCCAACATAGTCCACCCCTGCGTACTCCCATGGTCTTTGTGGCTGGATAGGGACCATAAGGCCTGCTGTTTTTCTTTGACTCGGCTTAGTGGTTTGACACGAACAACATGAGACCACATACTTTTTCACGTCAGAGTTCATGTGTGGCCAGAAGAATCTGAGACGCAAGCGTGCCAGCGTTTTTGCAATGCCCAGGTGTCCAGCTGTGGGATGATCGTGGTAATATTTGAGCAGATAACCACGGAGGGCAGTAGGAGCAAACAGTTTAAGCTGCTTGAGTGGGTGGAGACCACACTTTGTCTTTGGGTCGAGGAAATAGAGGAGACTGTCATGGACAACGTACTGTTCCAGATCTTGATTATTCTCCCCCGTTTGTTGGTCAGTTTCCAGTTGATTGAGCAACGGGCCTGTGACTGGGTCCTCAAGCTGCAGCTGACGAACATGCGGGCGGTCCGAAACAATCACAGAAGGTAGAGCACGAAGGTCCATGCTCCCAATCACGGCATAGGGAGGGAGAAGATCAATGGGGGCATCCACATCTGGTAGAGGATTACGGGAAAGGGCATCGGGCACCTTATTACGTTCTCCAGGTTTGTGGATGATGCTGAAGTCAAAGTCTTGAAGGCGCAGAGACCACCGAGCAAGCCTGCCAGAGGGATTCGGTCGAGAAATCAACCACTTGAGGCTGCTGTGGTCGGTGTAAATGGTTACGTGCAAGCCTTCGACATAGGGTCGGAAATGTTCCAAGGCCCAGATCACGGCCAGACACTCCTTCTCTGGAGTTGAGTAGGGCTTTTCCGATTTGTGCATAGCCCGGCTAGCAAATGCTACAGCAACGTCTTTGTCATCCTCATCTTTTTGCATTAATGCTGCCCCAAGACCAGCATCGCATGCATCAGTGTGAATGAAGAATGGACGCGAAAAATCTGGGAACATGAGGACCGGCGCTGAGGTTATTGAATGTTTCAGAAAGTCCACAGCTGCCTGGCACTTGTCATCCCAGTGAAACTGCACGTCCTTTTTAGTGAGGGCGAAGAGTGGCTCTGCATGGCGGGCATAGTCCTGCACAAAGCGGCAATAGTAGCCAGTCAGGCCAAGGAACTGTCGCACCTGCTTTGTTGTGGTCGGCACTCTGAAGTCAGTCACAGCTCTCACCTTGTCAGGGTCAGGATGAATGCCAGCCGGCGTAACCCGATAACCAAGGAAGGTGAGTTCTGAAAGGCAGAATTGGCATTTGCTCAGCTTTAAAGAGAGGCCAGCAGACTGAAGCCTACCAAGGACCTCTTTTAAGTCAAGCAGGTGTTGCTCAAAGGTCGGTGATGCGACAACAATGTCATCTAGATACACCGCGCAGGACTTATAAATCAGGCCAGCTAGAACATTGTTCATAAGCCGCTGAAAAGTCGCAGGGGCGTTACACAGGCCGAAAGGAAGGACTCTGAACTGAAACAGGCCACAGTGCGTGATAAAAGCAGTCTTTGGTTTAGCTTCTTCAGCAATGGGGACCTGCCAGTAACCTCGAGCGAGGTCTAGTGTTGTGAGAAACTTCCCTCTCGACAGAAAGTCCAGTGATTCATCCACTCGCGGGAGTGGGTAAGAATCCTTCACGGTCAGCTGATTCAGACCACGGAAGTCAACACAGAACCATGGTTTGCGGGGGGGTTTGTTCACAATGACCACGGGGGCTGCCCATGGTCCTGATGCAGGTTCGATGATGTTATCCTGTAGCATTTTTTTCACTTGCTCTTCTATGATTTGCTTTTTAGCTGGTGAGGTGCGGTATGGTGGCAAGTTAACAGGCTTTGCATCCCCAGTTACAATGACATGTTCTGCCAGAGAAGTGCGACCAAGGTGGCCATCAAACAGGTCATCAAAACTATTTAATAACTCCAACAGTTCTTCCCGTTCCTCAGAATCCAAGTTAGCTTCTCCAGCCTTATCATGGAGCTGCGGGGTGTTCTGCAGGGTCATAGTTCCACACTCAAGATCAGCTTCCACAAAGCCATTTTCACAGAGTTCATCAAGACATGGGGGATTATCATCCATAATTACAGTTCTTGTTGGGACATGTATTGTCAGTGAAGTGCGAGTCATGAAGTCCATCCCAAGAACAAAGGGGGATGACAGGTCCTGCACTATCACAAACCGCTGATAGACTCGCTTGCCCATAAATCCAATGGTCAGCCAGGTTACTCCTAATGGACTGCAGTTGGTGCCATTGGCCAGTCTTATTGGAGGAGAATCCCACGGATTCTCTAATGACTGGTTTCGGTGTCTCTCAGATAATAGGTCTGCATTTACTGCTGAAAGAGATGCCCCTGTATCTAGTGTGGCATCCAGAGCCGCCCCATTAAAGTTCACTTTAACTCTGAGAGGGGTGTTCCACGATGCTTGCGAAGTTCCATCTTCAACGTGATTGAGCACTGGTGGCACACTTTGATTTGACAAAGACGATGAGGGCTGAGTTATTGGTTGGGGGGAGGGTTGCCCCTGTGAAACACTCTCCCCCCCCTGAAGTTTCCCGGCCTCCTGCCCGTTGCTCTCGTCTCCCTGACCCCGCCAGTTTCATCTGGATCCGCAGGCTGAGTTACTGGATGTTGGTCAGGAGACAGCGTTTGGGGAAGCTCCGGAGCCATCCTGGGAGAGTGTGGAGCTCCCTGAAAATCAGTGGAACAGTTAGGGCACGTACGAGAGGTAACACCAGGCATGGCACATTTGAAACAGCGGGGTCCTCCCTCAGTTCTGTTTTTTGGCTGAGCTCGGGAGGGCCGTGAAAGGTTAGTGCCAAGAACAGAATGCAGCTCGTGGGCACGCAGCACTAGATCAATTACTGACTTTACTCTGTACTTCTCCACTGCGTGGTTACAGATGAGCTCAATTTGCTCCAGTTCAGATGGTGGGTTCCTCAGTCTCCTAAATTCACTGAGCATGTGGGCAACAAACGTTGGCAGAGGTTCTTCGGGGTGCTGGAAACAGTCCAGGATGCCTCTCAAAATCTGCTCCTGGTTGTCAGCAGGCAAGAAGACGGTTCTGAAAAGTTCACAAAACTTAGCCCATGTAGATACGTGAGGAATGAGCACATTAGACCACTTTCTTGGTTCCTTAGCTAGGAAGCGTGGCAGCTCTCTGAGGATTTGGGCGTCTGTTAGGTCTAAGGAGGTTTTATAAGCAGCAACAGACTGCAGCCATTCTTCTGGGTGAAGGCTGCCATCATTAGCGAACACCTTGGGCTCCAATTTGGCTTGGTGCAATGCCGCAGCAAGGACTCTGGTTGTATTAATTAGCTCCAGTGAATCTGAGTGGGATTGGGACAAGGCTCTGGCGGGCTGCGTGGGGCCAGGTGTTGAGATAGATTGTTGCGTTTCCCTGGTTGGCAGGCCTGGCACATATGGGGTAGAGGAGGCCTGAGGAAAAGGGTGAGTAATCTGGGCAGCTGGCACTTTTGGGACTGGTCGTTTTTGTTGAGTCCACTGCTCCAGAATATTCCTCTGGAGGTCCAAAGAGTCATGAAGACACTGCTGAAGCATATCAACCTCTGCTTGCAGACTTTGCACTTTATGCCCAAGGTCAGCAGTACTATGTCTGGCAGTAAGTCGGTTGGGGTGTAACATAAAGTCTATATCATCACACATGTCATTCAAGTCAGGATGAGTAGCCATAATACACACTTATCAAAGACCCAAATCTATACAAGGTAGCAGTTAAGCAGAAATCAACTTCAGTTCTGGTCACACAAAAGTATATGAAACATGTGAATTCTGAAGTTTAGCTACACATGTCTTATCTGACTTTGAAACGTGGAGGTGGAAGGAGCAAACACCCTGGATCAAAAGCATTTAGGTGTAAAATAGATCCAAACTTACGAGTAACTGAGTATGAGCAACACCTTTTCAAGTCAGATGCACTTAAAACAGCATTTCAATAAGGACAGTTAAGCCAGTGAGAATCAATAGCAAATCAGTTTGAAATATAGACAGCGTTCTTTTTTTTTTCTTTTTTTTTTTTTAAAATACACTCACTACATCAGTTCGGCGATTTTCCAGAGGACACCAGACTTGTCCAGTCCTGACGCGGTATAGAGGTTTGTCCCGTGGAAAAGTTCCCACTTGCAGAGACCGTACGAACGAAGCAAAGTCTGCAGCGTGAGCTCAGCTGGCGAGGAAGAAAAAAAATCCGGTGCGCTTTACTCCGCTTACATTTACGTCAGAAACTATGAAGAAACGGCATCCATCTCGCGTCCAAGTAGCGTAAATCCACGTTAATCCAAAAATGTCGCAGTAAAGGCGTTCGGCAGATGACGATAATACATCCCGAAAACAGCGCTGCGGCGGCTCCACTCGTTGCCGTAGAAACACACTTCCGTGATCCAGCGAATCGGACGTCCGCGTCGAGGCCAGCCTGGTCTGTCTCCGCGAAGTATGGCAGGCTACTACTAGCTCTACTTTGCCGCTATGTACCTTTCAGTGTATCAATCATCCGCTGCTCGAAGATACTGCATACTGAGGTCCAAGAGAAGATGTTCGGGCGCCATTTTGTAACGTTGACTTGTGTTGTGTGGTTGAGAAGAGGCGGCAAAACACCTAGCAGGCTAGGCGGAAGGATACACACCCACACTGGTATCAGTAATCCACGGTGGTTCTTTAATACGCATTCTTCAGCAACCGTATAAAAGCCCGGCTGAACGGCTGCGGCTCAACAACAAAATGCCCAGCGTTCATACAACCCAAGCGTTGCAAACAAAACAAAAAAAAAGGGTCTGGAAAAGAAAACATAAGTCCATCCCTCGTTAAGCACGAGCATGAAGGCACGTGTCCTCATAATCCCAGAGCGAGAGAGCGAGAGAGCAGTGGCACACACTGATGACACCATCAACCCTCGACTTGGGTGTCTTAAAGGGACACCACACCATAACGGCTGTTACAAGCCTCAGAAAGGAGAGACATCTAAGGCATCTGAGGAAGAGCCTCAGAAAGGAGAGACATCTAAGGCAAGAAGAGGGGTCCCTATTTGCCTCCAACTCTCTCAACAACACCAACGACCAGGACAAGGGACCACGACCTTCCCCAGTCCCCCAAACCCCTGACAGGCCATCACCCTCCTCCCCCTCCCTTTCTCCCTCCTCCCTACACCTGAAATTCACTGAGGAGATGATGGAGCGGGTCAATGCTGGGCTCAGATCTACCCCCCGTCCCAATCCCTTTTTGTCCCCCATAAACCCCCCACCAGAGCGGCCAAAGGTTCGCCATCGAGCCCCACCCTCAACAGAGCAATCGAAGTCACATTGCCCAGCCTCGCCCCCCTTAGTTCCTCTTCATGCCCTGTCTCCGCAGTCTGATGTGTGATGTGTGAAGGGTCCGGGCTGTGAGGATTATGGCAGTGGTGACTTTTCCCAGGAGAAGCTGGGACCCTGTTTACTAGAAGGTTTTAAAATTTCTGTACTTTTAGGTGACAGGAGACATGTGGCCTGGTCAAAACACAGAGAGCTGCACTCTAAAAGATCTTTAAATATAGTAAACATACCTTGTGTGCCACAGACTGCTCCCAAACACGAGGGACAAGTAATACCTCTAAAACACTTAAGTTGGCTTTATTAAACATTAGATCTCTAGCTGGGAAAACATTTTTAATTAATGATTTAATCACTGAGCACAGCCTTGATTTTATGTTTTTAACTGAAACTTGGTTGGACCAAAGTAACAGTGGAGCTGTTCTCATCGAGACGACCCCTCCTAACTACAGTTTTATCAGTGAGGCCAGGGTGAGCAGGAGAGGAGGGGGGGTTGCTGTCTTATTTAATGAATCATTTCAATGTAAGCAGCTATCTCCTGGAAGTTTTCAGTCTTTTGAATATGTGTCTTTACAGCTGAAGGCCCCATCCAAAGTTGTGTTTCTTAATGTTTACAGGCCTCCCAAATACTGCACAGACTTTTTTAATGACCTCAGTGAACTGCTGTCTGTGATCTGTGTTGATTTTGACTGTGTAATTATTGTTGGGGATTTTAACATTCATGTGGACAACCCTCAGGACAAAGGGACTAAAGACCTGAGTAACACTCTGGGCAACTTTGGGCTGACTCAGCATGTAACAGAGGTCACACATAATAGAGGACACACTCTTGACCTACTGATCTCCAAAGGCCTGAGCATTTCAACGGTTACTGTGTCTGATGTGGGCCTGTCTGATCATTACTGTGTTTTCTTTGAAAGTAAAATCTCAGCCCACACAAATATATCAACAACAGTGATCACAAAACGGTGTATAACTGAACACAGTAGTGCAATTTTTAACCAGGTCTTCCCATTAACACCTGACCTGTCCAGAGGGTCAGTCAATGAGCTCGTCAATAGCTTTAATGCAAAAATGTTAAATGTAATGGATACTATTGCTCCCATTAAGGTGAAGGTTATCTCTGGAAGGAAAAAGTCTCCATGGAGAAACTCCACACTGGTGAAAAATGAAAAAAGAGAGTGTAGGAAAGCTGAGCGCAGATGGAGAAAAACAAACCTCCAGGTTCATTATGACATTTATAAAGAGAAACTTCACAATTATAATTTACAACTGAGGAATGCAAGGAGGTCCTACTTCTCTGACATCATCACTAAAAACAGCCATAATGCTCGGGTCTTATTTTCTACAGTTGACAGGCTAACAAACCCTCCTGTGTCAGTGGCAGCTGAACTTCATTCGACCATGGCCTGCAATGACTTTGCCAAATTCTTCACAGAAAAAATCCAAAAAATTAGACAAGCAATTAGTACATCAACAGCAGATCCAGGATATGTACTGTGTCCACCAAAAAACTGTTTAAACACCATGAAACAGTTTCAACCTATTAACAGCAAAGACCTGGAGGACATCTTAGGTAAACTGAACTCCGCCTCCTGCTGTTTAGATGTCCTGCCAACAAGTTTTTTCAAAAAGGTCTCAAAGACTTTAGAGTCAGACCTGTTACAGATCGTCAACTTTTCGTTATTATCAGGTGTGTTTCCAGAATCACTAAAAACTGCTGTAATCAAACCTATACTGAAAAAGGACAATCTTGACAAGACACAAATGAACAACTACAGGCCGATCTCAAATCTCCCATTTTTAAGTAAGATCATTGAAAAAGCAGTTTCTCAACAGCTCAGTTACTTCTTAAAACAGAATAATTGCTACGATGCCTTCCAGTCAGGTTTTAGACAGAACCACAGCACTGAAACCGCTCTGACCAAAGTGTTTAATGACATATGTCTGAACACAGACAGTGGAAAAATGTCAGTCCTAGTTTTACTGGATCTCAGTGCAGCATTTGATACAGTTGACCACAACATATTACTCAAACGACTGGAGAACTGGACAGGTCTTTCAGGAACTGTACTAAACTGGTTCAAAACATACGTAGAAAACAGGAAATACTTTGTATCAATAGGTAACTTCACATCTGAACAGACAAGTATCACATGTGGAGTTCCCCATGGTTCCATCTTGGGACCCCTTCTGTTTAACATCTACATGCTCCAACTGGCACAGATTATAAAGAACAACAAAATAAACTATCACAGCTATGCAGATGACACACAAATATATATCACAATGTCACCAGGAGACCGAGGCCCTGTACAGGCTCTTGGTAAATGCATTGAGGAAATCAATGACTGGTTGTGCCACAATTTTCTCCAGCTAAACAAAAACAAAACTGAGGTAATAGTCTTTGGCGCCAAAGAAAAACGATTACAGGTCACCAGAGAACTTCAATCTATACATCTAAAAACCACAAACCAGGCGAGAAATTTGGGTGTAGTGATGGATGCAGACCTAAACTTAGAAAAACACATTAAGACAATAACAAAGTCAGCTTACTATCACCTCAAGAATATTTCAAGGATAAAAGATCTGATGTCTCAACAGGACCTGGAAAAACTAGTCCATGCATTCATCTTTAGTAGGCTTGATTACTGTAACAGCATCTTTACAGGTCTACCTAAAAAATCAGTCAGACAACTACAGCTCATTCAGAACTCTGCTGCTCGAGTCCTCACTAAGACCAAAAAAGTGGACCACATCAGTCCAGCTCTGAGGTCTTTACACTGGCTGCCTGTCCGTCAGAGGATAGACTTTAAAGTTCTGATGCTGGTCTATAAAGCTCTGAATGGTTTAGGACCAAAATACAACAGTGACCTCCTGACCCAGTATGAACCTTCCAGATCCCTCAGGTCATCTGGATCCGGTCTTTTATCAGTTCCCAGAGTCAGAACCAGACACGGAGAAGCTGCATTCAGCTTTTATGCTCCTTATATCTGGAACAAACTCCCAGAAAGCCTCAGATCACCTGAAACACTCAGTTTATTTAAATCCAGGTTGAAGACTCACCTGTTCTCAGCTGCATTTGAATAAAGCACCAAATCCACACTTTTAAGCTTAAATTTCAAAACTTACATTTAACTACTGATTTTATCTACTGTTCTGATTTTATCTGTTTTGATTTTATATACTGTTTTGTTTGTTTGTTTGTTTGTTAATTAGTTAGTTAGTTTATTTGCTTGTTTTAATCAATTTTAAATCATGCTTTTTATTTGTTCTTGTTTCTAATGTCTCTGTAAAGCACTTTGAATCACCTTGTTGTTGAATTGTGCTATACAAATAAACTTGCCTAAAGACCTATAGTAAACGTTTGACCTCTGTTATTGCCAACAAAGGTTATGTTACAAAGTATTGAGTTGTATTTTTGTTATTGACCAAATACTTTCCACCCTGATTTACGAATAAATTCTTTACAAATCCTACCATGTGGATTCATGGATTTTTTTTTTCACATTCTGTTGCTCACAGTTGAAGTGTACCTCTGGTGCAAATTACTGACCTCTGTCATCATTTTAGGTGGGGGAACTTGCACAATCGGTGGCTGACTAAATACTTTTTTGCCCCACTGTACATCCTTACTGCTTATAAGAGCCGGTCATTAGCAAGTGTGACCATATCAGCACAACCACCTCAAACCAAGGATGGTGATGGAGGGGTGATGATTTTGGTTTGTTTTACAGTTTTAACAGCTAAAGCTTGGTCAAAGATGAGTCATGCACAAGGATGATGATACTAAGCACACCACCAAACCTCAGTGAACTGAAGCGTATTAGAAAGAAGTGTCCTCTTCTTCCACAGCAATGTGGAACACTGGTCACAAATACAAGCTACTGAATCACGGGGTGTATTTAGATTTATAGGACTGAATAGAATCGTGGCAAAACGTTTTTCCACATATCTGTATATTCTTCACATATTGCTAATGATAGTTCAACAAGAAGAGCACCCAAACAAAGACAGGACACCAGTCACATAAAAATGTCAAATTAAAATCTATAAAGCTGGACTTGATGTAATACTTTAACGTCAGAGCTCATTCAACAATTAAAAAAAGACTTGGCAAAAATGGCAAAAGAACACAAAGACTCACATTTACCCATTAAACAGGCTGATGATTCCCAAGACATTTGGGAAAATATTCTGTTGATTAATGAGACAAAAATGTTCTATTTGGTATAAAACTAAAATAGCAATTTCAGTAAAATAACTTCAACAGGATAGATACCTGCTACAGATACTACTGGCTGCCAGCAAGAAAGCAATAACACGCAAATGGCTGAATGAGGAACCACCAACTGTTTCGGACTGGATGGAAATAATACACGAAATGGCTAACCTTCTCTTTGAGACCATCTTCAGAAAAATATGGACAATATTGGAAGAAATGGAAATGTTTTCACAGAGAAATGACTGTAGACTCCAGTGTTATTTCTTTGTAACATTTGTATTAATAAGATATCTTTTTGTGTATATATAACTCGACATGACACAACTTTTTTCTTCTTTTTTTGTCTGGGTTTTTTTGTTTGTTTTGGGTTTTTTTGTTGTTTTGTTTCAATTTATTTATGTTGATCCTGCTTGTGTTACTTCATGTTTAAATGAAAAAAAAACAAACAAACCAATAACTATATAGTTTAAAAAAAATAACTTCATACCAAAATTGTGATGGTCTGATCTGGTCATACTGGAAAACCTTCCATGTTGCCGAATTAAAGCAATCTGCAAAGAAGATTGGGACTAAATTCTTCCACGGTGATGTGAAAGGCTCATTGCCACTTATCACAAACACTTGATTGGAGTTCTTGCTCCTCGGGGTGGCACAAGCAGTTATTAGGTTCAGGAAGCAATTACTTTTTCACAGTACTGTAGTCACTACTAACATAGCAAACCGTGATTGAGCTCTTGATGATCAAGTTTCACTGTGGGCAGTGAAGCTTGATGATTTTGACAAGGAATGAGAAAACAGAACACGTTTTTTTAAACTCTCCTTTATGATAGAGCTCGGTTGGTTGTTGGTTGTGTTAGTGTTGATTTCATGGGAAAGATTTTCATATTGATTATTGTTCCTGTTCTTAAAAGCACTCTGTACACTGAATGCTCTTGGTAATTATTTTAACATTTGCTGCCACATTTTTTAAAGCGGGCTCTACTCTTGAAAGCCTAAGGGTTCATTGAGTTCTGAACAGAACACAAAGCTGCCATTCATTTTGCAGCCCTTTGTATTTCTTTGTCCTCAACAGAGAAATCTTGTTCTCTTATCCCTGGGAGCTTCATTTATTTCCCATTATTTTGCGAGATGGCTATTTGTTCACCAAATATAAGTCCGATGTCCTTGGAGACAAGTGCACAAAAGATCCCTCTTGGTGGTTCGAAGTTAATTCATTACTCTGTAGCCTCCTCCCACCATATGCCTTTAAGCTTTTCATTGCTCACACAAGTAACAATGAAATTACACAGTGGAGGAGAATAACACCTTCAGTGTCTTGTGAGAAACCCAGTAGGATACTTTCAAATGGATAGAAAAGCTCAGCTAAATATATTACATTGTCTCTTTTTTTTTTCTTTTTTTTACCAGAGGTCAGGTAGGGATGACAACAGTACAAGAGGAAGCACACTACTAATCCATACACTAATATATAATATCACTGCTATTATCTAATGCTGATATCAGGAAATCTGAGACCGAGGACTTTATTTTGGTGTGGATGCAGCTGGTGCATTGATCACACTGGCACGCAGTGGACAGTGGTTGTGGCTTTTTCTTTTCTTATTGCCAGCCCACATTTCCAATCATCAGCAACATTCATATAATAAAGCATATATATAATGAAGCATCATTGCTTCATTTTCTTTCTTTTTCTTCTTTTTACTGCTGCCTTTTGAAGTTGCCACAATGGATCATCTGCTTCCATCTCACCCTATCCTTAGCATCCTCTTCTGTCACACCACCCCTGTGCATATCCTCCTTTACTACATCTGTAAATCTTCTGTGTAGCCTTCCTCTTCTTCTCCTGCCTGGCAACTCCATCTTCAACATCCTTTGTCCAGTAAAAACACTATCCCTCCTCTGCACATGTCACGTGTTCAGTCTAACTTTGTCTCCAAACCACTCAACCTCAGCTGTCCTTCTGATATACTCATTCCCGCTCCTAATGAAAATCTTAACATCTTAAATTCTCCCACCGCCAGCTCATCCTCCTGTCTTTTTATTATTGCCAACATCTTCAAACCATACATCAAAGCAGGTCTCACTACCATCTTGTAAGTCTTACTTATGCTGCCACTAATCACCCTTGTCTTCACCCACTCCACTCTGTCTGCACTCTCTTCTTTACTGCTCTTATCCACTCTCTGTCACTTTGGATGGTTGACCCCAAGTATTTAAATTAGTCCATCTTCACTATCTCTACTTCTTGTAGTTTCACTGTTACACCTCCCCCTGCTCCTTACAATGTTGTCTGCTGTCCAGTGCTCCTGGCCTTGCTTTCCTTCCATGTTGTCTCCTGCAGACAATTCACTTCAGTTCATTTTTATGTAACAGCAATCCACAACAAGGCACTTTTTAGTGTTAAGTTCCCTACAACACTGAACAGAGAAAGAAACCCCAGCAATCACACGACTCCCCATGAGCAAGCACTTGGCGAAAAAAGGAAGGAAAAACTCCCTTTTAACAGGAAGAAACCACCTAAAGAATCAGGCTCATGGAGGGGTGGACATTTACCACAACCAGTTGGGGGTGAGGGGAAAAAGAAGAGAGCAGAGTGAGACAGAACAATAGGCAAACTGTGAGAGCGAGAGCCAGAGATTAAAAACTGCTGATGAGTAAGTACAGTCTTCAGCCAACAGTAGTATAGTTCTGTTGTTGGCCAACAGTACCAGAAACAGTTGTTAACCCAAGCCCTGACTGATGAGGTGTGGAAATGTCATAACTGATGTTTTGTTTTATGCTGAATCCCCTTCCTGATGCACCCCTTCAGATTTATCTGGGCTGGCAACTGCATTGCATTGGGAGTACACTGGCATGTGACCCCCAGAGATGACAAGGACTATATTAAATTAACCTTTGTTAGAAGCAAAACCTGCACAACTGAACTGCACAGCATAGTTAAGAGAAGTACTAGAATTAACAGTCAAATATGATAATCTAATACTGTCCATACAACTGAATGTATGCTGAGCTTTAATCATCAGAACATTACTGCCTGTGTGGTGAGAAGTACAGAGAAAGAGTCAGAGAGTAAAAGTACAAACTCAGAAAGCCTGAGAGTTTAAGTTCTTGAATCTTTTGGTAAATGAGATGTGAAGTTGAAATCATAAATACTGCATAATGATTTTCTAAAAAAAAAAAAAAAAAAAAAAATGGAAGAGCTATTTGCCAGCTATGGCAGAGCGTCTACTTAAAAGCCCTGGGGCTTTCAAGTGTTGTGTGTGGGTGTTTTAGTGCAGCATAGTTCCTTTACTATAGACTGCTGCTGGTGTCTGTGCCTGTGAAAAGTATGATCAATTTAGGCCATTGGGGGATGATAGAAATCCTCTTAGTTTCCAAATTATTTGGCCATTAATCAAAATAATGAACAAATTAAACTTTTGACCTGCTGGTAGTGTTGGATGAGAAATTTGCACTTCACCCAGTCATTACTACATTCATACAATTTTGAGACAGTTTTAAAGTCAAGGTTGAATTACTGAATTTAATTGTCTTTTTTGACCTCAGTAGGAGAAAAATGAGTGAATCACCAGCCTGCTAAGGATTTATCAGCTCGAGCTAAGGACATTTGAGCCAAACTTCCTTGTAGGCATATGTTTGGAAGTGATGATGGAGCAGTGTTGTTGATAAGGATATGGTTTGCTTTTGTCTGCCATCACTTCCAGCGAGCAACTGTTCTGTTTTTTCTGAGTTATGTTAATGGACCCAGAGCCAGATACATTCTGTAGACAGAAAGCATTGTTATTTTAGCCCAGTATTTAACTCGGCATTAGGAAATATCACATTCCAAATGCTACTGTGAAACAAGCTGCAAGCAATGCAAGCTGGTGACACAAACAGCAAACTGCTGATCCAGCCTCAGAATGCCAGTTTCTTGAAATGTGGTTTGATCTCAGCAATCCTGTTAGATGCATCATTTAGCCGCCTGTGTGTACATCCCAGGGTACCTACTTGAGACACATATGTCATTGTTGCCCTGCCTGGGATGTCTCTAATATGCCCTAAAATCATCCAGCTACTGCAGGAATTAGAATAGAATAGAATAGAATAGAATAGAATAGAATAGAATAGAATAGAATTCAACTTTATTGTCATTGCACATGCAGGGCAACGAAATGCAGTTTGCATCCATCCAGAAGTGCTTTAGCCATGATATAGATATATTACAATATATATTAGCAATAATATAGATATGCAAGTATATTACAGAAATGGGTCTATTACGGTATGAAATATGTACACGGTATGAAGTATGTTGTGAATATGCTTTAACTACAAGTATGTACAGGCTGTAGTGAGTACAAGCTATGTACAGGCTATATAAAGTGCTAGTGGTTGTGGGTGGTGGTTCAGTCCATGTTATTATTGTGTGTTTGAGGGTACAGTTGTCCATTGTGTGTGTGTGTGTGTGTAGGTGGTTGTGGGTGTGTGTATGTCCAGACCATGTGTTAACGTGTGTCAGATGTCAGGAGGCAGAGTTCAGGAGTCTGACAGCTGTGGGGAAGAAGCTGTTCCGGTACCTGGTGGTCTTAGTCCGGAGGCTCCTGTAGAACTCAGGACCTTCTTGCTGTGAGACAATAGTTCTAACCACCATGCTGGGGTATTTAAAAGCAATGTAGCTGCTAAACACTGCATGTTTTGGGGGGTTTTTTAGCAACAAAAAAAAAAGGGGTTCTTGTATAGGACCTTTCTACTCTACTGGAGCACTCAAAGGTCTTTATACAACTTGTCTCGTTCATCCATTTATACAGGCACTTTTTTTCTATGCCCAATGCTTTCTAAGATTCACACTTTGGCATATAGACTGAAGCACCCAGGGATTGAACCACAAGCCACAATTTCATTAGTAAATAACCTGCACCGTATCCTGAGCTAGAGTCGGCCCAAACAGTAAATATTAAAATAGCAACAAGTAAATCGTAAAGTGTGTATCATTATTAAATCAGTTTACCCTTGATATAAATACATTCCTCCCTATATTTTGTTTCATAAGAAAGGAACTCCCAGAAATACGTACTGTAAGCATCAGGGTCAGTCACAAAAATCTTTCCACCTCGTGCATGCAGTCTTGTTACTGCAATCTACACCCTGATGCACTGAGATTCTGTGCCCGCTGCAACACCACATTAGCAAATCTAGCCCTTCGAGTAAAAATTTGGGTGTCCTTCAACTTTTCTCAACCTCTACACAGAAATGTATTGAGGTTTGGTCAGTATTATTCTGCTCTTTGGTTTAGTTTAGGTAATAAAACTACTTGGTTAACAAAAGATCACATTTACAACTCCTGTCAACACTACATCTGTTTACCACTGATATAGCTGTGAACTGCTGAAAAAGAGCTTTGTTTATTTACTGTAGTGGCAAGTCAGGGGAGCTACTGTTTGGCAATGGATGATGTCAGTTCGATTTAGCACCCAACCACAACAGTTCCCTTAATGCGCTCATGTGCAACACATAGGTATTTAATGCTCTTTTGGGGGCTTTCTAATGCATTTCATCGATTTATGCCAACAATTCTAATCTGTCAAACTCTGTCTATAGAAATATTTCTGCTGATTTCCTCGGTTCTGTGCCCCTACTGGCTATCATGATCAGTGTGTTGAAATCAGTGGCCAAAAGTGTTTGGCTTGTCATGCTGTGAAGGAATTTGGTGCAGCTCTCCAGATGGCAGTGGTCACTCTGTCCCTCTTGACCTGAAATAATGAATTTGAGCTGTATTGTGCAGGCATGTTAGTCTGTATGTGCCTGCCCAGCAAAACACCAGTGCCCTGACCAGCAGACCATAGGAGGGAATGTACTGAGGGTCACAGACAGGCCAGTCGGCAATTTCAGGCCATCTACTGCTGACGCGTTGCTCCCCTCCAGCCTCTCCAGTCAACTGTGTGCACAACCCGTCACACTGACCGACCTGCATATTGATGTAGATACAGAGAGCCTGAAGCTGTACACACTGCAGTCCAAAAAAATAGCAATCAGACCAGTTGAATCGCCCTCAGAGGGTCACGTATTGTTGCTTTTGATGAGTTTTCTGTTGCTTGGTTTCTGGCAGAAATCCAGCCTACATTAAATCACACAAGTCTTTTATTCTTCGAACAATGCGTTTGTGGTTTCAGGTCCAGCATGAAAGTGTGTTTGCTCAGCTGTTCTCCACTATCTCCACTTTGACAGAATTCAGAGCTGTGTCCCAGTGCTGAGGAACCATTCATTCGCTGATCTTATAAACTTTTTGACAGCCAAATGTCAGTATTTGGTTACTAACATGATCTATTTTCCAAATGGATTATTTGTATTTGGAAATGATGGATATACTTGCAGAGAAGAAATCTAGCTGCCACACATGAAAAACTGTTTCCTAGAAAGAGTTGATCATTTGGAATTTGGAAAATCCAAGTAATCCATGCATCATCAGGTAGTGTAAGCACCCTAAGACTGCAAATAAACTCCCATCCCACAAAGATTATTGTACTGTGGAGCTGGAGCCTTAGGGAACACTGGAAAAGAAACAATTTTCATATTTCTTTCAGCAATCCAAAAAACCAGAGAGCCCACAGCCACAGTGATTCTTAGGAAATGTATGCACGCTGGTGGGCTGTGTTTCACATCAAGATCTCCGTTCTTTTATACACATATGTGGTGTGATTGAAAAATAAAATCACAACCAAAATTTCAGAAACTAGTAACTTTATGCAAAGTGCTGTTGCTTTTTGCGTTTATTTTAATTACTTCATCTTCAGTTTTTCAGTTGTTTATTTCAATTAGAGAAATCTATTTGACATGTTCTGTCTAATTGCCAACAATTCTGCCCATGAATGAAGAGAATTTTTTCAGATGCTCTTTATCCCAATGTTCGGTGACTGTACATACAATGGATGCTGAAAGATCAATATGCTTGGCTGAGATTGGTTTGAAATTTGAATGACCAAGGGGGGCAAATAAGGAAGTACAGGCTCTGTGAAATGCCACTATTCAGCTTTTTAATCTGAAAATAAAAAGGACCTCCAACTTTGTCTATTACTTTTCTTTTGCTTATACAGTTATGTGAAAAATAAAAATTTTACAGGACAATATGTAGTAATGTTAGAAACTAAGTAGCGCTAGTAACAGTGGTCCAAAGCTCTTCGACAATGTCGTGAAAGAGAGCTAGAAGAAAACCATTACTTCCAATTTTGCTGCTGCTACAGGTGATTCTCAAAGCTACTGAATTTCAGTGTGTACTTAGTTGTTCACAGGCCTAAAGAGTCCTTTGAAAGCTTTCTATGTTACACTACTGCAGCTGCAATAGCAGTATGTGGTCATACTATTCAGCACAACAAATTGGCTCCTCGTGCTGCAGTAGGGCATTCTGTTAAAGCTGTTTTAGCCTGTATAGTGTTACTGCACAGTGTAAGCTGCTTTACAACCCACTACTATCCCAGTTTTTCATTTGATGTTGTGTCTGAATTAATTAGTTTCATGTAAGTCATTAATGCCTGCACTGTTTTACGCTGGAGGTTTTGCTATACGCTCCTTGTTGCCATCTTATTCCATGTCTTCACAAGGCAGAGCACAGACCACAGAGCAATGCTGGTAAATTTAAATTACAGCAGCTAGAGAGATTTTATTTTACTATGTAGAAGTATCATAGATATTACCATGAGATTTTGTACTAACCCTGTTAGTCTTCTGAGGTTGAATGATGCTGACTTTGCTGTACCCAGAATTCAGTCAACATTTCTGACATATCGTGCCCATCTTAAAATTTAATGTCCTTTGAATCTGAATTTAAATGACTGGGACTAACATCTGTCCTGTGATACACATCAGCTGATATATGTAAAACAGAATTATGTGTAGGCCCCAACCAGGGATACATCTGGCTCTGCGTATGTGCCGCAGTTTATCACTAAGTGTGGTAACACAATCGGAAAAACGCAATGTTTATTTTTTGCTTTATATTTGTTCTTGAACCATTATTTGTTGCAGAAATCACAACATCCTGGAATCCACTGTTTCTTTTTGTCATAAAATAACCATACCTAATTGTGCTACAGTATGTTTACTGTACAGTAGTTACTGTACAGTAAATAGTGATAAGCAAACATTATCTCTGTGCTAAAAATGTAAGCAGCTATTCTTGAAAGTACACAGACTCCTCGTTGAAACCAAAACAAATCAGACAACATAATCACAGCGTAGAAAAGTTTAAAACAACAAAACAATATTCTGAGGTCATAACTTCAACCTGGTCAGTGCAGCGGACCAGTCTGTTTACACTGGGAAGAGGAAGAAATTGCAAGTGTAGCCACAGTCAGAGAATGTGTGTGATTGCTATCTCACATGTCCTACATACATTTTGAGAGGAGGAATGTCAGTGGTTTTTTCTGCTAAATGGTAACAGCTGTCTCTGAGTGATGTTTCTGATGGAGGTCGAAAGAGGGGTTTGCTTTTATTTACTTTGGCCACAGCCTTGGAAGGGGAGTACATCAAACAGACGCAGACTGCCATCAGACGCCAGGCCCAGCGGTCAAACATTCTTTGGTTTCCTGCAGCAAAACATGGGTGTTTAGTTTCAATGAGAAATATCCAGTTTGTGTTGGGTACCACAAGGCCCACAGCTGGGATTTTACAGGTCAGCACATTTCAGCTGCCAGTTCTGATTATGGGAGAGGAAAAGAAATAGATTTACCTCAGCCTGGGAATGTGTTTACGGGCTGCTGGTTTGTCTCACAATTCACACTCTGGTTTTATCTCTTACTTAATATATGTACATGTAGTGAAATGAAATGATTCGAGATGTATTATGGAAAAAGATGCATTTTGTCTTGTAAATGTGTGAAGAGGAATGTTGTGGGAAATGTCATGGATTATTTCAAGTAAATTTTTGTATTAACTATTTGTATTCTCACAAGTCCAGTAATAGGCTTCACAGTGTGGTTCAGTAGGTAGTCCTTAAAAGTTATTTTTTAATGTGAAGTATAATCCCTCATTGTCTAAAACAGCAGCAGTAACCCTTTATTTATTTTCTAAAATAAAAGGTTTTGAAAGGTATGAATTTTAACCCAAACCACAATTTCTTTTAACTAAACCTTTCTAAGCAGTTTTCAGTGCCTAAAGCTAGCTTGAAAGTAAAGTCAGAAATAAAGGGCGAGGACATGAGCCGGTGTTTTTGGCTGACAAACTTGCATTTTATGATGTAAAAAAGCATCCCAGAACCCAACTTACCTTACCATAATCATTTTTTTTTCTTTTCTCATTTTTTGTCTTACTTTTTTGTCAGGGCAAAAGATAATCAAGTTATAATTAATATTACAGAAAAACAAAACAGTCGTCCATTATCACATTTGACAGATGTATCAAATAGTCAGTATGTTGTGCTTTTGTATTTCTTTCCAGATAAAATGCATTCATTACACCTTTTATGATTGCAAAGTAATGGCACAAACCACTATACGTAAGATATTTCCAATCTGTCAAGTAGTATTTAATAGGGATAGGAATTGATAAATGGCCTGTATTTGTATAGCGCTTTACTTAGTCCCTATGGACCCCAAAGCTGGGTGACATTCAGTCACCCACCTATTCACACACTGGTGATGGCAAGCTACATTGTAGCCACAGCCACCCTGGGGCGCACTGACAGAGGCCCTCTGACCACCACCAGTAGGCAACAGGTGAAGTGTCTTGCCCAAGGACACGACGACCAAGACTGTCGGAGCCGGGGCTCGAACTGGCAACCTTCCGATTACAAGAATAACTGATTCTGACTCCATTACTAATATCACTTATCGATTCAATTCCTTATCGATTCTTGTTGGCTTCTCGTTGACTCTGCTTTGCCTTTTTGGTGCCTCTTGAAGTTCAGGGTCTGGCTACTACACTGGGGTCAGCATGTACTCATCTTTAACGTCATTCTGGGTTCTTGTCTAGCTTAGCATTAGCATGCTGTCTGAGTAGGTGCTTGCAAAGAGCCAAAGTTAGCAACATAATGCAGCTGTTTCTGTCCTGGATGCAGTTTCCTCTTTATCATCATGCTCTCGTCCTTTTGTGCTATAAAAAACAAAGTATTGTCCATATCCACAAATTTCCTCCTCCAACACAAACTGAAATCAGCTGATAGTAGCGCAAGTGCAAGAACCGATAAGTGGGAACGATAGGCAGACAGACTGACAATTCCAAGTTAGACTACTGGGAACCGGTTCTCTACAAGAAGTGGTTCTCGATTCCCATCCCTAGTACTGACTGACTGGACAGACCTGTATAGTAAACTGGTAAGCAAAAGCAGCACTTGCAATAAGATACTGCCTCAGTAAGTATTTATCAGGATATCAGAAATTTGAGTTCTCTGTTGATAATGAAGCTCTTCTCCATAACCATAGGTTACAAAATGATTGTGTTGCATATAGAAAACCTGTTTTACTACTTAAACATAAAAGAAAATAAAAAAATATTCTTTTAGAAAAGAGTTTGGAACCAACCTATTTGGTTGTATTGATTATTTATAGGTACAAAGCTTATATGTGTACTTATCAGCAATTCTGCAATACAACCACAGACATGGCCTTAATAGTTGAGATATAAACTGCAAAGTGAGATAGACTCTAATAATCACATGGAAATGAGACAGGAAGGTGTATTAAATATTTCTCAGGTAAGAAGGTGAACAAACAAGTGGAACTTTTTATTATATATCAGGTCATCAGGAACCTACCTATGGACTGGGAAGAGTTGCAATGTCAAAGTCACTGTAAGGGTCTGCATTTAAAAAATTTCAAGCAATATTCTAAGTACTATCTGCTAAATCAAGAGGACTCTGATGTATGGTAAGATCTTAAGTGACAACCTGTTTGACCTGCACTTGATTCCAATTTCTTTTGTCCTGAAGGGCTTGATAAGGTTAACTTTGGAAGAAGATTCTAAAGCAAAACAAGTGCACTCTTGTTTTGTTCAGCACCCTTAATTTGTGTCTGTAATGTTCAGTGTTCATCTACACACAATAATGACCGACTGCCTGATATTTTTTACATATCTGCGGTGTTGTTGGTTGCTCACTATGTTTGGTATTTAAAGTAGTACATTTTTGTGTTACGTTTTTTCAAAGCAGCATAGCTGATATTAAATACTGCTGTCTGGATGTACATAACATGTATGGCTGATGTTTAAGGATAACTGATAATCACTGTGAAGTATCATAACCCTTTCCTCTACTACATGTAGCGTCCCCTTGCATCACCACTCAAGTATCCATCCATCCATCCATCCATCTTCATCCGCTTTATCCGAGGCCGGGTCGCGGGGGCAGCAGCCTAAGCAAAGATGCCCAGACCTCCCTCTCCCTAGCCACCTCCTCCAGCTTATCCGGGGGAACACCAAGGCGTTCCCAGGCCAGCCGAGAGATATAATCTCTCCAGCGTGTCCTGGGTCTGCCCCGGGGCCTCCTCCCGGTGGGACATGCCTGGAACACCTCACCCAGGAGGCGCCCAGGGGGCATCCTTGTCAGATGCCCGAACCACCTCAGCTGGCTCCTTTCGATGTGGAGCAGCATCTGCTCTACTCTGAGCCCCTCCCGGATGGCCGAACTTCTCACCCTATCTCTAAGGGAGAGGCCAGCCACCCTTCGGAGGAAGCTCATTTCTGCCGCTTGTATCCGCGATCTCGTTCTTTCGGTCACTACCCACAACTCGTGGCCATAGGTGACGGTAGAGACGTAGATCGACCGGTAAATTGAGAGCTTCGCTTTTACACTCAGCTCCCTCTTCACCACGACGGACCGGTGCAGCGTCCGCATTACTGCAGCTGCAGCCCCAATCCGTCTGTCAATCTCCGGCTCCCTTCTCCCATCACTCGCGAACAAGACCCCGAGATACTTGAACTCCTCCACTTGGGGCAGGAACTCATCCCCGACCCGGAGTGGGCACTCCACCCTTTTCCGGCTGAGAACCATGGCCTCAGATTTGGAGATGCTGATCCTCATTCCCGCTGCTTCACACTCGGCTGCGAACCGTTCCAGTGCGAGCTGGAGGCCTTCACCCGATGAAGCCAACAGAACCACATCATCCGCAAAAATCAGAGATGAGATTCTGAGGCCACCAAAGCGAAAGCCCTCCGCCACTTGGCTGCGCCTAGAAATCCTGTCCATAAAAATTATGAACAGAACCGGAGACAAAGGGCAGCCCTGGCGGAGCCCATCGCCCACCGGGAACGAGTCCGACTTATTGCCGGCAATGCTAACCAAGCTCTTGCAACGGTTGTATAGGGATCGAATGGCCCGTAGCAATGGGCCAGACACCCCATACTCCCACAACACCTCCCACAGGACACCCCGAGGGACACGGTCGAATGCCTTCTCCAAGTCCACAAAACACATGTAGACTGGTTGGGCAAACTCCCATGCACCCTCAAGTATCCTCGAGAGGATAAAGAGCTGGTCCAGTGTTCCGCGACCAGGATGAAAACCGCATTGTTCCTCCTGTATCCGAGGTTCGACTAGCGGACGAACTCTCCTTTCCAGCACCCTGGCATAGACTTTCCCAGGGAGGCTGAGGAGTGTGATCCCCCTGTAGTTGGAACACACCCTCCGGTCTCCCTTCTTAAAGATGGGGACCACCACCCTGGTCTGCCAATCCACAGGTACTGCCCCTGATCTCCACGCAACATTGCAGAGGCGTGTCAACCAGGACAGCCCTACAACGTCCAGAGCCTTCAGGAACTCGGGCGGACCTCATCAACACCAGGGGCTCTGCCACCAAGGAGTTGTTTAACTGCCTCAGTGACCTCGCCCCCGGAAATTGGCGGGTCATTCCCCTCATCCCCAGACTCTGCTTCCTCCTCGGAAGACGTGTCAGTGGGATTAAGGAGGTCCTCGAAGTATTCCTTCCACCGCCTGACAATTTTCTCAGTCGATGTCAGCAGCGCTCCGCCAGCACTATACACAGTGCAGGTAGAGCACCGCTTTCCCCTCCTGAGACGCCTGACGGTTTGCCAGAATCTCTTCGAGGCAGTCCGAAAGTCTTTTTCCATGGCCTCTCCGAACTCCTCCCACACCCGAGTTTTTGCTTCAGCCACTGCCCGAGCCGCATTCCGCTTGGCCTGTCGATACCTGTCGGCTGCCTCCGGAGTCCCACAGGCTAACCAAGCCCGATAGGACTCCTTCTTCAGCCTGGTGGCTCCCTTCACCTCTGGTGTCCACCATTTGGTTCGGGGATTACCACCACAGCAGGCACCAACCACCTTGCGGCCGCAGCTCAATGCAGCAGCTTCGGCTATGGAGACGCTGAACATGGTCCATTCGGACTCAATGTCCCCAGTCTCCCTCGGAATGCTGTTGAAGCTCTGCCGGAGGTGTGCGTTGAAGATCTCGCGGACTGGGGCCTCTGCTAGACGTTCCCAGCACAACCTCACTACGCGTTTAGGTGCACCAGGTCTGTCCAGCGTCCTCCCCCGCCACCTGATCCAACTCACCACCAGGTGGTGATCAGTTGACAGCTCAGCCCCTCTCTTTACCCGAGCGTCCAAAACATAAGGGTGCAGGTCTGGTGATACGATTACAAAATCGATCATCGACCTACGGCCTAGAGCGTCCTGGTGCCACGTGCACTTATGGA
This sequence comes from Aulonocara sp. 'chitande type north' Nkhata Bay, assembly GCF_057382095.1. Classification (NCBI taxonomy): domain Eukaryota; kingdom Metazoa; phylum Chordata; class Actinopteri; order Cichliformes; family Cichlidae; genus Aulonocara; species Aulonocara sp. 'chitande type north' Nkhata Bay. The sequence continues at coordinate 31,415,596 of NC_141358.1, read as the reverse complement.
CATTGTTATGTTCGAACAGGGTGTTCGTTATGGCCAAACTGTGATTAGCACAGAAGTCCAATAACAAAGCACCGCTCGGGTTCAGATCAGGGAGGCCGTTCCTCCCAATCACGCCCCTCCAGGTCTCGCTGTCGTTACAGCGAGACCTGGAGGTAGTACAATCACATTTATAATATTCTCACGACAGCTATGTCGATCTGTTTGCAATTAAAGCGATCACAATGAAGTTTTCGGTGCAGCATCCTCTTTGTGACCAATTTAACCTGGTGACAGCCAGGAGTCCGCCAAACACCAGTTGCCAACCAGTCAAGAAATACATGTTTCCCTAGTGACCAGAGGTTGCCAGGAGCTTGCCTATCAGTCTAGGCCTGTATGTTGAGTGCTGGATATTAGCCACTTCCTCTTTCTGCCTCTGGTACATACTGTGCAGGGTACATACTGTGTCCTTCCATGATGGTTCCTCCTCTTGCTCCTATTTCTTAGGTTTCTGCTGCCTGAGGTATTTACTGAGCATGCGCTCAGTTGTGACGATCTACCTGACGTACCTGTACAAGTTTGTCGTCTCAGCCTGGACTGTGGTACTGACACTCACTAGTCCTCTGCCCCCTTCTTTCCAATTAGCATACAGCCTAAGGGTGCTTGACTTGGGGTGTAGCTGTCCTTCATTTCTGCAATGTTGCTTTCTGGTAGTTCAAGCCCCTCAGTTCTGACTACTTTCCCTCTCTTCATTACCATCCAGCCACACTTCTTCAATCCAAATGACATTCCGATGTCCTTGCTGTATATCCTGGTGTGTGGATCAGTGAATTGATGTCTTGTTCACTCTAGGCATAGAGCTTGATGTTATCCATATGGAGGAGGTGGCTGACGATTGCTCATTTCCGTAGTCAGTATCCGTAACCAGTCTTGTCTATAATTTCACTGAGTGGGTTCAGGCATATGCAGAACAGCAGTGGTGACAGAGCATCTCCTTGGTAGATCCCGCACATGATGCTGACTTGTGCTATGGGCTTAAAGTTGGCCTCTGGTGTTGTACACCACATCCCCATTGAGTTGCTGAGGAAGGCTCTTAGGGTCCTGTTGATCTTGTACAGTTCTAGGCATTCCAGGATCCAGGTTTGGGGCATCGAGTCATATATATACATATCTACAGTACTGTGCAAAGGTTTAGGCAGGTGAGAAAAAATGCTGTAAGCAAAGAATGCTTTCAAAAATGGAGGTGTTAATCATTTATTTTCGTCAATCAGCAAATACCAGCGAATGAACAAAAGAGAAATCTAAATCAAATCAATATTTGGTGTGACCACCCTTTGCCTTCAAAACAGCATCAATTCTTCTAGGTACACTTGGACACAGTTTTTGAAGGAACTCGGCTGGTAAGTTGTTTCAAACATCTTGGAGAACTAACCACAGATCTTCCGTGGATCTAGCTTCCTCACATCCTTCTGTCTCTTCATGTAATCCCAGACACACTCAGTGATGTTGAGATCAGGACTCTGTGGGGACCATACCATCACTTCTTGTTCTTCTTTACGCTAAAGAAAGTTCTTTAATGACTTTGGCTGTATGTTTGGGGTCGTTGTCCTGCTGCAGAATACATTTGGGGCCAATAAACAATAATTTATATTTCTGAAAGAATCTTTGTTTACAGCATTTTTTCACACCTGCCTACAACTTTTGCACAGTACTGTATATATTATAAATAAAATATCTCAATCCTGCAACTGTCTATGTCATGCTGTGTTTTTGCTTTTTAATATGGACCAAGTTAATGTCACTACTCCAGTGAGTGCACAAAGTCTTGTACAGTTGGATGGTACTTAAATTTGTTTTGGTCTCAAGGTCTTTGCAGCAAATTCAAAATACATTTTCTCAAGTTCTGTTTATATCAGGTGTAGTCAGTGGTTCAATATGGATGAGATGGTGCAGACCCTATAACTGCCAGTGTTGTGCAAGTTACTTTGACAAAATAATTTGTTATAGTTACTAGTTACTTCTTCAAAAAAGTGAGTTACAATATTATAAAAGTAACCGATTACTAGGAAAAGTAACGATTGTGTTACTTTAAAAAAATGTTTAACCCTCTGGGGTCCAGGGTATAACTGGCCATTTTTGACTACTTTTGATTTTATCTCTACATTTCACCTTTAAAACTGTTTACCTTACCTTGTTTGGTATCATTCTTTTCAGCACAACCTCACATGTCTGAATTTATAGTTACAGTATTTTAATTTTGACATACTGTATTAACACGATTAATCCAAAATTAGATTAAAAACACAAAATCCGACAGCCCGACTGATGTAAACTCTTTTTTCATGAACAGTTGAAGATGAACTTAGTCAACCCTGCTAGTAATCTCTATTTCTTACACTGTCTTCACCCCCCTCTATCCCTCCCTCTGAGACACAGAGAAGACAAGAAGAGAAGAAGGGGAGCTGAGGAATGCACTTTAGCACCGGCACAATGGAAGCCTTTTGTGGAAGATGAAAAGAATATTAGTCACCACTAATGAGATTTGATGTTGGACTGCCATTGTCAGTTCAAGCCAGATGGGTAGGGTGCACAGTGGAGCCGCCAGTCACCACACATCAAAGACAAGGGGAACCCTGTATTGCGTACTCTTTCGTTATTTAATTAAGTGACAAAAATGAACAGATTAATTAAAAGCATGGCTTTTGTCAGCCCAGTGCTAATGAGCACACTGCTTTGTGCACAGCCTCAAGCAGCAGCCACCTACAATCCATAGCAGGCTCTGAACTTGACAACAAAACATCCTCTAGTCTGTTTTCTTTTCATCTTCAACACTACACTTCCTCCACCCATTGATTCTTGCCTTACCTTTCTTCACTCTTCCGCCTAAGCTTTGTTTGCTCACTCAAATATTGTATGATGACACACGTCTGAAAATTCTGTAAATCTCTATCATCTAAATGTGTCTCTGTCAAGGCAAACTCAAAGCAATTTTAGTATACTGAAATAGAAGTGATACTGCACCAAAAACATTGCGCCGAGAATATACAGCACACAACCACAGATGTAACTAATGCTTGTTTTCCTATAATCTGCCAAGATTATATGAAATCTGAATCTCCCAGGCAGAAGTATTGTTGGCACAGAAACCCCAGTAAGCTATAAAAGCATTATCTGAGTTAATCTGGAAACAAACTCAAACCTGTTTGTCCAAAGATACGCTCATCATCTGTTGACTGGCAGATACATAGTAAAAAAAGTTGAAGGCTGCATACCTCCACCGAGGTAAAAAAGGAGAAAAATTCCCACCTCACCTATCACTGAATATATTAAGAAGAATATCTGAATATTTTTTTCATATGAAGACAATATTCCCCAGTTTTATTGTGAAAATAAGAGAAAATGCTCAACCCTGCCCTATATTTTTCACACTACCCATAAATGAACATGGAGTCTGAAGAAAGGCAGCTCACAGTTGGTTTGATCCCAAATTTAGAAATAAAGCCGTTAAGCGCAAATGAGAACGTTCTGGGTTGTTTATTTTAACTCATGACCTGGAATTGTCACAATGACCGAAGGCTGGTCCAGAACTGGACTCAAACGCAGAAACCCAAGGCAGAGATGGCAGAATGTTTAACAATGTTTATTAAACTAGCACAGGTTAGATTTAACAGTACTGGGCACAGAGAGACATGGAATGAAACTATGATGTGGCGCGAGTGGTGTGGTGCCGAGGTCGTGGGCCTAGAGAGGGGAATGGGGCTTGGAGAAACGACTGGAAGGTGACAGGTACATCTAGAGGTCGTACTGAGGAGAGAGGAGAATGGCGTTACAATGGTGGATTAGAGAGGAGCGCATGAAGGATCAGGCCTTAAGGGAGAGGCGGTGAGTATCCGAGTGAGGTGATGGTGCGAGCTGGCTGACCTGAGTTCCGTAGGATACGATAGCGTTCGATGGCTGGAGGGCAGCCAGGTGAGGTTCATAGAGATTTTCAGAGTGAGATAATTATCCAAGACAATAAGCTGAAGCCAAAGGCAAGTGTCGTGGAGAGTCCAGGAGAGCTGAGGCACAGGGAAACAAGCTAAGTAAGGCACTTAGTAACAGGAACATGGAGCATGGGAGCCAATTACCAACTTGGAGTAGCTGAAAAACTGGTGATGAAGGAGAGTCCACATAAAGCTTCAATCTCTCATTCTGATTGCCTTGAATCAACTCCAGGTGCGTGGAGTTGCTGGAGAGGTAGCAGCCCTGCCCAGGGGTGGAGACCAGAGAAACCCGGGAACCTGGCGGAAATTTCCAGCTTCTCAGCCAGATCATGACAGGAATGACTATGCAGTTTCTGATTACTGTAGTTTCTTAAATTCAGAATAACAGTAAAAAGTTCACTATTATGTCTGCACTTAGTTGAGTAACTGAACAGTGGCTTGGAACGCCCTCTGGTACCAACAATAACTGTGTCCCTACCTACCTACCGTTAAGATTGTTCTATTTAAAGTCTTCACAGCCATGTAACAATGTAAACCTCTTCTATAAAATGAACATTTGTCATCAATGTATAACTGCCTTGATGACATCACATAATAACATATTCTTACAAAATGTAACTTATTTTTAACATTGGATGTCTTATTTATACTATTATTAGTTAGTCTGCATTTTATATTTTTGCATTATATATTTTTCTTTTTCACATTTCCAACTATTTGCAGGAACAGGATTGTACTTTTGATGTACCATCACTTTCCTTCAAACTTAGTCGCTGAAAATACATTTGACTGAAAATAAAAACATAATAAGTTTTGTTCTGGAGCCCATGTTTCCTTAATGCCAAAGGGACAGTGCAAAACATTTCTCATTTACTGAAGCAACATGTCTGAGTAACAAGCCTGATTTATGCTCTAGGAAATATAGAAACATATGACATGTCCAGCAAAATTACTGAACCACGTATCTGTAGACAAAGTAATATGTGGTCCTAGGCACACCTACTTTGTCTTGAACTACCACTAAGATCCTTTCAAGTGGTCTGACAGATTGTTACAGATGTCTGTCAGTCTAGAGTCAGAATGACAAGCATGAGAGCCACTGACCATGCTCATATAAAGTACGTTTTAGCTGCTGTGTTAGCATACAGTATGATGGGATCACTGAAAAAAAATTAAGCCACAGCGGATGTGCCTGCTTTGAGTTTGACTCAAAGCTGTGGCTGAGGTCTAGCAGACACCAGTTGGCTTTAGGTGCCATGGCTGACACCATTCAATCGATTCAGCTAGACACCTAATTTAAATATACAATGAGTTATAAACACATTTAAACCACTGAGCAGTTACAGGGGTGGAAACTATCAGCATTTTATATCAGGCTGTAAATATGCTTCTTTGCTGGCCAAGCTGGCCACAGAATCCGTGGGGATTGGAATAAGCTTCAAGTGCCTGAGGAACTGCAGTTTGCATTTCCGAATTTCTGTCCTGGCTTGATTTATAAGCTCCAGAGGTTGCCCTTTAGTTAAAAATCACTCACCTAAAGGCATTAAAATCATATTTATAGGACTTCAAATACCTCACAGAGTAAAAAAGAATATGAGACATGGGCATAAAGTGTCTCTTCCCCTACCATTTTACAAGTTGGACCACTCCAACCCATTAATACTCAAATGCGCTTAATAGTGTTGTAAATGTACAGACACCTACCCTATGTGTTTATATTATAAACACCTAGAGTATTCACAACTACAGCTCCCACTCCAGTGGGTGTGTCAAGGAAGACATATAATTAACTTAATATATCACTTTATAGTCATGGATTAATTTGGGTTCAGAAAGCTAGAGATCAATTGTGATAAATGGACTGGTTCTTATATTACACTACCTGAGTACTCAAAGTACTTTATACAACTTGCCTTTGCACCCATACATACAAGCACATTTTTCTTTGTAAGTGCTTTCTATGAACGACTTGGTGCTGGCATCTTGCCCAAGGATATTTGGCATGCAGACTGGAGCAGCCAATGATTGAACCATAGTCCTTCTGATTAGTGACACTATACAATACACCTGCAACAGACTAAAGTTTTATCTTGGGAAATACTTGTTATAGGATTTTAGTTTATAATTTAAACATTTTTTTTATGTACAGCCAATTTCATGCCAGAAAGCTTGGCAGTAGAGTGGAAACACAGGGAAACTAGTCTGATTTGCTAAGGACTTATGACTGACAAATGGTAAATAGACTCCCAGTGTCAATGCAATGTTTCAGAGCGCCAGCTACAAAGGACAATTTCACTTTTTTTTTTACTTTCTGTATGAATTGTCTAAAATGTTATATCCCACCACCACCACCTCCCACTTCCCTCAGCACTTCCTCTGCCTGTTAAAATAAGTCATCTTCTCAACTTCCAAAAACGGAAGCTGCTCAATCAGTCTGCAGATTGCACACAGTGTAACCAAATGCTTTAACAGAATGTCATTGTGGCGACAGGAAGAGTGTTTATCCTGAATTATAGCTGAAGCAAATGACACAAATTTTGGCGGTGATTGGGAAAAAAGAATGGCCTTCTACAATTTGATGATGATTTATCACAGTGCTTAATTTGTTCATCACAACACAATTGATCTAAAAGATTTTAGGAACATCTACATTTTCTAAAAAAAATAAAAATAAAAATTAGCAGAGAAGCCCAGGTCTCTCCCTCCCCAAACACTTAGTCCAGCTCATATGGAGTCAAAAGAAACAGTGACAAAGAAAACTATACTAATACTAATGTCAATTTTACATTCATCCTCTGCATCAAACAAAGACCTTGAAGTACACCCTTAGCCACTTCAAAGATAATACATTGAGCAGGCTTCCAAAGGAAGACAAATCCTGAGGCATCAGAGGCTTAAGAAGAAAGGAGTGCACTCAAAGGGGACCATAAGCCGTCTGTCCCTCCCTATCTCCCGTCTGTCTGAGCAGAAGAGGGGGGCTTAGGGGTGCTTGGTGACTTTTGACACTGGGCATCTGTTGCTTAACCAAGGAGTTCCTTCTGGAGTCCATGTGCAAACAAATACTGTACCAAACATCCCCCTTCCCTGCTGGCTTTTGACCCCAGGCACATGGCCCACAGGTCTTGCATTAATGTTACACAAAACCTCAGTGGATCTAATTTCAGTTAAAGGTTTCTTTTGAAATTAGTTTTAGAAACACTTGAGAATTATAAATGTTTTTTGGGTTACTTATTGTAAGTCTCCAGCTTATTTTATTCTGGAAAATTAGTTAAGAAGCCCACGCACCCTTGTGAAGACACAAACTGTTTCCAACTGCTTTCCAAAAACTATCCAGTAAAAGTCTAAAATGAATCCTATTAGTTGCCAATCACTGTCAATCTGTGCATTTTCTCTTAATTAAATAAGAGATGTTTCTTTCTTTTCCTTTTTCTGCTCTACTGACTATGTCTCCTTCATTAATGCTACTGGTGTAATAAATGGCTCCATTTCAAGTAGGCAGTGTCCTGCAACTGTTTTCCTCTCAGTTGGGGGGCACACATCTTTCTTTTACTTAGAAAAGCAAAGATTTGGCCTTGTGGAAGGTGGTGGAGACTGAAATAATGGTGAGGACTTAAAAAATGAGTTCATTCAGTTGTCACAATGAGCGTGAGCCCACAACCAGCCAAAACACATTGTGGGCCAAGTCCTGTCATCATCCCAGGTTCTTGCTCTGTATTTGTTGAGTTTGTTTTGCTCTTTAGTCATCTTTTTAAATCATATTTCCTGGTGTTCCCAGTGTTTCCCTGTCTTTTCCTCCTGATTACTGAAAACACAGCTTGTGAACTCAAAAATCTGTGTTTACATTTGAATGAGAAAACAGAGGTTTAGTTTATTTTTACTCCAGAGAAACTCTGGATGCTCTTAATATATACCAATTCTAATCTACCTGTTGCCAATTAACCATCTTCTTGTCCTTTTGTCTGCTCACTTTAGGGGTCAACACAGCAGATCATCTGCAGATCATCCCTCCTCTGTCACACCAATCCTCTGGATATCCTCCTTCACTACTTCAGTTAATCGTCTTTGAGAGCTTTCTTTTCTCTTTCATCATCAGCATCCTTTGTCCAGTATATCCATCATCTGCACATGTTCAAACCATGTCAGCCGTGCTCCTCTAACATTGTCTTAAAACTTAACATTTAAACATTTCCCAGCTTCTTGTTGTGTTAACCTAACTCTTTTGTGACATGTTGCTGGCGTCAATTTCAAACTAATCTAATATTTTTCATGAAATAAAAACACTTTTCAGTTTGTTGATACAGTATGTTTTCTGTGTTCTATTGAATTGATGAAATTATGGCTTTATGTGGTTTATGCAATTTGCAAAATGTTGCATTCTGTTTTTATTTACATTTTATACCACATCCCAAGTTTTTTGGAATTGGGGTTGCACTTAATAATTAGCAAGTGACTGCATCTGCATTTCTTAGTTGCATTTGCACAGTTTATGGTTGTGGTTTGCTAAGCTTATTTGCTACTGTTAGCTGAAAACAGAAGCTTCTTGGCCAGATAAACTAACTCAAGGCTTCAAAATGTATCAAATCTACATTTTCCACAAAAAAATTCCGATGATGCTACAAAACGCACACAATACTTAAAGTGCATCAAATTTAAAGGTCTGATTTTCTGACATATTACATGCAACAATAGTCAGAAGGGACAGATTTTTCCTGGCTTGTATTTGGGGAAAGTTTGGTTAGTACTGTTGCCTCACAGCAAGAGGGTCCCCCCACCCCCATGACCCTGAGAGGAGCATGGATTATGTCTTCCTAGACATAATTTCTTTTAGAACTTTATATGGTTACACATATTTTTTTTCTTTTTTTCACATTTTCTTTTTCTGTAGTGAACAATGCAACCTCTATTTGTAATTATCAGCAAAGGCAAGTGTGGGCCGCAGGTCCATCCAGTTTGACAGGGTTATACAGTAAGTCACTCTGAAAGAACTAAAGAGGTTTTCTCCAGGAGCTAGTCTGTTCACTGAGCCAAAGAAAGCTGTCAAGTGCACCATTAAGCCAGGCTCAACCACCAATAAATCTGACTGATGTCTCATTCTACACACAAGAAAGACACACTGAGGGAGAGCAAACCATGCATGGAAGCGTTTGAATGGTATATGGCAGGCATTAACATTATTTTAGTGAAAACAGGCTGTGCTTCTTAGCACAGTGTTTATGTTCAATTTCCTTCGTGCACAGCACAGCATTATTGTATTCAACACAGGAATGAACTGCAATATCACATTTTAAGCACTGCTTAGTCAGTAATTTGCACTTATAGAACAGTGAATATTTAATTCTATCGATCATGTCCCAGAGTACTGAACTCAGTATTAAGTGCTTGTGAACAGGAAATTAAATGTCAGCCACAAATGTCTGGCACTGTTCCTTCATATATTACATTCTAGCAAATCTGTGACTCTCAACTAAATCAGCTCGTTAATAATAATATACCCTCTAATTTCCATTCTAGAACGCCTACATTTTCTCTGTTAAAACTTCCTGTACAGAACATCATGAAACAAAAGCTGCACTGAGGGGGCTTTTCCTTGGAGACACTAGAACCTTTTGTCGACTCCATTCCTCTGTTTCATTTACTCTTGAGGAAAAACTGTTTACCCGCTGAAAAGTCCCTTTTCAAGGCATAGTGCTTTGGAAAGATAAGGAACTTTTAGAGTGCAATGCAATCATGTATAACATGAAATGTATAAAAACCAAAAAAGGTTTTTCATTTTAATTTAAAGTGCTCTGGTATATGACAATGTAACAATCTCAGTCTCCTCACCTTGAATGTTTACTGGTGTCACCTTGCGAGGGAGGTCAGTCGTCATTTATTGTTTCTTGCTTTAATTGAAAATGGTTCTCTCAGTGTTCACCATTCAATGAAGTTGGTAATAACCCACCTGTATTGGTGTATTGGGTCGCTCCCCTCAATCAATAATGACTGAGTATTTATAAAACGTTGGAGATGATAAACTATGAACATGGTGTCTGAAGCCCAATGTGTAGAGAGTGAAAATGAATGGATAGCACGGTACCTTGTGGGGCCACTGTGCTGCAAAATACTACTGGGGCGATCGTGGCTCAAGAGTTGGGAGTTCGCCTTGTAATCGGAAGGTTGCCGGTTCGAGCCCCGGCTTGGACAGTCTCAGTCGTTGTGTCCTTGGGCAAGACACTTCACCCGTTGCCTACTGGTGGTGGTCAGAGGGCCCGGTGGCGCCAGTGTCCGGCAGCCTCGCCTCTGTCAGTGCACCCCAGGGTGGCTGTGGCTACAATGTAGCTTGCCATCACCAGTGTGTGAATGTGTGTGTGAATGGGTGGATGACTGGATATGTAAAGTGCTTTGGGGTCCTTAGGGACTAGTAAAGCGCTATATAAATACAGGCCATTTACCATTACTATAGACACACAGCCATGAAGTCTAATGTACTGCAGTCAGTTAGTATGACAATCAATGATACTTTACAGCAATGGCCGTATTGGATTGAAAGCACAAGAAAAATCGAGGAAAATGGCTCAATGACTCTTCAGTGCTCCCATTGTTATCTAGGTGATAAAGAAATTGATGGAACAGAGACATGATTTCCTTTGGGATTAATAAAGTATTCTGATTCTGATTCTGATGATTACATTCTCATTTCAGGATTTAGGTTACAATGAAAAATGACCCAAGTTTGGTCTGTGCTGTCCCTGAGAAGTCTGGAGCTGATATCATCCAGGCCCTTTGCTTTCCTTACTTTCATCTCCCTTAACACATTTCTCACCTCGTCTGTCATTATGGAAAGCAGCTGGGGTGGTAACTCCTGAAGGCTGAGGTATAGTCGATTCCTCTGATGTGGAGTGGAGCGGGTGATAGTGTAAAGTGAATGCTACTGGTGTTAGTGGGGCACTGGAGTCTCAGAATCTCATCTCTGCTTTTCGCAGATGACGTAGTTCTGTTGGCTTCATCGGGTGATGCCCTCCAGCTCGCACTGGAATGGTTCAAAGGCGAGTGTGAAATGGTGGGAATGAGAATCAGCGATAGGGTGATAGGGTGATAGGGACGGGGTCAGAGTAGTTGAGGTGGCTGGGGAGTGGGATGTCTGGGCCCCCCTCCTAAGCTGCTGCCGCCACGACCCGGCTCTGGATAAGGGGATGGATGGATGGATGGATGGATGCTCCTCCATGCTTTCTCCTGTGGCTGTCCTTTCCCTTTTCAGCTCCTTTTACACTCTCCTTTTTCTTTCCAGATCCAAAAACCCTCTTCTTCAATTTCAGTAGGGTTTAGTTCTGAGGTCAGCTTTGGATTATTGTTTTGAAAAACAGCATCTTCTTGATTGGCAGTGTTGTCTACACAAAAGCTTTAATGATTTTTGTTAGGGCTGATGGTGTCCAGCAAAAGTGGCAGCTGTAAATTTTGACAGATCAGTCGGGTAATTTGCATAATTATCATAGGCTTTTTGCCCACATGACTCACTCACAAAATATTTAAGGGTCATTTCAGTATTTGTGTGAATCCATGTTAAACCTGGCAAAATTATAGATAAAGCAGGAAGATAAAACAGGGAGGTAGCTACAGGCCAGTGAATTATTGACTTTCCCTTTGTCAAGGGCAGACTTATTAGCCTGAAGTCATGACTTCAAAGCTATTTGGTTTCTTTTTTCTTTTCAGATAATCAGGTTATGATTCTCTCACCTGTGCATACTATGATTTCATACCCAACACTTTTAACGAAAAGAATCTTCTTTTTCTTTTTTTCACAGATAACCTACAGAAAAACCAGTGGTAAAGTACGTCTGCACATCCAGTCGAACTCCTTCACTGAGCATTGCTTCATGCATTAATGAAGATAATGTGACTGTCTGTCCTCTTTCTTGAGCTACTGTTTACTGTCTGCTGCTCTTTGAATGCACCATATTTGTCTTGCTGTTTGCTTGGACCTTACAGAACCAGTTTGGAAGATTAATAGTAGATGGCTCAGTAGATGGCTACTGTTATGGCAAAATGATGGTGTGCTATTATATTATTAAATAAAGCAAATGATTAGAAGTGGAAGGCAATATAAAACATTAAACATCAACAATAAAACTTCCCACAAAAAGGTAGAGCAGATCAGCTACTGATTGGAAGGTTGGTGATTCAATCATTGGCTTCCCCAGTCTGCATGCCAAATATCCTTGGGCAAGATACTAACCGAAGTTGCCCTCCGATGCATTCATTGGAGTGTGAATGTGTGTGAATGTTGGTTAGTTTGCATTTGGGTTTAGAAGTGCTTGCATGAGTGGGTGTGAATGGGTGAATGAGGCATGTTGTATAAAGCGCTTTGAGTACTCCGGGAGAGTAGAAAAGCACTATATAAGAATCGGACCATTTACCATAATGCATTTTCAATTGTTTGTGATGGGTTTTTTCTTTACTTTCGTTTTGCGTTTTATGTATTTTGTTTTTGATTTTTCGGAGGCGGGGGTATTAAGTCTTTAGTTTGTTATGCTCTGTAGACCTTTGTCTTTAAACTGTAGACATGCACAGGCACAGATACTAAAATCGCCTAGCAAACATGCCGTGTGGGCCTACACCTGGCAGATGTTGGTGAACTGTAGGAAGGGCAAACCCATGCTTATTTCACCTGGGCTCAAGTGGGTGTTTTGTGCCTTTTATGGGTTTCCTGCTAGGTAGAGAGAAGAATGCCCAGTGTCAATTGCCCACACAAAGCAAATGCAGTCCTTATGTGGTAAAAGCATCATCACCTTACAATATAAAGCACCTTAAGGTGACTATTGTTGTGATTTGGCACTGTCAAAATAAAACTGAATTGAATTAAAACTACTGTAGTGTCTGCATAATCTAACCCACCAGGGTGCAAAAAGGACAAAACTGCTTTGAGAGGCCTATTGGTTATACTACATGAGCCCTACATGGTTTTCAGTGAGCGAATCCCCTCTAGGGTGCTCACAGAAATTTTTCTTAGGGGACAAAAAGTGCAAAATTATTATGAGCACCACAAGGGGTTTCTATGGATTGAAAGCCCATATAGGGGCCCCAGTGGAGACTGGGCTTTACCCGGGAGATTGGGGTTCGTACCCTCTGTGTAAACATTATTACATCCCCCAAGGAGGTTATATTTTTGGTAGTGCTTGTGTGCGTGTGTCTGATTCAAACATGATAACTTGAAAAGTTTTGAATGAATTCTTATAAAACTAAGCCTCTGTAGGGTGGGATAATGTTAGCAATCCAATGAAATTTGGCTTACATCCACCAAGGTCTTCAAGGTCAACTAAGTGATTCTTTGGTTGAAAATTGAAAAAAAGGCATTGTAACTTTTATAACCATTACTCTTAAGTGGGGTAGTGTCAAGATAAAGAATGTACCACAGACAGGATTTAAAATATGTCACATTTCACCTCTGACCTCTCCTTCAAGGACAATAGATTGATCTGAAGGTCAATGTAATAATAATGCTATATAGAGCTGTTAAAAACTGTTTCTTATTGCTAACTTTTAAGAAAAACACTTGACAATTACAGAATGGTGTGTATGTGTAAGTTTGGTGATGGAGTTTTTATTATGAATGAATGATGAATTTTTATGAATTATGTCTAATTTTTATGCTTAAGGACAACAGATGGAAATTAGCCCTTGGCTATAATCTGGTATGTTTACATTCATGTATTATTTTTTTTTTTACATTTATGTTCATTAACATGCACTGTCCTAAATAAATAAATAAATAAATAAATGTCACCAGATAAAATGCTTTGAGCTGAAAAAAAAATTAAAGCAGAATGGGAATGAGCATGTGAGGACTCATAGTTGTAGTGAAAGGAGGGTCACCTACCTCCTTACTAGAGGAAGAAATTAGGTAAAGTATTCAGTGGCTACTAAAAACAACCACAGTCCCAGAGTCTCTTTAAAAATGTATTTTTAAGTCTTGTATATTATACAATAAATATTTAATCAGCAGCTCCAGTGCACTTGCTCTCTGCTGCTTTTAAGTTTCTGACTTTTTGCCTGCTACTGTTGTAAAATTGGTACTGATGCTGTGTGAGAGAGCTACCCTCAGCTTTTTAGCTAAGACATTTTAAATGGTATTAATTTCAATATTTGTGGTTTTACAATAGTATCATATATTCAGGATGTCTTTAACATGTGTGGTTTCACAAATGACAGTACTGAGAAAGCTTCACCAACTTGGCAGAGGTTAATCTTAATATTTACTAAACTGAGACTGACTGGAGCAGGTTGCACCATGGAAACAATTCTTTTGGGTAAATTAACTGTTATGGTGCTAAATTATATCAACCAAGTTGCTTCCTGAGTCCCACAAGCTAACCAAGCCCAAACCTGTGCAGCCACCTCAATAATGGAGGTGTTCTGCTCTGGGAGGGATTTAAAGAGGTCTACTAAACAGGGCCTCTGCTAGATCCTCCACAGCATAGCTTTACTATATATTTGGGTATGCTAGTCCTGTCAAGCACCACCTGATCCAACCAATGGATGAGTTGAGAGCTCAGCTCCTTCCTTCACCTGCATGTCCAGAGTGTACTGCCACACATCTAATGATACAAATACAAACTCTATCATCACTGAGTAGTGATCTAAGGTGTCCTGGTGCCATGTGCACTTATGAACACCTTTATGGTCATTATGAACCAACCATCCAAAAATAGAACCCCACTCGTTTTCAGATCAGGCAGGTCATTCTTCCCAATCACATTACTCCAGGTATCACTTTCATTGCCTAGGTCAGTGCTGAATTCTCAGGTAGGGCATTCTCCAGCACCACATCCAGCAACTCAAAGACACCTGGGTATTTTGAACTGTCATTCAGTGCTTAAGCACAAATGATAGTAAGGACCCATTTCCCAGCCCAAAGGCAAAGGGAATAGGTCCTAGGAAATACTCCAATCTACACATAACAAACCAACGGGATACAAGATTACCTACCTCTCTCTCACCTAGGGCAATTCCAGATTGGGACAGTCCAGTATAAACTTCAGCTAAAAAACTGAGTTGATGCTTGTCATTGCAGACTTTTGCAACAATAGTAAAGGTACAAGTTCCTTTTAAAATATTCATACAGATGGTCAGGAGCAATTAAGAAGCAGACCACTGTATTGTAGTACAGCTGTCACAAAAAACTAAACTAAACAGGAAAACACACAGAAGAATAAGCTCAACAGAGGAAACAACACAGGAGGTAGAAACAGAAAACACCCACAGATCAAAATAACTCTTAATATGAACAAGGACTGAACTAATAACTAAAGACTCAAAAATATAAAAGACTATACATTATGATGAAAATGTAACAAATAAACCAATTAAAATCCAAATGACAAATATCAAATAAACAATCACATATATGTCCAAACCTCAAAACTCTAGATCCAAGATCCAGGACCATACAGCACACTTTTTAGCTATTTCTGCAGACTATGGCAAATAGGAAAGAAAATACTTGGTGTGCTATATTATCTTCATTAAATATTGATAGAAAAGAAAATACATTCTGTATTCATCCACACCCTCAAAGTCTCTACCATCTTCCAAGGCATGAGCTTCTGAAAGCCTGTGAGATGGTATTCACTGCCAGCCATCTGTATAGGGAAAGAAGTGGGTTATATTTAGATCTGGCTTGGATTCATGTGTAGATGCCCACCGAGGCAATCACAGTTACTATCAATAAACATCCTGTCTGTTTCATTTGCAGGCTGAGTTACAGGCGGCTTCCTTGGGGAGCTAATAATACAAAAAGCCAAGGGGTGAGTTAGTCTTCCAAAGCTATATCAGAGAAACATATTGCAATTTATCTTACTAGTTTACATTTTGAAAGATCATAGCTTTAAAGGTGCATGATTGTCGTGCGTGCCTTCAATGTTTATACATTGTTTTAAGGATTTTAAATTTTACAAACCTGTGGTTGTATAATGATAAAAAGTTAAACTTCTTAAATTTGTCCAGTCCTAGGCCCACTGCTTAAGAACATTGTTGAATCAAAGGAGCTTGCAAAGAAAAGCGTCTGGACTTCTTTAAGTTACTTGAAGACGTTTCACCTCTCATCCGAGAAGCTTCTTCAGTTCTAAGGTCAAATGGTGGAGAGTCCCAGATATAAACCTAGTGGGAGTATCCCCCCACAGAGGGACAAAAGGACCCCCTGATGATCCTCTAATAATCGCCTGAGCCAAGGTGTGAAACTGGGTGTGGGTCCCAATTAGCCAGAGTTTCGGGTGAGTTCATTGTGAAACCTGGCCCCACCTTATCATGCGAATTCCTGAGATCAGATGGCCCAGGATGTGAGTGGCCGTTAAGGCGTCTGGGAAGGGATCTCAAAACTGGATTATAGATGGCAGAGAGTTGGTGTCGTTTTATATATATATATATATATATATATATATACATATATATATATATATATATATATATATATATATATATATATATATATATAATAGATAGATAGATAGATAGATAGATAGATAGATAGATAGATAGATAGATAGATAGATAGATAGATAGATAGATAGATAGATAGATAGATAGATAGATAGATAGATATGTCAAGATGTTTCTGTATTTGTAGTTCATGGACATCAACTCTGTCAAATGAACCACTGGTACATTCTTTAACTATGACCATTATGTTGTAAGGCAATGAATTGCTTTTTACCAGGTGTATCAATGCTGTTGAGCATCAGCATTTTGACAGATATACAATGCACAGGAAGCTTCCATGTTACTCAAATCATATTCTTGTATTGGACTGTTCACTTTTATGTAACCCTGTAGTTACATAAGTAGTGCTTGTCACAGTAATGGCTTTCCAACCAAGCATTTCAAGTTCTGACACTTATGTTTGATCTGTAATATGTTTCTGTATAGTTTGCTGCTCATTTTGGGTTTTGTATTCTAGCATAGTCTCCTGGTTTGATTGCAATTATACCATTCTCAAACTTTCCCTGTCTCAGTGTTTTGATTAGTTTCAGCTGTGTATCCTGGTGTTTCATTTCTTTGAATTGAATTGAATTGAATTGAATTGAATTGAATTGAATTGAATTGAATTGAATGAATGCTTTATTGGCCATATGCAGGTTGCCCCGCAGAGGAATACATGTGATTACATTGTGTGGAAGCAGCCTGTGTCTCCCCTCAGTTCTGTTGTTATGTACTGTGTGCTTGTTGGTTTCCTGTGGGTTTCCAGGTAGCAAATTTCCATTTATTTAATATTTTTTTAATAATTTTTTCATTGGCATTACTTCACCCTCCATTAAGTTAGTTTTTTACAATGCTGGAAGTCCTTCAACAGTGATGACCAGATGAAGCCTCATGAAGCCTTGAAGCTTTCCATCCAGTTGGTTCAGAGAAGGTTTCATTTGTCTAGACTTCATGTGCACGCAAACCCCCTGCTGGTCAAAACCTGTATTTCCATTTCAACTATTTGTCATTCCTCTTGCTGTCTAACAACAGTGTCAGCATGGGAAACACTACCAAGAAAAACAATAAAAAACACCTTCATCTGATTTTTGTTGCTGTTGTTGTTTGTGTTGAATTAGTGTTAAATTAATGTGTTCGTATT
This sequence comes from Aulonocara sp. 'chitande type north' Nkhata Bay, assembly GCF_057382095.1. Lineage (NCBI taxonomy): Eukaryota > Metazoa > Chordata > Actinopteri > Cichliformes > Cichlidae > Aulonocara > Aulonocara sp. 'chitande type north' Nkhata Bay. The sequence continues at coordinate 31,398,046 of NC_141358.1, read as the reverse complement.
GGGAATAGAAGTCAATATAAAAAAACATGATTTCAGTCAGTCTTTCAATAAATCCAACAGTCTGGTACAAAATGTAGCTAAACAGCCAAAACACTCTAGAAATATTAAATCACTGAAATCCTAAACCTGACCAAGTAGCCAGTGAAATGTAACTAAAGATAATCTAAAATCAACGATCTTGGTATTCCAAGATGGGTGTCGTTTACTGCCATGTGAACAGTGCTTCAAGGACATGATGTGCAGCCGCTGTTAATCATGGATCACAGCTAAACTCTTGGTTGAACTACAGGACAGGTGGACTTTTAAAGTGTCTCTAACTGATTCTCCAGGGTCAAGAATACACTGCTTAAACTCTACACTAGTGCATGCTCAAGCTGCATTGATTTTCTTTTTTGCCCTGTATAAATACAATACCAGAATGAAACATTTATCAAAGTGCTTGTCTTGTAAAACCAAATCAGGAGACCGAATCTGAGTAATGATTTGCAGCTCCTCTCTTTCCAAATTTATTTGTGTAATTTTTCAGATGGATAAACAGTTGTTTAAAGCAGTCTCATTTTGTTATTTGGATTTGTGCTAAACCTACTTGGCAGAATACTGACATGTGTCCCCAGTTCATGAACATCCCCTCTTTTAGTCTATAAGAATTTACGTAGCGGAACATAATAAAACTGAATATTTATTAGGTCTTATAATTAGGTAAATAATCATGCAGTGTACTTAGTTTTTCACAAATCTTTCACACATATTTTATCATTTTTATAATTTTAAAACCAAGTGTTTTAAACATTATGTCTAGACATGTCTGGTCAATTTAGATCTGGAAGACAGTCCATTTTTTTACCCCCACCCAGACAGGTCGCCAGTCTGTCACAGCGCTAACACAGACAATCATTCGAATTCACATTCACACCCATGGGCAATTTAGAGTTACGAATGACCTAACCTAACTACAGTTGGACTGTGGGAGGAAGCCAAATACCCAGAGAGAACTCACGCAGACACTGGGAGAACATACAAACTCCACAGACAAAGGCCCCAGCCAGGTGGTGAAATGTAATTCAGGCCAGAACGGTGGGACTGTGGTTTGCACTGTTGCCTCACAGCAAGAAGGTCCTATTTGTATAAATTTGTCAAAATTTCAGTCTGCACCAAGTTGTTTTAAATCCTCATGTACATGTCACACAGTGGAAATTTGTATTTGTCTTTTATAATCGATTTTATTCTGAGTGGTTTTGTGAGTGTAGATGTTATTTGCATGATTTTATTCTGATGCTTGTAGACTGAAGGTGATTATTTGGTGCTTTGGTGGGACTTGAGTTGGAAGTTGCTCCAGAGAATAATAAATTAATCAGAGCTCCTCATTACTGGTTCCTGAGGAGCAGCTGGTAATATCATCAAAACAGGGCTCAGAGGGGCTCACAATGTTTCTACCTGATCATCAGGAGGGAGAAAATGGAGAGAAAACTGACAAATTGTAACAGCCTTTACTAATGGATGGTTCTGTGAACACCCCACCCCAAATTACTCCTCAGAGGAGTTCATGTGCAATTTGTGAGCATTTTTTAAAAATCCTGCTTAGTGGAGCACTGGTTTCTGCTTGTAATTCGTGTTTGGTCTGAGCATAGACCCACTGATGGGATGGAAACTAATCTTCTGTCAGATATAGCATCTGAGTAGAAATGATGTTTTAATGCCTATATCACTTATAGGAAGATATTACAGAGGCGTTCGAGGGCTGCAGTCTAATAGCAATAAAAATGGGTGTAATTAGAAAAGTAACATATAATGTCCTGTTAGTGTCTCCACAGCTATGACTAGTGTAAACAGAGTAAGGCATATTGTAAACCAATAAAAAGGCTTTTGTTAAATTACATATTCTGATTAAAGTTACTCTAGCTTCTTGCATACTTCTTCTGACACACATTTGGTGATATAAACATTCCATCCTAAGCGCAGAAACACGCATGTTATCTGAACACCAGAATAAACCAAGGTTTATAGCACATCTTGCCAGTTCACATCCTCCATTCTTGGCAGTTAGAATTAAAGAAAGACAAAACTGCATTTTAAACGCACAAAAAATCTCAAAGCATAGGATAAATTATCCTCAGTAATTAGAGATACCGAGTGTATACTCATTTCACTCTGCTCATTATTTATCAGCATCAAATATTGATGTGTGAATCTACTGCCTCCCCATTAGCAACCGTGTGGGATTTGACAGCAGGAGTTTTCCAGTGAGGCTTAAGGAAACAAATACAGCTGATTGATTAGTCTGTGTAACATGTTTATCTTTGCTCCAGGGTAACAATTTAATACTACATGTAATGCTGCCAGCATAATTTACCTTAATCTCCATTTGAACCATTTGTCATAGAGAACAAGATCAGTCAATCATGTGACAGCAGAGCAGTAGTTAAAGTCTTGCAAATATCTGTCAAAAGCTTCAGTAAATGTTCAGGCAACATCAGGATGGAAAAAAACATCCCTACTATTGTGGTGATTTAAAAAAAAAAAAAAGCTTGATATTTCCATCTGCAGTAATTTATTATTGGCTCTGTTCTGGAATTTCCGCACACTTCGAAGTGCATATGTGGAATACATACTTCGATGAAATGGAAAGCTAGAGGCATCAGCAGCAATACCTTACCAAAGAAAAGAGCAGGATAGAGTGACAACACGGTGTGACTGTCAAGTGCAGACTATGTAGAAAAAATTAATAAACAACAGACAAACCTTCAGTCAGCTGGAGCAGCAGTTTAAATGGCAGCTGAAAACAAAGACCATGGGAATACAAACAGAAGCAGAAGAAATACAGAAGTAAAGCCAGACAGTAATACAGTACAATGAAATGAGAAACAAACAGACTGAGGCATTGAATAGATTGGTAGTCAAAGGAGACGGGAAACACCAGTGTAAAAGAGACCACTAAAACAAATCCATGATGTCAAGACAGGAAATCAAACTAAATACTGGACAAAAAAGACACAAACTAAAACAGTTCTTTAATCAGAAATGTGATAGTGGCATTGATTAAGACCATGAATGATTGATCCTGCCCATCATAAATATCTGCGGTCCAAGCTGCTGGGGGTATAATGTTATAATGCTTCGTCATTGTTCACCATGTCTAGCTCTTTAAGATCACAGCTTACCATCCCCTTATAGTAAAGTAACAGAAAATGAGTCCAATAGATTTCATTCACAAATTCCAATGTGTGAGTCAGTGACTGACATAATGAATGTGCACTTGACAAATTTGCTGAAATTATGTGACATAATCATGTGGATATGCAGTATAGTCTCTGTTGAATGTTTCAAATTGTGTGTGAAATCACGAATACAACAAATGACGACTAACTGAGAGACAAGGGAGGCTTGTTCCAGTACTAGTGGCAGCAGCATATGTTAGTGTGCATTTACACCTAGAAGCATTAGCAATAAACACTCTAAAACTGTAATGCCCACTTGTGTCACCAAAATGGTTTTTGGTGCATCAGTGCACCTACATGGAACTCCTCAGGACATTCAGTGGTGTTTGGAACCAAGATGTGATTTACACTCATCCTGGCACATCGGTTGCTCAGTCAGAAAGGTCGTGGTACTTTGGAAGTGTTGTTAAAGACTTAGGCTCTTTGTCGCATTCCTTGAGCTATTGAAAAAGGCCACTGCTCTTTAAGTGCGATGTATCATGTGTCGAAGTAACATCCGTATAAATGCCAGCACACACGATTTTTCCAGCAGAATATTTTTAGTTAATTGATGCTAGCCATTTCACCTGTTGCTTTTAAAATATAAAAAAAATCAAAATTTAGAAGCATGTGGTCGCCAAGTGGTGGGAGGCTTTTACCTTTGCAGCATCAGAATCTTATCTCTGTTTTTTGCAGATGACATGATTTTGTTGGCTTGGTTAGGCTTACACTGGAGCGGTTGTGAACCAAGAGTCTGAGGCCATGGTTCTCAGCCGGTAAAGCATGTAGTGCAAAATCCTGGTCCAAATGGAAGACTTTAAGTATGTCAGGGTCTTGTTCACAAGTGAGGCAAATTGGATTGGTTCAGCATCTAGCAGTGATGTACTGGTCTGGTGTGATGAAGAGAGAGCTGAACGTTAAACCAAAACTGTGAGTTTACCAGTTGATCTATGTCTCTACCCCCTTCTATGGTCATGAGTTCTGGGTAATAGCAACAAGAATGAGGCCACGAATACAAATGGTTGAAATTAGCGTTCCCTAAAATGTGGTTGGGTTCACCCTTAGAGATAGGGTGAAGTTCCGTTAATCGAGAGGGACTTCATAAGGAGCCAGTTGAGGTGAATCGGGCATTTGATCGGGATGTCTCCTAGGGTCTTCACAGGATCGTAGGTTATATCATACCAGATGTTGTTGTTGATGTGAGTACGGCTGGCAGCGGGATTCACTACAGTCCTAAACTGTGTATATTAAACAAATATATCAGACTGCTTTTTCCATTTTTTTTTTCAAAATCTCTCAAATTAGAAAAGCTGGTTTATGGATTTATTACTTCTGGGTGGCAGAGCCTTCAGTTTTCAGGACCCTTTTCTGTGGAACCAGCTTCCAGTTTGAATTCGAGAGACAGATACCCTGTCTATGTTTAATATTAGGCTTAAAACTTTACTTTTTGACAAAGTATAATGTTAAGGCTGGATCAGGTGACCCTGAATCCTTCTTTGGTTATGTTGCAATAGGTCAAGACTGATGGGGTCTCATCACGATGAGTGCTTTTTCATTCACATTTTTTCACTCAGTATGTGTTCACACACCACTTTGCATTTAAACATCAGTTAATATTAATCTCTGTCTCTCTTCCATAATATGTCTTTTGTTCTGTCTTCCTCCCCTCACCCGACCTCAAACGGCCAGTCAGGGACAACCAATCGTGTTCACATCCAGTCCTCGGGTCTCATTTGTTTCTGTGGAGCCATTAGAGACTCCCCTGAGAGTCTCTCAGGACCATATGGCAGATGACATTAGACCTCTGGGAGTGCGTAGTACACAGCCCTTCTCATTATCTGAAGCCTTGATAAGAATACTTTAATATTCTCCTCCCATACTGGAGATCACGCAGTGCTGAAGCAGAGAATGTGGCTAGGGAATAGTTGTGGTGGAGAATGGGGAAGGAGAGGGTTACCAAGGCAACTGGTTACTCAGCGACAAGCTCACCATAGAAATACGCTCAATGTTACATCAGTTTTATTACTTGATCACTCCCCTCCCCCATCATATCAAACTGAGAGCTATTTTAGAGAGACAGAAAAAAGGTCACTGAATAAAACCGTCAACAAGTCATGACTCCACCATTAAACTTAAAGGATTCCCCTTGTATCCAACCTTTAAATTAGCTGGCAGAATTACGCACACAAAATCATCGAATTCTGATCAGCCCTTGCTCGAGCAAGCGGCATTCTTTGCTTTAAAGAAAAGGCACCTACAAGGACTCTTTTTCTTGCAAGTGCTGAATAGTATTTAGGTTACCATGGAAACATCAGGAGCAAAACTAAAATAAAGGCAGTGAGTGCAGTGGGCCTTTCCTGGGTGACAAGGGAGTGATAGTCTCTTTGTAGTGGAGAGGAATGTGAAAGGCACCCTCATCTGTATGCTGGTGCATGAACCAAGCCAAAGATATCATATGCATAATGGCTGTCACCGAAGGCTACTTCCTTTCCTTCTGATCCATTTAAGATTTCAGAGATGTTATTTTTCCAATAGTGCTTCCTGGACAATTAGCAGATAGATTAACAGCAGCACTCGTGAACCTGAAACTTATCACAGTGAAAAACAGCTTCTCCAGACATCCTGGATTCAAGCTAGTGAGTGGGATAATGAACTGTCTCCGTCCCTGTGCGGCATCTTCTCTACAAAATGTAGTTACCTCTCTGAACTGTGCTAAATGGCACCGGAGTGGCTAATTTGAACAATTTTTGGGCCAGTGCCATTCTAAGTTGGACCTGAGCCACTTTCGTTGGAAGGCTATAGAAACCTGAATCCCTACACAAGTGATCCAATTGGATAATGAATTGGATGACTTGGATTCCACTGTTGGATGATTTGTACAACACTCAAGTGTCAAAACATTTGCCATGCCAAGAAGCCCTGCTTGTGGATGTAATTAACACCACAGCAACAGCAAAAAAAAAAAACAGTGCAGAATATGCAGATGGAAAACGGTAATACTTTTCAGAAGTTTTAATTATTTTAGCAGTATAATAATAAATAATACTCAGTGCATTATAGGTTTTTCTTTTTGTTTATTTGCTTCGTATTACCTAAAAATGCTGTTTCAGAGAAAAAGAAAGTTATTTCACTTACGTCTTATAATTTTGAGTCATCTGTGTGGTTTCTGCTTTTATGAACCTACAATCGATGTGAATGGAATACCACCTATGGTTCAACAGGGCAAGTGGTACTTGTTGGCTGAGGGTTGGTTAACAGGTAATCACGAGGAGTTATTGGCACATGGGAGGGATTCACTGAAAGGCAGGAGAACTGGATTAATCCACTTGTTCTGTATTGGTGAATATGGACGATGTTTTTTGAAGAACGGGAAAGGTTGAATGTCTTTTATGTGGCATCTTTCACCACAGACTGAATAAAAACAATGAACGTAGCCAAAAGGACATTTATGGAAAAAGCCCGATGCTAAAATTTAAGTGTGCTTCAACTTTAGCATTGGACTGTTTCTAAGTTTGCGTTTTTTGGAGCCAGAAGTGACATTTGGATGAGAGGTAGAAGTGCTATTTATTTTTAAGTAACAGAGAAAATATTACAATTTAATTGATCAAAGCTGGAGAAAAGACATCATGGATGGGCTGTTAGTACAAATAACCACACACATTAGTGTGATTCTCTTATGGTATGAGTTATGAACCTGAAATTTTCATTTTCTTTCATTGTATTGGCATTGAAAGCTTAAGAACCAACACTGAAAGCAGTTTATAATGCTAGGTAAATAGACACAGAAAACTTCAACATTTTAATATATCTCAAAAGACAAAAGCATGACAGTATTTTTCTTTCAACAGCTCCTTACAGGTAGAAACACACATCTGTGTTATTTCTGGACCAAGCGTCAGTGAACCAAAAACATGACAAACATGAGTCAATTGTCCGCAGTCTACTGTAGTCATACTGCTGATCTTAACTGATGCTTCTGTGGAAGCTGTTCATTATCATATTTCATTCCTGCACTTATGTCACTTGTCAAACATGAACAAAGTAGGGCATTAACCTTTCTCTGCACATTTGTTAGCTAGTAATAAGCCAAAGTACATGGGCAAGAGCTGGAGCCAGCATGTGTCCAGATGACGAGGTGAGTCATGTGAACTCTGCCTGGCATTTAAGTTGCATGTTGCTGAAAATTCACCAGTGTATAAGGCCTTGAGTTTGCCTTGAATGTTTTATTTTTTTTTTTTTTAAACAAACCAGCCATAGGGGGCCGCAAGCCAGTGTCAATCCCACACACTGAAAAATTGTAAAGGTTGTGTGAAAAAGGGGTCCGGCATATGTAGAAAACCAGGTGGAAGGGAATCATGACCAATAGCGCAGGGGGTAGATTCAAGCTATTCTACCATGCTTTAGATTAGAAGAGAAATAGAGTAGGGATAATGTAGAAGGAAGAGCATGTGAACAGTGTTGTGGAGGTGAAGACACTGTCAGGCAGGCTCATGAGTTTGAAGCTGGAAAGTGAAGTTATGTTCCCCTGTCATCCTGCCAGAATCCCATCCCCAAAGACTGTCTGTTCCCAGACCACTAAAAGAAAAACCAGCAAAAAACAAGGATTTTCAGGATATTTTGGCTGAAGGTTAACATTATACTTTTATTAACATCCAACAGGTCACTAGTGAATCAGTTAGTGGCAGGGTTGGGATTCACTTTAAGTACATGCTGAACATGGACAATTTTGAGAACTACAAGATATTAACTTTTAAATCTAGATTTTTGCGTGCTTTTAGTTTTATGTTCTTGTGGTGTAAAGTATAGTTGCAAATTCTGTGTAAAGGTAAAGAAAAGAATAAAAAGCAAGAGGTTAAGAGGCTGTTACGAGGTTTAAATCTAGTAGAAACTGTGCACATATGTAACTTTTATTCATTGGAAACATATGTATCTATTTGGTTCTTGCAAAAGTGATACAAAAAATTATATGGAAACGCAATGCGTGTGCATTCCCCAAGTGCATGCAATGCGACAAGCCCAGGCAGTACCTAAAAAGAGATCTATTTTAACTACCTCAACCTACAGGTTTTTGCAAAGCATGCCATTCCTACTAAAGGGGGAAACAAAAATTTGTTTTGCCACTTACAAAAGAGACACCATTACAGTTTTTCTCAGTCGCTTTGGTGCGTTTCTCAGAACACCATTAACATTTGCACAGCAGTTAGTGCATTTCCCAAAACAATTAGTGCAAACTGCAAAACCTAGTGGATAGCCTGCAAAAGCACGTCACATGCACAGAATTGATTATCCACACCTCAAAAGCAAGTATCCATGTCAATGAAACTGTCAGTGCCATCAAAATGAAAAGTCTTGACACCATCTTTATGAACAAGATAGTCAAATGGCATTGTCATGTTTCCACTATGACAGTTTATAATTTCAGTGTTTCCCATTGCAAAAACAATTGGTGACACCTGAAAATGCTGACGACAGCACTATGGCCTACCTGTACAGCCATCTGAAATGTGCAGTAAAGTCACTGTAGATGTTATGGGAGTCTTGGGAGTAACTGAGACACTGAATACGTACGTTTCACATTTCCATTGTGTAGAAGTGTTTGTAATTCTACAGAATTGTGCAAAAGAAAAATATGCTACAGTCACTTGTGCACTGTAGAATACATGTAAACATAAAATCACCCATTTGGTAGAGCTGTGCACTAATGTGAACAATAAACAGCACATGTAACAGTACAGTAAATCATTCTGGCACATCCAGACGTTCCTGTCTGTCTGGCCACATATTTTCATCTACATCACAACAGATGTTATCCCTCGCAATGCAGCGAGGAAAGTATCTCCTGGAGTGGCGAATCCATCCTCTGCAGGACCCTGCTGTGATGTCGTCACATGCTGCATCCATGGCTGCTAGCAGGGCCATTTGCTCATGTGGATTTCATTTTTCTTGAGTACTCTGTCAATTGTTGAAATTGAAACAGATTCAATATTGCCAAATACCGTGTAATTCTCTATGACAGCGCTTTGTATGTCTCTCAGCTTTATTGCATTGTTTGCAATGACCAGTGCACAAATGGCTTCTTCTTGCTGTGGGGTAAAAAGGGGCCCTCTTCCCCCTCCGCGAGGTTGTCTTACAATCCTATGTGGTGCAGAGTGAACTTTTTGTGAAATTGCAAATACAGTACAGTAACATGTGATGTGTCTGAGATGGCACAGTACAGTACAGTGTATTACTGTTTGCATACCTGTTTTTCCTACGGAATGTTTGAATGATTGAACTGACAGTAGTTCTTCCAATATTGGGTTGCACCCTTCGACCAGCCTCCTCCATGGTGAGGCCGTGATTGACAACATGGTCCACAATTGTAGCCCTTATTTCATTAGGAATCCGCCTATATCTGCCTCTTCTCCCTCTTCCCCTTCCTCCCCACATCCTCACCCCTCTTCCACGGTGCTGATCTTCCATTTTGTGTAACAGAAGTGTAGAAATGGTACACACTAGCCCCTGCGCAGTTTATATATGCTTGCCAATTGGGGATTCACAGGATTCATCCATAATTGACAGTGAACAAGTTGTTTGTCATTGGTTACAACTAAACTTTCACACGCCTCCTCATGAGTGACAGCTGTAATTCACCCGAGATCAATTGTTCAATTTCGGAGACATTTCCAGGAACAATGATACAGAAAGGTATAGGATTTGCTTGACAGATGGCCAATATTTGGCATGTGATAACTAGTTCAACAATTTTGTGTGTGATGACTCAAGCAATAGATGTATGACTATTAGTTTTATTGGGAACGACTATTCAGCATCCATAGGTATGATTACTTTTGACTGACATGACATAAGCAAATGGAAATGTCAGAAAGCAGCAGGGAAATGTATGGAAGCAACTGATTCATGTCCAAAATCATTTGCAGTTTGTTCAGAGAGAGGAGAAATTGCTACTATGATGTGCACAAATGACTGAGTGTTGTGGAGGTTGAACTAATAGTTATGAGAATTTCAATTCTGATCTGAGAAACGCACCAAAGCGACTGAGAAAAACTGTAAGTGCAAACAGGTTAGGAAGGACAGAAAGATAGTGCTAATGTTTGATTTGTGCTGCGTCACTGGATAAAATGCTGTATCACTAATGTGAGTGCTTTGTGATTGCCTGTCTGCGAAAAGCGCTTAATAAATAAAGTTTACTTACTTACTTACTTATACTGTAGTTCACCTGGCACCTTGTTTCAGTAGCTTCAGCATTCAGCAGATGGGGTGTACTTCAATTCCAAATATTTTGAGTTCTCTACTTTAAATGACTCCACTGACATCAGGGCCACACACAGAAACACTTCTGTACAGATAAATGCCGCATCAGTACAAAGAGCCTCTTCCTCACCACTCTTTCACTTTCCCGTCAGTCCCAGCTCGTGGTTCAACTACAGGGGGTGAACGGGCGACCCTTCCTCTTTCTCAGGTCACAATAGCCTTTGATAGCCAATGGTGGGAAAGACAGCAAAAGGGTCCACATTGCACATTCAGCTGAATCTGGGCAGTTGTGGCCAGAGCAGCCACAGCACTTAAATAGATGCAGCCATTGACGGTTAAATCAATTTGGGATGGTGACGGCGTAGCAAGGCTCCAGACTTTAACAATTGCAGATTACAAGAGTACTACACCCCTCCCCCAACATACCCCACTCCGCCAATCCAATCTCACACTTGCTTCTTGGATAAAGTGTGGGGACTTCAGAAGGGTTTAGAACGGGTGGGGTTTGAGGGTGAAGGGGGACTTAAGAGAGGCGGGGAGGGTTTAGGGTGACAAAAGAGAAAGATCTCTGATGAAAGAGAAAAGGGCGAGAAGAGAAGGCACATTCAGTACAGCTAAATACACAATACTGTTTCACTTGCTTCTGAAAGAGAAAATAAAAAGACAGAGCTAAACAGAGCTGCTTCACTCAGCTGCTCCTCCGTCAGTCTTTCATTCTTCTTCTTGCTGCTAAATATGCATGCATATGAACAGACACACATACAGATAGATAGATAGATAGATAGATAGATAGATAGATAGATAGATAGATAGATAGATAGATAGATAGATAGATAGATAGATAGATAGATAGATAGATAGATAGATACTGCTGAATAGTTTGACACAGTGACACAGCAAGTTTGCATGGATTGTCATAAAAATTTTTAGAATTTTGTTATCTTGCTTTTGGGGTTCTTTTGTTTGTGTGTGTGTGTGTGTGTGTGTGTGTGTGTGTGTGTGTGTGTGTGTGTGTGTGTGGTAAGAAAACAGGGCTGCCTGAGAAAAGGATCAAGGGTGCCCTCTTCAGATAGAAACTGTAAAAAAAAACCCAAAAAAACCAAAAACCAAAGGGCAGTTTTGCTTTGCCGTCTCAGCATTCTTGCCTCCACTCTGCTACATGTGCAGGGAATGGCGTCAGAATGGTGGAGTAAAACTCAAAATGCAAGATATGATAATTTTATTGGCGTGTCAATTTGTATTCTTATTAAACATCTCGCATTTCGGTTCATGTTATGAAGGAGCAAGACAGTAGCATGTTTGTGTGTTGGTGGAGGGGAGGAGTGGGGTACTAGCTGACAGATGCACTAGAAGCCAGAGGTGGTCCATGGTCACCATGGCAACGGTGTGGGCTGAAGGAGCTGTGAGCATATTGAGTTTGCAAAAAAAACTGACCCCAGAGATCTCTGAGTGGATTTAAGATGGCTGTCAGAGGGAGATCTGACTGGATTTTCATTTGCTTTGATGGCAGCGTAAGAAGGCACACTACAGAAGAATAATCAATCACTTCATTTAGGCTTCTAGTGCATTCTTTAAACAATGGGCAATAGATGAGTCTGAACACGACTTCCTTTAGTCTAGATCCAACTGTTATTTCAGTGCCTCTCAGCTTATGCAGAGCTGAACTCCTGTTGAACGCTGCCTTTGCACAGACCCCTGTTGCCATGGTCACAGCAACTACATGACAAAGCAAAGGAAATGGCTGATGCCTTTTCCAGATGTTGTCTTTCCAGATGTAGTCTTTTTTCTTAACAGGCAGGAAAGAAAAAGAAAATGTGCCAACTTCAAAATATAGCAAAGAAATGTCATAACTCTATAGTTGTGATTCAGAGCTTACAGTTACAAAAACGGGCTGCAAACTCTGACTATTTTTATTGCATGTAATTTAGAAAGAAGCATTTAGCAAAAAGAGCCAATGTAAAATTCTAAAGGATCATTAAAAAAATAAATGTTAGCGGAGAACCCAGATAATCAGAAACAAAAATAGAGATATGTATGCTAAAACTGAAGTGAATGTGAATTTAATCTGCTTGCCTAATACAAAGTTCTCCAATTCCACCACTTTAAAACCTGCTAAGGTATCTCCAGAGATTAGTCAAAATGGACATAATCCAAAGATAACTGCAAAAACAAAATCATTGCTAACACCTGCTAATGCTAAGTCAAGCGCTATCAGCATGCTGATGCTTGTTTTAACACGTAGCTTGTGCTTGCAAGCTAGTATTGACCAGAGCAGTGAGACATATACTGTCATGCTTTTTCATCACACATATCAGGTCACACACTGAGATAGGTTTTAAGTGATCTGCAACATTTTATTAAAAGTAAGTCAATTTCATGAGGTGAGAGTGGAAAAAAGAGATAGATAATACACTACAAAATTAATGAAACCCATCTGGCCCAGTCTGGCTCTATGGATGAGAATCTTAGCATCTAAAGTACTTGAAAGTAATTGTGTGGTTCTGTATATAATTAAATTAATAAGCAAAATTACAAACATCACTGTTTTTATTGGGGGGGTTTATGTATCACTGATGATTGAGCAGATAAGCATATCTGTTTAGGGGACACAAAGAGCTTTTAAACATTACTGACAATAGATGTAAAAGAAAAATAATAAACAGAAAAAAGTTAAATGAGTTGCAACATGAAAAGGAAGATGTCTGACTATAGTCAAACTATAACATAAAGCCTATATGTGAGCGTGCTTCTCTAACAGCAGCAGCAGCAGCAGCAGCAGCTGCCACAGAAACACCTCCAGCATTCCACCAACCTCTGTGTGGGCAAAGGCCACCTATTACAGTGGCACATCAAACAGCGTCGTCTCCCATTCATCTCACTCCATACTGTTATACTTATGGATTCATTAAGCCTCCTTATAGACTTCCACATGACTTCACATGCTATCCAGAACTGTTTCCATCAGATGCAACCAATAAATGCATGTGTTTGTGTGGGGGTGTGTTCTTTCAGACTGAACAGATGTAGTTTAGATGGATACGTGTGCCAAATAGCACTGATGAATCAACACTGGAGTCCTGCTTTTTTTTTTTTTCTTTGAAAATCTCAGCGGTTGAAATCACGCCTGTTAGGCTTTAGCATGTCATAAACAAGGTCCCTTGTGGCAGTAATGTAAGTCTGGAGCAGAGTTGGAGTCTAGCGCAGTGCTGCTGTCTGACAACAGTGTGCCACCTTCCTGGTGCTGTCCCTTCTTTTATTTTGTTTCAAACACTTGAAACCACGTGAGAAAATATTCCTAATTGAGAAGGGAACATCAAATTCTGCAAGCTCTGCTTGGAGCTTGCTTTCACTTGGGCAGAACTTCTGAGACTTTTAAGCAACTGCAATTAATTTATGAACGTTTCCACTCTTTGTAGCACAAGTCCAGAACACCTAGTTACTCCCTTACATTGTATGCCAACAGAAGCCACCTGGACGTACCTCCCCTGAGTTCCAGTCTACTGCAAGTGGCTACTTTTATTGCTCACAAGGCTCATGAAAAGAACCTTTGATCTGGAGGACCTGTTTTGAACATGAAAAAGTTGCATTCACACTTCTGTACATTGCTGAAACAGCTGTGAAGTTATGCCTTTGTGAGGAGCCTCTTTTTATCGTCTCAAAGCTCCTGGACACAAAACCACATTTCCCTTTTATGGCAGAAAGGAACTTGTTGAGCTGAATCCCTTTCTTCCTCCTGTTTGTTCGTCCTGTGTTCCTGCTTATAGAATACGCTTTAGAAAATAGCTTAAAAGCTTTATGGAAACAGAACATTATCATTCCAGTGTAGGTTCTCGCATTCTTCATCTTTCAATGGACCTTTTGGTGGTTAAATGAGAGATTGCTCCCACTCATGTGTTTTTTCCTCCAGAACAAAGACCCTGCTTCCACTCTTTATCCTAAATGAAGTTAACCCCTGGTTTCCATTCAACTCACCATGGGTTGGAACCACAGGGCATAGCTAACATCACCAAAGTTCTTTTTAAAGATGTATGCATTACATTTACGAAGGCAGTGTTCATGGATTGTATGTCACAGTAAGTGCCATGGGCAATGTCTGACTTCAGTTCAAGTATTGCAATTCAATCTGCCAGATGATGGACACACATCAGCTACACAAACACTAAATCTTTTGTATATCAAGTGACAAAAATATGAAAAAAAGATCTATTGAAAACCGTGTGTTTGAGTTCCAAAGTCTAGGATTGCAAAAGGTACAGTATAAGGTGAAGATGAACATAAATGGACTGGAATGGTTTTCTACTCTGAGTGCACAAAGACTTTTGTAACTGTCACACATGCTGTACTTCACAAAACTGACCAGAAGGAAAAATACTGAGATATTAGCATTACTTTGTGTGTTCAGGTGAGTGCAAAAATATTAAATAAAATAAAGTTATCTGCTATTGACTCAACTCAACATTCTCTAGGATGACAGTCTTTTCAACCTGTCATTAATGGCCACTCAAGGCGGGCCCCAAAAGCAGCAAAGTTAATCCTCATAGTTAAAATGAGCCATGGCAGTGACATGTTCGTAATCTTTACAAAACACTTTTTGTCCATCTTGGTTATTTACATTTTTTTTTTTAATAAATTATACATTTGAATAGTGTTAGGGGTTGAAGTTTGGAGGTTGGCCAAAACAGGCCTTTCAAAATTAGTTCAATTTCCACTGATTTAAATGAATAAACTGGAGGAATGCTATAATAAATGTCAGACTGTAGTTTTCTCTGGTCCCTTCCCCAATCAGACCAGGAGTGACATGTTTAGCTGCATGTTCTCCTTAAATTGCTGGCTGTCTGAGTGGTGTCCCAGAAACGATGTGGGCTTCATAGATAATTGGCAAACTTTCTGGAGGAAACCTGGTCTTGTTAGGAGAGACGGCATGCATCCCACTTTGGATGGAGCAGCTCTCATTTCTAGAAATATGGACAAATTTATTAAACCCCCCAAAATATGACTATCCAGAGTTGGATCCCCCCCCCCCCCCCCCCCTGCCCCCAAATCTCCATTGAGACTGTGTCAGCTCTCAAACAGACAAAAAAACAAACTAAAAACCAGCAACAAACAACTTAAACATAAAAAAAATCACAAAGAAAGAACAATACAGTATCCACATTTGAACCAAAGAGTAAAACAGTGAAATGTGCATTATTAAATATTAGGTCTCTCTCCTCCAAGTCTCTGTTAGTACATGACTTAATAATTGATCAACAAATTGATTTACTCTGCCTTACAGAAACCTGGTTGCAGCAGGATGATTCTGTTAGTTTAAATGAATCAACACCCCCGAGTCATTCTAACTACCAGAAACCTCAAAGCACAGCTGTGTGGCTGTGTGGCAGCAATTTTTCACACCAGCCTATTAATCAATGAAAGACAAAGACAGACTTTTAATTCATTTGAAAGCCTGATGCTTAGCCTCGTCCACCCCAGCTGTGAAACTCAGAAACCAGTCTTACCTGCTACCATCTATCGTCCACCTGGGCCTTACACAGAGTTTCTGTCTGATTTCTCAGACTTTATATCTGATGTAGTGCTCAGCTCAGATAAAATAATTATTGTGGGTGATTTTAACATTCATGTAGATGCTAAAAATGACAGCCTATAGAAACTGAACATTTAACAGTGTTTCCTGAAAACCCTCTCCTGTCTAATCATTTCCTGATTCCCATTTACATTTACAATAATTGATTACACAGTAGTGGGGAGCGGACTTCATCACAGTAGATGTCTTTCTGAAAGTGCTGCAACTAAGTTTGAGAATATGATCCACCCACTGTTATCATCTTCAATGCCCTGTACCAACACAGAGCAGAGCAGCTACCTGAACGCTACTCAACACTTCAATTTGTTAATAATTTTACCTCCTCACTACGTACAACTCTGGATACTGTAGCTCTGGTGAAAACTAAGGCCTCAAATCAGAAGTACTTGACTCCGTGGTATAATTCTCAAACACGTAGCCTAAAACAGATGACTCATAAGCTGGAGAGGAAATGGCGTGTCACAAATTTAGAAGATCATCATTTAGCCTGGAGAAATAGTTTGTTGCTTTATAAGAAAGCCAGAACATCTTACTACTCATCACTGATTGAAGAATATAAGAACAACCCTAGGTTTCTCTTCAGCACTGTTTGTTTTCCATCTGAAAATATCTCCATGATGAAGAGTATAGAAAGTCACAACCGTCAATCTTCTACACACATTTGCTGATATACAGAAGTAAAGAGCAGTGATAGAAACTACTGTAGTTCAATTTGTTGTGGAAACACTGGTTTGTACGCTGAATGCTGCCCAAATAGTCTCAATTTCTTTGGTATATTAGGCTGAAGAAGACACTGTGATAGATGGAAATTATTATACATATATTACATATATTACATATATATATATGTATAATAATTGTCATTGTTCATTACGTCTAAGTAATGTGAAAATGTGTGAATACTTACAGAAGAAACCATCTAATTCTGTTTTCACCCTGACAAAGAAGCATTTCAATTTAATTTTTCACAAAAGTTAGTGGATCTAAGTCCCACTAACAGTTACATGAGGCATTCCCAAATATTCAAGCTGTAAGGTTGGCCAGGATTTAATTAAGCAAAGAAACAGCTCTCTCCTCTGCATTTGGCAGTACTTGATAGTTCACCGATTCAGCTCATTAGCAAAGAAATCTCCATGACAGCAGAGAAAAATGTGCTTTCAAAGGCCAAAGGGCAACGTTCCTTTTGACTGCTCTCACACAGGCAGTTCCTCTGTCAACCCTTTTCAGTTCCTTGCTGCAGACAGCACGAATGGTCATGACAAATATCGCATCTGCATGTCCAAGGTTCCTGGTTGCTGCTTTCATTGTGTGTAAATGAAAATGGTTGCTGGTCCATGACATTTGCAAAATGCACTTTTCCTTAGTAATCAAACCCAAATCCAAGTCTTGGATATTTAGCATTAAAATAAAAAGATACCTCAAATAAGTTTATTAAATCAACCAAGAAGAAGAGAAGAGAAAATAATATATTTTTTTTTTCTTTCGGCACGGTGGTTTGCATTGTTGCTGCACAGCAAGAAGGTCTGGAGTTCAATTCCACCATCAGGCCCGGGTCTTTCTGTGTGGAGTTTGCATGTTCTCCCCATGTTTGCGTGGGTTCTCCCTGGGTACTCCGCCTCCTCCCACAGTCCAAAGACATGCAGTTAGTGGGGATAGCTAACTGGTCAATCTAAATTGCCCATAGGTGTGAATGTGAGTGCTAATGGTTGTCTGTCTCTATATGTTAGCCCTGCGACAGACTGGAGACCTGTCCAGGGTGTACCCCGCCTCTCACCCTATGGGATAGGCTACAGCACCCCACGTGACCCTGAAAAGGAGAAGTGGAAGCAGATGGATGGATGAATATTTTCTTTCAAAAACAGGAATCTGAGGAAGAACTCCAAACTGGCAGAAATGGTCCAGTCCAATCAAAGAGATCAGAGACCCACTACAGTGACATTTGTAGTAGCTACAATGATCTGAAGTGTGGAAAACTGAACTATTCCTTAAATACACAGGAGCCTGAGGGAATGATAAGCAAATGCGTCCAGGTGGAGTGGCCAACAGCTGACTGGAAAGCCCTTACCTGTCAAAAGACAGATTGAGAGAGAGCAAGAAACAAAGGAGGTGGAAGGCGGGCTGTGCCAGGCCATATCAGTGACATAATACTGATATGCACATGTGTCAGTCTATGACTCTCACCAAGCATTAGACATTTGGAGCAGGTTAGTGTACATTTGTTTCATAGAGCAACATCAAACATGTGCCTTGCCTTCTTCAGACATTACATGTATTTATCAAATATTCAAATATGTTGGTCACACCAGAGCCACGCTAGGGAAGATACACCAATTCTTATGAATCTCATTGTACAGAAAAGTGCTGCAATTCAAGCAGGCACACTCCTCAAGGAATGCAGATAAATGACCAAAGTAAATATTTTGTTCTCTTCCTGGCGGATGTTAATTTAAATAATGCTGAATATCTGAAACTTTCAAGATTAATGAACTATAATTAAAGATGATGCTGTTATACAATTAAAGTAACATTAAGGTTTAGCGGGGAGACGTTCTTTTTGTCAAGAAACTCTACAACAAAGATTTCACAGATGTCTTTTTATTTCTCAGACAGAAAGGAAATGAGTGTTTACAATCTCCTTAAAGACTTCTCCAAACATGGTAGAGACACAAATGGTGACCAAGGAACACAGGTCATTGACTTCCTCTTCCCCCACAGCTGTAGCTGAGCTTCTGTAGGCTAGTCAGTCTCAGGGCCTCCCTGCTTCCTGACCCTGGAAGCCAGGGAACTCTGGGCTTCCTTGTCTAAAAGAAAGTAGTCATGAACTGTGAAATATCTGCAAGGTATTAGTATTGCTCAGCCACAATGGCAGAGCCCAGCACACAATGCATGGAAGTTCTGCACAGTAGTGCAGGATGACATATCCGGTGTGGGCCAAAAAGAACACATC
Source organism: Aulonocara sp. 'chitande type north' Nkhata Bay (assembly GCF_057382095.1). Lineage (NCBI taxonomy): Eukaryota > Metazoa > Chordata > Actinopteri > Cichliformes > Cichlidae > Aulonocara > Aulonocara sp. 'chitande type north' Nkhata Bay. The sequence goes on along the minus strand of NC_141358.1, from coordinate 31,379,067 downwards.
ATCCTATTGTATACTATCATTGTGTGGATGGGTGGGCGCTCTCATTGGAAGAGAGGCAATGTGTGCTCTTTGGCTTTTTCTCCAACTGTCTTAATCCCTACGTTTTCATAGGGGCACTCTGGTTCAGACTTGGCCCATAGAACAGTTACAAAAAAAAAACATCTGACAAAAGCTGGCAAGAAACTTCCTCCCACTCGAGTCAGGCCATCATGGCAGCAACTTTTATGTATTTGTGTTTTGACAGTGAGCTCACCTGAATTTCATCTTATCTGCTCTTCTTCAAATATACCGTAAAGCAGATTCTTCCTATCTCTAGAGGAATGCTCTAATACAATTTCTTTTCCTTGGCACTGTGACAGTTTGGCCTTGGGTCAGGTGAAGATTCTCCTTAAGCAAATGCATAAGTAAACATTATTATACCACTAATTATTGTACTCTAAAGCTATCATAGCGCATGTTGGTCTGCAAGTCAGGGCCAATAGACAGGAAGCACAAAATTAAGTTATTAATGCTCTCTTTATACCATAAAGCTGTACTCAGGACAAAGGTTTGTAAACAGCTTGGATCTCGTTCAACAGGTACACTGAAATGAAAAGTGTGGGAAAGTCACACAAATGGTTTTCATGAAATGTTAGACATGCAATAACCTGCATGTGTAAACATGCACGCTGGTGTTGTTTTGAGCTTCCTGGATGGTTTTGTTTATGTTGTAATCTCCTTAGTGGAACTGGAAGTACATTATAAACTTCTCTTTCTAACAACACAGTAGCTGTCGCCCACATGAAATCAACAACCTTGAGCAAGATGTTAAACAAGCTCAGGCTTGACTGAGGGGTCACTGGAGTTTGTTTTAAGCCAAATCCTGGCAAGAAGAAAAATACACAGTATTGCTTAGTGTGGCCTTTGCAGAATGCCTTCTACCATAATAAATGAGGAAATGCTTGTATTTGAAAGGCACAATGCTACTATTACAGTACTAATGTATGTAGCAGCATTAAAATGTGTTAGAATGAAACTGCAACATAGATATATAGATATATAGATATAGATGTTATTGGCCATAGTTCTGACCTTTGTTTTCTGACCTGAGGGGTGGCAGGCTTGTGTTCACAGGGTCAGAACACTGTGCTGCTCCTCTAGTCAGTGTGGACAGACTGAGTGGGAGCCAAGCCAGAAGAGCAGCCGTGGTAGCCGGGACCTAAGCCAAACAACGTGGGCACGTATTTCAGCCGGATGCAGCAGGAAGCTCATTCACACCTTTTGACTCACATCTAAAGTGGGCAAAGTTCCCTTGTTACCTGACAAGTAGTCTGTTCAAAGTCATTGTAATGACACAGGTGAATAGTTTTGTTGTCCATAGACAAGCAGTAATACTGTAACCAAAGACTGGACAGAGAGGTTTGATGAGCTGATGAGATTTCACATTTCATTTACTTTTATTTTTCAAAAACATCATTTTATCACTGCTTTAATGAGGTTAAATCTAATAAAGCTTAAGGGGTGCAGTAAGTGTTTTGAAAATAACCTTATTAGTCTTTCTAACAAGATGAAAGTTTATGCAGTTTTACAGGTTTCATCCATACTTACTGTTCATTCTTGACTTTGGAAAAAAGCAAAACCTTTGTCAGCATATTCAATTACTTCTTACAGTCTTTGAGTTTCTGCCTTTATATTCTTCCAACATGTGTAATGAATCTTGGCAATTCATCAATAACAGTATATTGATTTTTTGGCTCATTTTGATCTCACCTGAAGTTCTCTTTCAGGTGGCCTGTGACTGACAGGGACCGGCAAGCCCTGGCTGGGCTATTTACATTTACTTACTGTATTTTTTAAAATTGCGGTAGTAGTTATACCTACCGTTAACACATTAGCAGTAGTGCTACTGTATTATGTGATTTGAATGGTTCATCATACTGTTTGTGTATTTTTACTCTTTCAGTGGTTGGTTGCAATAGTGCATTACATTTTAACTCTTTCACTGCCAACCATTTCCAGATTTTCCTCCAACCTATGCCATTTGTCAGTATGATACCAGTGAAAGTATTATGGTTTTGACTTTTTAGGGGACTTGCCTGTGTGTAAGGTTCAAGAATTCTGATCATCTAATCTGCTGCATGCAGTTGTATGCACATGCACAGCTGCTGCAAATGTGTGCTTGCCACTGCGTTGCCAAAGGCGAACTTCAGTCAGTGGAGAATATTGTAATTATTTGGCGGAGGCTTCTCAGTCGAGCAGTAACTGAATTGCTCATTTACTGAACGTGCAACATGTACAGAACTCTTCTGGGAACTAGTCAACCCAACTTAGTGAAACACACACTGAATGCATGCTGGCCCCGCCCACCCACCTACCTCTACCAACCACCACTCCATATCCTGACTGACATGACCTGTGATCCAGTGATTGACAGGAGAGGAAAGACAGTCCAACTTTGTTAACTCTTCATTACGATATGCTCGAGAGGACAAAAGATTTTGCACCTCGTTATTGTTGGACCTCTGTGTGGAAACTGCAAACAGGACGTCATAAGGTAATGCAAAGGACTCTCCTACCTAACATACTCGTTTATTAATTCTTAAGAGCATATATATTTTTTGTGTGTGGGGGGGAGGGGGGGGGGCTTAAAATCGGTGTTAGCTTGGTCGAAATAGCACATTAGCTGAATTATTCTGGAAAAAATAGGTTGTGTGTGTTTTTTTCTTTTCTTATTTAAATATTTAGATATATATTTTCCACGGGGAGGGGCGAGGAACACAGGCACAACGACAGTCTTTGTCTTTTTCCCGCCGAGTGTGGTGCATTGTCCTCCTGCGCTTCTGTTCTATGACTATTGAGAAGCTGGCCACGCTAACAGTGGGACATTTAGCTTCAGCTAAAGCAGCAGGTAAAAATACACATTTAATGAGAATAAAGAAAGACAACTTTTTTTTGGAAATTTAGAGACTGCTAAAACAATCTTATCCAGTTTTGAGCTTGCTCATGTAGGTTAGCCTGCTTTATTTAATTTTGTGTGAGCTGCAGTACACAACACTAAAAAGTTAATATAACATTAGGTTGGTGGCATGAGGAACTCCAACCTAAGTTTAATATTTATTATTTTTTTAAGTGGGAAGGGGAGCATGTTTTTTTTCCTTTAATACAACGTCTTCCAGGGTCTTTTTCATAGGAAAACCGTGTAACGTCTGTGTTAGGTTGGTCAAAAGAGCAATTAGTTGAATTATTCTTGAAAAGATGGGTTGTGTGTTTTTTTTCTTTTATTTACTTATGTAAATATATTTTTCAAGGGTTAAATAAATGCAACATTAAATTAACAATTGTCTCTCTGTCTTTTCCCGCCCAGTGTGGTGCATTGCTGTCCTCCTGCCCTTGCTGGCTGCGCTGACAGTGTGATGTAGCCTCAGTGTTTGTGTTTTAAAGGCTTTTTCCACCAAGATGTCTGTTGAGAGAGAGATGACCTTACCCATCACACCAAGGGTAATAGCGCTTGGTAAGTAAATAGTTTCAATCCTCTTGTAATATTTTTGTAAAAAATCTATGTAATTATTGTGGTATTTGTACCCACAACAACTTACTTAACAGGGGTTTGTCTGTTTTATATTGTATAAAAATAGAATACACACAGTTTGCTGCTGTTTCTCTTATTATTTATTATACACAATGACCAACAGGAAAAAACAGCCTAACATTTCAGCACAGGCCAAAATGCCAAAACATTAGGCAGTTTTTTCCTGTAATTGATCATAATTTTCATTACATAATAAATAATAAGAGAAATAGCAGCAAACTGTGTGGATTCTATTTTTTTACAGTGTGAGGCCTGCTATCCAGCATTCTTGTGGAAACCTTATTTGTAACGGTGAGCACATTGTCTTATTGGACTCTTGTCTGTTTTTAGGGAATAATTTCATGTCTGCAAGCCGCTGGATGATCAGTTTGGAGGGCAAGGTATTTTATGAGCCTGAGCAGATGCATGACTTTGCCAGCACCCTTGCTGTCTTCTTTGCGTCATACTACGTTTTCAACCTTGAGTATCAGGAGTCAGCGTCCATCACACAGGAGATGATACAGAGGTAAATACTTTACACCATTAAAGCTTACACCATTTAAGAATGAAATATATGTGATAGCTTGACTACAGTTGCAGAAACATATAGGTGATTGCTGTAATGTATGTTTTAATTTTGAAATTAAAGCAGCCTTTTTTCCGTTAAAAGGTTCTTTGTGAGGATCAATCCAGACATGGGAACAAAATGCCCTGCAAAACTTGGTACAAGCTGCAAGACAGGTCGTGTCGTAAAGAGGAAGGTTACAAGCATCAGCCCTCGGATCACCACCTTCCTCCAGCGGCTCTCTGAGTTTGAATGGAGGACTTCCAACTAGGTAAGAATACAGAGATGATAATATCTTTTACATAGCTGATAATTATATACATACTGTACACACATCCATACAACAGTATGAATGATCTCAGACAGATGTGAACAAGTGAATAACCTGAGCAAACATGAATATTGATGATGTGTCTTTGACAGGTGGTGATAAAGACTACGCTGAACCCGACCATCCTGGTAACGGAAATCTAAATCCCATGTCACATTCTATTTCCTGGGACCCACTGATAATTATTACATTTTGTAAATGATTTTTGTTTTACAATTGTAATAGTTTATTTAATGTTCATGCTGGTGGGTTTGTCCTGTTTTTAGTGGAATGAAAAACTGTTTTCCTTAAAAAAATCAGACACGGAAAGGTGAAGGACTGTGTAGTTTTCATGTACGCTTCTATTTATTTTGGTTATTGACATTGTTTTTATTCAGTTGAAAAATGTTTTTCTTGTTAAAAAAATATCAACAATAAATGTTGGTTTAATTCACTATTCTGAGACTACTTTATTGAATTATATTGTTTTTTGTAAATGTTCTTATATTGAATATGAATGTTAATATTATTTTATATGCTGTAAAACACAATTACAGTCTAAACAAATTATACTGTACACAATTACAGTGTTATACCATAAACCACATTTGCAGTACAGTGATACTATAAAACTTAATCACGGTAAGTCTTTCTAACTGTAAACCACGTTTACAGTAAAGCTGTTATACTGTAATATATGTTTACAGTAAAGTGGTTGAACTGTAAAACATCACAACAGTAAAGATACTGTAGATTAGTAATTACAGTAACTTACTGGCAATAGTGTTGCCAGTAAGTTGCTGTAAAAATACAATAAAATGTCTAACAGTGTAGACCAGCTGTACTAACAGGAGGGATATTGATCCTCTCCCATCCCATGTTTTCCTTCCACTAAGACAATCTTCAAACAATGACCTCACTACTGTGGCAACACAAAAACAATCAAGAAGAGAGTCCAGGCTGAGGTAGGGACAGTGTAAGCTGAAGTCAAGGGCATCACAGAGCAAAGGGAGACTGCCATCACACGGGAAGCAATCATCAAACATTTATTGAAATATTTCAAGAGTTTTATGAAAACAAACTCTGGTTTGTGCTTTGCAAGGAGAGAAGAATCACGAAGCAGCCTCTGGTGACTGCACAATATTAAACAACTGTTTGTCTGTCTTGAAATGTGGCAGCTCATGAAGTGAATTTGAGTTGTGCCACTTCTCACTTTGCCAGATTGACCCCCTGAAAAACTGAGAAGTGAAAGTGCCCTGCTTCTTGTCTTTAACACTTTGGGCACTGTTAGCAGTTCTGATTTTTGTTCTGTTTTTTGGGGTTGTTTTTTAGGTTCTGCTGTTTGCATTTGTGGTCAGTCTTTGGCTTCGAATTGTACTATACTTACTACATATTTAGTCTTTTTCTCTTTTGTTTTGTTTTTTGTGTTTTTAATGCATAACCAAGCAGCTTATTGTAATACACTTTGGTAGGTTCACAGGTACAGCTATTATCATCCACAACATCATCATTATCGCTCACTTCTCTTTCTAGTGTGTTGCTGATGGATAACAGCTGTTGTTGAGATGTATTAATCATTAAAAGCTCACATTCTTTTGGCTGAATGATTTATTGGAGTTGTTATCACCAACACAAGGACATAAAACCATGGAAATTGGGGAAGTTTGTGGAAGGGTAGACAGCAACTGAACATCCATATCTAGCCACTAAAGACATACTGTCAAAAAAACCAAAATCATTTTCCCTCAGTTTCTGCCACCTCCAGCGTGATATATTATAAAACATATTTTCCCTCCCTTCCCTCTCCAGCTGTGAAAATATTTTCCCTGTCAAACATCTGTTGGAGGAATGTGAGGACAGAAAGGGGGCCCACTTCCTGTCAGTAAAGCTACAGAGTGGTAGACTCTCCTAGCCCCCCAGTGCATACACAGTTGCTGCCAACAGCTTCTCACAGTAGTTTCACGACCATCCAACCCCACAGGTGTCCTATCATCCTTATACTCATTTACAAACATAGTTTTCTGTGTGTAATAATACTGTACTGAACAGCAGTTTAAACCAGCTGGACCACAGTATAAGCGATGAAAATGAAGAACTCTTTGACCTGTAGGAGAAGAAGAAAAGTTTCCTAGTTCAGTGAGTTCGATTTTAACTTCTGTCAAAGTTGAACCGATGAACTGTTTTGTGAAAAAAGGTTCCCATAAAAAGTGAGGCAACCCAACTCTTCCCTTTCGTTCTATGGAGCTTGATAGACTTTTTTTAATTAACTGTTTTGATTTCCACAAACTCCTAGATCAATCTTATTTCAAGCTGCAGCTGTTTCGTGGAAGAAAAACGACTCAATGCCAAACTCTGCTCTTTCAGATAGGATGATGATATTTATGATACTTAATGTAAATTCCTGAGTTAAAAATAGTTTACAACTTTCCACAATTAACAAATGCTTTCAACAGTTTGGAGTATTCATTTTTCTTGCATTACATTTCATCGGCGAGTCTGTGGCTCAGGAGGTACAGCAGGTCATGCAGTAATCAGAAGGTTGGTTGTAAATGGCCTGTATTTGTATAGCGCTTTACCTGGTCCATATGTACCCTAAAGCACTTTACACTACATTCAGTCAGCCACCCACAAGTTACATTGTAGCCACAGCTGCCCTGGGGCACACTGACAGAGGCGAGGCTGCTGGACACTGGCACCACTGGGCCCTCTGACCCCACCAGTAGGCAACAGGTGAAGTGTCTTGCCCAAGGACACAACGACCGAGACTGTCCGAGCCGGGGCTCGAACCAGCAACCTTCCGATTACAAGACGAACGGCCAACTTTTGAGCCACGATCACCTACGGTTGCTTGAGTCTGCATGCCAAAGTATCCTTGGGCAAGATATTTAACACTGATTTGCTTCATGTGTTTACTCGAGTCTGAATGGTAGATAGAAATAGATGTTAGATGAGGTGAAGTGCTTCCTTTCTTCTATATCAATTCTGTATATTGTTGTTGTTATCAGTGATATGGCCTTGTTTTCCAGCTTATACGTATTTAGTTTGCTCCATGCACGTTTTGCATTTATTTTGCCTTTATCTGAGTGCAGTTCAGATAAGGCTCTGCAGAAGTCCATCATTCACTCAGAAGTCTTGCACTCAAGGCTTTTTGACCTTCCATCCGTTGTCTGGGTAACCTCCAAGGTCAGACAGGCCAGGAAGCAGATGGGCAGCAGACTGAGATATCACCACGGGCTGTGGTTAGTTGTGATTGGCCACGTTCCTGTGTGGCTGGGATGATGAGATCGTGTTAGGAGGACAGAGAGTGAGGGGCCTGCTGTTTGGTTTTGGCTACACCGGGGCCTGACTGGAGCAGCTGGGCTGCTGCACAGCGTTCCCATTATTCATGTGAGGACCTGACTCGCAATCCTACATGGAACTGCCCTGTGTGTGCTGCACCAACTGCTTCTTACTGTTGCCTGTCAAGGGTACAGCAATGAAGAGGGCATGCAGAGTGGATAGGCAGGTTTCATGCTGGGAATCCTGAAAGACAACAGCAACACAGTGTGTATCTCTGAGTGTAGATCTGACACAACAGATACTTTTCATGTCAGGGCATTCAGTATGGAAACTGGCTGTAAAATTTTGTAGCTATGTGCAGGAGCTTCATCAATTACGACATCAGCACCTTAACAATTTCATCCAACGCAAGAAATGTCATTGACTAAGTGTCCAGAGCAACCCTGGCCCTAGCTGTGGATGTTGTTTGATAATCCTGTAACACCTATATTTTTCATCTTTTGTGAATTTGAAGGTTTTTGTCTTTATCAGAGGATCAGCTCTTTTATATTTTCAGACTTTTAAAGTTTTCTATTGTCGTGAGCTATATTAATGAAAAGCATGAAATTAGATCCATGTCCCAAGTATAAATACCAGCGCAGCTATTCACTGCATTTCAGACAATGTAAGTCCTTGCCCTAACCCAGGACATAAAGCAATTACCACGGATTTTAGTTTCTCCTTGGCAGTCACTTCAGTGCATACATACTCTCACAGTTACTTTCTACTTAATTTTGTCAATGAACAATCAAAAGAGCAATGAACTCCTTGACTTACGGCATCAAGTAGCTGTTTTACTGATTTACACTTTGGCAGGGACATACAGTAACCAACATGTCTATAACCTATTTGTTTCTAGGTATAATTCCATTGATTTGTAAAGTAAGGTATATTTCTGTATTGCCCCTGATACACAACAGTGCAGATCACAAAGCACAGACCCAGCTGCATCATTATATATTCCACAGACACTGATTACAGTTTTTGCCTCCTACACTTCCTTTCTGTGGAGCACCAGGACACTTAAGCCTCATTTGGTTGAAAAGCTTGTCCTGTCTTTGCCTTTCTTTTAATGAGAAAGTACCATTCAAATGTGGACAGTGAGCATATGGCATTAGATCTGGGCTAGTCATCACTGTCTGTTTCCTCTGCCCTCCTCTCAGGGTAATAACCTCCTTCCTTGCACGAGTTATGTGGGGGTGCAGTTTACCAGAGTACAGTTCTAAAATATTGTTATTACAAGACCACTCACTACAAGAACCGCTGGACCAAAAGGCTCGAATCTAATCTTAAGTGCAGTGTGATGATGATCTTCTGCGTTTCATCCATAGACTGCTATCATATTTGGAGGAGAGGAGTTCTAAATGATCAACTATAGCTCACAACTTTGAATGGCAACCTGCATCCGTAAACGTGTAGACACAAATTTAAATTCGATTCACAACAACAGTCGCCTCAAGGCACTTTATATTGTAAGGTAGACTCTACAATAATACATACAGAGAAAAACCCAACAATTATATGACCCCCTATGAGCACTTTGGTCACAGTGGGAAAGAAAAACTCCCTTTTAACAGGAAGAAACCTCCAGCATAACCAGGTTGGGGTGCTACAAACTTTGATCTAATCCAAAGTTTGTAGCACAAACTTCTTTGACAGTATGTAAGATGAAGCAAGTCGTGTTATTCGTCAGAGAATTCTATTAAATGCTTGAAAAGTCCCTACAATTGTCTGAGAGGTTGATTTCACAACTCAAATTAGCAGAAGTAAGTTCTGCCAGAGAACTACCAGCAATAGTGCCATTGTCAACATGCCTGATTTGGCATCCTTAACAAACTCAGGTAGAGGAACCAGCTTAAAGTGGTCAAAAGAGGAACCTCATTTTTTCACCCCAACGTTTGAACATGATGTCTAGTACCTCAAAGATACAGTGGTGTGAATATGTGTTGTCCTCTTCCTGATTTTCTTTATTTTTTGTCTGCTTGTCACACTTAAATGTTTTAGATCATGAAACGACTTTAAATGTTGGACAAAGATAACACAAGTAAAGACAAAATGCAGTTTCTGATCTCTCAGTCTGAAAGGTTATAAAGCAATTTCTAAAGCTGAGGGACTCCAACGAACCACAGTGAGAGCCATTATCCACAAATGGCAAAAACGCAGAACAGTGGTGAAGCTTCCCAGGAGTGGCTGGCCGACCAAAATTACCCCAAGGGCGCAGCGGCAACTCATTCAAGAGGTCACAAAAACAAAACCCAGAAAAACATTGAAAGAACGGCAGGTCTCACTTGTCTCACTAAAGTCATTTTCATAAGTCCACCATAAGAAAGAAATTGGACAAAAATATCTTGCATGAGCAAGTTTCTAGACGAAAACTACTGCTGAGCAAATGGAACATAAAGGCTCATCTCAGTTTCCTAGAAAACATCTTGATGATCTCCAAGACTTTTGGCAAAATTCTCTGTGAACTGAAGAGATAAAACTCTAACTTTTTGGAAGCATTTCAGAAAACATCATACCAACATTAAAATATGGTGTTGGCAGTGTGATGGTCCGGGGTTGCTTTGCTGCCTCAGCACCTGGAAGACTTGCTGTGGTAAATTTGAATTCTGCTGTCTACCAAGATATCCTGAAGGAGAATGTCTGGCCATCTGTTCATGACCTCAAGCTGAAGCTGACTTGGGTTCTGCAGCAAGACAATGAGCCAGTCCACTTCTGATTTGCTTAAGAAGAACAAAATGAAGACTTTGGAGTCGTCCTAACCTGAATCCAATTTAGATGCTGTGGCATGACCTTAAAAAGATAGTTCATGTTCAAAAACCCTCCACTGTGGCTAAATTACTATCCATCCATCCATCCATCCATCCATCTTCATCCGCTTTATCCAAGGCCGGGTCACGGGGCAGCAGCCTAAGGCCCAGACCTCCCTCTCCCCAGCCACCTCATCCAGCTTATCCGGGGGAATACCAAGGCGTTCCCAGGCCAGCCGAGAGATATAATCTCTCCAGCGTGTCCTGGGTCTGCCCCGGGACCTCCTCCCGGTGGGACATGCCCGGAACACCTCACCCAGGAGGTTTCCAGGAGGCATGCTTGTCAGATGCCCGAACCACCTCAGCTGGCTCCTTTCGATGTGGAGCAGCAGTGGCTCTACTCTGAGCCCCTCTCGGATGGCCGAACTTCTCACCCTATCTCTAAGGGAGAGGCCAGCCACCCTTCGGAGGAAGCTCATTTCTGCTGCTTGTATCCGCGATCTCATTCTTTCGGTCACTACCCACAACTCGTGGCCATAGGTGAGGGTAGGGACGTAGATCGACCGGTAAATTGAGAGCTTCGCTTTTACACTCAGCTCCCTCTTCACCACGACGGACCGGTGCAGCGTCCGCATTACTGCAGCTGCAGCCCCAATCCGTCTGTCGATCTCCGGCTCCCTTCTTCCATCACTCGCGAACAAGACCCCAAGATACTTGAACTCCACTTGGGGCAGGAACTCATCCCCGACCCAGAGTGAGCACTCCACCCTTTTTCGGCTGAGAACCATAGCCTCAGATTTGGAGGTGCTGATCCTCATTCCCGCTGCTTCACACTCGGCTGCGAACCGTTCCAGTGCGAGCTGGAGGCCCTCACCCGATGAAGCCAACAGAACTACATCATCCGCAAAAATCAGAGATGAGATTCTGAGGCCACCAAAGTGAAAGCCCTCCGCCACTTGGCTGCGCCTAGAAATCCTGTCCATAAAAATTATGAATAGAACCAGAGACAAAGGGCAGCCCTGGCGGAGCCCATCACCCACCGGGAACAAGTCCGACTTATTGCCGGCAATGCGAACCAAGCTCTTGCAACGGTTGTATAGGGATTGAATGGCCCGTAGCAATGGGCCAGACACCCCATACTCCCACAACACCTCCCACAGGACACCCCGAGGGACACGGTCGAGTCCACAAAACACATGTAGACTGGTTGGGCAAACTCCCATGCACCCTCAAGTGTCCTTGAGAGGATAAAGAGCTAGTCCAGTGTTCTGCGACCAGGACGAAAACCGCATTGTTCCTCCTGTATCCGAGGTTCGACTAGCGGACGAACTCTCCTTTCCAGCACCCTGGCATAGACTTTCCCAGGGAGGCTGAGGAGTGTGATCCCCCTGTAGTTGGAACACACCCTCCGGTCTCCCTTCTTAAAGATGGGGACCACCACCCTGGTCTGCCAGTCCACAGGTACTGCCCCTGATCTCCACGCAACATTGCAGAGGCGTGTCAACCAGGACAGCCCTACAACGTCCAGAGCCTTCAGGAACTCGGGACGGACCTCATCAACACCAGGGGCTCTGCCACCAAGGAGTTGTTTAACTGCCTCAGTGACCTCGCCCCTGGAAATTGGCGGGTCATTCCCCTCATCCCCAGACTCTGCTTCCTCCTCGGAAGACGTGTCAGTGGGATTAAGGAGGTCCTCGAAGTATTCCTTCCACCGCCTGACAATTTTCTCAGTCGACGTCAGCAAAAGACTTTCAGACTGCCTCGAAGAGATTCTGGCAAACCGTCAGGCTAAATTACTACAATTCTGCAAAGATGAGTAGACCAGAATTCTTCCACGGAGCTGTGAGAGACGCATTGCCAGTTGTTGAAAACATTCGATTGCACTTGTTGCTGCTAAGGGTGGTCCAACCAGTTATTAGGTTTAAGGGGCAATCGTGTTTTCACAAAGCACCATGTAGGTTTGGATTTTTTACTTTTTTCTTTTTTTTTACCTTGAAGATGTTTAATAAACACGTTCATTTAAAAACTGCATTTTGTGTTTACTTGTGTTATCTTTGTCTAATATTTTAATTTGTTTGATAATCTGAAACTTTTAAGTGTGACAAACATACTAAAAAAATATAGGAAGTCAGGAAGGGGGCAAACACTTTTTCACACCACTGTAGGTTAATATTCTTGTGCTTCAAAATAACAGAATAGCCTGGGATGGAGTTCATTTCTAGGCCAGAATTAATCTTTCAGTCAATCCATGAAGGGAGAACTTTTCTTTTAACATTAAATAATGATGCAATGTGCTATCAATAGATGTGGTCACTTAAGGATTTAGTTCAGCAGCGACCTCAGCTGAACTAAAAACTTGTTAGTGTGTGAATGCAGGTGGTAGTGTTTTCAAAGCAAGGGTGCCTTACTTTGGAATGAAACTCTTTGCTTCCTTAGTATGAGTCACATTACAATGCAGATTTAATATTTGTTCAGAGACTGAGGGGTTATAACCAGAAACACCTGTGTATATGCTGATCATGTCCCAGTGGATAGAAAACAGCCTGTACATCAGCTACTTTTACAGCACATTGTTTTCCAAAGTGTACAAAGAGAAACATTGGGAAGCTACCAAAAATGTCTTGGATGAATCACATCATTAATAATAGCAAATAAACCCCTTTTTTGTTCCTTAAAGATCTGCTCCATGATCAAACCTTTTACTTTTGAGTTTGCTGGACTGTTTCACTGTTGAGGCTCTTTCTTAACTTCATTTTTTAACATTGAAAAAAATGCAGGAGTACAAAATGTACCCGGTTCACTTAATCATTAAAATGTTAACCCACATTGGAATTTATCACACATGACCTTTTCTGTCAAATGGCTTATTACATGAATATGAATTAAATATATGATGGAGGGATTGATGTGTATGGATTTTCCAATTGGACCAGCAGAAGATGGAAAAATATGTCCAGTTTATGTTGAATTATAATGTTATTGCAGTACTATTGTTGTACTCTGGTTCAAAATCAGCATTACATAGTTTGTCTAATCCAGCAAGCTTGTTTTTAATACTTCATCGAATAATAATTCCATAAATCCCTTTTCTGTGGGAAATTCTGAAAAGCATGTTACAGCATGTTTCCTCTTGATATCAGCACAGTGAAGTAAACTGTTTTATTCAGTTAGTATGAGTAGTGAAATTTTTTCCTAATTTAATATATGGCAGATATGTAATTTTGTTGCAGGTACTGTAGGCACCCACTGCAACTGCTGTAATTTTGTTAAATACAAATACAGCAAATACATGGATTGGACTCTGTTTTCTTTGTTAACTGCCATGATTTAACCACAGACAAGTGAAGTGATTGTTATCTAACGACAATGGTACATTTCAGCAGTATTTAAGTTGCCATGTTGAAAGCAGGTAGCATAACAACCAAAGCTCCTTTGCGAAAGGATATGTTTTGATGTATCATAAGCAGATGCCTTCATTGCTGACACCCTGCCCTAACCAAACATCTGAATTACCTCACACCAACTGTACATATGCCACACTGAATTCCACTTAGTTGTATAAGCACAGTTAGAACATATTGCTAAACACAAAAGCAAAGTTTGTTATGTCACAGTTTAATCTAATAGTGTGTTCAAACTTAATGAGCTGTAAATGTTCCATTTGCTAGTATTATTACTAGCACTGATTCAAGTACTCAAAGAAGCTCAACACAGTATAGTAATATCTAGCTTTCAGGGAATGCCAAGCACTGAAAAAGGTGTCGATAAAGTGGAACTTTTCTTTCAGCTGGATTTTATTTGTGCAAAAAAAAAATCAGTGAGACAATATGGAACCTTTTATTTGGAGATTTGTTTAGTAGACACGAAACACTGCCTGTATTAAGGATAACTTACACAATAAAGCCCTGCTTTGAAAAAAACTGTCACAGATTTAACTCTGACAACTGTGAAGCTGGATTTAAAAGATAACAGCTTGTAGTGCAGGTCTTTAGAGCATGTTCAGTGCCATCTTGCACAAGTGCAGAATGTGACATCACTGGGTTGGTTAGTTGGTTAGTGCTACTAGACTTACATTAGTTGATCCTAGCTAACTATTGAAAGAAGCGATAACTCATTGGAAAACAAGAAACCTAATACTGAAAAGCAATCTAAAGGGTCACTTTTGTATTGTCCCTGACTGTAGAAATGAGTTTTATGTTTAAAAAAAAACTGAGGCTATACTGTGCATTTTCACTCTCTTTTTCTTTAGCAGTAAGTGGTTCTTCAATGTTAGCTAACTGTGTGTAAGAAAATTCACTTGTTAGCTGAAATGTTAGGGTCTGTAGCACTTTATAAATGAAGACTGTGTGGAGGAGACCCTTTTTGAGTCAGGTGGTTCACCGGACCAACATGCGCTAGGCGAGTGGCTCCAGCAGATCCCGGGAACAACATCGGAGATCTCTCTCCAGAAGAGTGCAGTCCTGGGAACAGCTAAGATACTGCGCAGGACCCTCAAGCTCCCAGGCCTCTGGTAGAGGACCCGAGCTTGAAGGATAAAACCGCCCGCAGGGGCGTGCTGGGTGTATACACACACACACACACACACACACACACACACACACACATACATACATATATATATATATATATATATATATATATATATATATATATATATATATATATATATATATATATATATGGCATAGTGGCAGTATGTCAGTTATTATTTTACCTCCAGAGAGTAAAGCTGTTTCTCTGGTAGTTATTATAGCAAATATTGAAATATGGTGCTGCTTCAGGCGTAGTTTCAGGGCCTGTGTTTTGCAGTTTTTACACAAATTTCTAATATGTTTTTTAAACTCTGAATGTGGAGAATGAGAGCTGGATAGCTATTATTCATTTTGTATTCTGATCTAGGAATGCGTGTAACAATCAGCCCTCCTCTCCCATGTGAAATGCAGGAAACATAAACATCAGCAGTTTATCAGTTTGTTGCTTTTTGCACACATAGTCTTTATTTTGCATGACTTATTCACATGTGTGCAGTTATATTGACGCATCTTTAGTTGCAAAGCTGGGGCTCATCATCATGATGTTTTTGGGTCTTTTAAACATCACTCTGTGATGACCTCCAGGCACAAGGTGTCTCTGTTTTGGATTTGGTGTGGTGGTTTGTAATGTGCTTTGTTCTTCAGGAGCTGATTGTGGTAATGGGCTGCATGAGCTTCACCTTGGCGCAGTGAGCCTGGCTATAAAATGTCCCTCTTTTCTGCAGTGGGCCTCTGGCTTCTCTCCGGTTCTCTAATTTGCTCTCCATCCTGATTTGGACACCAGTTTCCGTTGATCAAAGCTGAGCTTGTGCACTGGTAGCACACTCCCACAGATCTGTTCTCTTTATACAGAGCTACCTGCTGCCTTTATGCTATTAGAGCTGGCCCTTCTTTGCATTTCACCTGTGGTGCCAAGTGCAGTAACAGTCTCTGCAGCAGCACCTTGCCTTCCAGCCTTCTCTGTAGCAGTCACTGACTAGTTCTTGGTACCTCTCCCTATTCTGCTCAAAGGTCTTCTCCATTCACTCTTCCCACAGCACAGTGAAAACATTCTTTGTTGCCTCTAACACCGTCATCATGTCAAGTGTGAGGGTGGTCTTGATGGCATGCTAGGGAGACTTGGGAATTGTCTGCCAAGGTCCACTGACAGCTGGCAGTCCTGTGCAGTGTTGAGAAACCCCAAAGGTGCCTGAGATGTTATTATTGGCTTCTCTCCTTCTCTGATGAAGCTGGTGGCTTTCTTTTTGTGTTTGACCTTTGGCAGTTGGTTATCATATTACAGATGCTCTCGGTGATGGTCTTAAACCACTGATAGCAGCCTTCTCCCAGGGCAACAGCTCAGAATATGTTTGAGGGTCCCTGTCTTCTGGCAAAGGGACAATGTAAGCCAAGCCTCAGCAGTGCTGGTAAGATGGCCCAGAAAGAGCATCATAGAGAATCTGAACCAAGACCCTGATGCAGTGTGGGTCTGTCTGCCATCAGGACTCCATGGCACAGTAATGCTGTCTCTGCTCTCTGATTCCTGCTGGTCATGACTGGCACTCCTGCCCTAGAAACTTTAGGGTTCAAATGCTTTTACCAGCATATACAGCCAAAGAAAACGGGATGACTAATATAGTGGTACCTGGCATGATTTCGACCTCCAATTTGTGTTGCTCTGATGTTATTGACCCTGCTGAAAGTCTCAATCTGAACTGACTGTAAAAAAAAAAGATGGCTCTTACTGTGTCTGGAACATGGTGCCTCTAACATCAGCTTGTGAGATATGCATTACTTTGCTAAGGTCCTGACCTATTTTGATTCTACAAGCAGTGCATTTGAATACAGATTAGGCAGGAGTGGCATTGAGGGATGTAGTTGTCATTAATCTCAGACAAGAGCTTGACAGGAGCTGAACACTGCAAATGGAAATGTCCATCTCTCTGAGTGAGCACTCCGTTTAAGACAAGCAGGTTAAATCATTCGCTCAGAACTTTGAAATGGACACTTTCTCCTGTGTGGGTTCAGTTTAAGTGGGTGGATATTAATTTACAACACAAGGAATGTTGGAATGCACTGTGATGAATCACATACAGAATTGTACTTGAAGATTGTCCATCTGGTTTCAACAGTCTAAATTTGTATTAAATGGATCCATGATTCTTTTTATACTCTGTCAATATCCAAGCAAGTAAGGATGAAGCAAGCTACTGCCAAAGTTGCAGTTCCCACTTGAGACTGGATCCAAAAGCAACTCTTCCCTATGTTAAAATGCCAAAGTTTACAGCAAAAATGGTATGAAAACTGTCACTGTGGACAATTTCATTCTTCTTGACAGCTGTAGAGGAATAAAAAAGGCACATGATATGTTTGCCAGCACAGTTGGCTACACCTCCTCCATTGTGATTGTGGTGTTGTTGCCATTTTAATTGCTTTTAATACAATTATCTGAAACACCATATGGCCTGCTGTCAGATGCAGACTGTGTTGGACACAAATAATTTTAGTTTGAATAGACTTTTATTCAGCACTCTAATTACTCTAATATACAGTCACGACAAACAGTTTAAGGCCACTTGAGAAATGGCAAAAAATCATATTTTGCATGGTTGGAACTTAACAAGTTACCAAGTAGAGCTTCCACATGCAACAAGAAGAAATGAGCATGAAATTTATTGAAAACAATGCTTAAACTGAAACAGGCTGTTTTAAAGCTGATCAAAAGTTTAGCATCATGTGCCTTTAAAAGGCCAAATCTATGCAAAAATGTGGATTCATTGTCATTTTCTGTCAGGTAGTCACACTAACATTGACGTTCTGATGGCCAAGGAAAAAAAACTTTCCCTTTTTTGCATAAGCAGGGTGTCACGCAATGCGCCATCGCTGCTGAGGTGGGACGCAGTAAGACGGTCATTTGGAATTTCTTAAATGATCCTGAGGATTATGGAACAAAAAAGTCAAGTGGAAGACCAAAAAAAATTTCAAAAAAATTTCACCATCCAATTGGCTGTCCGTCAAGACACTGGATGATCCTTCAATCAAATTAAGACCGTTACTGGTGCCGACTGCAGCATCAGACGGCATCAAAGACTGAAAGGCTTCAAAAACAAAAAATGTCTGCAAAGCTCTTGTCTCCTTGAACGGCACAGAACTGACCATTTGGACTTTGCAAGAGAGCACCAAACATGGGACATTGAAAGTTTTAAGAAAGTTTTGTTCTCTGATGAGAAAAAACTGATTCTTGATGGTCCTGATGGTTTCCAATGTTACTGGTATTTCATGATACTAGACAGAGCACCCAGATATATTAATATACATTATCACAGATAGAAAAAAGGAGATTAATATCTGGATCAATCTGCTTACATATTTTCAAGGATTAAGAAAAATTCCCTTGTGATTTGATCACATGGGAATTTTTGTATTGTTGAATCATCCAAAATCTCATCTAAACACTGATAATTTCTCTTTCTCTGTAGCACACCATCTTTCCAACCTTTCCCCTTTTCTTGAATTGTAAAGAACCCTCCTCCACATATCCAGAGTCGAAGGCCCAGATGAAAGTGTGGAGGAATACATTTGTTGTGAACCGACATAGATAAGGTTATCCATCTTTGTGCTTTAACAAAATCAGGTGTCTTGTAGGGATCAGACATTTGAAAGCAAATACAATACATAGTTCATCACTTTCAGCTGACACTTTTCCTTCTTTTGAGGAAGGTTTTCTTTTTTGTCTAAGGATCTATTTACCCTGTTCGAAACCCTGGGGGAAAATACAGTGCTTCTCTATTGACTGGCCTGGGCCATAATTGCTGTATAGCTACAGCTATAACACTCAATAAGGGAGCTTGGCCAGTACTACTGATTTGTGATCTGCCAGCTCTGCCACACAGGTCTTTCTTCTGTCTTAATTTTTTCAAGGGGAGGTTGGCAGGAGTCCTATCCGAGAGCAACTGGGAAACAAAAGAGGAAGACAGCCTCCTTCCTACATTCCAGGAGCACCCTGAGGACACGCAGCAGCTGGTTCCTGTGCTAAAATCTGAGAGCAACACTGCCCTCTAGAGTGTCTGTTGCTGAACCGGCAGCTTAACAGAAAAGTTCGGGAGACACAGTGGTAAACAAGGGGCCCGCTCTGTGTTGTGAGTTTGGTGATAGTGTTGGGCGATGAGAGCAGTGGGCCTGATGACAAATTAGACTGTTTATCTCAACCAGGGTCTGAGTCAGTGCTTTGTTTTCCCATCCCATCATCCCATTTCCCATGCTGTCAACCAACTGCATCTTTGTGTCTCTCTGTGGGCATAGAGGGCATGTGTATGTGTTTGCATGTCTGGCCAAAATCATTAGCATAGATCTTAGTGCTCTGAGGTTAATGATGACACCCAGGGAAATCATTTCAAACACAGTTCAGGGTTTCAAGCTCAGCTCTTTAGCTGATTATCTCAGACTGGGTGAAACCCAGTCTTCTTCCTGCTCTACATGTGTATTCTTGCTTCATCTTGTTTATCCCAGCTGTCGTAGGGTAGGAGGCAGGGTATACCCTGGACAAGTTCCCAGCCTTTTACATGGCTAACACAGAGAGATACACATAACCTTTCATAACCTATGTAAAATATAGAATCACCAATTAACCTAACTCCACCACCTGCAAGAGTACCACCGCACCGCGATGCTGCCCATGTTCTTGCCATATGACATTTAAGGTTTTATGTCTGGTTCTTGAGTAATGGGTTGCTGTTTTCAGAGCAGAAAGATGACTCTCAGAGCACTCTTGTTTTCTGGTTTTGACATGGACCTAGAGCACCGAGGTATTTTTCCATAGATGTAAGAAAAAAGAAATAAGAAAGCCATGTTGACCAGTCAGAACCAACATTCTGAATAAGACACAGGTTTTGTTTTCAGTGACCAAAAGCTGCATTTTCATGTGGACAAAGACCAATATCCAGTATGTATATACTAAATCCTATTATAGTTAGTGTCCATGCTGATAGCAGTAGATTCAACTCAGAAGTAGCTGTATATGATGCAAAGGGGAAAAAACATCTCAGAAATCATTCTGACTTATGCAGGCATATGTTTGATCAGAGCATCAGTCGTCTTCCATTAGAAAAACAGACTTAACAATTTGAGTTTAAACAGATGTTTATGAAACAGAGTATATGTTTATTTTGAACACACATTACTTTATAAAAGTTACTGTGGTGAACCTGCTAGCAAATAGTTGACAGGTTGCACAACAAGCTAGTACAGAGTTCAGTTGAAGTTTAGCTTCAGCTCTCCTGATGAGTAAAGCTTTTTCAGCATTTCTAACTTACTGCAAATGCTTTACTTTTTTGAAGTCTGGTGTGACCAGGATTACTTGGTGAATATGAATATGAAACAAAGTCGCACTTCAGTCTCACATGTTAGCATTTTTTCAAAAACAGAGCTGGCCCACCATACATGCTTTATTGTTCTTTTCAACTCTAATTGAGACCACTAAATACCTTTCATATTCTATTCAATAAGAGTTGAAACCATTAATAGATCTCATAAACTAATGAGGACACTGTTTACTGAGGGAATGGATCAAGACAGCCAAGGGTTACTTTCCTATAGATGTCATGTATCCAGACTTCTGCTGCCATTTCTACACTGGCTTAATGTCCATCTTTTCTATACACTATATCAGTGGTACTGGTATCAGGTACATTGTGCCTGCGAGCACGTGGTAGCCCAACAAGATATCTTCTAAAAATACCACTAGTCACCATGGCGATCCCTCTAAAAATTGTAACTGTGTACAACAGCCATACATCACAGCTGACACTGTTTATCCAGGTAGCGTTTTGATGATTTTGTCCACAAAATAAAAGCTCCTGACACTACTGCCCATGTATACAACAATGAAGGGAGTTGAAATCTATCACATGGTAAAGAAGTTCTTTGTGGAGAAAAAGTGGGTGGGGCTGCTCGAGGATACTGAAATCAAATCACTTCATGCAAGTGGACATGAGAGCGTTGGTGAGAGTGCAACATTCAATTTGCATGCTGGACAGATTAAAATCCTAATGTTGCAAAATGACCTCCACCTCAAAGCCCATCACGGTGTACCACACTTTTGTTGCCTTATGGACACAGAATGAACAAAGGTGTATACACAGCGGCTATGAATGTTGTCTACGTGTTTTGGTTCAACCTACCTCTGTGTATCATCCTTTTCTGACATAAATTTGATCAAGAGCAAACACAGGATATGCTTGTGAGTTAAAATGAAACCAGCATCTTTCTTTAACCCTACATGTAACCTATCGTGCCATTCAATTGTTTGTCCTACAAATGTAATAAAGTACAAAAGTGACATGAATTTAAGATTTAATAATGTTCTAAGAAATGTTACAGCAGTCATTTCTACAACATTATAATAGGTGTGATATCAAGCACAAGGCTACAAATCAATAACAGAGAGAAAAACACTGAAAAAGATAAAACTACAAAGGTTGAAAGCAATTGGTGTACTTTTTTTAGAACAACACTAAACAGAGAGAAGAAACAACTTGGTAACATGAACAATGACATAACATGGATAACAAATAGAGGGAAACAGGACAGAAGACAGGACAAAGCAAGATTCAGGAAACAGGATATAAGTGGAAATAAAACAACAGAAAAAGTAAAAGGTAAAAAAGTGTAAATAAAAATAATAACAATAAAATCACAATAACAATAAACAAACAAATTACAAAAAGTAAAAACTAGCAGAGACTAACCTTTTTTAAAAACCGGGGAAACTTATGGAATTATGGATTAGACAAAGAGGAAACAGCACACACGGGAGAAATAATTAGACATGAAAACAAAAAACAAGAACAACATGAAAAAAGAAGAAAAGAAGAAAACTTCCGTGACACCACGAATAGAGGTCAAAAGACAAAAAGTAAAGCATAAAACAAACAAAAACTAAAGAGGCAGGATACATACAGAGACAAACCATAATGACCTGGGTAAAAAGATGAGGAAACACGAACTAGACAATGGGAAAACAAAAAAAAAGTGACTGCTTCAGTCTCAGCTGACTACAGGTTTCCCCAGTCTTAGAAATAGTACATTTGCATAATGACTAAAACTAGCTATTAGTACTATTAGCTGGTACTATTAGTACCATTCACAGAGTTGGGGAATGGCTGCTATCACAGGATTGTAAGATGGCGAAAGATGTACCCTTAGGCTCCCTTCCCAATTCAGAGATGTTCTTTCTCTTTTCACATAAAAAGCCTCTTTGACTCCCCACTCAAACCAGCGTTCCTCCCTGTTCAGGATGTGTACATCCTTATCATTGAAAGAGTGTCCACTGGCCTGTAGGTGTAAATAGACTCTAGAGTCCTGGCCTGACAAGGTAGATCTTCAGTGTTGTGCCATCTGCTTAGAGGTTCTTTGGTTTTCCCGATGTATAAATCATGGCAATCCTCCCAGCACATAACGGTGTACGCTATATTACTCTGTTTGTGCCAGGGACCCGATCCTTGTTCACAAAGTGACGACCAACCCATTGTTCATTCACTGGACTAGTTTCAGTCATTGTGCAAATGTACTGTTTCTAAGGTTGGAGAAACCTGCAGTCAGCTGAGACTGAAGAAGTCACTTGGATGAGTGACGAAACGTTTCTCCCACTGAAAACACTAAGTCCAGATGAACAGAATCAACTTTTTGGGATTTGCTGAACTGGATAATTGAGCATGCATCAAGACATATAAAATCACTTGAAAATGTATAGTTATCATTTTCATTTGAAAAAGTTTGAAATATTTAAAGCACTGTCAGATTTTTAAGTTGTGTTAAGAAAAGCACAATAAACAGACAAAGTGTACAAATGTGTTTGCAGTTGATGAAAAGCAGCTGACTCACCTGTGTTTCTTTCAGAAGCTCCAGGATGAAGGATGTTTATCGTCTCATACACCAGGTTCTTTGGAAACTTGTTAAGTGCAGCAGTTTGAGAAAAACTATATAGCAAATATTCAGAAGCTGTCTCAGTGTCACAGATGAGTGTGTAAGTGAAGTGTTTGATGATTCTGCTGTGTTCTGCAAACGTGGAACAGGCTCGACAAACCAAAGCAGCTGAAATCTGAACAGAGTCTGAGAGCGAATGAAACGGGAAAGTTTAAAAAGTTTCATGCGATGGAGTCTATATTTGTTCCCATGGAATAGAGTTTATGTGACACATCGCTTCTGTGCTTCCTTTCCAAGCTGTTAGACTACAATTACCTGGATGATTGAGAACCTACGGGGAAAAAATGAAGAAAAATAAACATGACGTAGATAAAAACATGAGGAAACAGGGTGTGCACAAGGATATTTGGCATGAGGACTGGACTTGGGGATCAAACAACCAAGCTTGGTAGATGACCTGCTCTACCTGCTGAGCTACACCCATCCCCAAGAAGAAAAGTGCATATAAAAAACACTCCATTTTACCTTCCACACCTACTATAACTACAGTAGTTTGTAGTATTATGACAAAGATTACACTGATACGCTTCTTTGGACTGCTACAGAACAGGTAGGTTTTTGTGTTAGGTTACATTAATGGTTAAATCCAGCTAAATCGTTGGCTAAATTCTGGCTGATCGGAGCTGGCTTGGCCCTGACTTATCGAAGAATTAAGAAAGCGGAACTGGCTGTTCAAACGCCCACAAGGCTGCCTGCTGGGATTGAAACGATGGAAAGAGGCGTGAGTTTCTCAAAATGGGCTCATTGAGTCAGCACGGATAAGATCTTGGAAAGGTTTACGGCTGCCGTGAATACGAATAAGATCTCTGAGTGCAGACTTGATTACATCTCGGAATGGCTCGCTCGGAATAACATCTCTGGGTGCAAATTGGATGGCATCTCGGGGAGGCACACTGTCGTGAGTTCTCAGAATCGGCTCTTTGAGCACAATGACAACATCACAGAACGCAAGTATGGCGAAGCTCGCGGCTCTCCAACGGGAGATTGAGAGACCAGTGTTGGACTGTAGAACTGCTTTGAAATTCATATGAGCTGTTCGCACTAAAGTAAAAAGCACCATCACTTCATGCGGATACCCTTTCGGCGCCAGCTGCGGTCGCAAGGCTGGAGCCGAACAAAAACACCCTGATAACGACTGTGTTTAGTCTGTTCCTTCTCATTCCATGCAAGGCCACCTGGGTTGGCTGGAAGACTGTTTACTTAGCCTAGCAGGGCGAAGGACACTGTCTCAGCTGAACGCTGGACACGCACACACATACTTATACACTGATATGCACACACTCATCCCCCCTCCCTTTCCAAACGCCTTCGATGCTTGTTCCCTCCTGGGAACACAGCGGGTCTGAGCCCGCGCTGGAATGGTAGCGCTGGGCAGGATGGCTGTTGTGTTTGCTTCGGATTACTCCTCACCCCCCACCCGACCCTGTGGGTTGTCACGTGTTCCACAATGTTGTACTGTGGACATTTATGTGCTTTTTTGTGCAGAGTTTATTTGTTTCCTGTTCTCATGCTGTCCTCCCAGGAGCCCAGCATGAGTAGAGGTCTTTTTTTTCCCTCTTATACTTTCCCATTGTAGTGTATATTTCAGTTTTTTTGGGGGGAGTTTTCTGTAGCGCTACCGATCTCCAACCTGTATCCCCATGTGATGTCTGTGTTGTGTGTGTAAGGTCGGGGGGGTATTATTTCACTGCAGGGCACCCTGCACGTGGCGAATAAAGCCTTGATTGATTGATTGATTGATTGATTGATTGATTGATTGATTGATTGATTGATTGAATCCACAAACACCAATGAATACAGGAATTATGTGCCTTTTTTCTAAGTGTTTTCCCCATGCTATACTCCTACATCTGATCGCAGGGCTTCCCCACCTGACAATTCTTACATTAATTCATGAGTATACTGTATATATTATGGAAAGCAACGGAAAACATAAGTTCCAAGGTAAAGGTAAGACATAAATTCAGGAAGGATTTAATTCAGGAAGTTTGTATCAAAATAGGAGCCCACCTTATTACTCAGTACCCTTAAAGTTGCTCTCAGTTTGTAAAATGTTGGTGACCCCGGCACTAAAGGTTTAGTTATTGTAATTAATGTATTGATTTGGTGATGCTCATGTGATTTGACTGAAGGTGAGAGATGTTAGTCAGGTGAGAATCAGCTGAGAGTCAACATATCTGTGCTATGTTAAGGAAAGTCTAAGGCACCTCAAAGCAGGCTGTGCAAACATGCATAACACTTGAATGCTTGACTGATCGAATAAGTCTTCTTTACAACATCGGCCACTTTCTTTTTTACTTGACCATATCCAGAGCAGAGGTACAAAGAGAACAACCAACAAGCCTTGGGTCTGTTATTTATGAATGTTAAAACATATAGTGTATTATTTAGTATTGTTATTGGGCTTACTGTATTCTTGGTTATAACTCTTACACGCATTTCAGACAACTAAAATCAGCTTAAGTGAAGTCTGACTGTGTCAAACAGTAATGAAGATGTCAGAGAGACTCAGCTCAGACTGCAGGTGTTTTCACTTGGCAGATCGAGCGGCCGGCTGGACTCACTGTGAGGCTCCCTTCTAAAGATAAATGAAAAGCAATTTGTTACTCCTGCCAGACTAGACACTGACAGCATCTGGTCAGTGTGTGAAACCATTTAGATAAAAATGAATTTGGTGACCCAGAATTTCTGCAGGCCTGGTTTTCCATGACGGGAGAGATGGATTAAGTTTGTGGTGCAGATACGGAGCAGGAAGGTGGAAATAAAATGAAGTCAATTTGAGTTTGTGCAGTGGCAGACAGGTTGATGGAGAGCTCGGTCTGTCTTAGGTGGAGATTGGTTTGTCTTTTAGGGCAATGTGTGATGCTGGACCCACTCAGAGACTGTGTTGTGTTCACAGCAGCAGAGCAGTGGACAGTACGTAGATAGACTGAAGTGGAGTCTGCAGCTCTTTGATGTGTGGGGTCAGAGAGGTTAAGATAAAGAGGTTAGTGGAACCAGCTGTGAATGGGTTTTTTGGCCAGTCTTGTCTGAATGCATATAGAGTAAGCCAAACACATTCTACTATGTGATGGAAAAATCAGTATGCACAGGTCATTAGAAAAATATTAAAGAGCAAATCAATTGTCAATTTGTTGAGCAGTAAAAAAATTTTCAGTACAAATTTCAAAGTCACCTGATTGTTAGCTGGACGCACAGTTTTTAAAGAAAATAATGAAATGTGGCCCTTCCATCCATCCATCCATCTTCATCCGCTTTATCCGAGGCCGGGTCGCGGGGGCAGCAGCCTAAGCAAAGAGGCCCAGACCTCCCTCTCCCCAGCCACCTCCTCCAGCTTATCCGGGGGAATACCAAGGCGTTCCCAGGCCAGCCGAGAGATATAATCTCTCCAGCGTGTCCTGGGTCTGCCCCGGGGCCTCCTCCCGGTGGGACATGCCTGGAACACCTCACCCAGGAGGCGCCCAGGGGGCATCCTTGTCAGATGCCCGAACCACCTCAGCTGGCTCCTTTCGATGTGGAGCAGCAGCTGCTCTACTCTGAGCCCCTCCCGGATGGCCGAACTTCTCACCTTATCTCTAAGGGAGAGGCCAGCCACCCTTCGGAGGAAGCTCATTTCTGCCGCTTGTATCCGCGATCTCGTTCTTTCGGTCACTACCCACAGCTCGTGGCCATAGGTGAGGGTAGGGACGTAGATCAACCGGTAAATTGAGAGCTTCGCTTTTACACTCAGCTCCCTCTTCACCACGACGGACCGGTGCAGCGTCCGCATTACTGCAGCTGCAGCCCCAATCCGTCTGTCGATCTCCGGCTCCCTTCTCCCATCACTCGCGAGCAAGACCCCGAGATACTTGAACTCCTCCACTTGGGGCAGGAAATGTGGCCCTGTGCAATTCAAACTTTTATTTCCCTGCTGTGTTTTACACGTTTTATTTATCTGAGTTTATTTGACCAGGTGGCTGTTTTTAGAATAAGTAGACCTGAGCATCTTTGGGCTTGAAACTAAGGGGCTTAAAACTCTTCTTTAAAAGTCCTGTGTTTAAAAAAAGATCAGATTTGTGGTTAAAACAAACAACTATAGTTTTCATAGCTTTAATAATTAATTTGTCAGTTAAAATGATTAAAATGTAATGGCTCAAAGAAACAGTACTTCTGGTAGTCTGATGATAATGTCCTTTGCCATCTCATCAGGTTGTGTGTTTGGTGGTGTTTGGATGTGTGCATTGTTAAGTGAGGATGTATGATTCCTGCTTCTGGGTCTAAACTACTCTGAGTTTATTAAGGCTGTTGTGTTTTTAACATGTTTTGTATCTTGTTCTATTTAATCTGAACAAGCCCCTGTCTCGGTTTTTATTATCACTATTCATTTTAAAGCTCGGTTTTTAAAACCTTAAGATGTAACTACAGCCCACCACGTGTAGCAGTATATTGATGACTAACCTCAAATTGTGGATGGATGATCTTAGTTGTTCTCTTGACCGAAGTTTGGTCCATTTACAGCATTGTGCCATGCGATTGCATTTGTCCCTAACTTTTGGGAACCCTCACATTAACTTTTATTGAGTGGAAAAAAGTTAGCGTTCATCCTCTAGCTTCACTGTTTTTATATTATGCTAACCATAGCTGTGTAACTCTGTTAAACTTCATAAATTCTGTTTTCATGGATGCCTGCATGTTAAACTTTATTGTTACACGTGTAGAGCAGCCACACTGATCATTTTATTAAAGATGAAAGAATTTAGACAGTTTGTAACTCTCGGTGATGCCGCAGTATTCGTTTGACTTTGACTTTTGGGACCAAAGGCGGAGTTTGGCCAGTTGCTTAAAGACTTGAAAAGTTTTGAATGAATTCTCATAAAACTTCATAGGGGTGGAGAGTGCGGACATGTTAGAAATTTACTTACATCCACTAAGGTCTCCAAGGTTAACTTAATGATTTATCAGTTGAAAATTGACAGAAAGCTATATTCAGTTAAATTCAGTTCAATTGTATTTTTATA
The DNA here is from genome assembly GCF_057382095.1 of Aulonocara sp. 'chitande type north' Nkhata Bay. Taxonomy (NCBI): domain Eukaryota; kingdom Metazoa; phylum Chordata; class Actinopteri; order Cichliformes; family Cichlidae; genus Aulonocara; species Aulonocara sp. 'chitande type north' Nkhata Bay. The sequence goes on along the minus strand of NC_141358.1, from coordinate 31,351,086 downwards.
TAGCACCGAATCACAATAACAGTTGCCTCAAGGCACTTTATATTATAAGGTAAAGACTCTACTGTATAAATATTCAAAATATGACACATTTTATTTTTAACATATATCCTAATTTCATGTAGAGCTTTTTGATACTATGTTTCCTACTGCCATTGTTAGTACTGACAACATATAAGCATATAGGAAGTGGTAAATAGGGATTCTAAATATATATATAGATATTGTAACTTTATGACTGTTATGTACATTAGAGCAACAGATTATAATTGTTTAAATATATAACTATTTTAATAGATGTACAATTTTTCTGATTTTTTTGTAAACAAAAGAAAAACCCTTCTGATCATAAAACTAACATTTAAATAAATTTACTAAACAGTAAAATGAATGCTTCACATGTACCATTTCCACATAAATACAAAATAATTGTGTTCAAAATTATGTCAAATTATGTACTTAATTAGTTGCCCAAGTGCATTTGTATAAAATAAAGACTTTTGTTCAGTCATGGATAAAAGATTTTAAAGGATAACAAGCACTAATATTACATTCATGATTTCCAAAAAGAATTTCTAATTTGGATTGGTGAGTCCACAGTTTTCCACTTCACAAAAGCGTCTTCGGGATAGTGGAGGCACCTGTGGTTCTGGTTTAGGTATCTTTTAACTTGCAGTGGCATTTTACATGCTAAGAGTTAAGATTTAACTAAGAGTTAAGATAATATATTATACTGGCCTGAGCTTCACTCAGCAAATCACTATGGCACTGCCAGTATTTTCACATGTGGTTTGCAGCAATCTTATCTGTCGGGTAGTTTCAGTTTTACATGAGTGAAGATTAAATCATTCAGTTTTCCCATTAAGTCAGACCTCTGCTCTACATTTTGGAAATCACTCTCTCACACCCCCTCCTCCTTCCATCTGTTTCTAATCAACGCTCTCTGCCAAAACTAAGATACACTTCCCTGAAGAGGCAACTCACACACAGGAAAGTCATGAAAGCAGTCTGCAAGCTAGACCTTGACTGCAGGATCCCACAGGAGTATTCTTTATCATAGTATATCAACACCTAGGTCCAGAATTTCAGAGAAATTAACATCTGTGGTTGTGTTCCAACTGAGTGTTCAAGGGAATCATGTCAGGCTGTTTGGCACTGACAAATACGTAACTAAAGATTTCAGTCATTGGTTGTACACTCAACAAAAATATAAACGCAACACCTTTGTTACTGCTCCCATTCCCCATGGGATGGACGTAGAGACCTAAAATTCATTCCAGATACACAATATAACCATCCCTCCCAAACAGTGGTCACAAATCAGTCCAAATGTGTGGTAGTGGGCACATCTGCTATATTGAGATAATCCATCCCACCTCACAGGTGTGCCACATCAGGATGCTGATCTGACATCATGAGTAGTGCACAGGTGTACCTCAGACTGCCCACAACAAAAGGCCACCCTGGAATGTGCAGTTTTTTGCGCTATTGGGGGTCTGGGGACCCAGAACCGGTCAGTATCTGGTGTGACCACCATTTGCCTCATGCAGTGCAACACATCGTCGCATGGAGTCTATCAGATTGTCAATTGTGGCCTGTGGAATGTTGGTCCACTCCACTTCAATGGCTGTGCGAGGTTGTTGGATGGGATGGTTATATTGTGTATCTGGAATGAATTTTAGGTCTCTACGTCCATCCCATGGGGAATGGGAGCAGTAACAAAAGTGTTGTGTTTATATTTTTGTTGAGTGTAGTTGTGCTTCCATTGAAATGTGTCCAGTTTGATCAAGGACAGTAATATTAAGTACAATTAGGTAGAAAATTCGTTGGGCGGAGACACATCTATGGCTACGTTCACACTGCAGGTCTTAATGCTCAATTCCGATTTTTTTGATCAAATCCGATTTTTTTGTCTGCTTGTTCACACTACAAATAAAATGTGACAGCAAACGCGCTCTAGTGAACGTTCAAAGCGGCCCGCATGCGCAAAAGAAGATGTCACACATAACGCGCTCTGTTTAGACCCAGAGCAAACAATATTGTTTGACTGATGGCCCTTAATGTAAAGACTTCGGACTTTACGTTTCCCAATTTTTGCTTTAAGTTATTTTGTTATTTACATAATAATGTAAATAACCTAATAATTATCCTTATTGCTGTTTTAGAGGAGCGGTGCTTTAAAGGATTTGCAGATTTCTTTCAGATTGGCAGATTATACAGTACAAATAAAATGTTCACGCTTCTCCAACGTTTCTTCCCAACAGTTTCACTAACATCTACACGGGATGGCCAGGAAGCGTCCCAATGTCTTCTCGGGCGCTTCTCCGGCGCTGATAATTGGCGTCTGTCTTGTGTCAGTGACATAAAAGACGGATTTAATGCGACATGACCGTTCAAACAGCAGTCGCTTTCTAAAATGTATCGGATTCAGTACCACATACGAAAGTGACCCAGATCGGATTTGAAAATATCGGATTTGTGCCGTTCACACTGTCATACCATGATCGGATATGGGTCGCAGGGTCAAAAAAATCGGATTTGATGCGCTTTCGCCTGCAGTGTGAACGTGACCTATAGGTTTTCCTCTGTATACCGCCATGTTGCTTTTTGTACAAACTTGCAGCTTTGATTCAGATTTCACACATGCATAGAAGCCCATTTTCAGATACTCAAAATTACCTGGGAAAAACATAACATAACATAATTTTAAATACAAGGATTGTTTTTAATACTTGGATGAAAACCCCAATGACTGCCTGAAGTCTTGAACTCTTGAGATGCACTGCCAGGCCTTTACTGCAGCCAAATGCAGTTAGTCCTAGCTGGTTGGTCTGTTTGCATGTATTTTGTATTTAATAAAGAAAAGATTGGGGTGAACACAGGTGACCAACTTGGCCATTAAAGAAGATCTTCTTTGAGAAACTCTTGATTTGCTTCTGGAGTATTTTTGGGTCGTTTGCACTGTGATGATCAATCCAGTCAGTTTTGAATCTGTGCAGAGAGTTAGCCATGTGCACTTCAGACTTCATCCTTTTTCTGCTATCAGCAGTTACATCATTCAAGCATAATTCCAGTTTAGTTGAATCAATTCAGCAAAATGCTCACAACACTGAGTCTTTCTCACACCGTTTGAATTCCTGGTGTGTAAAATAATGTACTTTTGTCAAAGCCACCAGTGCTTCTCAGTTACACTCGAGGGGTCAGCTGGCAGAGGTGTGCGACATGCCTGGTCATGACCTTAGTAAAATGGAGCTGTCCCTCCCAGCACATGATTTTTGAATGTCTAGAGTTGCTGTTACACAGTCTTGCCTAAACATAAAGGGAGTGCAGAATTATTAGGCAAGTTGTATTTTTGAGGAATAATTTTATTATTGAACAACAACCATGTTCTCAATGAACCCAAAAAACTCATTAATATCAAAGCTGAATGTTTTTGGAAGTAGTCTTTAGTTTGTTTTTAGTTTTAGCTATTTTAGGGGGATATCTGTGTGTGCAGGTGACTATTACTGTGCATAATTATTAGGCAACTTAACAAAAAACAAATATATACCCATTTCAATTATTTATTTTTACCAGTGAAACCAATATAACATCTCCACATTCACAAATATACATTTCTGACATTCAAAAACAAAACAAAAACAAATCAGCGACCAATATAGCCACCTTTCTTTGCAAGGACACTCAAAAGCCTGCCATCCATGGATTCTGTCAGTGTTTTGATCTGTTCACCATCAACATTGCGTGCAGCAGCAACCACAGCCTCCCAGACACTGTTCAGAGAGGTGTACTGTTTTCCCTCCTTGTAAATCTCACATTTGATGATGGACCACAGGTTCTCAATGGGGTTCAGATCAGGTGAACAAGGAGGCCATGTCATTAGTTTTTCTTCTTTTATACCCTTTCTTGCCAGCCACGCTGTGGAGTACTTGGACGCGTGTGATGGAGCATTGTCCTGCATGAAAATCGTGTTTTTCTTGAAGGATGCAGACTTCTTCCTGTACCACTGCTTGAAGAAGGTGTCTTCCAGAAACTGGCAGTAGGACTGGGAGTTGAGCTTGACTCCATCCTCAACCCGAAAAGGCCCCACAAGCTCATCTTTGATGATACCAGCCCAAACCAGTACTCCACCTCCACCTTGCTGGCGTCTGAGTCGGACTGGAGCTCTAAGCCCTTTACCAATCCAGCCACGGGCCCATCCATCTGGCCCATCAAGATTCACTCTCATTTCATCAGTCCATAAAACCTTAGAAAAATCAGTCTTGAGATATTTCTTGGCCCAGTCTTGACGTTTCAGCTTGTGTGTCTTGTTCAGTGGTGGTCGTCTTTCAGCCTTTCTTACCTTGGCCATGTCTCTGAGTATTGCACACCTTGTGCTTTTGGGCACTCCAGTGATGTTGCAGCTCTGAAATATGGCCAAACTGGTGGCAAGTGGCATCTTGGCAGCTGCACGCTTGACTTTTCTCAGTTCATGGGCAGTTATTTTGCAACCCTGTTGACTATTTTGAATGAAACGCTTGATTGGTCGATGATCACGCTTCAGAAGCTTTGCAATTTTGAGACTGCTGCATCCCTCTGCAAGATATCTCACTATTTTTGACTTTTCTGAGCCTGTCAAGTCCTTCTTTTGACCCATTTTGCCAAAGGAAAGGACGTTGCCTAATAATTATGCACACCTGATATAGGGTGTTGATGTCATTAGACCACACCCCTTCTCATTACAGAGATGCACATCACCTAATATGCTTAATTGGTAGTAGGCTTTCGAGCCTATACAGCTTGGAGTAAGACAACATGCATAAAGAGGATGATGTGGACAAAATACTCATTTGCCTAATAATTCTGCACTCCCTGTAGTCAATTAGTTTTAGTACCTAAACCTAATCAGTGGGTAGAAGTCAAAGTACTTACCCAGTGAAAATCAGTAACAGGTTTTTCACTCCAGTGTAACTGCAGCGCTCCCACCATCTTATTCACAGGATCATACTGAGTCTTCAACACTCTGTTAAGCATGGTGTGTTTTTGTATTACAACTGAGATCGGAGGTCTTTGCTCTGATAGAGGTTACAGTTTTCTCTGTGTTCAGAGAGTAAGGAAACACCACAGGCAGGAGGCGCAGGTCTGACCCCTTGGACTTTTTGGCCTCTTAGGTGTCTGAAACTAAAAGCAGTGTGGAGAAGCATGTAGCAGGCTGCTTTCAGAGTCACTGCGAATTAATAATTCATTCTTTGTCTTTCTTTTTTGGGAGGGGAAAGAAGTTACTCAAATGTAACTTTGCAGGAAGTCAGTTAGAGAAATTGTGATGAATGCTCAAACTGCTCAAACATAAGGGTTTGTTTGTAAACCATTTGCAATGGTTTTATGTACAGCCAAAATAGTTCACAAGATCTCATTTGTAATTATTAGAATTGCTGTACTGCAGGACAGACATCAGAAATACATGTGTTTGCTGTCAGTAACTCCCTGTGGTTGTGGCAAAGCTTTACCGATTATATTAAGTCAAAGCAGTGCAGATGGATTTCTCCCTGTTGGTTTTGGCTCAGAGAGCGGTGTTACTCTGTGTTATACACTGTGCCACGCACACTGTATCCCTTGGCTGCCAGACCCAGCAGTGGCCTTTGATTACATGAATAGCCTTAGCTGAATAGGTTGGCAGAGAAGACCACCCAAAGGGACAACGTCGTTGCTTTGTGGAGAAGTTAAGAATGCAGTGCTGCTGCTGTGAAAACCTCCCCTATCACTGCCTATGACCCTGGCCCATGAGTGATCGTTGGTGTTTATACTGTGGCTGTGCTGAGAATACCAATGTGAAGCCGACCAAACATGGAGAGAGAGCCTCCACCCTCTTAGTGAGCTGGTGAAATAAACAGAATGTGGATGAAGTAACATTAACTTCAGCCTCCTGGTTGTTAGTGCAGTTCAAGGCTATTTACTTTTCATAGAAGTTTTATGAAGGCTGAAATTGCATTCAGAAAGTCCTCACTTAAGTACACATTTATTCTTAAGGCAGCAATTAACTCTGATATGGCATCACTGCTTTTTCAGGCAGGTAACACAATGCTAGGCAAAAAAAAGTGATTCAGATCTTAATGACCTTGTAGTACCATATCACCCTATTAGAGCGCTCCGCTCTCGCTCTGCAGGCCTACTTGTTGTTCCTAGAGTATTTAAAAGTAGAATGGGAGGGAGAGCCTTCAGTTTTCAGGCCCCTCTTCTGTGGAACCAGCTTCCAGTTTGGATTCGGGAAACAGACACTATCTCTACTTTTAAGATTAGGCTTAAAACTTTCCTTTTTTCTAAAGCATATAGTTAGGGCTGGACCAGGTGACCCTGAATCCTCCCTTTGTTATGCTGCAATAGATGTAGGCTGCCGGGGGATTCCCATGATGCATTGAGTTTTTCCTTTCCAGTCACCTTTCTCACTCACTATGTATTAATAGACCTCTCTGCATTGAATCATATCTGTTATTAACCTCTGTCTCTCTTCCACAGCATGTCTTTATCCTGTCTTCCTTCTCTCACCCCAACCGGTCGCAGCAGATGGCCGCCCCTCCCTGAGCCTGGTTCTGCCGGAGGTTTCTTCCTGTTAAAAGGGAGTTTTTCCTTCCCACTGTCGCCAAAGTGCTTGCTCATAGGGGGTCATATGATTGTTGGGTTTTTCTCTGTATCTATGAAGCGCCTTGAGGCGACTTTTGTTGTGATTTGGCGCTATATAAATAAAATTGAATTGAATTGAATTGAATAGAACTTCAGCTTTATTGCTGAACTACACAACCCTAGAACAAGATGCAACAATGCAACACAAAACCAAGGCATGACTAGAACTAAGAACTAGACCACACAGCGAGAGGGAAGACATGACAACATGACAAAGAATAGCAAAAGACTCAGTCAACATATACACAAGAGGTAATCAGAGCAGATGACACATCCAGGGAATATGGATAATCTAACTGATGGAACATGACGCATGGGAGACAAGGGAATGTCAAAATAAAGGGAAAACACACAGAGGGATGAATGTGGGAACAGGAAGGAAACAACACATGGACCAGGACTACAAATGTATCATCTAGACAAGACAGGGAAAGCACACAGACACTAAGGAGAGACGCTGAAGACAGAACACAGAGACAAGACAAAGACAGACTGGATATGGATCATGTGAAATAACTGTAATACTTAAAATACTGTAGGAGTGAAAAGAATTCCGATTTTATGTCAATTTTCTGTTCAAAGGGGTAAACCTAGCCTGGCCTAACAAGCCTCTTAATGCTGTTGTTTTAATGCATCACTGCCAAACATAACTAGTGTTTATTGGTTACTTGAGACATGGTGCATAATGGGACATATTTGGAACTGCCTACAACACGATCTTTGTGGTGTTAAAAAAAAAAGTCTGTCTTGGGACCAGTGTGACTCGCAGAGTCATGAGTTATACCTACCCATCGGTTTGAATCTGAATCTAAAAATACCTTCCTCAGACTCTGACAATGCCTTCTTTGTGCTGGAAGTGTCATGCTAAGTCTCTTCCTGTTAACAGACTCACACTGTGTCTGCAAACTTTGCAGCTTTTGATGATCGAACCTTGCAAAACATAGAGAAGGCTCATGTCTGGGACTGTGAAGAGAAGATGGGCCAGAAAATCACAGCAGCTTTTTCTTTTCGGCCTGCTGAGCGCAGAGTGAGTGTTGAAGCTTTAGACCCTCTGCCCACCCTGGCTGACCAGAGGGGAAGGGGAAGGGGAGGGGGAAACAACAGAAGGAGGGATCCCGTGTTGAAGGTGAAAAGGGTGCCAAAGTCCTGCAAATGGAGACAAGGGTTTAACACTCAGTCTGACTCTGACAGTTGAGTTGGGGGTTGAACAGTTTGGATGGCCTAGCGTGCTCAGCAGACACAAACCCTCTGTGGCTCATTTCCCGCTCCCTCTGCTGTTCTGTCTCTCTCACTGTTTGTCTCGGTTTCCAGTCTTCCCATCTGTATGTGATTTAGGCACAGGCTCAGGGGAGAGGCAGGTCCACTAGGGGAGAGGAATCGGGGCAGGGAGGGAGAGAGAGAGAGAGAGAGAGAGAGAGAGAGAGAGAGAGGGAGAGGGAGGAAGGGAAGCAGTCAACACAAGCTAGGGCCGGGATAAGGGGCAGTGGTGGATCTGGACATCGCAAGCTGTGGAAAAGCGAAGCCAGAGGGTGCAGCCGATCATAAGGAGCTGCCCAGGGACTTCCCTACAGCCAGTGGACACTGATTGAGACTTAAACGGAGGATCAGTGGGCAAATACAAATATGGCAGCAAAATCTCTGCCCTTCTGCTTTCTCTGCATCTTCTTATCGATTGCAAGAATAACTTCTGGGGAACAACAGCAGTCAGTTCTCAAAGTAAGACACATTTGGTTTTCCTTCTTTTTGGCTTGTATACTGTGAGTGTTATCAGTTTCTGACTTTCTATGAGTTATGATTGAGTACACAGGCTTTTGGGAAGCTGGAAATGATGTCTTGGGAGTTTGGGTTCTTTGCAAAGCTCTCTGAGGATACAGAAACTTCACAGTGGTCTTGCAGTGGGTTCGCATGTGTGTTTATACCATCAGAGGTACCCCAAGACAACAACTCTGATAGGCTTTGAGTTACTGTATGTGATTCAGGCACAGCCTGCTCCTCCTGCCCCTCCCTGACAGTTCTCTAATGGAAAGCAGCTACAAAATGTTGAGCAACAGCACGGGGAGGGGGCACAATATGCAGTAAGGGCATGGAAGCCATTAATGACTACTGGCACACACTCTACAGTTCCATTGGCAATAGCTTTAATACTTGTAAGCTCACACGCTTAACTTAAAAGTATTGAATTTACGATCATAATAAACTTAGACCGTGGGGAAAGATGCATGGAGATAAATAATGTGATAATGTGAAAGTCTGAGGTTGTTGCATGTGCATTTTCACATAATATAAAAACCCTGGCATGATCATACGGCACAACACTGGTCTTCTTTCTTCTTCTTTATGTTATAATACGACTCAGGCCGGTGTTTGTTTGTGAGTGCAGACAACAGCTGGTCTTCTAGCAAAGCAGTCAAAGATGTGTTTCTTTCCTTCAGTGTTCAAAGAATAACTTGCTATTAGATCCCGAAATCAAAGTTTGCTCCGAACCCACAAGTACTCAAATCTTTGACGGACTTCTAAAAGTCCATTTATGTATCTTCATTATAGGCTGTTCTGTTTATGATGACCCAGTGCCTGATGTAAGTACAATGACTGCATTGTCTTGTGCAGCTACTAGACCTCGAAAGTGGTTATGGTTAAGGGCAGTGTTTACGGACCTTGCTGAGCTTTGCTTTTCTTGTCTAAACAACAGAAAAAAAATATAGCAAAGGTCTGACACAGGACAGTAGAGAGGAAACTGGACTTTGCTGGAGTCTCATCAGAGATGGTCTCAGTGAAAGAGTACTTGTCGTGAAGTCATTCTTCAGGAATAGAAACAGGGAGAAAAAGGCTTAAATATGCCAGTGAGAAAAGGCAGTGACAGGTTTTATCTAGTGGTGAATCCAAATGTAAAATTTTATGCTCATATCATCATCAGTATGTGCAAAAGATGTGTGTCTTCAGCCATCTTTAAAACACGTTCAAGGCCCTATCATAGTTTGGGGCTGTATTTCAGCCAGTGGTGTTGGAAGACTTGTCAAAATTGATGGAATTATGAAATCAGAAAAGACTGGTAAAAGAAATTACAAGGAAACCTGTCAAAGAGGGTTCAGACTTTATTTAAGAAAAAAGCTGATTATACCAAATACTGATTTTCAAGCTCGTTGGAATTGGACAAACGCTGTTTTTACATTCTGTACTGTAATTCCAAAAAATATATGCATGTTTTAAAACATCACAAGTATAAAAAAGTAATCGGTGGGTGGTTCAAGACTATTGTATAATACTGCAAATCACTGCAAAAATTAAGTTTTTGTGGTGCCTTGGTAGTGCTTGCAACACATTCTTAACATAATATAAATTTATAGTTAGAGATAAATCTAGCACTTTAAGCAAATAGGGATATTTATTAACTATAACTTAACATTGTGATAATAAATATGAGATCTGTATGAGCAAAGTCACTTATAGTCGGGATGAGATTCTCATGACCCAGGGTATATCCGGATGTTCAGAAGAGTTACAATGACTAAATCCACCGTCTGACCATCCCTTCAAGGTCAGTCTAAGTACAGCAGATAACTCCATTTGGGAGGCAAAGCGGAAATGACATTCAACCCTCAAGCATTAACATTTAATCCACTTATAGTGCCCTTGTGCTAGGAAAATCTCAAAAAGCAGGCAGAAGTACATATATTATAAGCAACACATCCACAATAAGAGCTCCGTGTACACACATGGCTGTACAAATTTCAACCTATATTATGGGACAGGGTGTTGATTTTAGGTGAGCTAATCTGTGGAGCCATAAATTGTTTTTTGCGTGTGATACCTGCCTTATGGTCCATCCTCAGAGCCTAGGTCAACACACAGATACTGATAAATACCTAAATGTCAGAGAGAGTGAATCATTGGAAAAGTTATCTTCAGTTAAAAAACAAATCGAGGTTATATAATATGCTGAATGTAAGCTTTGTCCTGCCCTCCCAGTGTAGGAGGGCCACAGAGATTGTTCACATTACTAAGCGTGCTCACAGCTGGCAGAGAGCTTCAGATGTTTGTGAATGTTATTAATGCTTTCAGGTTTAAGGGGTGTTTTTTTCAGGTTTAAGTTTCTATCAAGGCTATCAAATCTATTTCTATTTGGCATAATCAAAGGGAAATCTAATAACACAAACACTGTGAGGCCGCAGACTTTATTTGAAAGATGTAGTTTCTGAAATTATGCTTGTTTTAAATGTGGCTCATTTACCCTCTTTCATTTTTTTTTTTTTTTTTAAAGAAGTGGCTGTGAGGCTATAGATTTCTTTTTAAGTTTGTTTGAGCAACATAAGCTTTCTTACAAATCAAAGTATGTTGAAACTGTAGTCAAAAGCAATATTCACCTAAAATACACCCAAATATTTTGCTGAGAGTAAAGTTGTAAGATTGATCTAAACTGTTTGTCACCAATTCTGTTCGTAATTGTTATGGTCCGAATTTCTACACTTAACCAAGTGGCAGAAATCCCAAAAAGTTTATTCTGTTCATCTGGACGTAGCGTTTTTTAAAGGGAGAAACGTTTCATCCCTCAGTGGCTTCATCTTGGCTTTATGCAGATGATGTTCTTCTATTAGCTTCATCAGGTGGTGCTGAGTGTGAAGCAGCAGGACGGAAAACGGTGGAGGGCCCACCCTGGTCAGGGAGAAGTGGCTATTCAAAGAGTGCCTTGCAGTCTTATTCAGGAACAAGGGGAGATTTGGCCATGTCAGCAGTGATGCAGATGCTGCACAAGTCAGTAATGGTGAAAAGAGAGCTGAGCTGTAAAAGCAAAGCTGTCGATTTACCGGTTGATTTACTTCCCCACCATAACCTATGGTCACAAGCTTTGGGTAGTGACTGGAAGAATAAGGTTGCAGACACAATAGAAATTAGCTTTCTCTGAAGCTTGGCTGGTCTCTGCCTTAGAAATTGGCTGAGTTTGGTGATTCTCAAGATAGACTGACAAGAGTCAGATGAGGTGGTTCAGGCATCAGATTAGGATGCCTCCTGAGTGAGGTATTCCAGGCATGTCCTACCAAAAGGAAGAGCAGACCCATGGCATGCTGGAGAGATCACGTCTATCAGCTACCCTGGGTGTGCTTCAGCATTTCCCCAGACAAGCTGCATGAGGTTGTGCGGAGAGGGAAGTTTGGTTATCAGTTTAATCTACTTCAGTCTTTATGCTGACCTAAGCTATCTGGTTACCACTGTTTTGTACTTCTTGGGGAAATGTCAGATTATCATGGCGAAGAAATTGAACTGACAAAAATCACTTGATATTGATGATTTGTATTCATATCAACTGTAAGAAATCTGTTTTAAGTATGAATGTGATTTGCATTTCTCTTCTGTCTTTCTGTTTATGGCCAGATAAACATAATGTATAATGTAACTGTTTGTTCTTCTGTTTAGGCTCTCTTGTAAAAAGACATAGTCCCTAACATTCAAGTCTAAAGATGTCCAAGTCCTAGCAGTATACCATCTGCTCTTCGGCCCTCAGCCCCCTTCCTCTATTCCCCTGTGTATATGAACTGCAGCTGTTTGACCCATCACAGACTGTCACACAGTTAATAGGTCTGAACTATTTCAGAAGACTTTAATGTGCTTTTACAAATGATAGATAATTGGGATCTTTGTGGTTTTCCCATAAACTTTAGGCTCATTAGTTCTAATAGCTTAAACTAACATTTGGGGCTATTTTTTTTTTTTTCCTTTGAGCACTGATCCCATTGCCACATTTAATAGGAGTATGTGTATACATGGAAGGTTTACACATAAGTGTTTACGTGATAATAATAGATGTCTCTGTGGATGCTTTTCCTGTAGACTCAGGGAAGCCTACAGGAAATGGATCAGCAAGAATAATAAGAGCTCCTGTTTGCAGGATGTTTCACATCAGCTTGCAACATAATAACGTCTTTGTGTCGCAGCCCATCTGTGAATAAATCAAAGGAGAGTATGAATCACATGTGGGTATACACTACTGTATGTCTTTGGAATGTTCCATCGTCTGGTTATTCTGAATGCAAAGCATCAATGTCCAGCAGAGTAAGTGGAACAAGGAGATCAAACTATGGTGGTCTTGCAGACTACTGCAAACAAAGTGCTACTGTACACCTCACTGAATGGTGCTGCTTCAGAAAATCAAAGATATTCAGAGGGCTGAGTGTGTGCGTGACGCCTCTGAACTCTTGCATCACATTGTCGTCAGAAAGTCTGGTGAACAAACATCAGACAGGATGTAGTGTTTGGACTGATGTTCTGTAAAATGTCAGGATGCTGTACTTTTATCGTGTTGTGTGTTGAAACTGCTAAATTATCAACCATCGATTCAAATGCCCAGAAAGTGAGAGCCATGACTGAGAACCCTGGGTCAATAGCATTCTTATATGTTGATAGATAGCACAGGATATGTTAGCGATATTTATCTGTATTTGGTTCTATAATATTTTAATGGAACTGAACATCAAGCAGCTTCTTGGTGATTAAAGTTAAGCTGCATTTTAGCCACATGCTAAAGCAGCATAGTTTAAGAAACTGAGAGATGTTACATTTCAAATCAAGTCTCTTATTGTGGTCTATTTGTAAACTTAACTCTAACCCTAATCAGTTTTGTGCAGTCATCATTAGCGATGACATCAGTCCTAGCCCCAACGCTAAATGCTAAGGTCAGAGCTCAGTCCCTGAAGAAAATGCACCCGAACATTCTCCCTCTATCACTACTATCAGTCAACATTTTGCATTTAATGAATGAATATTGCACGTGGCACATGACATATACATCAGTTTACCATATAACTGAGTCCCGGTATAAAACTTAGTTATGTGGCAGATTCACTTGTATTAAGTTTTGCTTTACCCTGACAATAGACTAACAGATGGACTTAACCGCTGATGTTTCACACACTGTTTTTACACTTGGCTTCAATGTTAGTATTTTATTTTCTGTCATGTTATATTTTCGTTTGTTTTTTTGGAGCTGGAGGCGACTATATATATATATTCAAATTTTATTCATCAAAACTGAAGCACAAACTTCCTGTAGCTGCTGTACCACAAACTGTTTGTCAGATAATTCCATTATAAATGCTCCAAGTACAGTGACTCAAGGAGAAGCCTAAAGGGCAGCTCCCAGCCACATTTGCCTTTGCCAAGATCCACCAGTCAAAGTCTTAAACTTCCAGTAAAGGAACCACAGTTTTAGCATTGTTATTCCACTTTTCATGGCCTGAGGATGTTGTTTAAACACAAGTTTAAACAACCAATCAACTTAACTTTGAGAGTTCCTCAGCTCTTACCTGCAGTTAGTGTGTCTACTTAACCCAACTAGAGTTTTCTACAAATTTTTACTTTACAGAAAACTGACATTTCTGTTCCCACTGCAGGTGTGTGGCAGGGGATTTTTCCTCAGTGAGCAAAGCGAATGCCTGCCATGTAACTGCAAGGGGCATGCTGACTACTGTGAAGACATCACTGGCATCTGTATAGTAAGTTGACTGCCTTTCACTCAGTAAGGTGCCCGGGTACACAAATGTTGTCGTAAACATAATATTTCCTCTCGCAGAACTGCAAATACCACAGCATGGGTGATTTCTGTGAAATGTGTGAAGATGGCTACATTCTGACTCCTGGCCTGGGTGGACGCCACACCTGCCAACCATGTGCCTGCCCCCTCCCCATCCCATCCAATAAGTAAGCTGCTCTGCTGTTGCTTGTGTTGCCACAAGACTGACAGACATCTCAAAAATATTTTCTTCTGTGTGTCCGCCCAGCTTTGCAGTGCACTGTGACAAAGGAGGTGCCACTCCACGGTGCAAGTGCCAAGAGGGCTACTCTGGAAATTACTGTGAGAGGTCTGTGCTGAGAAGGCCTTGAACAAGCAATCAGTAAATTATGTAAATCAATTATAACATAACTGCATTACCTGCGCATTCAATAAAAAGGTACACGTTACAGACTGAGCAGAGTTTCATGTCAATGAAACACATAAAATATATTTAGGTTCACAACATTCACACTTATTTTATCTTACTTACTTAATATTGGAATGGCCACAATATCTATACAGCATCTAACTCCAACTGCCATATATAGTACAAAACTTTTAAACACCACAACATTTATGAAAACATGAGATCTCTGTAAAGTGCAACATCACATACACTGTCATTTATATGCATAGGACTTATGCTCACACCCAAGATGAATAGATTTTGCTAGTAATTTGCTAAAGCTTACGGATCACTTCTAACTGGTTCATGAGAGCAGCCTTAGCTTTGTTTGTTTTGTTTTTTTTAAACAACGAGGAAGAAAGTCATGAGCTTTTGGATGATCTGATATCCTCGTGTTGGTGTTGTTCCCAGACCATCATGAAAATGTTGTTCCAGGTTCAACATTGCAAGTGACCAATCACATTGTTGTGACGTTATTCCTTTGCGCACCAAGCCATTCGTGCATTTATGAAATTCCAATGTTGCAAGGACAATATCAATTCTGCTTACTGTTTATTAAAGGGTTACTGTTAGTGTTAGGGTTAGGGTCAGGATCCGTTGATCGGCGGACAGAGGCGGTTTCTCGCAGCTTAAGTACAGTTTTTTGTTTTACGCCGGTTTTTCCCGAAGTTGCAAAAGTATGACGTCACAACATTCTGATTGGTCACTTGCAATGTTGATCCTGGAACAACATTTAGTATGATGATCTGGGAACAACACCAACACGAGGATATCAGATCGTGCTGAGCTTTTAGTTATGTGTTAACATTTAAAACTGAATAATGTCCAATTTAGGCATAAAGCTACAACAATCATTAGCTTTGCTTGTCTTGTAACAAAGGTCAAAAAGATTTTCCAAAAGTAGATTTTACTTTACTGTGTTAGACAGTGAGGCTCTCAGTCATCTGCAGTTTCTTCCATCCAGGTGTGCTCCCGGTTACTATGGCAGCCCAATGACGACTGGTAGTTCCTGTAAGAGGTGCGACTGCAATGGTAACACTGACCCCAACCTGATTTTCAACGAGTGTCACAATGTGACGGGCCACTGCCAGCACTGCTGGGGAAACACTGCCGGTGCCAACTGTGAGAGGTGCACCCCAGGGTTCTATGGCGATGCCATCAGTGCCAAGGACTGCAGAGGTGGGGATAATGGGTGAATACCCATACTTTGGGGGGTATTTCCTATGGGATAGCTAATGTTTGATGCATGAAAGCATTGTTCCTCAATGTTTTATGGCAGTTCTCACACGATACCCCAACAATGTAATTTGTGTATCTTAAGCCAGTCGCATAGATGGGTGTGTAATGTAATGATGGGAGATTAATGAAGTTTGTTGATGCAGTTGTTCTGGCTGGCTGTTCAACATTCTTGTCATAAACTCAGTGACAGTAGTCAGGCATTCCAGCAGCTCATTGCAGACTGCACACACTGACCTGCACTATTGTGTCACACTGTCCTGAAGTCGCCATAGAGTACTTCACAGGAGGACTATTTTGTACAACTTATTTACTCAGTTTAACCTTAGCTGCTTAAAAGAGATGACAAAAGGTGACAAAAGTGTAGTTTTTAGCCCCACACAACCTTGAAGTTGCTCTGTTGCAAAGACACATGGTCTCAATTCCATATCAAGGATTATCGTATGCCTTTAGAGGCCCTGCAAGTCCAAAAATAACCCTTTCCACCATACTCGTGACATAATTTGACCTCTGGTGTTCTCATCACTCCATACATCCCATGTCTTTTCTAGAGTGCGAGTGTGACAAATGTGGCACCTCTTCATGCGATGACAGGACAGGAGTGTGTCACTGCAAGCCGGGAGTCACTGGACGGCTGTGCGACCAGTGTGAGGTGAGACACAGCACGTGAGCTTCTTTATTGCAACTCTTATTTCTTCTTTATTAATAAAAAATGTCCCTTTGTGTACAATTAGGCACTGACAACTAGGCTTAGGCAAGTTCCTCGGTTAGGTAAGAATAATAATAAAAGATCGTGGTTTGGCTTGGCTACCATTGTAACACCTTCCAACTTTCTCTGACATCAAACAAACTTTCTGTCAAAATAGACAAGTTATAAATTGATCCTCCCAGACAAACAGAAAGCCCTTTTCCGACTATTCCATATTCTGTTATGAGACTGGGATGGAGTGGTTACAGGGCAGGACCAGCCTTACATCACTCAGCCACTGCCCAGGATAAAACTTCATAGAACATACGAGGAGCAGACTCAAGAAGGCAGTTCAAACATATAATAAATAAGCTAAGATTCTTTAGAAGAAAAAGGCAATATAAAAGCCAAAATAGGTCTAGTTTATTTTTTGTGAATTTATGTATGCGTGTGTCGATGAAAAGATGAAGTCGATGCATGAGTTCAAGCAAAAACACAAAAAGCTGCAGTTACGAAATGTCTGCAAGGGTCATTGTGAGGTTAAGGGAAAAGTACTGAAAACATGGCAACTGTTACATGAAGCATGAAAGCTGCAGATGAAAGCAGCTGAACTCTCAAGTGAGAACATAAAAAAGATGGAAGCAGTTACAGCTGAATGATTTGCCTACATTTTTTTTCTAAGATCTACAGTAGTTACTGCGAACTGTATTTTGACCCTTACAATGACATCAGAGCACAGCATTTATCTCTTATATTATGCACAGAGCCTGCTTCAAAATGAACTGGAAGAGCCCAATAACTGGAGTCCAACACTGTTTTTCACTCTTGTAATCTAGGAAGGCTACTCGGGTTTCTCCAGCTGTCAGGGCTGCCGGAGGTGCGACTGTGGGCCAGCTTCCCTCCGGTCCACCTGCCATCCTCTCACCCACAGCTGTCCATGTCGCCCGGGGGCTGGAGGACGTTACTGCGAGCGCTGTCTCCCAGGATACTGGAATTATAGCCCCTCTGGCTGCCAGAGTAAGTTATCTGCCTGTACACAGTAGGGCAGATAACTTGACATAATCAGCATTTGTTAAAAACATTCAGTGTAGATTCCCAGAGGAAAAGACTGCACTGAACGCTCATGTTCCCACACCCACTGTTGTTTTAATGTTCATTGGATGTGGTAAAAGTACAAATTCTTCGCTTAAGTAGAAATAAAAATTGTTTTTAAAAACACTCTGGTAAAAATTTGAAATATAATAATATTTTTAAAAAATACCAATTTAACTGAATATAAACTTTTCACATTTTTTGATATTGCTGAGCTGTTAAGAGCGTTGCGTTTTTCAGTTTTACTTTTCAACAGCCACCTCGACGCTCAAGGAAAAACTCCCTTTTAACAAAAAACCTTCGGTAGAACCAGACCCAACTGCTGTGGCCGGTTTCAATTTTAAAAGGCTAATTAAAAGTCTACACTGGGACCTGATCCCATGTGAGAGGGGACTGACATCATTAATTAGATGTGTTTTTTCTGCCTTTTTAATCTGTTGTGTAGGTGCTGGACATAATAATAGAAATGTCTTTTATGTATTCCCCTCAAATGTCTTAAACCTAATAGTAATTAGGCTTTTCGGAAAAAGTAAGGAATCCAAAGTAAAGTAAAGCACAGACGTCCGAGATTCAATGCAGAGACAGTAACAGTAAGTGTTTTACTTTCTTACTTTTGACCTCGGGTGTTAATGATGTCAGAGGAACATCTGCTGGAAGCTTTGATAGTCTCTGTGGCCAGTGACTATCACTGTGAGAGTTGGATGACATCAACGCCCAATTCCAAATCTATATACATACACAGCTGCTTAAATAAGGAGTCACACACTAAAGAAACCACAAGACAGATGTGCAGGCCTCAAGCCAAGTGAACATCTGCAGATTTTAATGTCTTGTTTCCAGCTGGTGAAAATTTTAAACTGAATGAAGTGTCTGTTTTTGTTGGGGTTTTTTAATAGAGTGTGACTGTGAGAGTGGCTTCTGTGATATGCATACAGGAGGATGCCTGGCAGAGTCTTCAACGGTCAACCTGTGCAACATCAGTAAGTGCAACAAACAACAGCGGCAGAAATTCACTAACTAAAGGAAAATTATGTGAACAGCTCTGATCCAAGTTGGGTTTTTCGTTCTTTTTCCTGACTTTAGCTTGTGATCAGTGTATCTGGCATCTGATTAAAGACATGGAGCACTCCAATAAGACACTGGACCAGCTAAAAGTTGGAGTGTTGAACATTACCACAGGTGCTGCTGCTAACGATAGAGTGAAATACTACAACTATACTGCTCATCAACTGCAGGTACATGCACATTTATATGTATTACTGCTATAAAGGTAAAATGAAACTGCACTAGTAAAACCTTTTTATACATATAATGTGCAAAAGTTTATGTGTGCTGGGAGGTACATTGCTCATACTGATGAATCTAAGAATTGTCATGTAGCTTGACAGTTGCCGCACAAATGTATGAAGCATTTTAGCTTCAGTAGCATCACTGTTTAAGCTCATTGTTTTGGTTTTTGACCTCACAACTTTGATTTGACTTTTCAATATCAATTTCATTTATATATCGCCACATCACAACAATATTGTAAGGTAAAGACCCTACAATAATACAATTTGCATAGCACCAAATTAGCAAGAATTAGCAACTACACCCACAACATTCAGTTTCTGTTCATAGTTTACCTTCCAATTAATTCTGATAGTTCGGCTTTATTTTTGCACAAACATATTACAATGTTAGCTCTATGATAGTTGTAGCTTCCTTTACATTTTTAGCTTTAAATGTGTGGAATGTAAGACATTTCTACAGAGACAGACAGAAATGCTGCTATTTAAATTCTGATGCATGAATTCCTGCAGTGAGTTTTCATTATTTCTACTTCACTCCTGTCTTCCTTTCAGAGTGGGTATCGAGTTTGGAGAAACAAGTCGTCTGTAATGCAGGCCCAGACTGAGGAGCTGAAAGAGGCCACAGATGTTGTGGTACTGGACATCAGAGAGCTAGGGAAATCGGTGAGCACCATCAAACCTTTAGATGTTTAAAACTAGTGTTTGTGTGTCTGCAGTCTAGCTATTTTTTCACTTACAATAATGTAGAAATTATATTACTCAATATCAACTTGCAGGTCATACTTTCCCGACGCATATTTTTATGCTTTTATAAATAATAACCTGTCACAGCATTTAAGATGCTACATTTATTTACATTTATTAAAATGT
Organism: Aulonocara sp. 'chitande type north' Nkhata Bay; assembly: GCF_057382095.1. Classification (NCBI taxonomy): domain Eukaryota; kingdom Metazoa; phylum Chordata; class Actinopteri; order Cichliformes; family Cichlidae; genus Aulonocara; species Aulonocara sp. 'chitande type north' Nkhata Bay. The sequence goes on along the minus strand of NC_141358.1, from coordinate 31,331,305 downwards.
TTGATTTTAGGCTTTGACTTATCTCTTTATTTGTGGCTTTTCAGGAAAGTGTGGTGAACATTCTGTGGAACATGTTGGATAATGACACACTGGAGACCTTCACACTCGCTGAACAGCTCAGCATAAATCTGACTGATCTAAACATACGCATTGAAGGTATCAAACAACTCTCAAACGCAAAAGCCTGTTTTGTTGCTGTGTCCGGTGAATTAAATAGTGAAACTGTGTGCTATGTCTAAATGTATTTTACCTAGCTTAACTGGGTTTTGATGTTACACGTTCATACAGAGATGATCCACGATTGGGAGGTGTACAGTATCCAGCAGGAAGTGGATCCTGAGGTGGTGAGAAAGAGCTCAGCGGACGCTGAGGAAATAGTGGCTTTGATGAGGAAAATAGACCTTTCTCCAGGAGAACCAATCGCCACTGGCGAGTCCACAGAGGCCCATGACTGTAAGACACACAACAGTTACACAGCAAACACCTGCGCATGATTACATCACTATATCCCTATTACACTGTAGTGAGCAAGGGTTGGAGATGCAACATTATATGAACATTATTTTGATATTCAAAGCCTGCACATTTTTTGTAAACATGCACATGTGCAAAACAGGCTGGTAGCATCAAGTTGAATGGTGGCAACCTTTTAAGGTATCGGGTTGGGTTCATACCTACCCCCTATAGCCCAATGGAATCATACCACAGCAGAACTGTAAGGCCAAACATGCATGTAAAAGACTGGTTCAGTGGTTCAGTCATGACCTGGTAGATGTTAAAAGGTTAAAAGAATACATTTTCTGCATCAGATAATGCATACAAATGTATGTAGCAGGTCGCTTTGAGTGCTCAGAGTAAAAATGAGCTAGATAAGAATCAGTCCATTTACCATTTATAATATAACTGCTGTGGATGAAAAGACTCACAAGTTCTACAAAAACAGCACCCTGAGTCACAGTGTTAGCAGTGGTGATAAAATTTCAGCTAATGTTTCTGGTCATGTTTGCAGTGCTGGGCCGCATTCGGCAGTTGGAAAAGAAGCTGATGATCACAAACAGCCGCCTCCCGTCTGTCCGAGAGGTCTTGTCCCGCTTTTCCGGCAGACTGTCAGAAGCTCAAGGCTTTCTTGCAAAAGCAGACAGCAATGTGCACGAGGCGGAGAATAAGAACCGAGCTAGTGTCCTCAAATTCCAGAGGCATGAGGTAATTTCCCGTGACCCCCCTCAGCTCTTACAGCGCCCTACTTCCCTCTCCCATCTACACTATGTTTGATTCTCTGTTAGTTTTTACTTCTATAGAATGGCTTATTTCTTCCTTTTTTCAACTCAGAATACTTCAAACAGTGTTGAGTTGTGATTTTTCACACTAGTACCTGGCATTTAAAGACAGAAGTACAGCGTGTTCTTAGTCCGAAATGCACAGTTGCAAAAGAGCAGAGAGAGAAGGAGATCTGGTTGTACTTTGCCGGTCATGTCAGAGAACTCTATTACTGTGGTATTTAGGTGATGAGAACAGAAACTTAAAACCATCTGTGGGAGTTACATTAGAAGGGGGCCTGCACAGGGGAAAAAGCAACATTGCAATGCAAGTGTTTTTCCCACAATAATATTCACAGCCTACCCACACAAACATGACTGACTTTCTCATGATGCACCCAGCCAAGTCTTATCCCAAGAGGGAAAAAAAACAAAACACTTCTCTGCAAAAACACTAAGATGCACATAATGTACATGTTGAATAGACCGAGAGCAGGGGTGTTTTTTTTAAACATCTGGGAAGTTCCTTTTAACTCCCTTTTAACAGGAAGAAACCTCCAGCAGGCTCAGGGAAGGCCAGCCATCTGCCCTGAGAGGTTGGATAGTAGGAGAGGAAAAGGTCATAAAAATAAAAAATATGTACATAATTAACAAAACTATGTTATAGTTATAGTTAAAATACCATTTGGAAATTCCAGAATTTTGTTCTATTCGGATTACACTATCTAGAGATATTTCCACAATACAACTTGTTGTGTTTGTTCAATCCAGCATGAAAGTTGATTTAAAATATAATTTCCTTCCTTTTTGTGACTAAGAATTTCATGTTAAAAAAATATTAAAAGTTTTCTTTTGCATTTTTATGAAATATAACCATATGTATTCAGACATTGTCACTAGTTGCCTTTTGCAATGTGAAGTTAGTTAGCAAGTGTATGCTCAAATTTTTTTTTTAACTAGTGAATACTCCATAAAACTTCTAGGCAATTTAGAGACGGTTGAGCAGAAAATGTAAAGATTTGCTGACTTGAGATGGAATGGCCCAATATCTCTCCTCTTCAGACCAGATACTGAGGGATTTCTATGAGTCCTAAAATTAATTTTAAAGCTTAATTGGTCAGAACAAAGGACATAACCTTTAAACATTTTTTTATCTAGCTATAGCACAGTTTTTGTTTTTATAATAGAGTCAAAATTTTAATTAGTCGACATAAAAACATCTGGTCATAATCGAAATCCAGGGATGCAGCAGAGCAGCTCCTGTTGGACTCTGCATTTGGTTACTTGTGAGCATGCGTGTTATCAGGAGTGGGGATCTCCATGATCAGGGTGTCTGCCATGAATAGCTTCCTAGCCAAACACAGAGCCTCTCCTAATCCAGGGCTCTACCTAGCCTGAGCAGACTGGTCGACACCAGTATGTGGCTGTATGCTGCTGGCTGACCACAGCCAATCAGATGATCTCATCCCTGTACAATACTCAGTCATGCAGTCAAATTAAAAGTGGGGTGTGGATGCTGAATCTATTATCTGTAACATACATGCCTAACATACTGCTTGAATGGAACAGCATAAATATTATGATTCCACTAAATAAGACTATTTATTAAATAGTATAGCTATTAACTATGTGACATTTAAAATTACTTGCAACAAAAATATACGCAAACACGAATACTTCTACGCTGCATATGAAAGATTAACATTGCTTCCAAAGTAAAGCCAGTGATGAAGTGTTTTAGCCCTTTAGTCTTTTTAAAGCAGTTATTTCAAAAATGCATCAGACTCAAAACTTGACGTAAAGTCTTTGGGAATATCATTGATTTTTGACCTCTATAACCACTTTAACATTTGTTTAGTCTTTAAACAGGACTAAACAGGAAAATCTTTAGAATCCTATTCAATGATAATCACATATTGGCACTTATTAGCAGTGTTTTCTTCAGAATCTGCAGGAAAGCCTAGAACACGGGTCAGCAACCTTTAAGACACAAAGAGCCATTTGGACCCGGTTTCCACGCAAAAGAAAACACTGGGAGCCGCAAATACTTTTTGACATCTAAAATGAAGATAACACTGTATATATTGTTTTTTACCTTGATGCTTTGTGTGAACAACTAAGGTGTGTTGCTTATGAAATCCATGAAGTGCTACAGAGAAAATTACATTTTATTTATGTAATTAACACATTTTGAACTCTTAAAGAAACATAACAAAAGGACAGACACCAACCTGAACTAAAATGATCCATGTAGCAAACAGAAACGCCACCCTTATATCGCCTTTGGGCTTTTGAAGCCTTGATCTGTCTTTTAAAGAAATAATTGGAAAAAAATGCACTATGCTGCTAAAAAATGAAAAATAGATCTTTGCAAAATTCTGCCTAAATATGTATTTTACCAGGTTAATGTGTGTGGCGGGGCGTGGTCTGCAGCACTGCTGCAGGGGAGGCAGACGCACCTGAGCGGCACCCGTAATCACGCCTCGCCGCATTAACGTCTGTGCTATCTATGCTGTTGTTGGTATGTGTCGGGCTGTGAGCTGAAAAGCTACAGCCGGCTGTATACGTACAGCAATCGTGTGTGAAAAGCATGTTCATGGAAACATCGTCGGGTCTGCCGTGATATGTTTACAATGGGACTTCTGCTCCTAAGCCTCTGCGCACAGCGTCTGCAACTCGGGGCTTTATGAAGTCACTTTCATCTTTACGCAGGACTGTAAGCTGTCATCTGTGAGGCGCGAGCGGTGTTTGTTTTTAACATAGTTCACGGTTGAGAATAGCTGCTGACATAATGTGGATCCGAAGATCCATAACTGGCCTACCTGGGGTTGAAAGTCTCTATAAATGCATGTCGTTTCAGTGGGTACACCGACTTCTGCGAGTGTGACGCTTATTTTGATCAATGAAAAAATAATAAAATATAATTTTATTTTTATATTTCAATGTCACAATAATCTTCCAATTTAGAACTACAAGTTAAAAAAAATAACATAAATAAAATACACTTCAGCTAAATGCTTCTAATTTATTTTCCCAAACCGCACGGAGCCGCACTATAAGGACTAAAGAGCCGCAGGTTGCCGACCCCTGGCCTAGAATTTTGACATGTTAAGAATATCTAACAAACAAACCCCCCAAGAAGTACTGGACTCTGGTAAAAAAAAAAAAAAAAAAAAATGGTGCTCTCTTTCTTTCCCTGCATCCTAGGTGAAGTTGCAGAGGCTAATGGAGAACCATGACACTGTCAACGACACTTTGGAAGCAGCCAGAGACTTTATCGCCCAATCAGAGAGAACTGTGGCTGAGGTGGACACTTTGGGAAAGGTGAGGCAAATTACGGTCTGATGAGACTAAAAATATCTCAGGCCCTACTTTTATAATGATGGTCAGGTTTCTTCATGGCCTACTGAACAAAGGCTATGTATCATACCAAGGTAGCATAATCTAATTATGGGGTTGTAATATCCCAATATCCCAAGGATTAAATTGAATTCATTCCAGAAATGATTGCTAAGACTTGACCTGGTCTGTGTTACATTGCACTGCTGGGCAATTTGATTTGGAAGCAATTTATGGATTGCTGGAAAGAAAATTGAATAAGCAGCATTCTCAAAGTGCTTTCCTGTTTTAGTCAAGTAGCTCTGTATTAAGTTACTCTGGAGGGAATTACAATAATCTGAAAGTAACAATGTTAGCAAGTGTGTGTGTGTGTGTGTGTGTGTGTGTGTGTGTGTGCGTGCGTGCGTGTGTGTGTGTGTGTGTGTGTGTGTGTGTGTGTGTGCATATTGTAGCTTTTTGGACTTGAAATAAATAATCTCAAGCTAAAAAATCTTTTCTGATATTGTTACCTACAGTAGTTACAAGCTAAACAGAGATTACTGAATGTTACAGGCTGGAACATGAAAGCACGTCTCGAGGTAATTGAGGTGTGTGTGTGTGTGTGTGTGCGTGTGTGCGTGCGCATCTGTGTGCAGAACGTGACTGAGTACCATGCAGCAATCGATGGTGCCAGCCAAAAGCTGACAGAGAAGACGGAGCGCCTCTCACTGGTTGACAGAGATCTGGTTCAGAAGGCTGACAGACATGCTGAGGGGCTGGAGAGACAAGCCAATGAGCTGGAAGAGTGAGACATCCATCTGAAATAAACCTGTGTAGCACACAGTTGCACATAGTGGCTTTTAGTAGACTTTTGCCCGGATAGGAACCATTTATTAAACTTATTAAACATTTCATGCTTCATATAGTATTTATTTGTGACCTATGAAGTTTTTCCTAATTTCTATCATATATAAAATGTTAGAATAATACAGTTTCTTTGCATGTTTTTGGTAACAATGATAAACATATGGAATACACACTTAGTTGTTAAGTGATGTCATATATGCATTGTGGAGGAGGAATCAGCTGGCTCTCCAGAGAGTGGACAGATTCTGATGCTGCTGTCTTGCAGTGCAACTAGTGACAGCAGTCCGTGTTCTGCTCTGCAGTTTCACTGAGCTTGAGGTCGCAGATTATGAACACTTGAGTTGAATCACACTGTCTCCCCCAGGGACCTGAGAAAGAGTGACGCCAATGGCTTTGTACAGAGGGCTATAACTGCTGCCAACGTCTACAACAACATAGTGAAATACGTTGACGATGCCAACATCACCTCACTCACCACCTTCAACTTATCCGAAAGAGCTGAAGATGTATGTCAGATCATGCAGTTTTAAGGCATTCGTTTACTGCATTCAACTTTCTATCAGTCCTAGTTATTTTTCTTCATACATCTGTCTTTTAGGCCACCAGTGGGATCAATGCGCAGCTTGAATACCTCATAACACAGAGTGACAATGTTTTCAAGGAATCTGTCACACTGCATTCAGAGCAAATTGGTATGGAGCTCAACAGAATTATATATTGCGGACATATTAGTCATATTTCAGCTTTATACTGTTCATAGTATTTTTGTTGTCTAATACATTTTTCTGTAACAGAGCTAAAACATGAGGTGACTGACAAGCTAAAATACATTGAGGAGACCAAAGAGACCATGGAAAACAACGTGAAAAAACTCTCAGAAATTGTGCAGGACATCAGTGAACTCCAAACAGGTAAGAATATACTTTTCTTATACGTTTCAGAAGGAGGCCCGTGGCGTGTTTAAACTATAGTTTATCGCACAGACTGGAACAGTTGGAATAGCTAACAGGGCAGACCTTGCTAGGTTTTCCAATTGAATGTGTGATTAAAAAAAAAAAAGAAAGAAAGAAAGAAATAACACACACAAAAAAAATTTTTTGTTCTTTTACTTGAGTGGTTTGGTCCTAAAGTCAGCCAATGTATAAAGTCAGCCGATGTATAAAGTCAGCCGATGAATAAATCCCCCAGGGGTTTTATATAGTTAAAATTTAAAAAGTAGCTTTCTTTGAAAATCAGAGATGTAGGCCTTACAGAACTACAGGAGCAATAGAGGATATTCACAGTTAGCTTGATCTGCTGAAATTCAGCTAAAATGGTCAGACCTTTTATTCTAAAATCCAGTCTGACTTGAATAAAGTTGCCACTTTGATGAAACTGTGAAATGGTGAAACTCAAGCTTGCATATACACACGGGTGCGGGCTTGACCGATACACTGTGCTACTTAAACAAATAGCACTATACCACTTTCAGGAATGCATACTAGGAACAATATGTGCAGATTTTGATATTAAACTACTTTAACTACAGCCTTCTCAAATAAACTATGACAACATCGTGATCTGTTGTCCGCTAGCATAAAAACCTAGCATATGGCCCACTTTGTCCAAAGGATAATCTTCTCTTCTTCCATCCAAAAATTCTGCATTTAGGTTTGTGCAGTTTCCTAGTCTGTGTGCATGGTTTAGTAACTCATTTACTCAACAATTTCTGTTCCCCTATTTTAAAAATACGTACGGACAGCCTCACTTCACAGATATGTCTTCTCTGTTTTGGCCATAGCAATTTTTTTCCCATAGTTTGGCAATACGGACCCAAATTAGTTCTTTACCTTAAAGTTTCTGCATTATCAGGACTAAGGAGGACATTGGCAGAAATCTCCATCAACTGAATGCTTTAGTTGCTAAACATGCGAATTTGCAGTTTGTTATAAATGTGCACTAATTTTCAGACAGAACACCACAACGTCTGGAGTTTACCTCAGAAGTGGCTTCAGAGACTCTGAATCGCTCAGTGGAAGTTCTTCAATCTATCACCCCCATTAGCAGCAAAGTAGAGGAGTGGAACAACAACATGAAAAATAACGAATACTCCACAGCTGCCTATGAACAGGCTGTTGCCTCTGCAGGGGCAGCAGGTATATATCAAAATTACTACATTTTATGAGATTTGTATTTAATGAGTAGAACACACTATACTGGTTTTCATGTTAGCTATTGTTATTCCTATCGGCTTTTTTGACTTACAGTTCCTTCGCAACCACATTTAAAGTTGATTTTTCTTCATTATTTTTTTGGCAGTGGAGAACCTGAATTTGCTTGTTCCTACCCTGCTGGACAAGCTGAAGGTTGTTGAGGATAAGAAGCCTGTCAACAACGTGACCACCAACATCATGAGGATCAGAGAGCTCATAGCCCAGGCCCGGAGTGTGGCCAAGAAAGTTCGTTCAGTCCTTTTGACACACTTAGTAATGATATCCCAATTTAGTCATTACCACTAGAGCAAAGGATGACTGACTTCCATGTGCAATCATTTTATATTTGATGACATGGCTCTGTTGTTGCACCCCTCCTACCCTTTCATTTTGAGCCATAGAAGAAAAGACAAAAGAGGGAGAACAGCAACATCACACTGATTCAGTTAGGTAAATTATATAAGGATCAGCTGGACTGGAAGTGGATTTCAAAGTGGCTTGCAGCAGCTGTGGCTAGTATAAAGTTGCTTAAAATCATGCCATATGGTGCAGTCAATTGTAAAAAGCTATCTGACAAAATTTTAAACACTTTCAATTAAAAAAATTGTTTTGCTGGACTAAAAGAAGGGGGGGAGTGAAGTTATTAAATAAAAATGGTAAAATAGTAAATATAGCAATACAACACAAAAGCAGAAAGCAGAACCACAAACTGTACCTACGGACTAAATAAAGCTAACAAAATATTAATAAGAGAATATAAAAGATGATGATATATGATCATGATAATTAAAGAGCATTGAGGTTAGCTTTAGCTAGCCTGTAACTAAGGCCCAATCAAACAAAATGTTGTTATACCACAATATTTAGAGGAATTGATATTAGTTAATAAGAACAACCCAAGTTCCTTGCACCTTAAACATTTGTGTGTGCATAAATTAAAACATTGACAAAACTGGCAAATATTTGACTCTGTAGACTTCCCATGAGAAATTATTTGGGCTTGTTGTACAGCCAGAGGAGCAGGGCACCTTAGTCATCGAGCTGACCATGAGTTGACCACGAGTTGACATCCAGTTGACCATGAACTTTTCTGTATGCCACTGTATTCTGGAGTCAGATGTGAGGCTGCCTGTCCAATAGCTAAAACTTGGCAGAGACTCGGTCATGAAACAGGACAATGATTGCATCACACAACAAATCTACAACAGCTAAAAAAGAAAAGAATCAGTGTTGCAATGACTCAAAGTCCAGACCTCAACCCAATTGAAATGCTGTGGTCAGACCTTAAGTGAACTGTGTATAGATGCAAACGTCGGTCAACTGAGGGAACATTGTAAAAAGAAAAAAAAGAGTGGGCTTAAATTCTATACGATAATAATCTATTGAATCATTAGGTATACATAGTTTTCACACATGGCCTGCCTGCATTTGTATAGCGCTTTTCTAGTCCATAGGACCCCAAAGCGCTTTACACTACATTCAGTCATTCACCAATTCACACACACATTCACACACTGGCGATGGCAAGCTACATTGTAGCCACAGCTGCCCTGTGGCGCACTGACAGAGGCGAGGCTGCCGGACACAGGCGCCACCGGGCCCTCTGACCACCACCAGTAGGCAAACATGGGGTTAGTATCTTGCCCAAGGATATTTGACATGCAGCCCGGAGGCAGCCTGGGATCGAACCACCAACCTTCTGATTAGTGGCTGACCTGCTCTGCCACCTGAGCTACAGCCACCCATGGTTTCTGTATTTCTGCTTATTTTTTTGTTTTTCTTTAAAATTTTAGAAATGAAATTTCTTCTTACCATGTCTACACAGGTGACCCCTACAAAAAGAAAAGAAAAGTAAAAACTGTCCACACACCCGACGTGTTAGCTTTGTTCTCATTTTAAATTCTGAAGTAGTATTTCAGCATCCCCTCTTGACTATCAAAATTCTTCCCTATAATTTTTCTACTTAATAAAACCCTTCTACTCCATTCCACTACTCCAGTTAAAATTTTCACACCAGTCATTATGAAGCTGTAAACCTTTTTAAATTCACGTTCTGCTATCAGATATCAAGATGATAATTGCTAAACAAAGAAAACTCAGTTTCCTTTATTTTCTGCCCCAGGTCCAGGTCTCCATGAAATTTAACGGACAGTCCTCAGTGGAGGTTCATCCTCACAGCAATTTGGAAGAACTGAAGACAATGACATCCATCAGTTTATTCATGAGGGTGGACCCTGACAAGGATCCCATAGAGGACCGAATCATCCTATACTTGGGAGACAGAAATGTGAGGAATCCAGGCAGAATAAATTTTGTTCCTTTCTCTTTCTGGGTCATCAGTTGTGATAAAATAAATGCCAACTTTCAAAGATGAAAAGGAGCTTGTGTGCATGAATAGCATGTTGTGATCATGAGAACAGAAATGACTTTGAATGGCTTTGAAAGCACCCATTTGCCCCCTTCAAAAGATGTCCAAGAGACTCCCTGAGACAATGGTGCATCTGTGTGCCTTCAAAGTTCATTTACATAAATACTGTTTTCCCCTGCCTGCCAGGGTATAGAAACAGTACAGCATACCCAATGTGGGGCCTCTTTGTTCTCTTTAACAGCGCTTCACCTTGGTGATTTTACCATCACTGTAATCTATGCAGTGATGTTTTTCACTGTGGAATAATAGGCCCAGCAGTAGTTGGTCACAAATGATGCATAGTTAAGCTTTTGAAACCACTCTACACTGAAATAAAGTAACACCACACAGTTGGAAACTCGTACCACCATTATAACATGCTGAAGTGTTTTAAAATGACACAGTGAAAGCCTTGGTAGTAAAATGAACACTCTGTTTTCTGCTGCTCCTGCTTTCAGGGTGTAAAAGACTACATGGGCTTGGCCACCAAGAATGACATCCTGGTGTTTGTCTATAAACTTGGAGGTGAAGACATTGAGATCCCATTGAGTTCAAAGCCTGTCAGCCAATGGCCGGCAGTCTTCAACTACGTCAAAATAGAGAGGTAAATGAGCTTTAACCTCTTAACATCCATATGATCAGTGGCAGCATATCTATAGTTAAGGTTGGGGTAGGCTGGGTTTTGGGTTATCATTTGCCCCCCTTTTTTTTTTTTAGAATTTTTATGTCTTTGAAACACTCAAATTTATGTGGCTAAAAGAAAAAAGCAACCCTAATCTTTAACCAAAAGTGATTGCCATTTTAATTGTGCTAGGCATTATTTGAAAATCATACATACAGATTTTTTGTAACACACAAAAGTGACTGAAAACTCTAAAGCCTAAATCGTCATCAGAGGTGACCCTAACCCCAGTACTAGCCCTGATTATAATCCTAGGCAACTGAAGTATGTAATAAAATATAGGGTTAGGATCCAGTTTGGGCTAGATTCAACACCTGAAAGGCCTAACTAAAATTTATATACATATATCACATGAAGTTTCTGAACAGTAGCAGCACTATGGGGCCATTTATATCCAAATATTTAAAGTCCAGGAAAAATGTCCCATATGCTAGAGCACCTTCTGGCTTCACACTCACTCAAGAAGGTGAGCGTGATAGAGTCATAGAATGATACATATTGTTGGGCTATATTTAAAATCTTTGCTATATAAGTTACTAATACGCTGATCTTGACAAGGAACTGAAAATTTGTTCTTGGTCTCAGTGGTTTCCTTTCTCCTCAAAACACAAGGGAAATCCTGCTAACACACATGACAGTTAGTGTGGTTAACTTTTCTTGTGCATTAGCAAATTTTGAGAAAGCTAAGCAGGTAGCATTCATGAAGTTCAAGCTAGGAGGAGGTCACAGTGGTAACTTGCAGATCTTTGCTTGCAGACTGGGCAGGCATGGAAAAGTCTTCCTAACAGTCCCAAGTCAGAGCTCCACTGATGAACAGAAGTTCATCCAGAAAGGTGAAGCTCCAGGCACTGAATCCCTGTTTGACATTGACCCCCAAGATCTAGTGTTTTTTGTTGGGGGTGTCCCTCCAGATGTCAAGGTAATGTAAATTACAACATTTCTTCAATATAAAGAAATCTTTCTTTCTTTTAGAAATCTGACATGTGACTGTTTCTTTGTTACAAACCAGCTTCCACCTCCTTTGATCCTTGCACCTTTCGTGGGATGTATTGAATTGTCATCGATGAACAACGATGTCATCAGTCTTTACAATTTCAAACAGACTCACAAAATAAATGTAACCACATCTCCACCGTGTCCCAGGTAAACTTTTGCATGGCTAAATGTATGTGTCAAAGGGTCTCAATGGCAAAAAAATACAAATTCAACAAGCATTGACCACCCACTGTATAATTTAAACACAACTTACCTGAACATTGCTACAGAAATCTGACATTTTTTTTGACATCTCAAACATTAAGTTCATATTTAGCCTGTCTGATTTTCAAGGGATGTATCTTAACTTAATTTGTCACATAGATGGTTTGAAATTGTCAAAGGTACCAAATCATGTTTCCAACTCTGCTCTCAGGTACAAGTTGGCATTTTCACAGAGTCGCATTGCAAGCTACCTATTTGATGGAAAAGGCTACGCACTCATCAGTAATATTGAGAGGAGGGGGACGTTTAATGCTGTCACAAGATTTGATATTTCAGTACGAACTATTGCAAGTGATGGTGTACTTTTCCTCATGGTCAATGAGGTAAGTCATCTGGAAAACTTACAAGAGTCTCACATCTCGAAAGCTTTTAGTTTTTCTTACCCATGTGCTACCAGTCTGTAAAGCAGGTCAACTGCCAGCATTTCTATTCTCATAAAAAAACCCTGTAATAATGATCATCAGTAACTGGTTTATGACAACTGTATAAGGCCAATATAAATATGTTTCATTTCTGTTTTTTCAGGATAAATTCTTTCTTTTGGAATTAAAGAATGGCATCCTGCGTCTAATGTATGACTTTGGCTTCAGCAATGGGCCAAAGCTTTTAGAGAACAACTTAGCAAAGCTGCAAATAAATGATGCAAAATACCACGAGGTAGCTTTTTGTGTCTTTATTAAAACTCTTAAATAATCCCAAGTTAAAAATGCGAATGTCTTACAATAACTGTCTGTGGTGGGACATTTCCTCAGGTGTCAGTGATCTACCATCAGTCAAAAAAGGTTATACTGTTGGTGGATAAGAGTCATGTTAAGTCCATGGAGAACCCAAAAACCACCCTGCCCTTCGCAGATATTTACATAGGTGGAGCTCCCTCCAGCATCCTGAAATCCAGGTGAGCTAAACATACATGCAAACAAACAATAATAGTATTTATCATTTAAGTCCCAAGATATAGCCATCCAGCTAACTATAAATTACTCCAAATGGAAGTAGCTCTATTCTTTATAATCTATATTCTTATTGTTAACAACTTTTTGTAGAATATGTAAAGTTAATACATCATTTAAAATTTGAGTTATTTCATCACATGGCCAGAAAGTTGCTTTCCGTCTCCAACAATAACTGCATAATATGTCATTTTAAATAAGTGGTTAGTTTTTCTCAGTTGCTTCTGGAGACTGCACCTTCCTCTCTAACAGCAGAACTTTTGGAGTACGGTAGATAGTTTTCTTTTTTAACTTCCTGACTTTGTTTCTTGCAGCTTTAAATTTGAAATATATGTGTTCCCACAGGCCAGAGCTGTCCTCTGTGGTTGGCCTGAAGGGCTGTGTGAAAGGATTCCAGTTCCAGAGAAAAGACTTCAACCTGCTGGAAGAACCTGGCACCATTGGTATTAGCAGCGGCTGCCCAGAGGAGTCCTTTGTAAGTTGTGCATCTACCACGTCACATCTTAAGTGATAATGCAATGTGTCCCTCTGAAACCAATACCAAATATAGTAAACATCTGCACAGACAAGAGACAGTGTAGTCCAGCAGCTTTAGCCCATATTGCCACTGCTAGGTCACTGAAATGTGTTTTCGTCTTGACAGATGTCGCGCAAAGCTTATTTCTCTGGAAAGAGTTACCTCGGTTCCACAGCAAAGATTTCACCGTTTGACAACTTTGAGGGCGGACTCAACTTCAGAACACTGCAGCCCAGCGGACTCTTGTTCTACCACAATGAAGGGGTAAACACACCTACATGTACATACATGTTTACTGCGTGTTAGGACATGCATTTTCAAATGCAAAACGAATGCTTTTGCAATGTTAAAGCAACGTTGTCTTGCTTAAAAAAAATTTATTTTGCTTCAGTCTGACGAGTTCAGTATCTCCCTGGAGAATGGCGCAGTGGTCCTAAACAACAGAGGCGTAAAGGTCAAATCACACAAGAAACAATACAATGATGGAAGGTCGCACTTCTTACTGGCTTCAGTGAACAATCAGAAGTAAGTATTTAACTTCACTGTTGGCAGCTGCTTCTGGTGCACATCTGTGTTAGTCTTTGAGGCTCCACATCCTGTTTCCTCTCGATTATATACATTTAAATAAAGTCTCAAAAGAAGAATGAATGCACTGGTTGAACCTTCATATAGGAACTTAACCACGTTAATGGTGGGTTTTGTTTGTTTGTTTTTCTACTCAGTAATATTACACAATTACATTTAGATCATAGTTTTTGTCATACAAAAATTATTTTTATCTCAATATTTTAAATTGCTAGGTTCTGAAAGATGTCAGAATGCTTTGGTATCAGATCCATTATGTATGCTTTACAGCATCACTGAGAAATATCTTAGTCACAGCTTGTTGCAGTTTAATCCAAACCACATTTTTTTCCAAACAAATAGCAAATGTGAATGCAAAAACACAACTAACCAGTAAAAGAATGACACCACAGCCACTACATCCACCAGCTAATATGTGCTTTACAATAAGTATTCTAAACATGATCAATGGACATCATCTGGATTACTGTAAAGTTGCAAATGCATTTGTCATTTAGTAAACATTATTAATTATCACATTATATCAATTTACTTGTTTATTGATAGTAGTTAGTCAAAAATGTTAAATATGAGGATATTAGAGCTAAAAAGACCGAAAGCACACATATGTAACATTTCAGCAGACATTATATATCTTCAACAATTACAGCATGTGGTACACTGCATGTGGCATAGACAATATCTTGCAGGAAAATAACAACTTTGGGCAATGCAACAACAAATAAGAACAGCAGCACGAGAATAAGACAACACGTTAGTGCAGTGCATGATGCCTGCATCTCTGATAAGATCTGGTGATCCTTTTATAAACATGGGTCACATACGCCCCTGCACCCAAAGGGGCGCATCAACAACTAAAGAAAATCTTCTGAGGGGCTTCAACTCCTTACTTCAGGTACTCATTGCTGGTGGATGACGAAGACAAGCAGTTCAAGAAGCGGCCGACATCAGCCGCGGGATCGTCATACGATTCTGAGGAGAAGACTTTCTACTATGGAGGATCTCCAAGCAGCACTTCCAAGAATTTCACGGGCTGCATCAGCTATGCCTACATCAACAGGTAAGTCACCCCCTCTCTCCAGTAAAAGAGGGGGTATTATGTTATTTCAAGTTAAACTGTGAGGAGATGGAGATTGCTGCTAAAAAGATGAAAAATTTAGCAAATATAAAAATGCCAAGAAAAATGCATGTTACAATATTTAGCAGCATTAAAAAACATGTTTACAGTTTGGTTAAACCGTATAGCGGGCCCTGTAGGTAATTCTACCATAGTGAAAGCAGTAGTGTTGCAGAGTGTTCATTTAGCTCACTCGGTTGAGTAAGTGACAAATATATTGTGAGGTTAATGCAGACACCTGGTTTGAATCTGCCCTGAGACCAGCCATTGTGTGTCTTCCACTGTCCTAGTGAAGTAAATGTTAAAAAGCCATTTCATAGCTAGATAGATAAATCAGTGTTTCCCAACCTTTTGGAGCCACAACACGTATTTCACATTAGAAAAATCACACGACACACCACCAAACAAAAATGTCACAAAAAGCATAATGATAGTTTTTCCCCACGCACCAGGCATAGCAGAATCGGCTCAGTTTGTCACCAGTATACCTTTTTTTGATTTTCGAACGCTGTGTACCACATAAAATCGTTTCGAGGTCAGTAAACACAACCAGAATTCATACAAAAGGCACACGGGATTATAAAGGGCACTGTCGATTTTCAGAAAACTCAAAGGATTGATTTTAAGTGCACTGTATTTTCCAAAAACACACGGTAATGACAACGGCCTGCTAGCATGCTCTACCAAAAATAGTGCTTTGTTGTGGATCTGACGAACGAAAGCTAAACCAGTTCCACACCACTGAAGTTGCAGCATTTTTACAAACCACTTCTGGTTCATCCGTTTCATTCAACGATCTGCTTTCGCCCTTCTCATTCTCCGTCGCCGCCGCCATTCTTTTTCCGCCATGTGCGTATGAAAACAAAGGCACTGCGCATGCGCGTTTTACCCAAATTCTATCGCAATATTTCACTTTCTTATCGTTGCCCAACATTATACCGGTATAACCGTGAACGGTATGATATGGCCCAGCAAAACATCAATCATATGACCCCATATGTGCAAGCACTTTAGCGACAGTGGGAAGGAAAAAATCTCTTTTAACAGGGAGAAACCTCCAACAGAAACAGGCTCAGGGAGGGGCGGCCATCTGCCGCAGCCAGTTGAGGTGAGAGAAGGAAGACAGGATAAAGACATGAGTGAAAACTGATGTTTCATTTGTTACGTGGCACTAATTGGAAGGTATGTGTATTGGAGAATTGATAGCATTAGCTGGCAACTTAGTAATTCCTCCTGTCATCCATATAAA
The DNA here is from genome assembly GCF_057382095.1 of Aulonocara sp. 'chitande type north' Nkhata Bay. Lineage (NCBI taxonomy): Eukaryota > Metazoa > Chordata > Actinopteri > Cichliformes > Cichlidae > Aulonocara > Aulonocara sp. 'chitande type north' Nkhata Bay. Next base: position 31,314,905 of record NC_141358.1, on the reverse strand, counting down.
TTATATTCACTTCTGGCTATTCCAAATAATAACAAAAAAACCCAAAAACAACTCACAATATTTTGGGAGCCAAAACACTTGCTGAAACCAAAGGTGACATTATGGTTAGTGCTTTCATCTTTTATATACAGTCTATTCAATGAATAATGTGTTGAGAGTGTTTGACACTTCTGCCGTGTCACTGTAGACTAGACCGGGACATTGAGCCTGAAGACTTTAAGAGATACCCAGAGAAGGTCCAGATTTCCCTGGAGGGCTGTCCTGTACAGCGACCCCCGGCTGCACTGCTGTTAAGGCACAGGGCTAACACTTCTGGAACCAAACAGTCACAAAAGGTGAAGTGAAAATAGCACATACAGCAGACCTTAGTTAAATATGAATGTGTTCTACAAACATTTTTGGGCTGACTGATAACCTGATATTTAATAAATGTTCTCATAGGTCACCAGAGATAAATCTAGCCTCCCCCCAGTGCTGACTGAGCTAGGAAGTGATGACCAGGAATCAGCAGAGCCAAACATCAAGTCCTGCTTTCTTTCCTCAAGTCCCAAATCGATTCACCACGCCTTCCGGTTCAGCAGCATTGCCAACAGCAGGCAGCACTACACAGACTTCCCAGACTCCCTTTCTCAGAGGTAGATCAAGACAAGAACTTTAACCTCAGTGTCATGTCTGCTTAAAGCTGCACATATTCTTGTGTCTCCATGTGTGATTAAATTCATCTTTGTTCTTCCAGGTCCCACTTCTCCTTGTCAATGAAGACCCACTCATCTTTTGGCCTCATCTTTTATGTATCTGATGCCCAAGAGGACAATTTCATGGCACTCTTTCTGGCCCATGGGAAACTTGTGTACACTTTTAGTGTAGGAGACCAAAAAGTTAAAATCAAAAGTGAAGACAAATACAATGATGGTGCCTGGCACAGTGTAAGTTCATGAATTTGTTCCATAACTGAATTTTATATTTATGCCAGCATGAGTGTTTGTTTATGTAAGAGACAACCTTTTCTCATCCCAAAGGTTATTTTTATCCGTGATGGAAATGTGGGGCGGTTAATAGTTGATGGGCTCACAATGCTGGAAGACAGCGTTCAGGGAAACAACGTCTCCTGGCACATCAGCAGCCCCCTCTATGTCGGAGGAGTTCCTGCAGGGAGAGCCCAGAAGAATATTCAGGTACAAGTCAAAATCTGCCATGTGAAAAACATTAAACAGCAGAAAAAAATGGGACAACTGGAATCTTATAGAGGACTTTATTTATAGCCCTATGTTTGTCCGGAAAATGTGTGGACATCCAGCCCTGTCTGTTCCCACAGACAAGAGGAAACCACTATTGTGACCCTAAGAAAGAAGGTTTCCTCTCAGTTTTGAGTATTGGAGCTGATATAGCGGAGCCCTTCTCCTTCCTATTAATCCCACTGTTCAAAAATTGGCTGCTTTTCAGATGTGGGCGGAGCACAAGGCACTCAGAGATCGCTCCTGATGAATAAGAATGACTTTAGCTAACAGTTTAAAATAATAATTGCTGCATTCTTCTGATGTACTAGCTCCATTTCACTGTAAGCTGATAAAATGTAAAAGTGTGAGATGATAATTCTCTATGGGGTGTGACCCTAAAAGCAATGTCTTGTACATTACATGCACTGGGGGCCGGGATAGCTCGGTAGGTAGAGTGGTGGCCCCATGATCAGAAGGTTGGGGGTTCGATTCCCCTGAACAGCTACCCTGAGGTACCCCTGAGCAAGGCATCGTCCCTACACACTGCTCCCCGGGCGCCCAATGACTGCCCACTGCTTCTCTGAGTGAATGGGTTAAATGCAGAGAGGAGTTTCCCCACGGAGATCAATAAAATACACTTTCTTCTTTCTTGCATAAAGTCACCAAATGACTCAGTCTTACTATGAAAACATTGCTTAATGCGGCCTTAAAGACAGCTTATATGACAACTACTATGGTCAAATGTGGGGATTACTGTTGAATGCTGAAATTACATAAGATAAACTTATAAGGGAAGAGTCATAAAGTTATCAAACAGACCACTAAGATTTCACAGCTACATTCACTTAAACTTTGTTTAGCATTAGCCGTCATTAGCCATACAGAGCCACTAGTCATACCAGACCAAATAGGGCTATAGCTGCAGGGTCCTCAAATATTCTGTAGTGATCAGGAGTTTGTTGTGTTGCTTGTAAGTAGAGCTCTACTCTACCATTATAGGTTGTCTACTGAAAGGTCAGTGGCTCGGTCCCCAGCTCCTCCACCCTACATGTTGAAGTATTCCTGAGCAAGACAGAAGAAACTGAACCCAATGCATTCATTGGGGTGTGAAAGTGTGCATGAATGTTAGACAGAGCACTTAGAGTAAAAGTACTGTGTTGATGTGTATGTGACTGAGGCTTGTAGTAGAAAGCACTTTCAGTACTTAGTACATTAGAGTAAAAATCAGTATATGAGAACTACTGTGGATAAGTGAATGTGTTATTTAGTAGTTCTTTAAAATATTCTGTGATGCCTTTTTAGGTTTGTTTCTGTGTGGATTATCGTAATTAATCATTCTTTTTGTTATCTTTCATCTTCAGAGAAACTCTGCATACAGCTTTACTGGCTGTATAAAGAACCTTCAGCTTGATAGAAAGCAGCTCTCCTCTGTGGCAGACACATTTGGGGTCACTCCATGCTTTGATGGAGTCTCTGAGGGAGGAACATACTTCTCAGAAGAAGGAGGATACATTGTCCTGGGTGTGTTTCTAGCAATTTAATATCTGTGTTATTTTTCTGCAACCTAGAAATATGTTGTATGCAGAGTTTTGTGCAATCTTTCTCACAGTGAGTAACACCACATATATTTTTCCACTATCTGCAACTGTTTGCAAACTGAGCATCTGTTAACTTACACAGTTCATTAGCCTCACAAGGCCCACAGTCTCTTTCGTGTTCATGAGGAGAGTGTGGCTGGCTGAGGGAACTCGATAGCCTAAGTGCAGCTGTGGTAAAAATGTGTGAGTGTTAAAGAAGCACGAAAGAGGAAAAGGCAAAGCTGAAAGCCCTAAGAAACTCAGGACTCAAATGATTTCACACTCGCACCCACCTCAGAATAACTGATGAAGGGTTATGGGGCCATAATAAATAAGAATAACTCAGACCTCACGTCATCTTCCTCCTAATTCAGACGATTCTTTCAACCTGGGACCGAGGTTTGAGCTGGTGATGGAGGTGCGCCCTCGTGTGGCATCAGGGGTGCTACTACATGTGCACTCAGCAGATGACTATTTCACTGTGTACATTCATCAAGGAGCGGTACGTTTTTACACAAAATACACACATTCGTGTTGGTTCAAATGAAGTTTTTTCATTCAAAAGAACTGCCGTCTTCTAGACAGATTATAGCATTAGTGTTTTTGCAGGTGGTGGTTCTTGTAAATGATGGGACTCGTGAGTTCTTCACAAAGGTGTCACCAAAACAGGGAGTGTGTTCGGGGAGTTGGCACAAAATTACCGGTAAGAATTCCTTTGTGATCACACTGTAGGTTTATTATTCAGAATTGATGTGTTCTGTGGCAGCACTGTTAATGTCACACTAACATCACTCTCTGAAAAATAATCTGACATTGTATATTGTATGTGCAATGTTACGTCTTCCACGTCTGAAAAAGGAATAAACACACAAATGCCTTAATCCAGCATTCTATTTAAAGACCACCAGGGGGCGAGGCCTGTGGTTTCAAAAAGACTGACTGAAAATAGCTTTCTGTGTCAAGGAATGAGTTAATGGGCTCAGTCACTCTTTTTGTGTCCATCCATCCATTCGCTTCCGCTTATCCTTTTCAGGGTTGTGGGGGGTGAGAGGCAAAACCGCCTTTTTGTGTCATAATAAAAAAAAAAAAGTTTTTTTATTTTTTTTATTTTTTTACAGTAGCTAGTCAAGTTTAATGTTTAATGAAAGCGTTCTGTAATGTTTGGTTTCAGTGATACGGGATGCCAACGTTGTCCAGCTGGATGTGGATTCTGAGATCAACCATGTGGTGGGACCTCTGAGCCCCAGCTCCACAGATAGCAGAAAGCCTGTATTTATTGGTGGCACTCCAGGTGAGCTGGTGACAATTGCTCCTCCTGATTTTGTCCTGTCGGTATAAAGCTGTTAATAATGCCTTCTACCTCCTCTCAGATGGTTTCCTTCCAGAAAGTGCTGCTACCAGGAAGGCCTTTGTGGGCTGCATGAGAAACCTGACAATCAACAACAGCCAAGTAAACTTCAGCAAAGCAGTCCTGGTCAGTGGAGCTGTCAGTGTTGGAACCTGTCCAGCAACATAAGATTTCTGTGATCTCTAGCTCAGCAAAGCAATGACCAAATGCATGGTAGAAACCCCATATCATCAGTCTTTTTCCTTTCTGACACGTTTGTGTGCTTTTTGTGTAGAAGTTGTCGGTTTTTGTTTTTCACTCCCACCAAGAGTATGACCAAAACGTCCATTCAATCAAAGCAAACACCCGTTATAAATAAACAAATCAGATTGATTCCTCCAGTCCACAGTGTGAAGCACACAGGCACACTAACATTACTGTGTTACTGTATGTTCCTTTACTCCACTTCATAATCTTGATGGCACATGTTTTTTGTATAAGTTCATTTTCAAAGCTTTCCTTTTGTACTGTTTTATTTCTGATAATAAATAACATTTTACCTCCACTGAAACTTTTTTACATGTGTGTTCTCCTATAGTGCACTTGTTCATTTCACCAAAATCAGCTGAGACTGACTTAACAACCTCGTATATGCATGCAATATTGCACAGATATACTCAGTAAATTAAAAATGGTCAGAACACAGGAGTGTTTTCTTTTGGTTTTTCCCACAGTCCAGTGACATGTACATCCAAAGTGTCCACCCAATGACTCAGATGAAAATTAAACAACTGTCACAATCTTGTTAAAGGTAGTTAACTTGTTTGCAGTCAGTTTAATCAGCCACTAGATGGCGACACACACACATACACAACAATCCAAGCGGATCAGCAGTCTAATGGCTGTTTAGTTAGCAGTTGGATGGTGTACCTATCAAAGCGGCCAATAAGTATATGTCCTATGTGGGCGTGGAAATTAGAGCATGCTCGTGATGTAAGATGAAAAGTCATAATAAGTGTTCAGTAACTGTTTTTTGTTTGTTTTTTTCTTTAAAAATGTTTTTATTATGTTTTTACTCAGAAGCACACCATTTTCAGGGGGTAAAATATTTCACGACAGTTAAGACAGAAGGTGAAATAACTGGGAAGCCTAATCACAGACAAGCAATAAATACCAAGGCAAAACACTGGAAAACTGGTTGAAAACTCTTCGTTTTCTAATTGTTTTAATTTTGGAAAAACATATACCTACCTTAATTTGGCACCCACGCTGAGACACAAAATTCAACCATAATGTAACATCACTGACAAAATATAGTTTACAGTCTTAAATGCTTTTATTCTGCTTTTAAAAACCAGTATCTCATACCATCCTTTATTTTAACTTTATTAATGGGAGTTAAACTACAGAAGAGATTTTAATCATTTAATGTGTGGTTTCTACAAAACTGCTATATTATATTACTACAAACCTCCTGTTTTTTCTTTTTAAAAATGTCTTTATTGTTTGTTTTTGTTCGTCACACACACTTTTTTGGGGAGTGGGGGGGGGTCAGTGGCTGAAACGTACGTTCCGTTTCCATGGAAATGACGTCATCAATGCTCGACCAAACATAGCTAAGGCGCGAGGAAGAAGAGGTGTTCAAAAGTCTTGTGAAGATCTTATTGATGGATAACATAAACGGAACAGTCATTATGGATTAGCTTCGCACTTTTACAACGTGTATGGGGTGTTGTTGACATGACACAGTCCGTTGTGGTCCAAGGTGAGTGAAACTCAGCGCGGTAAATGACAGGTAGGAGGCTAGCTTAGCCCCCAGGTCGGTGTTTATGTCAAGTAGTTCCGTTTTATGTGACGTAGCTACATACCTTTAACAAATGAAATCTGTATTACTACTAATTGTGTTTTTTAAGTTAAACTGAAATTCCGTTCTGCAGTTGGACAGTGCGGCAACCAGGTTGGCTGCAGGTTTTGGGATCTTGCTTTGCGAGAGCATGCCCATGTCAATAAAGTAAGTGCAATTACATACACAGCACAGCACAGCACAACGAAGGTATCCGACGAATAATAATGAAGTCTGACTTGTTACGACAGGAAAAGCACATGTTTGTCTTTCTAATGTTCTGGTGACCCAGACTATACAACCAAAAACCCGTAGACACAGCATCTCTGGGTGAAACACAGCCGCTTTTAACGTTTTTATAATTACACCTGTGCTTTTGAGCTGGATAAGACAATACGTTACAGAGCTCAGATCATCTCAAGCTGGTTTCTTGAACACGAAAGGGGGTTACTGTACTCAAATGGCTACCAGAGCCACCATCCCTCAATCCAGTAGAGCACCTTTGGGATCATGTCAAGGCATTGTAGTAAAAGTACAAAATAGCAAAATGTAATTCAAGTACAAGTAACTTTAGTTAGTGTAGGAAAACCTTTAAAGTTGAGCATATTTAATCAACTCAGAGGAGAAACTCATTCAAAAAGCTGGGAGCAACAAACACCTTCAACTGTTAGCATTTCTTAAACTACAGCAAAAGTGTCATTAACCTCTGGCACATGCACCTCCAACAACCAAGGTGGGAAAACTGTCTGCTTTCCTCAGTCTGTGATGTTTGTCCATGTGTTAAGGGGGGGCTTGGAGGCTTTCCTTAATTTAATAAGGATTTGAGAGGTTGAAAAGGGCCAAATTGTGATGGCTAGACAACTGGTTGAGGTGTGGGTGCATGTGCATCACCTAGTGGGGGAACACATAACACCAGGATGCACTATGAGAAGGTGAGCTGGTGGAGGCGGTGGGATGCTTTGTGCAATCTTCTGCTTGGGAACCTTGAGTCCTGCCATACATATGGATGTTACTTTAACATGTAGCACCTACCCAAGCATTGTTGCAGACCATGTACACCCTTTCATGGAAACAGTACTCCATGATGGTTGTGGCCTCTGTCAGCAGGATAATGCACCCTGTCACAAAGCAAAACTTCAAGAATGGTTTGAGGAGCACAACAATGACTTTGAGGCATTTTTTACCCCTCCAAATTCTCCAGATATCAATCTAGTCGATCATCTGTGGGATGTGCTGGACAAATAAGTCCAATCCACTGGAGGCCCCACCTCTTACAGGACTTAAAGGATCTGTTGCTAACATCTTGGTGCCGATACCACAGCAAACCTTCAGGGGGCTAGTGGAGTCAATGCCTCGATGGGTAAGGTTTGTTTTGGAAGCAAAAATGGGACTGAGACAATATTAGGCAGGTGGTCATAATGTTATGTCTGACTATTATCAGCAAATGTACATTTCTATTAGCATTATTCTAATTATTTTACACTGTATAAATTGGGACTCACCAGCTGTTAGTAGTGAACAGACCCAAACCAACTGTCTCCTCCCTGTCTCGCCACCATTTTCTGTTATACTTGTCATTGCAGAGTGAAAGATTTTGTGTTTGCTTATCTTTAGTTGGTAACTTATAGGGGTGGGGGGGGGGGGAAATCGATACTATGTAGTATCGTGATATTTTGTTTGCTAATAATGTATCGATACAGGGACAGCAGAAATCGATATTTTGTTACCAAAAAAGTTTGTGGACTGGAACTCTGACTTCAGAGCATGTTGATCCTTTTTCTGAGCAAGAATCCTGACATTCCTTCACTGTCCAAATGTGTTTAACTTGTTTTTTGGCAGCAATAAACATGACAGTTTACTTATTTTAATTTAAGACATGTTTTATTTTAATTAAGTTTAAAACTTTTTTATTTAATGTAAAATGTTTTGTTTTAATTTACTTTCAAGTTCTTCAGTTGCTGAATGGGCTGCATAGTTTTCATAAATTGCATAGTTCAGAATAGCTATAATTGTACCAGATGGTTGCATTCAGTTAAGTTGGACTAGACTGTAATACAAACCGTTCAGTTTGTCAACAATAAAACTGACTGAAATGAGAGAAAGACTGAGTGTGAGACTTTGATATTAGATAAAATGAATATTGATAAAGTTTACCTTTATGTACAGAATCTGAATATCGCAAAATATTTTAAAAAATTGCAATAATATCGTATCGTGCGTTAAGTATTTTGATAAGATCGTATCGTGGGATGTATGGTGATTCCCACCTCTAGTAACTTAGTCCACAGTAAGTGTTGATTATGTGCTTGAATCAGAATCAGAATCAGAAAGGGGTTTATTGCCAAATGTTGAGCAGGTTTACAACATTAGGAAATTGCTGCGGTGCTTCAGTGCAAACATAGTGTCATAAATAGCACTTAAGTAGTGTCATAAATAGCACTTAAATAGACATGAAAAAATAAAAGTAGGGATAAGAATTAAAAGTGCTACGTAGAAAGATATGTGCATGAGCTATACATGGGATATATACATGAGAATAAGAATTAAGAGTGCTACGTAGAAAGATATATACATGAGTGCAGGTGGTGATCAGTGCCAAACATGGAATGATGCAGTGACACAGCGTAGGGTCATGTGTTAGTGGTGGGAACAGTCATATGGTTATTGTTCATGTGTCCAACAGCAGAGGGGAAGAAACTGTTCTTATGGCGAGAGGTTCTGGTGCGAATGGACCGGAGCCTCCTGCCTGAGGGGAGCAGGTCAAACAGACTGTGTCCAGGGTGAGAAGGGTCAGCTGAGATCCGAGCTGCACGCCGCAATGTCCTGGAGGTGTACAGGTCCTGCAGAGATGGGAGTCTGCAGCCAATCACCTTCTCAGCAGAGCGCACAACACGCTGCAGTCTCTGTTTGTCCCTGATAGTGGCTCCAGCGTACCACACGGTGATGGAGGAGGTGAGGATGGACTCGATGATTGCAGTGTAGAACTGCATCATCGTCCGTGTTGGCAGGTTGAATTTCTTCAGCTGCCTCGGGAAGTACATCCTCTGCTGGGCTTTCTTGATGACGGAGGTGATGGTGGGCTCCCACTTCAGGTCCTGGGTGATGGTGGTACCCAGGAAGCGGAATGAGTCCACAGAGGTGATGGGGGTGTCAGTCAGGATGATGGGGGGGAGTGGGGCTGTGTGCTTCCTGAAGTCCACAATAATCTCCACTGTCTTCTGGGCATTCAGCACCAGGTTGTTGTGGCTGCACCAGGACACCAGACGTTCAACCTCCCTCCTGTAGGCAGACTCATCCCCGTCCGAGATGAGCCCAATAACGGTGGTGTCATCTGCAAACTTGATTAGCTTGACAGACTGGTGGGTGGAGGTGCAGCAGTTGGTGTACAGGGAGAAGAGCAGAGGAGAAAGAACACAGCCCTGAGGGGAGCCGGTGCTGATGGTCCGGGAGTCCGAGACATTCTTTCCCAGCCTCACATGCTGCTTCCTGTCCGTCAGGAAGTCAGTGATCCACCGGCAGATGGGATCAGGCACATTCATCTGGGAAAGCTTGTCTCGGAGATGGTCTGGAAGGATGGTGTTGAAGGCAGAGCTGAAGTCCACAAACAGGATCCTGGCGTAGGTTCCTGGGGAGTCCAGATGCTGCAGGATGAAGTGTAGGGCCATGTTGATGGCGTCGTCTACAGACCTGTTGGCTCTATATGCAAACTGCAGGGGGTCCAGGAGGGGGGCCGTGAGGGTCCTGAGATGGGAGAGAACTAGGCGCTCAAAAGACTTCATGACCACAGATGTCAGAGCCACGGGTCTGTAGTCATTTAGTCCAGTGATCCTAGGTTTCTTGGGGACAGGGATTATGGTGGAGGACTTGAAGCAGGCAGGCACATGACATGCCTGCAGTGAGGAGTTGAAAATGCCAGAAAACACTGGGGCCAGCTCGAATGTATCTATGTTGAGGAATTATAATGTATAGTGGGGTATTTTGCTTTAATAATCAGTGTGGGTGTTATTTGTTTCTCATCTTGGTGTAAATTTATAATTACCAGACTTTCCAGCCACATTGTCATGTCATTTTTAAATTGCATTCCAAACTGACTGTGACAGAAAAACAGATAAGTGTCAAACACTATTGTATAATACACATTGTAATTTTCTTCTCTGACTTGTGTTGTTGCGTTAAATCAATTCCAGCTCTGTTTGTCTGCTTTGTGCAGTCTGTTTGAGATGATGTGAGAGCTGTCAGTTGACGCCTCAGCAGACACGCCCTAAGTGATTCAGAGAATGCTTCTCTTTTTTTTTTTTAATGATTAGAAAACCTCATTTTTCAGCGCTGTATTCCAGCTGGGTAGTTAATAACTCATTTCTTTAGTGTGACAGAGAGATATTTACCTCAGCTTTATCCAAGTTGTAATCATTTTGGTTTCCAGTTTAAATGTTAGCTGCCTTCTGTAGTTCATAAGCTTTAGGGATGTTGGTCTTAAGCACTAGAAACAATTTAATTTAATTTCCAAAAATGAAATCCTGATTTCACATGAATTTTATCATGGTAAAACTGAAAGTGTTCCAGTGATATGTGCAGTAATTCTTAGGGTTTAGGTAAAATGCATCAACTATGTAGAAACTACTGATTCACCATTTCACCAGATACCCAGGCCTAGTCTACTATAATCTTATGTTTAAGTGAATGAAAAATGTAGATGCAGCTGGTATAAACAAAAACAAAGCAAAATCAGGAAGAGTTCAAATACTTGTTCACAGCACTGTAGATTTAAGTGACCAAGAAAAACTTTCAGTAAATTTTTTAACATCTTATCTATGATAATCAGGGAAGTCATTATGTTTTCTCACTAAACCTTTGTTCTAAGGGATGTCTGTTTTCTGTGTGCCCTGTTTTGTCCTGTAAGAAACAGACATGACTCTCACAGCTCCTAAATCTTTTTTTTTTTCCTTCATCCTCAGAGGGGATTGTACGATGAAGCCCTCAATAGCTTTTTCCGAAATGTGGATTCCAGGTATGTTAAACCTGCTTTCCTCCAGTTGTTCATTGACATATAAGTTTTCCAAATGTATTGCTTTTTTTTTTTTTTTTTACCCTTTTTTTTTTAAATCACTGACTGTCCTTTTCCAGGAAAAGTGACGGGGCTGCATTTGCTGTTGGTGGGAGAATCCAACACCTGAAGGCCAGGGTAAGTTCTAGAAGGACTCTCGAGTCCCTAATTTTTAGTTATTGTGTCAAAACTGGATAAAAATTAAGCAAATAAGAAGTTAGAACTTCAGAAATTTCAGAGTTGGTAATAATAAAAATAGATGTTAGCCTATGTGTGCAAACATTTTAACCTATGAAACATTCACAATAGCAGTGCAGGCATAGTCAAGTGTCTTGTACATGCAAAGCATAAGGCTTTGAATGTTGCTAGTATGGACTGATACTGAAGGTAAATTCTTTGTGAACATCTCTTGGTCAACTGTATCAAATGCAAATTAATTCCATATCTGATTCTCTCAGTCATTGAGTTTGGCTGTAGCTTTTGCTGTGCCAGAGGTGCCACGTCTTTCTGTTTCCATTAAATAAGCCTTCTACTAGAAATGAGAAAAGGGCTGCCGCATCTCAAATTTCACCCTTTGGGGTTAACTTTGGCCCAAAGAAAAATGATAAACGGCTTTAACATGGATAATAATAAGCTTAAGACTGATTGATGATGCGTATTCTTTTCACATTTTATTTTGGAGTCGAGCTTACTGAAAGGTTCAGCATTCATTGGGTGAATTATGAAATGACTGGGGTAAAAGGAATGTGCTCAGTATATGATAGCATTGAAATGTATGAGCGGGCTTCATTTTCACATATTTGAATCCACAGGCGGTCCTGGTGGACATGGAAGAGGGTGTGGTCAACCAGATCCTGCAGGGCCCGTTAAGAGAAGTGTTTGATAGCACGCAACTACTCACAGACGTGTCAGGTTCAGGCAACAACTGGTAAGAGACAGACAAGCCTCAGGATGCCACCGAGCTCACGTGGACTTTACCAACTGTTGCACAACATAATTTAAATCCTGCTGGAGTTGTGTTACAGCTCACGTGCTGTTACACTATATGCAGTTCTAGTGGTATTCAGGGAATAGTCTTTGAAGAGATTGCAAAGAAAGTATTTTTTGGTAATTGTCTGAAAGAATTAAACATGTTTTCTTAATAATCCACTATATGTTGAATTTTGTATAATCTGAAAGAGGAACACGGGTGGCTTAACTGTTGTTTTTTCAGTTTTCACATTCTCAATTGTGCAGAGTATAATTTAGGGAAAAGATCAGCCTGATGTGAGTAGTTTCTCTGTATGGTTTCCCTGGTCTACCTACCTGAAATTGTAGGTAGACCAGGTCTCCATGCATTATTGTGAAATACAACTATGTACTATCTTTTTATCTAGTGTGTGCTCCAATGTGGGACTTTACAGGACCTCTTACAATTTTTTTTTCATATGTTAATGAGCCAATAGTCTATATTTTTCAAAAAAGTATATATCTCTTGTAAAGTATTTAATATATGACTCTAAGATTTCACAGATTCACAGATTGGAAATGGTCAAGCAGAAGGCCCACAGTGATATCAGATGCTATGGAATGTTATGGGATGTTAACAGGAAGTCTACTTGACACAGAGTTATATTAGCACACGCTTTTAATTTCTTCAAATAATCTTTATCTCCTGTAAATTTTTCTCAGCTGCCGGTGGCTTATTTTCTGTCTGCACAAAAAAGTGCAACTTGTTTACAGTGTAGCATTGCCTGTGAATGAACCACCAATGGATTATGTAGTCAATCCATGACGCCTGTGGTAAATCCTGTACTTGGCATGCCACAACAATTTGAGACTGTCAGTCTGATTCCCACAGTTTGTTGCTTAGAGGCGAGAAAGCCTTTACACTGCACGGCAATCTTTTTATTGGCCCACATAATTATACCCTATGTTTAAAATTCCAATATTGTTTTTACCATGAATGACTTTTGCACTAAACTCTTTTATATGTCCTACAACACGTATAACGTAGGGAGAGTTGAACTTTGACTCTTTTATCTTGCATAGTTTGTCGTAATGAAAAAAACACAAGAGCAACATGGGATGCTCCAGGACATCCTGACAGCCCCTTCAGTTGCTTTTGTCTGTTACCTTTCCTTTCCATGAACACACTAGCTACTGACAACTTCCTAACACATCATGCATGCTGTGGGAGCAACGGGCAGTCTGTCATGTTGATCACTCAATATAATTGCTTAATCTGACATAGTGATCATCATAAAAGATGAAAGTAATATGAAATCTGTCCTGAGCATTAAAAATTATACTTATCATTAATGTTCAATTTTTGGCATTATCTTATGATTAGGGGGGAAAAACCAAGGTATCGTTTTGTGCTTGTCATTCAGGGCAGTTGGAAACATGACGTACGGCTCGGCCTACAGGGAGAAGATAGTGGATAAGCTCAGGAAGGCAGCAGAGCAATGTGACTGTCTGCAGTGCTTCTTTCTCATTCACTCTATGGGAGGAGGTAAGGCTCTGATTCAAGGGCATCCTTTCATTCATGCTTCACAGTCCAGTACTCCAAGCTTTACTTCAATTAATTCATGTTAGATTTGTAGTGACAAAAAAAATGAATAAAGCCAATAAGAATACATTTGTGCATGATTTCATTTCACTTACTTAATTTTTGTATCTTTGTTGTCACGCACGTCACTTCTTTACTTTTAGACCTGTGTGAAGGCTGTAAGAGTAGTTAGCTGAAATAAAATAGAAACTAGAATTTAGAGAAAAAACTTATTGAAATAATATATTCAAATATTCATCCATCCATTTTATTTGTCTTATCTGTGACTGGGTTATGGGGGCAGCAGACAAACCCAGACCTCCCACTTTGCAGCCACGTACTCCAGCTTATTCAGACCAGCCAACAGATATAATCTCTCTAGTGTCTCCTGGGTCTACCCCAGGGGCCTCGTCCACATTTCTAAGCTGGAGGCCATTCCCTGATGAAGCAACAGGACCATTTTGCAAAATGCAGAGATCCAATTCTGAGGCCGTTTGCTCAAAACCTAGACCCTCCTGGGGAGGCTGAGGAGTGCAATCCCCCTATAGTTGGAGCACACCTTCTGCTCCCCCTTCTTGAATATGGGAAACACCACTGCAGACTGCCAGTCCAGTTGCATTACCTCAATCTCCATGCAGAGGTGTGTTAAGTAGATATCCCCGCAACATGATGATTATGACATTCCTGAGCCTTCAGGAATTTTATCAACATCATCTAGTCCAAGGACTCTGCCACCGATAGTTGTTTAACTACCTCAGTGACCTTGTCCCCAGACTTGCCTCCTCTATAGAAGGCATGCCAGTGGGGTTAAGTGGGTCTTTAAAGTATTCCTTCCACTGCCTGACTATATACTCAGTTGAAGTCCGCAGTACTACACCCGCAGAGTAGAGCACTGCTTTCCTGACGATTTTCCAGAAACACTTCGAGGCAGACCGAAAGTCTTTGTCCAAGGCTTCACTGGACTCCTCCCACAACCTAAGCTTTTGCTTCACCCACCGCCCAAGCTATATTCTGCTTGGCCTGCCAGTACCAATCAGCTGCCTCTGAGGTCCCACAGGCTAACCAAACCCGATAGGTCTCCTCCAGCTTGATCGGTCCCTTCATCTTCAGTGTCCACGATCTGACTCAGGGATTACCAGGGATTGCAGCTCTACTGTTATACGTCAAAGTGTTACCTTAATTTTTCAAGCAGTGTAGAAATAAGATTTCAATTGTCATGTCAGTAAATTAAGGATTTTTCTGTAGACAGCTGATAATTAATTAGTTACTGACTATGGATTTAAGGTACTGGCTCTGGCCTGGGAACCAGAGTGCTCAGCTTGCTGGAGGAGGAGTTCCCTGAGGTGTGTCGCGTTGTCACCTCCATCTATCCATCTGGGGAAGATGACGTAATCACCTCACCATACAACAGTGTCCTTGCCATGAACAAGCTCACAGAGCACGCTGATTGTGTCCTGCTAGTGGAAAACCAGGTTTGTGGATTCAGAAATGCCTCCCCTCTCTCCCTGCAAATGTCTGTGCAACGCACATAAATGAAAACTGTCAAACTGAATGTGATTTCTTCTTTTCCCTCATTTCTCCCCTTCCAGTCATTGGTTGACATTGTGAACAAGATTAAAGTTATGTCCCATGGTACAAAGCCTGGTTTAAATATCAAGAGAAACAGCGCAGTCACCTCTGGACAGGAAGGCCTCAGTGGGGCAGAAAAACCCTTTGATGCTATGAATAACATTGTGGCTAACCTGTTGCTCAATATTACCAGGTATAGTATTACTGTTTGCTCATATACAGTAGAAGCCCGTGTGCTAAGGAAAAACATTAACACCCTTTTGACCATTTTTTCTAGTCCATAAGATTGCCATAATAAATGCATTAGTATCCATTCTCTTCATAATAACAGTCAGTAAAGCCAGTTTGGGCTTTCATCTGCAGTCTCCTGTCTGTTTTAATTTTGGCCCTTTGAGTCAGCCAAAGTTGGAGCATAAGACACTAACCAGAGATGTCAAAGCATTTCAGGTGTTTATCGCGTGATGCTATCTTATCATTAAAAGCTTCTGTGAGAGTCCTGCAAGGGCTTGAGAGTCAACCTGGAGATTTGGTACTGTCACACAAGTCAACTTAGGAAGTTATTTATGAATAAAAGTATTTTGATCTTTTGCACAGTGCTATGTATCAAGAAGATATTCTAGATTTGCTTCTTTTAGTTATCCCTAATTAGTGGAACTTAACGTTATTATGCAGTCAAATTGAGCATGTCATTATAACTTTTTTATTTGCAGCTCAGCCCGGTTTGAGGGCTCCCTCAACATGGATCTGAATGAGATTGCGATGAACCTGGTGCCCTTTCCTCGTTTACACTACCTGGTGCCCAGTCTCACACCCCTCTACACATTAGCAGATATTAATGTGCCCACAAGGAGGTAAGCCTTGTGCCCATCGGTGCAGTTATTTTTACCTGACAGTTGTTGTGTGTCCTGCAGAGCTCCTCCTCACATGAACCCCTCCATTGATGACTTGACCATTTAGAAGTGGTTTCGGTTGGTTTACACCGTAACTTAAACTGTCATTTGTAACATGATGATGAAACAGCACCAGTCAAGCAGGACTGACTCACGATTTCCTACAGATGGGGTGGCTGATATGGTTAGTGGCATAATTTAGATTCAAATATTTTCCTGATATGAATCATGTGAAAGAGTATAGGCTGAAGCTTGCAGCTTACATAACTCCTGTCCCTGACACCATTCTAGACATAAGGAACACAACCACATCCTTAACATCTGGTTTAAACACAAAATCACTATGAAAACAGAGAGAAATGATTGACCGTTTGCCCCAAATTCAGATGAACACTAAACATGACATTTTTAAATGGTTTCAGTGTGCTGCACATTTCAGTTTTGTCAGGACAATAGTTCCAAACTCCTGTAAGAAATACACAATAACATCATTGGTTTTGTGTTCATCCTTCATTCATATCCACACCTTGTGCATATTCGGTGGTAATTGCCTATTATATTCTTTGTACTTAATTGAAATTATGTTATGCTACTAAATTTTTGAATTCAGGGTATTTAATTGAATAAATAATGGATTTTTTTGTTGTTATTTTTTTTATTCATAGAGTTTGCAATATTATGCAAAGTCAAAAAATAGAATATATTTCAACATTTTGGTTTTCATAATTTCTATGCAATTTCCATTTCAGTGGTTTTATCCAAATAAGCCATACTTGGTTAGTCTTTTTTTTTTTTTGTAATTGTACTGTCATGACCTTTAACATTTACCAGGTAACAGAGGCCTGTAGAATCTCAGTTGTAGCTCTTGGGTCTTTTGGATTTCCTCTGAGCATTGCATGGTGTGACCTTGGGAAGAATTGTGGTGTTCTTTACACACTCCTAAATGCTTCAGTTTACCAATGAGTGGCAAACTGCCCAAATGTCTGCTTTTACAGTGGTAGAGTGAAAAAAGTGAAACTTGCTCATGATCAATTAATTATCTCCTATAAAAGCTTTCTTTTTAAAATGATTCTATGAATGACCTGGTTAGTCTATGATTTTCAACCCAAAGTACAAACACCCCACAGGTTAGTGTCCAAGTGACAGATTAGCTTGTCTGGTCACAAAAAAATTGGAAAAGTAAAGAACCGAATGCCTCAAGTTTGAGCAGAAAAGTTATCAGTTAGGTAAAAGTAATAGATCAGATGTAGAATTAAACTGCCAAATAATAAACATATATTGTCTAATATTTACATTTGTTTGATGGATATTTAATTGTGACAAACATACAAGAAATACAAAATCAGGAAGGAGGCAAACACCTTTTAACACTTCTGTTAATATAAGCAGTGATGCAGAAGTGGGGAAACAGCTGGAAAATAGAGGCGTAGCTAAGAGTTGTGAATGGTTTAAATAATAATCCAGTACTTAATGATTAATAGTTGAGAAATTCTGCTGATCATTACTGAAAAATAGTATTAAAGTAAGATCCAGTTCAAATAGGTTTAACACTTTACATTCGACCTTGAGTTTGTATTAAATATAAAGCTTTTTTTTTTAATGAACTCACCTGATCTGAATAACCAAGTTACTAAAAACTCAGAATAACACTTTTCTTCCTAGTTAAACAGAAGCGTAAGAGTTTAAAACACCACAAAGCCCCAGCTTTCTTTTTATTATGTGAAAAAGCGGCAAGTTCAATTTTAGCTTTCCAGACGTAGGATTTAAAAAAAAAAAAAAAAAAAAAACACCAATCTGCCTACCTCCTCCCAGCAACAGCTGCCACAAAAGTGGCCTTGTGTGGGCCACAGAGACCTTCTCTCCTCCTATGAAGATGCTTATTGGTCAAAAAGAGTGGTGGTTTTACTGGATAACTCCCAGCAGTAAATAAATGTGACTGTATGAATGCAGGGCATGGTGTTGCTTAAAAATATCTCGCCTGCTCTTTGGGACTTCCCTACATAAATAAAGGTGCAAACATTCTTCTATGCCAAACACTGCCGTCTTGGTTCCCAGTCTTTTTGAACTTCTGATAAAAATCTTCAAGGCATGTTCAGTTAAAATCGGGTTCATTGAGGCTGGAAGAAAAAGCTATAAAAGGAATATTTAACATGATTTGATGCACATTCATTTCTTGTAAAGTTGATCAACTGATACAAGCATTTCTTTTCTTCTCCTGTCTTCCAACCGTGCGCTCTAGACTGGATCAGATGTTCAGCGATGCCTTCAGTAAAGACCACCAGCTAATACAAGCTGACCCAAAGCACAGCCTGTACCTGGCTTGTGCCCTCATGGTCAGGGGTAACGTGCAGGTTTCTGATGTCCGCAGGAACATCGAGAGGTCAGAGGAAAATCCTTTATTTCTGTATATAATTCTACACCAAAAGATGTAACGATTTCATGCAACCATTCCAACGTACCCAGTGATCCACACACTCACCTTTTCCCATAGTATACCCATTGAGCACTAGCAGTAAGTCATGATTACTGCATTCAGCCACAAGCTCTTACTATATTCTCCTCTAACCACTGCTCTCACAGAACTCCTTTTCAGTTGGCACACACATTTTGTACTGTGACTGTTGTGTTAAAATTGTTGGCAAAAGAGGTAGGAGGAGGAAGGAAGTACATATATATATATATATATATATATATATATCTAATGTACAAACAGGACTAAGTATCTTAACTATAAGGATACTTGTAGATGTTGGTAGTCCTCTAATCTGCAGACAAGTGAAGTTTTTTTTTTGTTTTGTTTTTTTTTTTTTTTTTTTTACTGTTTCATTTCCAGTTGTTTGATTGTTGTTAAAGCTAGTGAAGTAAATGTGCTTGGTTTCTGGATTTAAAGTCATAGCTCCTAGCTAGGGAACTGTTCACATATTGATTTCAGGATAAAGTACAGTTTAAAGTACAGTAAACTGAGACTAAACAAAGTCTTTTGGTTGTCATGTGAAGCTCACATGTTAAACATTACATATACAGTTATTTTCCCCTCTCTCCTGGCTTTAGACTGAGACCATCACTGCCCTTTGTCTCATGGAACCAGGAAGGCTGGAAGACGAGTCTGTGTTCAGTGCCTCCCGTGGGACACTCCCATTCCCTGTTAGCTCTGGCCAACAACACCTGCGTGAAGCCCACGTTCATGGAGCTCAGGGAACGCTTTACCAAGCTCTACAGGAAGAAGGTGCGTCTCAAGCTGTCTTTGTGAGGACATTCTTTGATAGTAATGCATTCCCAGATCTAATAACTTAAATTTTACTATTACAAACCTATAGTCTACTCTTAGCCTAAACCTAATTCTAGCTTAAACCCTAAACCTTTTAACCCATCTGTAAAATGTAGCTACAAAAGATAACTTGGCATATAGTCTACCTGCACTGGTTTAAGTTTAGAGGCATACATGGATTTCAAAATGTGTATTTTCTTTTATTTAATTCAATATGTGGTGCAGGTACAGCCACAGAAAACAAAGCAGTTTGTCTTCAGGTGAAATGATATCTCAGGTTTATTCTTCAAGCTTATTGGCAAATGCATATCAGCCTCTAAATCTGACAAACACATCAGTCAGACTCAGTTTAATGTTTTGTTTTTTTCATTTTAGGCTCACTTACACCACTACCTGCATGTAGAAGGGATGGAACAGAGCTTCTTCTCAGAGGCCATTGCCTCTCTCAACTCACTGATTGAAGAATATCATCATCTGGATGCCACCAAGGCCAGACTCACGCCTGATGCACCCAGACTCTCCATCGCCAGATGAAGGTCTGCTGTGCTGTGAATCTGGGAATCAAACTCACAGAACTGAAGCTTTTACATATCAACGTTATCTAATGTATGGCATGGTCAAAGTGTTCCAAACAGCACTTAAAGAGAACATCAGTTTAATCTACTCTAAAGCTTCTATTTGCTTTTCCAAGCTCCCTGATTGTTCTGTTATGAGGTAATGTTAAAGCTAGTACACTGGCCATATTCCTTGTTGTTAGTGCACATACCTGTCCTGAAGAGTGCTCCATAAAACTTTGTTTTGTTTTTTTAATGATCTGTTGTTCTTCTTTCTCAAAATTAGTTTTGTTTTTGTCCTTTTGGAGGTGCAAAACTGTTACTAAGGGAGAATTAAAGTGTATGTGTGTTTCAGTCCTTAGTTTCTCACAGCGGGGCTTGCACCACTCTGCGTCTCTGACGTTTGGGGTCCTTAGAGTAAACGCAGGTCAGAAAACATGTCGCCCGGATCGTTGCACTTCCTCTGACACACACAGGACGTTATCCACTGCATCTTCCACTGTGTGTTGGAGCCTCCTTTGCAGGTGAAGTTGACCTTGATCATGCGTGACTTGTTGGGGACACAGCAGCGCTTGTCTGTACACACACCGCAGTATGTGGGCTTAAACTTCTTGTTGCTGGTACAGCCAGAGAGAGTCAACTTCTCTGCTTTCTTTGCCTGGAATTTGGGTCGGCACGTCTTTCCCTTTGGCACCTAGAAGTGGGAATAGCAATTGGTGTCTTTCTTTTTAAGAGTTTGAGAAAAAAAACTTTAAAAATTAAATGAAAATATTAAAGATTCAGACAGATTAAAGCTAAAGATGCCACCTTGACACTCCTGAGCACGCTTTTCTCACACGGTTGCAGCAAGCACAGGCGGCGGTCTTTCCTCATCTCACACTTGCTGTTATCGTTGTTGACACGTACAGAGATGCCCAGGCCACAGGTCTTGGAGCAGGGACTCCAGTGGGTGGTCTGGATTAGGCAGTTCCTCTTCCAGGCTAAAGGAGGGTCCCTGTAACCTTTCAGTGTTACAGTTAAAGGGTACTGTGTCAAGCAAAGCACAGATCAGAATCATTCCAACAAGCTGCTGTGTCTCCATCAGAGATGGGCAGTAATCTATTAAAAGTAATGCATTTCTGTAATCTGATTACTTTTCAAGTAACAAGTAAAGTAAGGGATTACTGTTACTATACCATAAGCATGCTGCGTTACTGATTTTGTTTGTTAATGTCTCATGACAATAGTGGATAATATCGAGATATTATCCACTGTTGATCTGCGGCAGAGAGTACATCCATGCAGTGTTTAAGGCTTGGAATTACTGACATTACTTCTAGTTTGATTCTGTAAAAAGTGACATAAACATTAGCGTCCGCCGTGCACTCTACGTGGGAAGAAAACTTCTTTCTACAGTGAAAAATTAAACTTCAAATTATTTATTTCTTGCTGTGTTTTTCTTGCATCTATTTGAAAGAGTGAGAGTAAACGCAAAAATTATTTTATTTTAAATGCTGGAATATGCAGAACATAGGTTTAAATGTTAAACAAATTTCTTCAACTCAGAGAATGTTGCATATAATTTAATTTTTGCTTAATGCAATGTGTATAAAGTTAAAAGATTAAAACTAATAAAACAAGTTTGAAAAAGAGACTTTTTGATTTGATTCAATTTTATATGATGGATTATGCAGGAAAAAAAATTTGAATTGGCTGAAAGGTCTATTGCATTATTACATATGTATCATGTTTTTAAAAAGTAAATAATAAAGTAACTAATTACTTTTGAAAATAAGTAATCCGTAAAGTAACAGGATTACTTTGTGGAGAAGTAATCAGTAATTAGTAACAAATTACTATTTTCAAGTAACTTGACTAATACTGGTTGTGATTAGGTGCTATAGAGCCTTATGGGAGCAGTCCCATTAATCAATTTTGAATTCATTATGATATGAAATTGCTACTACATAGAAAAGGACAAAAAAATTAAAAGATCTGCATAGAAATGTAACACAAAAGAATCTGAAACACTGTAAACATACCAGCTCACTACACAAACTCAGGCATTCTTTTACATGTAGCTATCTTTACATATTATTATTATTATTATTATTATTACCGGAGCCGTCCACTAGCACCAACACTTCTCGAACCACAACCAGATCAGACCCACAAACACCAAAATAAAAGCTTCTTTTGTTATTAGATCACCCTCAGAACTTTCCCATCTCGTTAGTGCATTTTTGTGACTATAGCATCATGCTCGTTTGCACCACTTAGTAAGCTTGTCGTGTCTTTTCTTGACATTTTTAATCAAAATTAAAATGTTTCAACCAAATCTCAACGACAGGGACGATGAGTTTTTGCTGGGTGGGAAAGTGCTTTGTTTTTTCACAGTGGCAAATCACTGTATGTGACTCAGATCATGTGATAGATCTGGTTCAGCTACATGCCACGCCAATTAAATAAGCTTTGCCGTACATCAAAGTGACATTTTTATGGCTTTTAATAAAAACCAACTTGTTTCTCTTCCTTTTCCTCCTCTAACTGGAATCATATGTGTCAGACAGTTTAACCACAGGCAGTCACACCTCACACTAGGGCTGGGCGATATGACCCAAAATTCATATCTCGATATTTTTTAGCTGGATGGCGATATAAGATATATATCTCGATATTTTTTTTTTAAAGCCATAAAGTAAGAACAAAAAGAGAGTTCTTAGTCAAAGCTGTGTCCCAGATGTCACACAGGCACTTTTATTAACATAGAGCAGAAGTACATAAAATTTACTCAAAAATAAATTATGAGCATTTATTAAATAATAATGCTCCATAAATAAAAGAAAACAATGTTGTTTTTGTGCATAACAAAAAGCTCACAAATGTGCAGTCAAAATGTAAACTAAAAGACGAGCACTATAACAAGGACAGATTTCACAGCTGCTCTGTTCCCAACTTGTACTGCGTGACTGACAACCTGGAGTTTGAAATCCGCTTCGCAACCACGTCTCTTAACAGGTGCCATTTATGGTCCTTATACACAGTATGGTAATATTACGTTGAAGCACAGTACGTATCACTCCGCGAGGCTCAGCCGTAATGCTCCGACAATCCATCAAGCGCTGCAGCTCCGTAGCTTACCAAAGTCGTAGTAAAACATTTTTTGACAGATTGCTGAGCGCCGTGTTCCACATAAAATCGGTGCGCGGCCATCAAGCACAACCAGAATTCATACATAAGGCGCGCTGACAACTTTTGAGAAAATGAAAGGATTTTAGTCCGTGCAGCACCTCTGGGCTGCATGGCGTTAGCGTGGTTAGCTCGTTAGCGTGGTTAGCTAGCTAACACGTTGACGCCGTCCAGCCCCACGCACGGGGCGATGCGCAGTAACTCGTTAACGGATTTGCCGTGTCCATCTTGTCGCTTCCTGCAGGTGAAGCGATGGGGGAGGAGGGGGGGTTGTGTTCAGTGAAGGAGAGGCGAGGCCGAGTAACGTTGCGTAAAGACGAAAGTGGACGAAAGAGAGGCAAACTTGCGGCTCCGCAAGTATAATTATAACGTAACATAGACTATATCGATATAAAGGATATTGTCACATCTTATATCTCGTATAAAAATATATCGATATTTTTTAAAAACTCGATATATCGCCCAGCTCTACCTCACACTGACAGTACTGAGTAATGAGGCTCCCCCTTCCCTTCCAGCTACCTAACAGCAATTAGCATTCCAGGCAAGACAGTCTGGCTCTTCTCCATGAATTCATTCTCTAAACACACACCTGACATGTAGGTAGTGTCCTGCTGGTGCTTGTTTGGGCTCTGGCCACTGCGAAGGCCAGCTGGCGTGTTGCTGATCAGTGGTGCAGAGCCTAAGAGACCAGCAGGCTTCTGGATGAAAGCAGGGGTACAGCCGATGGCTCCAGCGATGCATGTACACTTGTAGAGGGGGCTGGACTGGAAGGATTCTCCATTCTCATAGTGGACCCCATTCAGGTCACAGCCTACCGCCATCATGTCTGAAGGAATGAGAAGAAACATGCTGGTGCAAATCTCAAACTCTGATTATGGTGGATCTTAAGACTGTAATGCAAATTAATATCTTTTTTGTTTGTTTGGGGGTTTTTTGTAAACCAAGAATTTTACTGTGTCTTTTTCCCCACAAGCATACAAAATATGAGATTTGAGTGCAAATTAGCTTTTTTAAAATGGCATATTCCTTTATGCTGGCATTGATTCCCAGCCTAGCACGCAATTTGCACATTTCGAATGATGACATGGAATGTAAAAACATGTTTTTGCCAGTGGTTTTTGACTCACGTAGGTGGAATTGTTGATTGGAGTTTAAGTTTCCCACTGAGGTTTGTAAAAGCCCCTTCAGGCTTCTTCACACTTGCATATTTTTTTTAAAATGCTTTCCCGTTGAACCGGTTTAGAGCGGCCTCCTCTGAAGCCACTGTGTGGCTTTATGCAAACACTAAAAAAAACTAATTTAAACATACAACTTTTATGGTCTTTCCAAATGTTGTTTGGCTCATGGTAGAGTAATTGTGATTTGCACTGCTTTAAAATATGCCATTCACAATATATCCATAATTCTGTTACTGTTGCAACACACGTAACCCTGCGACAGCAGCCCCCTGGGGCTGAATCCTCAAATATCCTCTTGACGCTGAATCCAAAAGTGAGGCGAGCCCCATAGACTACTGTTTAAAACCAAAAAAATAACAAAAACATGTTTATAAGTTGGTACAGAAAGGTGTTTTGGTCTCAGTAGCTAATATTTCCCTTCATAAATTTTCAATAACTAAACTTTTGAGCTGTATTAAAGCTTAAAGTGAGAGGTGAGGTTAGTTTGATCATGATTATTATAGGCTGTTGTGTGCTACAGACCATTCTCTCAGGAAGTCTTTAGTTTTTGGATAATAAAATTCAAATATTTTGTTGGTTTGTCAGCATTAATTAGCAGCTACGGTGCAGCTATATTTATCAGCTGCATTAGTTAAAAATAATCCAGTCTGCACTTGTGCGGTTATGGATGCAGCTTAGCATTAGCTTATAACTTAACCTGTGGTCTAAAAGTATATCCATCCATTACAGTTGCTCTGCAAAGAATGAAGATGGCCATGTCTATGAAGCTAAAGTCAAGGCTTCAAAATACTAAAACGCAAACCAGTGGGTGATGTTACTATAGCCATGTCCAACTTTTACAATGTTTGACCACCTGCCAACAGCCAGCATCACACTGCCATAGTTGTAGGAAGTAAAGCAGCATGTACCCCTGTAATCAGAGCTGGACTGGTAATCTGGCACAATGGCCCTATTCCCGGTGGGCCGAAGCGCCGATCTGAAAGGCTGCTGCACACTGGTCATACAAGCACTGACAGCAGCCCATTCATTCATATTTATTACAAATCTTTTTACGAGCTTGTAAAGGTTTACAATAATAATAATGGATTGCATTGCTGGGCTCGAACCAGCAACCTTCCGATTATAAGACGAACTACCAACTCTTGAGCCACGATCACCCCACGAGGAAGATGAAACAAACGTGGTAAGATGGAGGGACATAATAACGAAGGATCCGAGTAAAATGAGTGGCTGCTTTGACCATGAGTCACTGCTGCAGTGCAACTAAGGAAGCCTGATTAAAACCTGTGTTGGGCCCCTTGACTCTTTATTGCAACCCTGCCTGCAATCAAGTAAAAGACCAGGTCCACTCACATGCACACACTCCAACCTCGTATCTTGGCTTGTCTGCGGAGAAGTCACAGTACATGCCCTTGTGTGGGTCGCACACGTCCCTCTCGTTGCACGGCTCTCCAATTTGTCGGGCGCAGCTCTTACAGCAGCCGCACCCATCCAGGACAGAGCTGACACCAGGGGCACAGTAAGGTCTCTGCCGACACTTGCAGGGCCACTGGCAGAATTGGCGTCTCTCTGTCGTAGCCCGTCCACCCTGAGGAGCTTGCAGCTGCCCATTGTTCTGCGCCCTGCTGAAGCACTGAGGGGAAAACAGCCAGAAAGAGTCAAATTTTTGAATTGGCAGTACTATTTTTATTTTATTATTATGATGGAGATGATAGGGGAAATGTACAGTAAAAAACGCTGCTCCTCGAACCAGTAGCTTTTTTTAAATAAATTGACAGTTCAAATAATAAAATGTTTACATGTACCAGTAACGTCTATCTGCTTCCTGTCTACATTCACACCCATCTTTCTGGACCCTCCTTGTCCAACCAGGTTTAGTTACTCTGGAAAATGTTAAAGTAGAACTCTTTAGTGTTCAGTGCAGACACTCTAATGGGAGACTAAAGGAACAAGATGCCTTTGCATTTTACTGTAGTGCTTTTTACCAGCCAAGGTCAATATTTTGTGTCAGATATCTTTTAGCCCAGCTTGAGGGAGATGAAAGTGAGGAGACAGATGATGCCTCAAAGGTGCTTTTAGTTTTTCCCCTGGACTGGAAAAATGATCTCATTGCCACAGGAGTAGTAACTCCATGATAGGCCCTGGGGCGTTTTTTTTCCTGGGGTCCCTTACTGCCACGTTGTACTAGAGCAGACATAAAATCTCACTCTGTCTTTCGTTCTCTCTCTTATACACACACACCACAGCAGGCCGGTCCACATGTTTGATTTGGCAGTTTTACGCTGGATAATAGTTATTTGAGTTATTTGAATATACTTGTTCTAAAAAGTACATGTTTTCTAAATTTCTCTAAAGCTGCTAACAGGATATGACTTTATGGTGCAGTGAGTGCATGTACCCCTTATTTAGAGTGGTGCACATGTCTTTTGGTCAGTGCCACCATCTCCAAACCATATATCATAGCAGGTCTCCCTGCTGTCTTGTAACCCTTGCCTTTCCCTCTCACTGCTATCTTTAAGTATTAAGTGTGTAACAAATCACACTTAACACCCGTCTCCACCCACCCCACTCCACCCTGCCGGTTTCTCTTCTTCATCTCTCTTGTGTCCATTGCTTTGGATGGTTGACTTCAGGTATTTAAACCTATCTATCTTTACTGTCTGTGTCTAAAAACCACGAGTAAAATCCTAACTGCAGTGGCTTTACTCAGATCCATGTGTTAGCTTTAGCTAAAACACATTTAGCCACTTAATTTCTGATCATCTTTAATAATTATCAGAAAAGATTGAAATTTGTTCTCTCTCTCACACACACACACTTTCAGGTTTGAGGCTTAGACATGTCTAATACCCATCATACTTCTAGTTTAGCATTGTCATTGTAACTGTGCAGGGACAGTCTGGTTAAGGGGAACTCGGCTCCTCCCAGTCTTTCTTGCTTTGTATTTTTCACTGCTAAGTGCAAAACAAAACAAAAATTCAAAATAGAAACAAAATTCTATAAGAAACCTTTCAACAAAGCATGACAGCCAAAAAATTCAACATCTAACATAGTGACACACTGCACAGAGCTCAGAGCAGTGAGAGGCCAAAATGTCTTAGATATTTCAATATATTCCAGTCCTTGAATGTCCATGTTTACCTGATGGTATTTGCTGTGATGAAATCCAGCCATGGCACCACTTGTGCTCCAAATACCCCTGGTCTCTCAGAGCTTCCAAGGGTTACTGAGGGTTATGGCAAAAATCTGAAGCCTGTCTGCCAGGTTTGCTGAATGAGCTCATTTCATGGTGTGAAAATGAGTCCACGGGAGCTTGAACTGCAAAGGCTTCCCAATTTTGTCATCTTTTCTTACTTCACGCTTCTAAAATAAGCCCTACACTAAAGCCAGTAAACTACTAAAGCCTACATACAAATAATACTATCAAACAGTCAATTCTGAACGGGGTGTTTTGGTATTCACTTGCAGTCAGGTATCCCAGCTGACTGCTTTCCTCTGGATTTATATATAGCAGTTTCTGAGTGGCATCGAGTGTTGTCTTATCTGCAGTCTGAGGGAAAAAAAGGTGAAAGGGTAGTGCTCTTCTTACCTGTTGAGCAAAGATGAGCAGGAGGGAATGGCAGAGAAGCAGTAGCATCTCTCAAGTGGTCAAGGTTTGTGTGAGATCCAGGAGAGAGATGGGGTGACGAGGGAGCAGGAAGGTGGGATTGAGGGAGGGAGACTGGGTGCTGGAAGAGGGAGAGGATTGGAATGGGGTGGGGTAGGGAGAGATTGCGAGAGCTGACCTGACTGGGGAAGGCCACAAAGCACCCTTCTGTCCCTCCTCAAACACACCTTTCCCCCCATTTCACTGATCCAGAGGGGAAGTATTTGATGCTGGGTCGCTCCACAGCCTTCAGAACCTGCCTACTTCCATAGTCTTAGCCTTAGCCTTACTCACACCTGAATGAAAATACGGGTTAAATCTTTAAACCGTGTGTGTTATAAGCTACTATTGTACATAACATCTTAACAAACCTACTTTCATGTTTAAAAGTCTTCTCAGTTGACACATTCACTTTGTGCCGTTTATTTAATGCGGTGCTGAAGCTGCGTGCTTCACCTAATGTGGACTGACATCTATTTGAGTTCACATTCCATTATTATTTACACTGAGTATAAAGGCTCCTCTCATAGCTAGCTCTCCACCTACATTCTCTTAAAACCAGCAGTCCTTTGAGATTTCATATGGAAACACTGATAATACTCGTATTGCTGCTACTGCGTGCTGTACTACCAGTACTGCCAACAATGAGAGGCCAGAATGTCATCAGATCGTTATCAACTTTAAAAACTAGTCGCAATGTAACTATATATATTCTATAACTACAAGTAATCAACGTGTTGCTATAAAATCTTGTAGAGATATTAATGGTCTCTTTTACTGATACCGCAGGGGAAATCATTCCTGAATCCTCTGTTGGATTGTCTGAAAGCAATTTATAACTTTTATGTCATTTTCTCTGGATATTCTGTCTCTCTTAATTTAAATGAAACTGCCATAACAATTGGAGACTGCTCATTTCTTTGTAGGTAAATAAACATCAGTTTGGAGGAGGTCTGGACCCAGCAGTGAGATTTTAATCCCCCCCCCCAATAGCACCTTTACACTCAGTTGTGCACTGTGCACTCAAAGTAATGTTCCGGTCAAAAGTTTTTGAACAGCCCAATTTTTCCAGTGTTTTATTGAAAATGATGGAGTTTGATGTCTAATTGCAGTCTGAAATGACATTAAATAAGCAATTTGAGTAAAGAATAAAAATCGTGAAATTATAGACCAAAATGTATTCTAAACTTGTGACTCATCAAAGTAGCCACCTTTGGCGGGTATGACAGCTGATCACACATGGCATTCTTTCTAGCATTTTTTCAACATGCTAGTTGATGCCACACACTGTGGAACCATCCTTTCACCTACTTGAAAGCGTACAAAGATCCTGCCTGCAAAGATCATTAAAAATCGAAGATTTCCAATTTTGATTCACCAGTCCATAATACCTTCTTCCAGTATTCAGTAGCCCAATGATGGTGTTTCATGCAGTACAATACTGTTCAACCGATTCTAACGAGATTATGGTACCACAATGTCTTCCAACAATGCTTTTATGCAGACAGAGGGGGTTGTAACCAATCCAGGAAAGTTGAAACACCTGTAGGAATTAGTAGAACCAGCTTTCAAGGCTTCATCAACCTCCATTGCTGCAGAACAGCTTTAAATTGGATTTTGTAGTAGTCTGAAGTGAATAAATCTTAATAGTGATGGTGATTCGCTAGTGTTTATGTGTAGCACCATAGTGGGACTGGCATTACTAGGGTTACTGACCAAAACCATGGCTAGAGCCTTTATTCAACTGCATACTTCCATATGCTAATGTTTAGTACATAAGCCTCTTTACAATATCATGCACTCTGTGAGTATCTGGCTATTGTACTTGCAATCATGGGAGGATTATCACGACTACACACTTTGGATACAAACGTTCTACACACCTACGCATTCAAAGTTTTGTAGCACATTACTTTGAGATTATACTTCTTCTGCTATTCTTTTACATTCTGTGCAAGCTTTAAAATCACCTACCTAAAGCAAAGTTCATTCTGGTATTCTTTAAAGCAAAGTCATTAACAGGAGGCCTTAAATTGTCTTAATATTCCTCAACCCTGGACCACAGGTGACATCAGAGGGTTCAGCAAGTGTCTCTCTCTCTGCCGGCTAAGCCACCATCCTGCCTTGAACTTGGACCCACTAATACAATTCAATTTGCCAACCGGCCAAATGTAATCTATGCTGTCTGTGCTTTCCATATGTTGTTAGCCAGATACATGTGATTATATAACCCGGGTCAGTATTAAGTGTAATTTAACTTTGAAAATAAATAAATAAATGAAAATATGAAGGGTAACAGCCCCTACTGGTTCCAAGGGATGTGCCCCCATGGCCTAGTAATTCACCCATGTTCATAACACTCAAAAGGAGTAGAGGAATATGTACAAAACAAGAAAGGCACACACTGGAGAACAAAGTGCTAGGAAGCAGTGAAAAAGGACTTGTCTGGGTATAGAGAGTATAGAGTGCCACTCATGCCACTGTGTGAGTGGCATGAGTGGCAATAGCTTCCAGGGTTGGCAAAGGTCAGCCAATGAGTTTTTGAGCTAATTACCATCTGAGCACCCTTCCTGTTCACAGTTGTGGCCCCTGCAAACACCCAGGCAGTGGTAAAAGGCCAGCAGTAGCTTCTGGCCGAGGTTTATTCTTCCTCAGGACACAGAGGAAGTGCAGCTGTTGCTAGGCCTTCTTTACCAGTGTGATGGTGTTGTGGGTCCAGGTGAAATCACCTGAGATTTGGGTGCGCAGAAACCTGAAGGTGGAGACAGATTCCACCAGGCTGATTGAGGTTGGTTGGTTGGTAAGGAAATCTTTGATCCAGGAGCAGGTGGCAGGGGGGATCTGAAGGTGGTCCAGTATGGTGGCCAGGATATCTGGTATTATGATGTTGAAAACTGAGTGTAATCCTCTGATATCTTAAAATATAATTTTAGAGGATCTTAAATTTAGTTGGGGTATTTGGGTCTGGTGGTTTTATTTTTGTTGTTGTGGTGTTAATGTGTTGGATCAGCATTGCTGTTCATTCACATTTCTTTAGTTTAGACATGTTCAAGTTGTCATTATCTACCACAGTAATGTAGTTACATTCTTATCAACAGCAAAGGAACACCTTCTCACAGTGGAAAAGTGTGAAAAGCTTTTTGATCCGGCAACGTTTTTTATACACCATAAGAGCACTAAAACATGTTAGTTTCCATCATGATTCAATGATGAATAGTTAACCCTACAGTAATTAGAACATACATATGCATAGATAAAAAAAATATTTAGTCATAACATTTGTTTTTCTTTTGGGGGTTTTTTTGGTTGTGTTTTTCCCTCCTCATCACAAATGATCTGTCTTTGATTAGTGTTGAGTTTTATTTAAGCCACATGGTAAACAGGCTGATTTTCAAAACCTAAGCATTTCAGTTCTGTCACAGTTTGGCATTACAGTTTTTCCTTTCAGGAGCTTTCCAATTTGGCTTCAAATAAACAGATATTCTATGAAAAAGCTGTAAATTAATTTTAAGTGGGTTGCTACTTGCGTGTTGACCTTTAAAATGTGAAATTATATTTTCATTGGCAATCAACATACTTCAACAACACATCATCCATACACACAAAAAACTGCTTTATACAAAATATACAAATATCCTTTGGCTTCTTTGTGGGGTGCATGGTAGGAGTTACACATGGGTTTAAACTGGGGGTGGGATTACACTCGGGATCAGCTCTGAACTGCTTCTTGTTAAAGATGTTGTTATAGATGTTAAATAATTAGCATCAATGCTTTCTGATTTTACATACATTTTACATAGAAAACAATGAGAAAATGAGAAAAGGGGGAATGCGGATGGAGGAAAGATAGAGAATCAAGACGCCCAGAGGATTAGTAAGAAGGACGTGGGGGCAGCTATGAAAAGGGTGATGAATGAAAAAGGCAGTTAGTCCAGATATACCTGTTGAGATATGGAGACTGGCTAACACAACATTGGAAAATGAGAGGATATCTCAGGAATGGAGAAGACATGTACTGATACATGGAGGTATGCTCTGGCGAGAAGAGGAATGAAACTGTTGAGGGTATGATAGATGTTTAAGAATGAGAGCGAGACAGATGAAAAGGTGAATACTGAAATTGGTAGAGTTTAAATATTTGGGGTCGACCATTCAAAGCAGAAACATTTAATTAGACACACTGTCCACACTGACTACAGAAAAGCTCCAGTATTGAAAATATATTGATTCTTTGCAGCTTTGTACAGTTCCATTTGTTTCCATGTAACCACAAGATGGTGCTGCAATGTGGAATGAGTGGCAGTGCAGGTGGCACAGAAATGAACACTGTTAGAAGCTCTTGAAAAATTAAAGTTGTTTACGCTACTTTTTCCTTCTGTGAAAGTGACGAGTAGCATTTATGTAATAGTGCCGGAGTTGTATTTCCTGCTTAGAATTCAGTAGCAGGGCTTGTACTGAGTTGCCTCTGGTCTTTTTTGATCATTATGTGTAACTACTCCTCTATTCTTCCTGAAGTAATTTCTTGTCTTTCCCACTGACAGTGTCGGGAGCCCCACGCCTAATCAAAGAATGCCAGTCTTCTCAGATTACCCCTGGGAGCTCTGTTCCAGTTTGCATATAAGTTACTATGCATGAGGATTCCTCGGAGAAATAATCGAGGTTCTTTAAACTATATTATCAGCAGCACAAACCAAGAGATGACTGGATGTGTTTGGGAAGTGGTGAGCTAGTGATGGAGTAGCATAAAAAAGCAGCTCTAATTCCTCCTCAATAGTGCTCTGAAATGGGTAATGCTTCTTTGCCTCACCACCAAAGACACCCTCCCCCCCAGTTTCAGTCACACTGACAACAAGTTGAACTAGTCTGACAACTGAAATACAGGAAACTGAGGAGCCATGTGATGCCTTTGGGTTTTCTCATAAACAAACAGAACTTTTTTTGATCCGCATTTATTGCTGCAAGAAATGCTGGGCAAATAATTCAGCTGAATCAAGTTGTTTGTCAACTGGGAGAGACAGCCACAAATTCTTGGTAAAAAGTCAAAACGGGTTACCTAATTTATTCTTATGAAACTTTTTGAGGAGGGGCGGAGAGTCAAAAGGCAAGCAGCCCACTACACAGCAGCTCCTCCCACAGTGAGGAACCTCCTCCCTCCTGTTTTGGTTCACTCCCATCACTCGGAGGTTAGATCACCCTCAGAGAGCTGCACACTTTCCTACAGATAGCCACAGGTTGCTGTTTAGAGTGCGGCGCAGCACAGGTGTGACTGCATATGAATGAGAGTGACTCTGCCTGTTAATCATCAGCCTGGCACAGGCATAAATTCCAGCCTTTTTTTCTTAGACATTTGACTGAAGCTTTGTCTGCTTGTGCATGTATTCCAGCTTCATTTTAGGAGCTCTTTTGGACTTTCTGAATTAGATCCGATTAGTTATAATAAGGCAGATTTTAACTGTGCATTCACCAACAGTCAGCACAATGAATTTTGATGAAATCCTCTCTGTTATCGGAGGCTTTGGGAAGTTCCAGAAGATCTTATATGTGTGGATCTGTCTACCTCAGATCTTTCTGGCATTCCACATGCTGGTTTCAGTCTTCACCGGGGCAGTCCCTCCTCATTTATGCCGCTTTCCCGGGCTCTCAGCGGGGACTCCAGCCTCTTCAAACTTCAGCCTTCTAACCACCCGTGATGGACAACTTGACCTGTCCTGCACCGTCCCTTTAAACCACAGCAGTGCTGAATCTCTTGGCAATGGACATCCTACCCGGAGGAGCTGCCCGGACGGCTGGGAGTACAGCACAGAGACATTTCAAAACACTATAGTAACTGAGGTGAGTGTAAATCCAGCAGCCTCTTGGATAAACCCAGATGTGTTCAGGATGGAGATACGGAATGTGGAGAGACTTAACACTTTTATTACAATGGCCTCTGGTGACATTTGAGACAGGGGTGAATGGGGTTACAGTTGAGAGCTGGACTCATGCAGGGCAGGGCCCTCTAGGCATCCCTACATACTTGGATAATGTTTTTGAAACATACACGTGAGGGGCGGGGAGCAGCAGCAGTTACATGACCAAAATGATGTAACTGGACAGGGCACTGTCACATGTAAGACACAATTCATCTCCAGTAAATACAGTAACTAAGGAGAAAATTATGAGTTAAGTGCAGTTGATTTAGGACAATCGACTCATCATTCGATTAGAAGATGTATGTCGGCCTGGAGCATTTTAGCTTTTTATGCTATAAAGGACCTCACTGATCTGTAATGTTAGTTCTAAAACCAAAGAGCACTTTGCTAGAGCGTCCTACAAACGCTCTAGCACCTTTTGTCGAGACAAAGTTAATGAAGTTTATGAAAGGCTGCAGAGTTCTCTCTACCACAGATATCCAGTTGGAGACACTGAACAAGAGAGACACAGAACTTAAAGAATCCACCCATCCATTTTTTCCTGTTACCCAACTCAGAATCACGGTCGGCCTGGAGCCTATCCTACCTGCCATAGAGGGAGCGGAGGGGTACACCCTTGACATATTAACTGCTCGTCGCAGGGCTAACACAGAGAAACAAACAACCACTCACACTTACGTTCACACCTACTGCCAATTTACAATCACGAATTAAGCTAACCCCACTAGCTGCATGTCTTTGGACTCTGTGTGGACAAAACATGCAAACGCGAGGGCGACATCCATACTTCACACTGAAACACTTCAACCAGATGTCAGATTTGAACCTAGGGCTTCTTGCTGTGACCTTTCTGCATCACTGTGCTGCCCAACTTAAAGATTCCTGAATTCAAATTTACGGGAGAGTGCCACAACACCAAAGATAGTGATTCTCTACATGAACTGTTTCTCTCTGGGTGACCACTGAAATTATAGTCAGGTGACACAAGGCTTTAACAAAGTGCAGTTTTCCTTACATATCCCTATGTGATCAAGCTCTCTCAAGGTCCAAGAGTAAAAAATAATGTTTTAAATGACTCCCGAGTTCTTAAAAAAATGTGAAAAATTCATGTTAGTGCCAACACTATCATTAGACCTTATTCTGTGAGGGACATAAACGTCTCCTGCTATCTCGCCAAATTTCATGATGATCACATCCAATCTTTCTGAGATATCATGTCCTTGAGTAAAGGGTTTGTCTAGGGTGACTGTGGGGATCAATTTGTATTCTAGCTGTTTAAAATCACAGAATTGTCTCCAATCCCTTTCAAAGTAAAGCATTTGTACCAATGTGCCACTCACTGCGCCTGTTTTCCACTGTTTAAGAGTTTTCATGAAACATCTTGCTTTTCTTCCTCCTAGTGGGACCTGGTGTGCGATAATGCCAGCCTGAACAATGTGGGCTCATCTATCTACATGTTTGGCCTTCTTGTTGGAGCGGTTGTGTTTGGACACTTGGCTGATAAGTAAGTTAAACATAGCATACCCATTTCAGAGCTCTATTGATCTGAATACAAAGTACTTTACTCTTTTAGGAGTTTGTAGTGGTAGAATTTTTTGAGTGTCATTTACTGGAATGACTAACTTCTGAAATCTTTTGTCACAGATACGGTCGCAGGATAATTATCCTTGTCAACCTAGCTAGCCAGGCTATCTTTGGAGTCGCTGCTGCTTTCGCACCTAATTTCTACATCTACACTGCCCTTCGCTTTATGGTTGGAACATCCATCTCTGGTGTTATCATGAATGCCTTTGTCCTTGGTCAGTGTCCTGCAGTGGTTACACGAAAACAGAAGTTAAACAAGATGCTAAATGTCTTCACTGTTGAAGTGTCAATAGTGCAGATAAAAATTCTGATCAGCACGATATGTGTATTATCCTTTGACCAAGATCATCAACTTATATGAATTGTTGTTGTTCAAAGGAATTAAAAGGAAGTAATTCAAAGAAAAGTTTTCTCACATTACAAAAACATGTTACGTTACCTATACTGGCTAGACTGGTGTGGTTTTACGTACAGTTTTTGCTTCTCCTTCTTTACTTTGAAGATAAATGAATGTGGTGCACAGTGCTTACAAGATTACAAAGCATGGCATTATAAACCTAAACTAAAACCTGCATTTATACTTACCATTAGATGTTATGAAGGGAGAAAATAGTTTCTTCTCTCATAATTTAACAAGAATGAACACTTGGGCTCAACCACAGTTTTAATGGTGGCACTCCACCATTTTGGCACATGCAGGTTAAATTTGTAAAAAAAAAAAAAGTACTAGAGTACGTGTACAGTGACATTTCTAAAATAGAAAGTAGTTTTAATCAAAGACTTGACTGATGTTTTTACTTATTTATTTTTGGTATATCTTTCATATAGTATTTTGTATTGTGTGTCAAGCTTTGTGTATTAATATGTTCTTACTGCACAGGCACAGAATGGACCGGATCAAAACAGAGGATGTTGGCGGGTATAATCACAGACTACTTCTTTGGCTTTGGCTACATTTTTCTGGCCGGTGTGGCGTATCTCATAAGAGACTGGCGTAAACTGCAGTTGGCTATATCCGCACCTGGCTTCCTCTTTATTTTCTACATCTGGTGAGTGTGGAGCAGCCCAGCCTAGAATTTTGACTAGTTTCCAATAATGATTTGGTAAAAGTATCAGAAAGCAAAGAAAGAAGGGAACTAATCAACAACAGACTGAGTTTTTGAACACTGTGGTTCAGAAAATAAAACTACAGCCAATGCTCACTGTTGTGATTTATATGAAATTCCTCACAAGCCAGTGTGGTCTTACAGAAAAACACGCTGACCTACTTTTGAATTCTTCTTGTTTGTCCCTTACTTTAATACTTTAATACTACAGTCAATAATAGCTGAATTCTACTAAGATGTTTGAGAATTAGGTGATGCGACAAGTCATAGCTTCCAATTAAGGCATCGAGAGTCAAGTATGTGTGTAAAGAACAACTATCTGTAATATATTTTTTAGGGTTTTGCCAAAGTCTGCTCGCTGGTTAATGGCCAATGACAGGACAGAAGAAGCATGGAAACTGATCCAGAAGGCAGCACAGATAAACGGGAAGCCCCTCATTAAAGACCTGGAGATGTGTCAGGTACAGGTTAATTCTGTCTCTTACACATGAGCTTTTTTTTCTACAGCTGTCATTGTAGAATACAGCAAACACTCGAAACTGACATTGAGTGTTGTGCTGACAGATGTCTGATGGTGGGCCACTAAGCCTACTAATACTAGTCTACTGCTACTACTCATGGTCTTACTGCACACTAAGGTCTCTATGTCAACTCATTGAAAAATTTAAGAGACCATAAAAATTTAGTTTGTTCATCAAAGATCTAAAAAGCTTTTTTTTCCTATCACCAAATTTTAGGATTAGCCTATGTGACATAGATCTCAGAAGATTTCAAGATTTAAAAAAACAAAACAAAAAACAGTTTGTCACATTCTAAATATTTAGATACGTCTAAAGCTGAGATTATTCTGTTACTGGACTCTTGGTTCTTCATATTGGTTAGACACTGCATTTGTCTTTTTGGTCTCCCTAACATGCACAGTACTGCAAATAAACTGATGATGTCTGGAATCCTATCAAATTTAACAGTACCATCAGGGAGGCATCACTAAAACCTTGAAAGTTCGAAAATGTTGAAAAAACGAATACATAGCAAATTTAGGAACCACCGAAAGGAAGGAAAACATGTTTTTTTCATTTTGGTGATAGACTCTTAAAAAAATAAGTTTCTCTTCCTGTCGTGAGCTGAAATTATGGAACTTGCCATTTCATGTTGCTGACTAAGCAGTTCTTAGTATCCTTAGTAACACATGTAGCACTGGCCTGATTAACAGTCCCATCAAATTAAGTAGCTTCATTAAGTAGCTGTCCTACATGAGTGCTTAGATGATCATTATAGATTTCCAGATATTCATTTCAGCTTTAAGTAAACACCTAACACAAAAATTGCCAAATTCAGTGAGCAACAGCTGCAAAACTGTTTTGCCAAAGCGAACAGTCTTGGGCCTTACAGATGAGAGACACGTGAAAAAATTTCCAAATGCAATTAAATCTGTCTCTCTCTCACTATTCTGGAGTGAGCTTTGGCAAACTACAGCAAATGTTATTTTTTTATATGAGCCTTATGACAACAAAGAAAATGGTATTATTAACTGTCACAGTGTGCGGATGCAGACTGTGTGGAGTGAAGAGGAGGGCCCAAATGCAGACACGCAAAAACAAAACTTGATTCTAACAGAAAACATGCCGTTTATTATGGCATTATTGAGCAGTACAAAAAATAAAAGGGCAAAAATAATTTGAAGCTAAGCAATAACCTAAAACTGGGGAAAACTTGAACGAAAACATGAAGCATCCTAAACATGAAAAAACCTGGCGAGGACAAAATAAACATGCAAAAAACCTTAAACCTGACAACTTGGCATGAATCCACAAAGACCTGGAAATATGGCATAATGCGGCAGGACAGCAGACGATCGGACAACGAATGAATGAAGACTCAAAGATCAAATGAATGAATGAAATGACCTGGGATCATGGCATTAACTTAGTTTTAAAAAACACTTCCCTGGTGGAAGAGATAAAGTCTTTGTGGTTGGTTGCTAGCCGATGTTCAGTTGCTGTTTGCCCCTGTAATGTATTTACTACTCTGTCATTTGTAAGTCACCAGTATCCTGCAAGGAGCCACTGCTGAAAAAGGTTATCTCGCCTACCTGCCCAATTCGCATCAATAAGTGGTTATTTTCTCATCTTCACCGGAAGTTGCTGAAACTCATTGACTCTGTGTGATCTCGTTACTCCCTGTGTGAACAAGACTTAAATGGTGCTCCTCTGATGCTGATAAAAGAGGACGAAGGTGCCAAGTTGTCCCCACTAACTTGTCACTGAACGTGGATGTAGCCACTTTAAAATCACCCACTGCTTTTTGCACTTTGTTTTTTGAAGCCTGAATAATACTGTTTTGGAGGATTAATTGACAAGGGGGTAAAGTGCTCAGCTATCAGTTTGGTTAAACTCTACAGCATTATTTAGTGCTAGGAAGCTTAATAATACTTCCAAGTCTAGAAAAAAAAAAAGAGGGTTTTTTTGGTTCTGCATAGTACACTGCACAGACATGATGCCCTTAAGGTTCTTTATTAAAGTTGCAGTAGGCTCTTGAAAGTGTACATTTTCCTGGAGTCAGATTAGAAAAAAAATAAAACTACAGATTTTGAAGGTGTTTTGTTTTCATCTTTTTTCCTTAATGGTAGTCTAAAAACTAGCCAGTTTGGCTAGTAAATGTGCTCTTTGGCCCTGAGATTAATGGGGTGTCTATAATGCAGGGCATTTCAAGAGCTTTTAAATTCCCCATTTTGCATGTGTTTGATCAAACGAATATGGAAGCCCGTTTCCGCCACCAAAAAAAACCCTAAAAACAGGTATCCATAACTCGAAATTTCGAGTTATTTTCTTGAAATTTCGACTTACTAATTCGAAATTTTAACTTGTTAACTCTAAATTTCGAGAAAATAACTCTAAATTTCGAGTTATGGATCCTTTGTTTGTTTGTTTTTTGTGGCAGAAATGGGCTTCCATAAACGTATATACACTAATATGAACTTTAGAAATATCTGGCTTGTAGAGAGAAGTCTGCCTCTGAAGTTACCCAGTTTAACATCTATGCATCTTGTGGCGCTTTTCTTCATCTTTTGTTAGAACTGAATTTGTCCTATAGAATATGCAAAATATAGTCATTACTTACACCTCACAGGTTTTAAAAGAAAACTTGCAAACAGAATCTCTTTTTTGTTTGCTCACTCTCATCTGCGGTTTCAGCAAAAAACATATGGAAAACTACAAAAACCACAGGCGTCTGGCCCATGAAATATCTCTGACTTTATTGAATGTGCAGTAAATCCTTGTGTCCCGATGGCAGTCTAAGGTTTATGTGAACCAGCTGCTTGGATGGTCATATAACCGCACATTTCCCATTTTTTTCATGTTACAATGCAAGAAATCACTGACTAAAATTTCAAGCGTCATCTGTCAGCAGGAGCCAGCCGTCTTTCACCATTACTGGAAAAGTGCACAGGCTCAGTAAAAATAAAACACAAATCAACTACTGGATTTGCACAGAAGCTCATCTCAATGTATTTTTACACCTTGTGCATTTCTTTTTTTATTCAGTGCTACTAAATATAACTGTTTCCACACACACAGCTCTGCTAACGTGCTGCTCATGCTACGCTCTTTATACAGACGTGGCTTTCCACTCAGCTGTAGTGTTGTAGGTAGGAAGGTAATTAAACACAGCTTAGAGCAGATATCATTAAAGCACTAGAAGCAAAGATAAATAATGTTTCATTACAAATGAATGTCAAGGATAGTTTTTATTAGCAGTGAGAATATTCCCTCTATGACACTGCTATTCTATTTTTATCCTCCTCTGTTATTCAGGAGCCACTACTTATTTTCATGTGTTTTTTGATAAGTGGGTATCATTTAAACATGCAAACTATTCAAACAGAACTACTGAACATATTTTGCACCCTCAACCACAGACACTGATACCTATTGTCTTGCTTGTTTCACAGCAGGTCTGTAAAACCAAAGAGAAAACTGTAGCGAAGAACAAACACTCGTTCCTTGACCTTGTTCGAACACCAAGAATGAGGAAGCACTCTCTGATTGTCTTTTATCTGTGGTGAGTATAAGCACATGTTTTTTTCAGTCAGAGTCAGACTGAGCACAAGACTGCTCCTGAGGGTTCACGCTTATCATCCACATCCCCACCTCTGCATGTCGGCCTTCAGTCCTGTCTAAGGGGACCTTTTAAACTCTCAACAGGGGCTGAAGAGTCTGTCTGAAACATGGATTTGGGAATGCAATAAGGACAAATTAGTGCTATAAGCTCAATCAAATTTCAAACAACAGAAAAAATGACCATGGGAAAAACAAATGAGTAAGCTTGTCTTGCTTCTAAATACTTGAGTCTTATTTATCCAGGAAAAATGTAACATCTGAACAAAATCTCCATGTAAGACCTATTTGAATTTGAACCCAAAACAAACAAATAAATCAAACTTATTTGATATACTTCATAACATGGCTGAATATTAGCACTTAGCTCATGCTAATGCCAGCTAGCTAATTTAGGTAAATCTATTTCTGGGACATAAAATGAAATTTTGGCTAGCAAAAAAATACTGGGCTTAAAATAGACTTACAGTAGAAAGAGAACAGCTGAAGTAGCAGTCAGGCACCTAAATATTTAAGGTCGAACTGTGAGCTTATCAGCTAACAGTAGTGTTGGCTTGCTAATCTATATGTAATGCACTTTGATAGCATCTCTGGCACATCTTTGCTAACTGATGTCACACAGGTTGCGAAAAACAGCAAGCCACAACTAGCTGGGATGTGCAGGCCATGAACCAAGTCACAGAGGGCTTATCTATAATCAGTGAAACACGCATTAGCTCACTGGGTTAAAACAACATTAAAGCTGGAAAAACCACACCACACTGTGTGCACAGTTTTACTTTTGGCCCTAAAAAGATATAGGAAGCAGTTTGGAGTTTTGTGCCTCTTCAACATTCCCTGCAGTCTAGAATTTTGCTTTTTGACAGTTTGTTTTTCTGCCTCTAATCTGATTATGAAAAGCTACAGTGGAAGCCTGCGGAACTAGTTTGATTCTACTTACAGTTGAGGTGAAGCATTAAGACTTATATCGTTCCTAAGGGCTAAATGTCCTGTTAAAATTATAAAGGATGTCCTGTCATATCACATTTTTCATGGCTAAGGATGAGTGCCTTTGGTTTTTGCACCACGGAATTCTCAAATGTGAATCCATCAGTGCAATAAGGGGTTTATTCACTGCAGCCCTGCTAAAATATCCATGTTTACAGATAGTTCTTACTGACAGTCAGATGAGAAACAGTTAACCCTGTGTTTTTTTATACATATTGCCCTATCGCACAAGCATCACAGTCATCAAATAGCTTTTATTGATGCATTTCCTATTAATTGAAATGCGGATGTTGCTTTAGTCCCTGTTCCTGTCGAAACACGAGATAGTCATCTGTGCCAGAGCAATAAAGTCTTTGTTTTTGTCACTTCAAGCTTTTTCCATTTGCTGTTTTGATGCTATAATCAGGATCAGCTGACCTTACTCTGCATTTCTTTCATACTGGCCACATATCTGGCGTGGATGGTGATTGCTTAATTGTACCAAACAGTGAATTGTACCAAAGTGGATTTGCAGTGTTACTCCAACTATCCTTAAATCTACTGTGAATCAGTGTGTTGTAAAAATAGTCCAGCAGGCTGATTTTTATAGCCAGTAAATGTAAAAACGATGCGGAAACTACAATGTGCAGAAGATGGACTACAAAATGCGCATCTTAATTCACCACAACTTGTTCTACCCCCATTGTTTTATGTGGGGCATTTAAATAAGAACCACGGCTCAAAGTTATGTCAAACCTCTCTGTCTAAAAACTCTTCACTTAGTCCTCCTGCTCAGTGTTTAGAGGCGAACCCCACTTAGTGCTCCTCAGTAACACAGTAAAAATGAACTGAACCGTCACTTATCCCTTGTGATTATCCTAAAGGCTGCAATACAGCAAAGTGCATTACTAATTTAAACCAAATTATACGGAACCTTAAACAGACTTTGATCAGTTAACAGAGTTCATAATCTTTAAAGAGCAATTCTACATTCTTCATGCAGCAACAACCTAATGAGACGTGGTTTTCCTTCCAGTGTTGTGATGTTCAGAGATCAGTCTTGCAGGTTATAAGCAGGTTATGAGAAGGAAAATGCTGTTTACAGTTCCATGAGTTGTTCCACTTTGTTTATGCTTTAGATTCTTTTTCTCGAGTTTTCGAATGGTCAGTAAAGATAAAGCGGTTTAGTTGGCTGTGCTAGGAATTTAGCTGAAGAACTTACATGCTTGCAAGAGAAAAAAACGGGGGTTGAATCAGAATAATACAAAGCGACCAGTGACCTGTCGCCGGTGTCACAAATGACATTTCAGTTTGCTGCCTCTTTCTATTGTCAGATTGTGAGAGGGGAAAAAAGAGAATTCTGGGACTGCATGGCACTTCTTTCCTTAGTATTTAGTAATAATAATAATAATAATGGATTGGATTTATATAGCGCTTTTCTAGGCACCCAAAGCGCTTTACAATACCACTATTCATTCACTCTCACATTCATACACTGGTGGAGGCAAGCTACAGTTGTAGCCACAGCTGCCCTGGGGCAGACTGACAGAAGAGAGGCTGCCATATCGCGCCAGTGAGTTGGATCAGTCACTTCTTGGTCGCTTATCTCACTTAGGAGTCTTCCTAAGCAAAACAGACTACTGGAACACACCCAAAGACTGTGTGCACTCCAGGGAGATGAATCATATGGCATACGTGAACTTGATCAGAGAACAAGAGTGAGAAACAAAGGCGCAAATTGAAAAGTCAAAAATCTCCATAAAGATGTAACTGCAAAATAAAAACTAAAATAAGAAGTAACTGAAGGGGCAAACAACAGCTTAGACAAAAAGGAAAAACAGGAACGCACACTAAGGGGAAAAACACTAATGAACAGAACAAGCTAAACTCTCTGTGAGGCTTTGCTGCTCATTACTTAGAAAACCAAGTGAACCAGCTTTGATTTGGGTTTGTTTTACACTATGTAACTTATTTTGGCATCATCCTGTAGGAACTTCAAAGACTAACAGCAGTGGGAATTATCTCATTTTTCCATGAACAACAAATAATACATTCAAAGGTATCAAAGGAATGACATGTACCATGACATTTCCCTTCAAGCAGAAGCGTTTCTTTCTTTCTTTGCTCCTACATTCTCAGGTTTGTCAATGTCCTCGTGTACTATGGCCTGTCCCTCAACATTTCTGACTTTGGAATGAATATATACCTGACTCAGATGATTTTTGGTCTGGTTGAGATGCCTGCGCGCACAATCACCCTGTTCACCCTGAACCGCTCCCGTAAGATCTCCCAGCTAGCTTTCTTAGCAGTTGGAGGCACTGCCTGTCTGCTCACCATCTTCATCCCCGATGGTATGAACACACGCTCAGGACAGCTTAGCTGGACTGTGCATGATTAACTCTTTGCCCTACTTGTTCTAAAAATGTAGTTTACAGCTTTTCTCGCCATCCTTTTATCTTCTTTTAGATTTGTCTGTCGTCAGAACGGTCTTGGCCATGATTGGAAAGTTTGGAATCACAGCCTCTCTGTCTATTATTTATGTGTATTCTGCTGAGGTGTTCCCCACTGTTATAAGGTGAGTGTTACCCTCCAAATACCCGGGAGTCTTACAACACAAAGAGTTCCTTCACTATCTAAAGCTAAACATGTTCTGGCTAGCAATTTCACTTAAACAGGCTGTGTTATTATCAGAACTGTGGAGTCTTCTAAAGGCAGCTGCTAATGGTGCCACAAAAGCAGTTTGACGAGGCAGTCAGTGATTGTTACCTAATGGTATTTTTATGGAAACACAAAACATTTTGGCAAGTTGTTTCTGGAATAATTTTCCAATATATATATATATATATATATATATATATATATATATATTCAAAGAAATCGGAACATGACTTTTGGTGTTTCTTTGTTAGCTCATCCAAAAATCCAGTTATTCGGCCCATGAAGAGTTCTTTCATTAACTACATCACTATATCAAAGCCTGGGCAAAAGGCTTATCAGGCTTATAGAAAAGCTTCATTAGCCCAAATACTTACCAACAGGTTTTAGATGTATGGCACACCGGATTACTGGTCGAACTGTCTGCAGAGCAGTTTTGAGACTTGTCCCATTATGATTAATGTTGAAATTGTTTACATTTATTTTTTTCGGAAGTGCTAGATTAAATTTAATACAGCAAGGTTTAGGAAAACTTAAAAAAAATAACTCATGATACTTAAAGTGTCTCACTCATCTGACTAACTAGTGTTAGTGTTAGAGTTGGTTTTGCTAACGAAGTTTAGAATGTGGTTAAAACGCTGCAACTTTCCTGTTAAAGGCTTTCCTTTACATCAGGCGTATCAAACATAAGCCCCGGACAGACTTCTATTTGGCTGACAGGATGCTGGAAGAGGAGGATGACAGGAAAAATGTGAAGGAGGACATAGATTATGGACTGCATTTGGGTTATGTTTGATAGC
The DNA here is from genome assembly GCF_057382095.1 of Aulonocara sp. 'chitande type north' Nkhata Bay. NCBI lineage: Eukaryota > Metazoa > Chordata > Actinopteri > Cichliformes > Cichlidae > Aulonocara > Aulonocara sp. 'chitande type north' Nkhata Bay. Next base: position 31,269,950 of record NC_141358.1, on the reverse strand, counting down.
TTTTTTATTTGTGCTAACATATTTCTTTCAGCTATTATATCAGCATTTCTTTATAATGTAGAAAAACTGAGACATACTATTATTAAATAGGATTTAATGTATAGTTGAACATATTTACACTGGCAGGAAGAGACTTTAAGGCCAATAAAGAGTTTAACATCCCTACTTTAGATATATGAAAATCCCACAGGACTGAACCTTATTATAACTAGGGCTGCTCAATTAATCGAATTTTAATCACGATTACGATCTGGGCTTTCAACGATCATTAAAAATGACTGAGCCGATTATTAGCCCCTCCCTCATGCTTTACTCTCGCGCTGCTCCGTGTGGCAAATCGAGCGCACCTCTCTGCATTTCGAACACGTGTCACAACAATTAAGATCAGCGGTCTCCAACCTTTTTTGCGCCACGGACCGGTTTATGCCCGACAATATTTTCATGGACCGGCCTTTAAGGTGTCGCGGATAAATACAACAAAATAAAACTAGTACCGGTACCGAAAAAAAGATTTATTCATAACACACGTGAAAAGACCCAGGAAAACCGAGTAAATGATAAAAACGATAACAAAATAACGCTAAAAACCCTGAAAACCATACATTTCACACCTGAGCCTCAACTCTTGCGGCCCCGGTACCAAACGACTCACGGACCGGTACCGGTCCGAGGCCCGGGGGTTGGGGACCGCTGATTAGGGATGGGTATCGTTTTATCCGATACCGGTGCCAAACCGGTACTTTTGAAACGGTGCCGGTGCTTAAACGGTGCTCAAACCGGTGCTTAAAGAATGGAGAACACAAAATTGGTCCAAAAACCTCTCATGTTCAGCTGTTTTTTTTGTAAAAAGATAACAATGTTAGCCTTTTCTGCAGCTATAGGGCATATATGATATCACTCTTGGCTGGAAGCAGTGCTTAAACAATGGAAAAAACACAAACTTTGTCCAAAAACCTCTCATGTTTAGCTGTTTCCCTCTTTTTCTTTGGTCCTTTTAGCCTTTTTGGCCAGGGTGAAGGGAGTATCTGCCATCAAACAAGAAGACAGCCGCATGTAGCTAAGATGATGTTTGCTAGTTCACCTTACATGCATGAATGTAATAACGTGGTTAGCCTACTCAACGTAAATTACACACGAACAACATTAAGCTACTCGCGCAGAGAAGAACGGCTGCTGCTGCATCATCATCCTCATCATTTCTGCTACACTGGCAAGGCTAGTGGCCAGGACTCTCCTCTTCGGGTTTTTGGGGGATGTTGCTAACTCCGGGTCCGATAACAGGCACCACACCCGCAGTAGATGTGCACGGTGTGAGGTCTCGCAGCAAGCTATCAAATACGGCGCATTTCTCGGCTTTTAAAAAAAACACTATGCGTCACCAGGTGTTTCATCAGATTTGAGGTGTTACCTCCTTTGACAGTATCACAGTATCAGCTTAAAGCACTTGTTGCAGGCTGCTGAGTTTGCATATTTTGCTGTGAAGTACAGCCAGACTTTGACCGCTTCGCCTTGGGCATTTTTAATCTGTAGCTCTGCTCTAAAAGAACGTACGTACCTGGACCCACCTACTATCCTCGGAAACGTAAAATGATTGGCTAGAATCTAAAGTGTATCACAGCTCAGGGAAAAAAAAGCACCGAAATAAAGCACCGAAATGTGCGCTGCTTTTCGGTCTGGTTACTACCGTTTATGTCAGAACCGGTGCCATAATTGCACCGGATACCGGTACCCATCCCTACCGCTGATTAAGAGGACCCGAGGGAAGCTCGGAAAGCTAAACAGAAGTTATTTGGAGAGGAGAGTGACTGCCGTTGGTTGAAAAGAGAGGTAAAAAAACTTCAGTGGTGTGGAATCATTATGGGTTCGCAGAGTCGAGACGTGGATCAAGTAGACACAGTGTGTAAACTTTGCTACGGTGTCGTAGCTGCACCACAGAGCAACACTGCAAAGTTCACTAAACATAGATGTTTACATTTTTCATTTAGTTCTTATATTGCAAACATTTAAACTGTTATCAGTATTTGCACACTATTTTATATTATTTTTTGACAATCTTTAAAGTCATTATTCAACACATTGTTATTGTTAAATAAATATCGTCAAATAATCGAGATCTCAATTTCAGTGAAAATAATCGTGATTATCATTTTTGCCATAATCGAGCAGCCCTAATTATAACCCAAAACCGACCTCCCTAACCCTATATAGGTGTCTGGTGATCTGGTGAATTTAAGCACTTATAGATTTACCTTGTTGCCATAAATACCAACTGGAATTATTGAGATATCATTAAAATAATGTCTTTATGATTATTGCTGGCTGTATCTTAATCCTGAGAATGCTGTTGCCGTGTATTACAAACGTGTTCATTCTAATGCATAAGCAAATCACTATATCTACATTAAATTGCAAGAATCCAGCTTTGTTCCATTTACTAAGATGGATTCATGCATGATTTACATTACATGTTTGTTATTAAGAGTGTTCACAGATAAGAAAGGTGGAATAGTGTAAGTGAAAATATAAGGTATACATTACTATCTATAAATACAGAGTGAAAGTGAGAGCAAGAAAGCAATAGCTGTAATGGAAATTAAGTGCAGAAACGACCCCCCCACAGAAAAGACAAATGCCATAAAGACATTGTCTGATAAGAAATCATTAACCAACAATGGCACTCAGAGAGTGCAAACCTCTGTCAAGGCAGCTCTCTCTTGGTACAGTACTTACTTTTAAGGGAAATTATTTCTGGATGCAAACTATAATGTGATATTTAGAATCCCCACACACTAGTATTTGTTTCCTAAATGTTACCAATACAAAAAAGGCAGGAGAATTTACATTTTTAAAGATAAAAGATATTTCATCAAAGTTTGACCTAATTTGACCTTGGAGAAGAGGTCAGAGGTCCAAAGTAATGCAATATTTAGTATATATCATCCCTTTATGCTTAACTGTTGTCAGTGCAAACAATGGTGGTAAGAAGCATAGTTTTAAATAGCACTATTATCACTTTGAATTTCAGGTCACTCTATTGACCTTGAAGGATATGCTGACAATACATACATACATACATAGTTTCTAAGGTATGAGTCCTTTTTTCTCTCCAATAAATCATCATGTTGACCTTGAAGACGTCAGTGGATGTAAACCACATCTTGATGGATTATTCACATGACCCAACTCCACACACCCAATAGATTCCATCAGAATTTATTCAAAACTTTATGGCATGTAGACAGAGATCACATTGATATCCATAATAAGCACCTGTAACCGGGCCCTTTTATTCATTGTATTTTTCAGACAAAATGGGATTGGTATAGGCTCTATGTGTGCTCGCACTGGTGGCGTCCTGGCTCCCATGATGTACCTTCTGAGGGGGGTCAGTCCTCACGCTCCCATGGTTCTGTGTGGCCTCTGCCCCCTGCTGGGTTCAGCCCTCACAATGCTACTTCCTGAGACGGCCAACAGGCCGCTGCCTGATAGCATTGAAGACGTTGAGGGATCCAATCACAGGTTTGACTTAACTGTTGACTTAACCTGAGCAAGATCATCATAGGTGCTGATCCTAACCCTATATTTTGAAGAAAGGCAAAATGTTCATTTTTAAATAATGAAAATTGTTGCTGATCTGTGTCACTTTGATTGCCAAAGCTTAGGGGAAGAGTTTGATGAGAAAATGTATATTCACATAGCCTAGGAGTAAGGTTAGGATCATCTCTGAAGCCAGTAACACAAACAAAATAAAAGAGAACTGAGAATTGGTTGGTCTCAGACAATTTCATCTTGCTTTTGGTTAGAGATGCAAAATAAGAGTGCAATGTAAGTAAATGTAATCAAATACTTGCTGCACCAAGGAGGCCACAGTGTTGCCTGGAGGCACATCAAGAAGCAGCACTTGCATCTTTTTTGTGAGCAATGAAATCATGGGGAAGAAAAAGAGAACTAAATATGATGGTATAGATCTTTCTTTGATCAATAAATGTGCGTAAATGTACATACCAGTACGTACATTTGCTCGGCCACCAGAACTTTTACTTCCAGGAAGTTAGAAAAGAAAAGTGCAACGATACACAAAATTCACGGTTCGGTTCGGTTCGATTCTTTGGTGTCACGGTTCGATATTTTTTCGATACAAAAAAAATGTTCATGCCTTTTTAATTTGTCATTTATTAAAATTATAAATATATATTTTAACTCAAAAGTACAGTTTTTAAATTTAATGTTGCTGAAACAAAAGTAATTAAAAAATATATATATATCTCAGGGCTCTCAAAATTTCAAAATCCCTGGTAGCCCTTCGGGCAGGGACTCTTCGGTTTTTGGTAGCCCAAAATAAATGTAAGTAGCCCGAATAAAAAAGAGAGCAATTTTTTGATTGATGTTTTGTTTCCTTTACAATATTATACATTAAAGTATAATATTGTAAAGGAAACAAAACATTAATCAAAAAATAGTTGAAACACAAATTACAACATTGTATAAAAATGACAATCATCAACTCAAACACTTGGTTCTAATTGAACATAAATTTCTATGAACTTGTAAGAACTGTGTAGAACATGAATCAGTCTGTGTCAGATCCTGAATTTGAAATTTCCACTGAAGTCACAGGTAAGAGACAAGTGGAACCAAGATCTAGGCCATTTGCTTTTTGAAGTTTGCAAAGACTGTTAAATTTTGCCAGTGGTAGTTCACTCTTTGCAACATAGTATGCTGTTCTAAACAGATTTTTCAGGTTTATTTTTAGTATGTTATTTGCAATTGGTGTTTGTTCTGGGAAAGATATTGCAGACTGAGCAATAATGCATTTCTTGCATTTCTCATGGCTTCTAATGGGGGCCTTTTTTAAAATGACTGGTCCCAGTAACAAAGGCGCTTGTCGACTCAGAAATCGAGAGAAAACCAACAACACACCCGGCAGAACATTATGTTATTTACACTGGTGCACATAAGTGGTCCGCAGGTGCGCATTCGCTGTCAAAATAAAAGACGCGCACCAGATAAGAAGTTGCAACGCGCGTTTGCGTCCATATAAAAAGCACTGTTTTTGTCCGCTAGAGTGGGATTTTCACGGCACATTCTGCACCACATCTCTGTGCGTTCATCATTTGTTTGAAGCCAGCTCACCTCCTGCAACCACTTTTCCGAGAATACGCGCTTCTTTTGTGGTTCGGACTCCTGACATTTCTTTGGAGGTGGAGGAACACCAAAGTAATTGCTTAAAGGAGCTTCTTCGACATCTTTAAGAGTTTTAAAAAAATGTCTGTCCTCCTCCAGAAAATCTTATGTATGCAAACACGCGTTGCAACTTCATATCCTGTGCGCGTTTATTTATTTATTTTTTTTTCTTTGACAGCGAATGCGCACCTGCGGACCACTTATGTGCAGCCCTGGTTATTTAGCTCGTCATATTGCAGCCACAGAGATTCTTTTGTCCATGAAACCATAAAGCTGCACTTTCTTTTTGCCTTATAGTCTGATTTGTCATAACTTTTCCGTTTTGTGGTAAGCTTTTCTTTGGCTGTCACTTCTTCACCCTGACCTGTCTTATTTGGCTCAGCAGAACTAAAATATATATCCTGCTGCTTTTACACACACACACATAACCGTCAGCGATTCTCTGCGTGATCAACCTCTCACATGTTTAAGCTGCGGGAAATTTTACTTGTCATGTTTGCATAGTAAGCTAACGATCGATAAGACGATGTCAGAGGAATTGGTGCGCAAATTATCATCACTCAGTGCTGTCGCTCTCTATACACAGTTCGCGCGATTGCAAAGTGAAAGCAAAAAACAAGCGCAAATTCAAACGCGATTTCAATATGTCACATATTGACAGTGGCTCACCGATGCCAATGACATAATTACCCAGCTACATTTCCGAAAGAATGCAAAAGCATTGACATATATTTTTCCTTCCTACAATAGGCCGACGGGCAGGGCAGAGATAGATTTTGGTAGCCCGACTGGAAAAATCGCTAGCCCCCGGGACGTCGGGCTAGCTTATTTTGCAAGCCCTGTATCTGATTGAGGAATCACTCATCTTTGGAAAAGAGAGTTTATTACAGAGAAATGGCTCTTTCCAAAATAAAAGCTATACTATACGCTTCTTCTGGGCTATATTTTCAGCAGCATATTGTAGCGGGTCAGGGCTGTTCGGGGTTCTGTTTGTACAGTTATGTTTTGTTTATGTTGCCATAGTGACGGGTGACGCCCTCTCGCTGCCACGGTGTGTCCTTCCGGGGTCAGAGGGCGCCTTGTGTGTTGTTGTTGTTGTTGTTGCTGTGCGGTTGCCGCGCTGAGCAGTTAGCTAGCGGCAGTGTTCTTCTGCAGATGTCAATAAACGGCTGTGCTCCCTGGCTAGCTCACAGGAAGCAAGACCAAACGACACCTCCGTCTCCTCGTTGTCTGAGCTCGCCACATTGGTGTCAGAAGTGGGATGATGGTGGCACCCCATGTTCTGACCCGAATGACTTTTCCCCCGCTGGTCGTGACCGGCCGGTGCGCCAAAAGAAGGCACCTGGACATTTGCAGGACTTTGTGTGGGGCAATGGGGTCGTCGGGGACGACTGACCCCTTAGGTGCGGGGGCTATGTAGCGGGTCAGGGCTGTTCGGGGTTCTGTTTGTACAGTTATGTTTTGTTTATGTTGCCATAGTGACGGGTGATGCCCTCTCGCTGCCACGGTGTGTCCTTCCGGGGTCAGAGGGCGCCTTGTGTGTTGTTGTTGCTGTGCGGTTGCTGCGCTGAGCAGTTAGCTAGCGGCAGTGTTCTTCTGCAGATGTCAATAAACGGCTGTGCTCCCTGGCTAGCTCACGGGAAGCAAGACCAAACGACACCTCAGTCTCCTCCTTGTCTGAGCTCGCCACAATATTAAACATATCAGGTCCCCATAAGGAGAATCATGTGCTAACGGCTGTCTAAATGACTCGGCTAAAGTTAGTAGCATGCTTGTTGTTTTTGTCTGCTTCCACTTGTCTTTGCACTAGGATGATGTCGGCGTAAATGTGCAGTCATATTTGTTGTGTTCCCACTAGTGCTGTCAGCGTTAATCTCGTTGAAATGACGTTAACGCCACAACACGGAAAATCTCCGTTAACGAGCTACCCCTGCGTGGGGCTAGACGGCCAACACATTAACGAGCTAACTGCACTAACACACTAGTTCCCACCCATGTAATTGAGCATTGCGTGGCACATCCAACATACTGTTTTACTTTAGTCCATGACACGCTTACCTTCAGGGTCATACGTCACATGAAAACCAAAATAATTCCAAACGCCAGATTTGAATGAGGGTGGGGGAGGTTCAATTTGCCATGTTGCAAGGAGAGCTTAACTTCTGTCTCGCTAGCTTGCCCTGCGCTCTTCCTTCTGACTATGCTGTCTGTGTTGAATGGATCTGCGCTGGACAGTGCAGCCTAGGCGGAGTAGTCGAACGCAGATTCACTGAGCGCTCAACACAGACAGCATCGTCAGAAGGAAAGTTGATAAAATAAATTACAAATTTTGTATTGTTCATACATATGCGTACCGAACCGAAAGCACTGTATCGAACGGTTCAATATCGATACCAGTATCGTTGCACCCCTAATATATATATTATCCTATCCAAGCTCAGGTCTTCTACCAGAGCCCTGGGAGCTTGTGCCTTTAGATGTTGAAGGAAACTGTACTCAATGACACGTTGACTTTCTTTGTGATTTCTCTGTAGGAAAGTTGGAACGCCTGTAGGAATTAGTAGAATCAATCTCCATTGCTTCAGAACAGTTTTAAATTATTAACCCATGTTGTTTTACCAGAAAACACCCTTTTTGTTTAATTCTGAAATGTCAGGTAATTCTATTAAAATTGTTTTTTTTTAAAAAGCAGCAATACCACCAGCACTATCAAGGAGTCCATTACTTTCTTCCTCTTGCAGGGTCCATATGTGCCTGTAGATCTGAGGGCATCTTCTCCACAATTCCATGAAAACCAGCGATTTTTTTTATGACCTTCTAAAAAGTGCCCTCTTTTTCCTTTATTAGTGAGGAGGACAGCTGTCTTAAGCCAGCCATCTTCAATACTTCTATGAAGAACATCAACATCTGCAACACCAGTATGGACTGAAACACAACCACAGACCACAGACATTCTGTGTGTTTTCTATGACTGGTCTAGTCTATGCTTCCAGTGGAAGTCATGATGAGACTTAGGTCCTGTAAGTCACCCTAACTCTGAAGATTTATATCACAATTTTTATTTCATTTGTTTTCAAATACATTTCTAGGTCAGTGTGTTATATTCGATTTTTTTTTGTTGTTGTTTTGATTTGGTCTCATCAAGTGTTATACATTGTAAAGGTTTATTCTGAAATCCATTTGGAGTCCTTAACAAGACACTGGTGCCATGGCAGATGCACTCAATGAAAGATTTGAACAGTCACAGCACCTGTTTGCTACATTAAAGCATACCTGAATATTTCTGCTAAGGTTTTTTGAACATACTTTCATATTACATGAGTGTGACTGTGACCACATACTGCTTGGAACATGCTATTGAGAGATATATGGCTTTGGACTTACAGTCTAGAAACTATTTACACTGCTTCACTTGTTCCACATTTTGTCATGTCACATCCTTATTCCAAAATGGATTAAATTAATTAATCACAAAAGCAAAGGGACAAATTGAAGTTTGCTTCAAATTCTTGCAAATTTATTAAAAGTAAAAAAATAAATAAATAAAACATGTCAATAGGTATCCAGCTTGGTACTTTATTGAAGCACCTTTGGCAGCAGTTACATCCTCAAGTCTTTTTGAGTATGATGCTACAAGCTTGGCGCAGCTTTTTTGAGCAGTTTCTCCAATTCTTCTATGCAGAACCTCCATCTAGTAAACTGGGGAGTTTCTCTGCACAATGTTTTCCTCCGGACATAATGTTTGGCTTTTAGTTCAATCCTTGTTTCAGCAGACCAGAGAATTTTGTTTCCAGTGGTCTGATTTAGCAAACTCAAAGTAGGCTGTCATTTGCATTTTGCTAAGGAGTGGCACAGGTCTTTCAGGTCTCCATAGGTTTAACTTTGTCATTACAGGGTATTGTGTGTAGAAGTCTGAGGTGAAAAACGAGTTTGATCCATTTTGGAATAAAACTTTAAAATTACAAATGTGGAACAAGAGGAGCACAGGAGAACAGGATGCACAGGATGCACAGTAAAACTGCATTAATGTATTATGGTTTTTTGTTTGGTTACGTTGTGGCAGCTCAGCAAGGTGTGAATGCAACGCTAACATGGCATTACCTCCAAAACTGTTAGCAAACAGTTGCTAGTTTATGCTGATATAATGTAATATTGGCATTGTTAGCACATTAACATAAGCAATTAATTACATCGGCTTGATGAATGCCCAATATCCATAAAGAGACTTAAAGACACTGTAGAGCAGGGGTGTCAAACTCAAATACACAGTGGGCCAAAATTCAAAACTGGAACAAAGTTGCGGGCTAACATTAATATTTATTGGAAAAAAAAATCTTCCTCCAGATATAAGAATGAATCTTTTCTTATGGACTCAAACAAGTTTTGATGAAAAACTGAATATGGAACAAGCAAAGCTTAATACTAAACAATATATATATTAGCTGTATAATACCAGTAGGCTAGCTCTGATAGTAATTTGGTATGGCTTCACGGGCCAAATGTAATTAGGGCCAGAGTTTGACACCTATGCTGTAGAGCATGGATGGGCTATGAAATACAATGAATTCATGGGTTTATCTCTATAAGTGGTCTGTTTCTGGTCTGGTGTTTGGTCTGCAGTTTTAATTATTGCTGCGTACATACACAGGCACGTACGTAAGCTTACTTTAACATTGTTTTGTCTTAGTGAAGTGAATGCTACAGTATGTGGTGAATTTTTTGAACAGTGTTCTAACAGTCTTTTATAAGCAGTTTGCACAAAGCCAGTTTCATTTAAAAACAAAAATCCTCATTTGCTAAGGAAGAAGTAGTGCTAGTCTATGGTCAGTGTCTTCATAGAATAATGGTGTGGGAAATGTGGGAATGGGTGATGTTAAACTGCACTCATGTTTACAGTAAGAAGCAGCAGCAGCTGTGTTTGAGGAAACGCTGACACTTACTGGTGAACAGTGAGTGTCACATTGGTTCTGACAGCTTAGTGACAAATACTTGAAACACAATATTCAAACATTGAAATCTTTTGTAAGGCTCTTACATGCATTTATATACAGCTGCATTGTTTTTGTGTATTTTTGTATTGTTTCGACTTTGCAGAAGAGAAGTCTGAATGAAGCTGTTATGTTTTTTACTGTCTTTCTTTGTACAATAAACGTTTGTTTGGGGAATTTATTCTGTGAAAACTCATCAGTCATTAGTAAGAAGTGGAACAAATCATGTAGGAGAACTAGCAGAAAAGGTTAGAAATGAACCCTTGGCTAATGGTTTGACACATAAGACTTTCAGAGTGTTGCTTAAGATTGAAAACAACAGCAACAACAACAATTTTTGCCAAAAAATATGCTCACGTAGAAACCTGTCAAACAGATTCAGTGACTACTCTTGAATGAGAAACAATAAACCAGTAATCAATATTTACATAATATACATTTTCATTCATTGCCAAAGACTACTTATCCTTCTTAGGGTTAAGTTTTGAGTGAGCATGGTGGTTTATAAAGGCAGGAACATAAGAAGAGCCGCAGACACTTAATATCCTAGTTAATTACTAGCACTAATGTACTAATGACTCTAGTTAATTGCATTGCACTGCATTTATTTTGAAGGTAAGGGATAATAAGGGCAGCACGGTGGCACGGTGGTTAGCACTGTTGCCGCACAGCAAGAAGGTCCTGAGTTCAATTCCACCATCAGGCCGGGGTCTTTCTGTGTGGAGTTTGCATGTTCTCCCCGTGTTTGCGTGGGTTCCCTCTGGGTACTCCGGCTTCCTCCCACCGTCCAAAGACATGCAACTTGTGGGGATAGGTTAATTGGATAATCCAAATTGCCACTATGAGTGAAAGTGAGAGTGAATGGTTGTCTGTCTCTGTGTGTTGGCCCTGCGACAGACTGGCGACCTGTCCAGGGTGTACCCCGCCTCTCGCCCCATGACAGCTGGGATAGGCTCCAGCGCCCCCTGCGACCCTGAAAAGGATAAGCGAATGGATGGATGGATGGATAATAAGGGAGACTAAGACTTTAAAATCTATCAATATTTTCTTCTGCTTCTTTCTTGCTATTACTTGGAGGAACATGGGGTTCATTCATGCAACATGTGTATTTTATACAATTTCAAATATCTGCTGTGAAAACCATCTATGAAGTAGATATAAATAGAGATCTATAAAGAACATCCAGAAAATAAGAGTGTTTTTAGGCCTTTTTTTATCACTGGGAGAAAGATTTGACTTCTTGTTTAAAGAGGCCTGCTTTTCCATTGGAAATTAGGAAAAATGACTAAAATAAAAATAAAAACTAGATCAAAAATAAAGGTGCAGCTGTGTGGCTGGTAGGATAGGCTAGAGTCATTAAGAGGCCAGATAACATAAGTATATATCATTGTATTAATATTATATTAATTTTTAAAAAGAAAAAAGTGAAAATCTAGAAATAAGAAAAATAATCAACTAAACCCAAATCAAAACCTAATAGCTGGGGTTTAGACCATGGCCATAACTAGCTGAGAAGTCAAATAAGTAATTAAGAAGTAAAATAAAACCAGTTGACAGTAGAAGCCTTGTAGCTTACCTACCACCAGAGGGCGCAGTGATGCAGTCAATTAAGCTGGTGTTTCTTTTACATTACATACATCAATATTAAAGGAGAATATTGATTGAAACCAATAAATATTTTTTTAAATAATTACTTAAGGCTTTTTGTGTGTGTGAGAAGCCCAGACCTCCCTCTCCCCAGCCACCTCCTCCAGCTTGTCTGGGGGAACTCCAAGGCGTTCCCATTCTAGCCAAGAGATATAATCTCTCCAGCGTGTCCTGGACCAACCCTCTGATTAGCAGCTTACCTGCTCTACCTTCTAAGATACAGCTACAGGTTCAATTAACCTGTTAACATGAAAGAAAACACATATTGTTATATGTTGCAGTGTACAGCATCATTGTATGAGGTGTGAAGGATTAACTGTATCTATCCTTGTAGGAGCAGAATTAAATGAGTATGTTACATAAAGTGTTCCACAAACGGCCCAGTAAGTGACGTTATAGTTACATTATCCCTGGCCTAAACACATGTGTACAATAATTAGAATACCATAGTCACTACTGCAGATTCTTACATAGTTTACAGAAAAATAAATCTACTTTTGTTTTTAGTACAGAAAACACTTTCACAATTAAAAAATATTCTGACCACTCTGATGAAGCAGCCTCATGTGTAACAAATTATTTAAGAGTAAAGCTCAAACTGTGTTATACATCAGCTGTCTTTAGTCTGTGCAGAACTAACTGATAGTTATGAACAAGTTTTGCGTGTGCACAACCCTTAGTATGTTAGCTGTTTATTGTCCGCTCACCTTTTTTTTTACTATGTGTTCATACATCACTCTGCATTTAAACATTAGTTATTATTAATCTCCCTCTCTCACTCGTCCACAACATGTCTTTGTCCTGTCTTTCGCCCCTCACCCTCACCCAGTTAGGCAGATGGCTGCATCTCACTGAGCCCAGTTCAGCAGGTTTCTTTCTGTTAAAAGGGTGATTTTCCTTCAAATTGAAAAAAAACAAACTTGCTCATAGGGGGTCATCTGCTTGCTAGAGTTTTCTCTGTATTATTGTGGGGTCTTTACCTTTCAATATAAAGCATCTATTGATTTGGCACTATATGAATAAAATTGAATTGAAATTGAATTGATCTGAAATTATTAAATGTTCTTTCCGTGGGAGAGTTGCAGTCACTACATGTGTTTGGTGAGCTTCATATCCACAGTGAGTGATGTTGCAGAAGTTGTGAAAAAAGTTGTTTCCTACTGTATTTAAAGGCTAGACGACATCTATTCAGTGAGAGAGAAAGCACAAAAGCATCCTCCATGCTATAGCTCGTGAAGCACTCCATTGTCTATACCAGGATCCCGTGCCAGTGCTGAGATAGTGAGGCCTGCAGCTGTGCCAGTGTAGCAGAACTCCTCTTTTCCCCAGTAGTATTCCATAACTACTGCGTTTCTATTAGACACATAAATGCTCTTTTCCATAAGTAAAGCATTCATGTTTCTGGGCCTTTGTGAAAGATGAGGACAGAGCAGATGAGGGTTCCAGGAGTGTTTGGGTCAGGACAACACCCAATTAATAATATCAACAAACAAGCAGGCCAAGCCTAACCAGCTAGCTGTAACTTATTTATGATGCTTGAATCTAGCCACGGTTAATCTGCAATGATGCTGGGAAGGGGTGAACTAGGGGTGATTAGTATGTACTAATGTCTACAATACTACACTTGTGTATATTAGCATGAACTGATGCAGCTGGAGCATTATAATGCTAGGGTATTGACAGATAAAGTTGTTGTAATATGACCCGACCATACTGGATTTTGGTGATTGTACATCATGTATAGTCAATGTAGTGTCACAAACATGTTAGGTGTGGTTTATTATCTGAACTAGTGACATTGTAATGCAGTCATAAACAATTGTGACATGACATACTTTTATGATGTTATCAAGACCCCAAAAGTGAGACCGCTGAACTCAACATGCCATTTACTCTAGTCCCCTTGCTAAGATAGGTGACGAGCAGACAGACAAAGGTTCCTTGATGTATGGGATGTCAGGGCTGCTTACATAGAAGCATGTAAGTAAAGCTCAGTGTGTTACTCCATCCTGCCAAACATGAACAGCTGTAGGATATAAGTTGAAAGGAGCTGGCAGAGGGTAGAGTGGCTGTCATCACTGACACATCAGCCTTAAGACATCAGACATCAACTGGAAAGCAGAAACCTAAATAAGCAAAGGGTATAGAGCAAGACTAGACCACTGTCCTGATTCCACAGTTAGCCTGTGTCACTGCATTCCCATTTTTATCCACCCTGTTTGTAGAAAGGTCTACAGAATGTATTTTTTAGTGCAGTTTTCATCCTGGTGTGGAACACTTAACTATTTCTTCATCGTCTTGAGGACATCTAAAGGTGTGTGACTAGTCTAGATATGCTATGTATCCCTTGGTGCAGTTTGGGAGAAGGGTGCTCTGAGATTGTGCATCATCAGGGTTGTTGTTATAGGCAATTTGGTCCCTATATATTCATATCAAGAGCACCACACACGTTCCTAACCGGCACTAGACTATGCCAGAGCTTGCTCTTTGTCACAGTTCTATTAATAACAGATTACCTATACAAAGCAAGTGGAAGGTTTCTGGTTTGGTGGCCTATTGGTCTCATCTTTGCTTTTTGCAGATGATGGGTCCCTGCTGGCTTTGTTTAGCGCTGACCTCCATCTGAAACTGCGACTGGGGCTGTTTGTACCTAGGTGCAAAGCAGCAAGGACAAGCATTAGCACCTCCATGTGTGAGGCCACGGTGCTCAGCAGGGGAAAAAAATGAAATGGCCTCTTTGAGGAGACTCCTTTCTCTGCTGATAAGCACTAGAGGAGGTTTGGCATAGAATAAGTAGTAAAAATTGGAAGGATTCTACCACCTGACAAAAAATTAGGCGTTTTTAAGAACTGGCTATGTATAACATCACTGACTCATGGCGATCTATGAGTATCTGACCTACCCTTTCAACATTTTCAAAGAAGCATGGATGGCAGTGGGTCCGTTTCATTTGTTGTTCCAGTAAGTCAGCCCAGTGAGCTACAATATCAGCAGATATTATAGCATATAGGTTAAATAAAGATAGGGATATTACACAGAATAAAGAACTAATCTCATTAGCTTTTCATGCTAATTTAGTCAAAATATAAGTAAATACAACTGAATAACTGTTTTTAATGTCGCTATACCCATGGAAGATATTTCTACTGTTACATTTTAGCAAATATTTATATTATTTTGTTTTCAAAAGAAGAAGCAACTAAAGGAATAATAATATTACAAAAAAAAACTGTGATAAAAAGTGCTGCTCCATGTGCAGACAAAAGATGGCGCCTCAACAATATAACAAAACAAACAAACCTCCACAGCATCCCAAACAGCTATGTGTCTCTTCTTTTGTAAAGTCAAACACTTCATGGCAGGTCATTCACCTAGCACTTTATTATATAAAAATCGATTTTTATTTTAAATTTTAACAACAAAGGCCCCACATTATTTCACTGTCTCTAACTATTCCCAAATGTATTTTATTTTTGCCTTATTGAGCTTTAACATTCTAATAAAAGACTGTAATTCAATAACTTTGGTGTAAACAAAATTTTTCTCGAAGTGTGTCACGATGAAATGTTCGTCGAAGAAATCTATATACGGACAGTTCCCTGTTCCGCCTCCAAAACCTTTCCTCTCCTCTGATTGGAAGGACGTCCTATCAGTCAAACCGCCGGGTTCGGAATGTGCCCTTCGAAGCTTCTTAAAAAATACGGAATTTTAACGATCGATTATTCAAACGCCACAATAAGAACACCAAGGTATTAAACAAGTACGAAACAAACGTGACAAGCTTCACAAATTAGACCAGCGTTTAGTCAGTGTTTTTTTTTCTTTGAAAAATAACCAACGGTCATCTACTACTCCAGAAACAACATTAAATGAATTTGCAAACACATTCATCACCGTAACTTTTTATGTCTTACGTCCTGTGAGTGTAGCACTAAACAGAAGATATTTAGAATGTCACGGAGTTTCTTTCTTTCTTTCCCCCCCGTTCTACCATACAAATGATCCATGTAGTCTTCTTTCCCCTAGTTGGTCTGTGCCGACAATATCCGACGGCTCGTGAAGGCATCAGCCGTTTCATTGTGGCCCTGCAGAGCCAACGCCATCACACTGAAGCGGCTACGGCGAGCAGGACGGCGACAGCAGGGCCACCATAGCAGTGCAGTCTTTTATTACTGTCATATTATTTTATTATAACGACCATGGAATATAGTGCCGCGGACTATTAGACGTCTCTGAACTGGTAAGTTACACCGTTTTTTCGTTTCGCTCATCATTCTCGCTCTTGCTTCCCAAACCGATTGAATTACTTTGATTTTTTTGCTTTTCCCCAGGTGATATTATTATTGACGTTTTGGAACGTAAACGTGCTTAGCCCGTTCGCTAGCTCCACCGCTCAGTTTGTATAGAAAGGCTAAGGTGAGGCTGTTTGAATGTGATAACCGATTTATATATGGTAGAATAAATATACACACATCCAGTATGTACAAGTGGGATGAAGAAACAGCACCCGAAGCTAATTAAACAAGTAGGTTATCCACAGTCACCGATGGAAACCGAGCCTCTGACATGCAGGGGGCTTCAAAGCATCTTGACGCATTCGTTTTTGATTCACTCCAGCTCGCTTGTTTACCATTCCCCCCTCCCCTTTTCTCCCATCCTCAGCAGCAGCAGCCTCTCCTCTCCATTGATGCTCAGTGAAGTCAGATGAAGGACATAACCTCACATGATTCAGTGGCTCTGTTTTCTGCCATGCTTTTTCTGTGTGTGCTTCAGGGAGAAGCCTGGCTGCTCTGTTTACTTTGAGGAGCGGGCTGCATTCGTGCACGCAGTGCCATGCAGCTGTTCGAGTGTATTCGCTTCTTGTTAATGCCGATCCAAGCAATCTCTGTCTCTTTCAGCGGTTGGTTGGAAAGTCTTTTTTTCCTACTTTCCATCGGTGACTACTTTCACTGTACCTGTGGATTTTTATGCTCTGTGCCGATGATGTTGTTTGCATTTCAGGCTGATTTCTCCCTCCTTCACTTCAGTAATTGGGGTTAAACACTCATCACCTCTATTTCCGTTTAAAACAATGATGAGCATCCCTCCATCTATTGACTTCAGACCATAAAACTGCATACCTCTGACCGGCAGCCATACGTTCCCTGTGTTTTGATAGCAAAATGGGTGCAGTATATATATGTGTCATTAGCAATCCTTAATGAATGACCCTCTATTTGCGAGAGTTGTAATCAATGTGTTTTTGGTGGCACTTAAAGGGAAAGTGCAGAAACTAGAGGGCCTTGTAATGTGTGATTTTATTTCGTTTTTTTAGAAGTACTATTATGGCCTGTTTGCAGAAAGGCAGCTTCCTCTGGTTTTGAGCATGCCAGCAGCTGGTGTGCAGCTCCTCCGCCTGCACTGAGTGCAAGATTTCTGCAGTAGGAGGAAGAAGCTGGGATGTGGTCTGCTGAGTTTAGGTTCTGCAGGTGCACTGTGTAAAGGCACAGTATATGCATCTGAGGACGGATGTATCTCTAGGATGATATCAGATATCTGCTCACAGCTAATAGTCTTGGAAACAGAGCGTTGGAACCAGAGTGCTTTCAGGTTTTTTTCTGCTGATCTAAATCATTACTGTAAATCAGCAGAAATATTTGTTTTACCAATTTTAAATTAAAAATTTGTTTAACATGCCAGTCGTTGTAATAAAGTTCTAGATTGCACATGTCGCCGTCTGACTCGTTGCTGAGTTCAGGGGCGCTTTTTTTAATACTCTGTCTTAACCGAATCAGATGAGACATGAGTCCCTGATGGAAGTCACTCATGTTTAGTGAGGCAGCTTTAAACAGCTTGTTTTGCCAGGAGATCTGATCAGGCAGGTTATCACACAGAGGTGATCAGGTCAGGAAAACAGGAGAAGAGGAGTGTTTGCAGTGAATTTTGCCAATAATAAACTGTGGATAACTGCAGTCATAGACTAGTGCTTTCGCCTCAAGCTTCCAAAGATTGAAGATTAAATCCAAACTAGTGCAGAATTTCACACAGAAGTCGATTCTGTCTGCGGCGGACAGGGATGTGCGCAAAAGGAGACACACCCACATTTTGTTAAATGAAAAAAAGGGTAAAGCCCTGTTGTTGTCTTTGCACTGTATTTGGCTGCTTCTTTGGCAATTCAAGCAATTCATATTGTTTGTCCCATCAGCCTACATTAAATAATCTATAATATCAGTATGTTTTAATACCAGCTGTGTGCAGTGGTACAGTACACAGTGAAACAAGACAGCATTTCTCCAAGACCATGGTGCTACATGTAACATACAGTCAGCACGGGACTATATAAAGCGCAAAGCGTGCAAAAATTGCCAAAAAACATGCAACAATGACAGTGGGTTGTGCAAAAAGACTGAGCAACTCTCCAAACTATGTCTGAAAATGCAGTTTATTAAACAGTTGCTTATGCGTGCACCAAATTCCTGTCCAGCAAACTTCTCAGAGGCTGTTTGGGTAAAAACCTGGCTCAGTGAAGCCACACACACTTAGGGGTGCAACATGGCCCAATAGTAGTTTCTGTATTTATGCTGTGGTGATAATGCTGCATGATTGTGATCAGATGACAGTGTCTTGAAAAGCTGGTGGAGTTTTTATCAGAAGTTTAATGTTTGATGAACGTACTGCAAGTGACTATTTGTCTCTTTAATGGTTGTCACTAACCTACAGTAATGCACAGAATGGTCACAGTCTGACATCTTCCAGTCAACAATTCATAGAAAATTTCATGATAATCTAGAAGTTTTTCAATTTTAGGAAATATTTTGGACACTGATTTTGTGTGCTTACAGAAACTGAGTGAAAATACAGGCTTTGATTTTTGCAGCTCTTCGTTGTAAAGTTTGCACTGAACTACGGCTGAACTGAACAGCCTGAGAGACGCAAGAAGCATTCACTGCTGTAGCAGTCTCTAGCCGAACCCTAATGTGCACATTATACTCTCTCCATCTGCAAGTGTGCTGGGATCCGCGTGACGTAAATTTCATCAACAGACAGTAAATGTGACCGCTCCGAAGTGGAATTCCGTGGGGAACTTAGATTACAATGCAGCCCAGGGTGGGGCTGAGTAAAGAAGTATAACAAGAATGACTACCCGGCCATGGGGTCTCCAGCTGTCCGTATCCACAGCAGAGTATAATGTAGGATTGGCCTTTTTGGCATAAATATGATTGAAATTCATAATGAACTACATTATAGCATTTAAGAATATCTGTTCTGAAGGAAACAACGTACTGTAGGTCCCACGTAGTAGGTACTCCTATATACACAGCTGATCCCAGTTGGTAATTTTAAGCTCTTGATTTAACTTAATTGCTGGAGGGTTAATTAACTGTGAGACAGCTCGAGAGCCTAATTGGACTGCTTCTGTGGTGATCTGAATCAAATACACCTATGAATTTAAGATCTCATTTCACACTTGAAGCATATCCACAGACACACCAGGAGACAAAACACAAATATTTATTGATCAGTTTTGTTCATTTTCTTCAGGGTCTAAAAAGTGAAGCCAAAGTAAAAGTTCTTAAACCCATATTTTTTACAACATGTGGGGGGAGACTCCTTTCTGTTCCATTTGTGTGGAGTTCAATAGACTTAAGTAAACACTTTCTCAAAGATTTAATGGGCTCAGTCACTGTTTTCATATCATACTGTGATGATGATGTTTATTTTATGCGTTATGATAGTTATCAGAGTTATAAAGGGGATTATGCTAGGATTGGTCTTGGAATAAGGACTAGATTAGTATGAGGCTGGTCAGTCAGAACTGGCCTCTGCTCATTATATCTAAGGATAGCAGAATCACTGAATCATGATACCATAGTAATTCTGGTGAATGTATCATGAGAGTATTATATGGTAAGTTGCTCTATTATTGCAGATGAAGCTGATAGTATGAAATTAGCCTGGGATTTGACCCACATAGGACCAGATGCGCTCTCATTGTGCTCAGTGTTCCTGCTTGAGGAGGGTGTTCGGGTGTTGTCATTCCCTCTTATCCTTTTGGTTCCTGTCTGTGCACAGTGAATTTGGCTAGATCCATTTTGAGTAGATTTGGGGAGCTGACAGCATCAAGGCTAATGCTAATCCTCATCTTTGTGCAATCTTATGTAATCTTTAATCTCTTACTGCACAATTATACACTTTTCTGACAGAAAATAGACATTCTGGAAGACTTTTACCCTTAGTAGCTAAATTCTGCAGGATGGACCTACAGATAATATTTATTTAGTAAAAAAGAAAACAAGTTGCTTCTTCAGTGAGTGTCTTTCATCCCACAGATTGACTTAAAGTTCAGCTGGCAGTGCTAATACTTGTTCTGGTGAGTTCAGTCAAGTGACACATGAACCAGTTTTCCACCTGCTGGAGATTCTGGTTATAGGGATCCTCCAGGCCCACTTCCACTGCTGCTGTTCAAGACGGTACAGTTTTGAATTTGGGATGCAACAATCCAATTTATTTATGGATGAAACAAGATTAGGATAAATATTTTTTTAACATGTTGACAGAGGAGAAACTCTCGTGGTAGGACAGCTAAATGCTTCCATAATTAAGGGAATATTTTGCCCTCCATTAACAGATGTAGCAGCACAGCTGAGTGGTGTCTGTGTGTAGAAAAACCAATGCAGGACTTCGTGTCATCACATGGAGGTCAGATTGTTCAGGCTCACACAATCTTAGACAGCCGTTCATCTGTTCTCAACCTCACACCAATTAAATGTGCCTTTTTCCTCTTAGTTTCTTATTTGTTTCTTTGCTCTGGTGGTTGGGTTGTGGCGTGCTTGCAGGCTGAAATTATTGTCACGCTTGAGTAAATGTTGATCCGTGTATGAATGCAGGCTCTGACTGAGCCAGTGGGGACATACGGTGACACGTGGGAGCCGAGCTGTAGATCACACGATGGCCTTCGCTCCCTCTAGGATAGAGCTGGGCGATAGAACGATAACGATATGTATCGCGATATAACTTTTACTCGATAGAGAAATTAAGCTATCGCGATAGACCTCGCCGCTCTTGTCCTCTTTAAAAAAAAAAAAAAAAAAAAAAGGTCAGCCAATCCAAATTAAGTAGCGCAGAGCCGAACCAATCACAGCCGCAGCGTCACGTCGCGTGACTTGTTACGTACAGCACAAGTGCCAAGCCACACGTGTGTTTGTTTGGGAAACAGCCAGCGGGTAATGGAGCCAGCGCGTAATGGAGGAAATGAGTGTGCCGACTAGAAAAATCAACCGAGCGTGACCGAAGAGAAAACAGATGATGGTTGCAATGCCGGAGAGATTGTCGAACGGAAGTGTCACGGCGACGGATGGCCGGTACTGAATAGGACTCAGGTGCAGAAACCCAGAGCGGAGACAGTAGATGATTTAACAGTTTATTACGGTTAAGTGCAAGGGGGAAAAAAAGGGAAACGTGGCAAAGACAGAAAATGACGAGACGTGGAGCCTTGGTGTGGCGTGCCCAGGGGAACGTGGCTAGGGCGAGGGAACGAGGCCTGAGAAGTGGAACGGAGCTGAGTGGGGAACAGTCACACTGAGGGGAGAGGATATAGGAGTTAGGCAGGTAGTGAAGGCAGCTCAGAAGTGGCCAGTATAAGAGCAGCAATTCTTACTTGCAGTTAGGGACCTGGAGTGTTTGAGAGGGGGATGATGAAGATCCAGGGGAGGCTGAGTGGCGTGGAAAGGCTGACCTGAGATCCGGGGCTCCAGATGGAGTGTGATGGCAGGAGGGCAGGCAGGTGAGGCACAGAGGGATTTCCAAAATGATCACTAGGTATCCCGAGTCCGGAGGTGGAGTGAGCCAGGGTGGGTACAGCAACTGTAGTACAAAAGAGTCTTTGTTAGTAAGATAAATCACAGCGAGAATTTGAAACACAAGACCTGTTACCAACATGGGTTGATGACGAACTGGCAGTGAGTGAACATCGATGTGTGGTTTAAATCCCTCTGGCTTGAAAGCCTGCAATAGGCTCCAGGTGTGCAGGAGCTGGAGTTGGCCCTGCCCAGGGGCGGATCCCAGGTCAGTTCAGGAGCCTAATGGAAACTCCAGCCACCCACCGTAGACCATGACAGTAAGAGCCATAGAAGTTCCGTAGTGTGAAGGTATTTCGGCTATTTCAAGTCTGACAAAAAACAGAGTAGCGTGCACTGTAAATTGTGCCGAAAGCAAGTCTGGAAATACAATAAACTGGTGCATGCGTCACACTGTGCGCCACGTTATTGTTTCGGTGAAATGAATTTCTACAATACTGTTAATTCTACTCTCTGCAGTGTTTAAATGCTTACATATACACACAGTTACTGTCCCTCCACACATACGACTCGGTTCTGCTTCTGTGCCCCAGCTTTGTTTACTTTTTCCCACCGAGGCTTCTAGACTTCTGATTGGCCAACATTTCTGCACGGTTAGGAATCTAGCGCCACCTGCTGCTTTGGCATGTTCATAGCAGCGTTTTCCTTCATTTCTGCCTTTATGTGTGGACGGGATTATTTTTAAAACGAAAACGGAAAATCTCAGTTTTCAAAAATACTCGTGTACGTGTGGACGTAGCCTCAGTCTCTGACTGGAAGCGCTAATTCGTCATTTTGTCAGACTAAAGTAACTGTTAAAACTGTTTGAAAAGCTCAGCTATACAACAAGGAGAGATTGAGAATTTCCTTTTAGTTCTCAGTTTATTTGATATTGACAAAAGTTAGTCAGTTTTGTCTGTTCTTCTGTAAAACAAACTAAGATTTATTTTTAGAATTTATATTTTGTTTCTAAGTGGAATTGACAATTTAGTCTGTTTCGTTTGTTCTATTTTGAAACTTAAACGCTTTAGTGGCTGCCTTTTGTGTAGTTTGCAATATTTGCCTTTATTTATCTGAAAAAGTCTCATGTTCCTTAAGTACATCTACCCTGTTGAACTTATTATGGGAAATAAATATTTAAATAAAAACAAGCTGCTGATTATTTCACATTTTACTTGTGAGCAACGGCACATTTAAATCTTACAAATATAGTTATTTGGCTTATATCGTGATAGATATCGTTATCGCCTGAAATGAAAAAAACATATCGTGATATGAAAAAATCTCATATCGCCCAGCTCTACTCTAGGATGTCCCCCATGAATTAAAAACAGAGGCTATTCTGCTTTTGTTGTCTCCCCAATCCATCAGCTTCATTAATGAATTAGGCATGTTTATAAGCCAAACGTATTGCCACTGGGTCATCGTCGTAGCCATGTCAAGGGAGGAAACGATGTGTGAAAGTGATACACTGGCATGAAAAAGCTTGTCAAAACTGGGCCCGTGGAGATGTCCATCTTTGGGGTGTTTCTTCAAAGGAATTCAATTAGTGGGAGTTATTTGTCTTGCTTCAAGGACCCGGGGAATACAGGGATCCTATCATGCCGATCGCATCATGACAGTCCACTTCAACCTGCCACACTCTTTGTGTTTGCTCACAGAGTACTTAAAATGCACAAAGTCGGTCGGCGGTGCTTAAATGTGGCTTCATTTCCTCTGAAAAAAAATCTCACACTCGCTCGTTTACATCTGGAGTGCAGGCAAAGCAAGAGAATTTGAGCAAGCATGGCTGCTTCTCATATCCTGCTCAACATTTTCCATTTTTAATCCCCCCCCCCCTTTTTTTTCTTTTAATCTCTCCAATTCCATTTAGCTCTCAAGTCCATTTAGCCTTTATTCATGAGTTCAGCAGTGCACTGGAGCTCCTCGGTCTATATTTAAAAACCTCACCACTGAATAAATCGAGCAGAAATCTTTTAATTCTGCCAGCCATCTCCCCACTCCAGAGTTTTTACAGTGGAGCTGGAGCAGAGGAAAGACAGAGATAGGTTCCTTTACCAGGCTTCAGCCATACGCTAGCCTCTCGGCAGTTACACAGAGATACAATTGACTGAATGAGTTATCCTCAGACTTTGTAACTCTGTAACTATTTTCAAATATTTTGTTGGAAAAAGCCAGTCGATGCTGACTATGTATAAAATTATTATAGATGTCAGCAGTCAAGATTTGTATGTTTGTCATGCCAATTCTATGGTGGCTAATCTCATATCTGACATATAAGTTATGTTTATAAAGAGTTCTTGGTTTCAAGAAATAACAAAAAACAAGGAAGGATATTAGTATCAGCATCAGCGTGTGCAGATCAGTCGTTACATAAAAGTCAGTTTTAGGCCAGTAAAGAAGTGCCGAAGCAGGTTTGTGCACAAAAAGAACTTAGAGAGAACTCAAGTAACCAAGTGAAGCAATAATATTGGGTTTAACGTATTATTAGATATGTTTATATTTTGGGATCTTAACATTTGTATTGGAATTTGTTTGCTTGCTTGCTCATTTTCTCGGAAATTATTTGTCAGAGAGCCAAAGTTGTATTCAAGACATGTCATCATTTCCTCTGACATCAGTGGAGAAACTTAATTATAAGCAGTGCGGGCTGTTTTCTAATATTAGCTAATTAGCCAGCACCAACCCACATATCAACCTGCTTTCCAAGTCACAAAAATACAAAAACATACAATCTATTAATTGTATGTTTTATAAAATATCACACCTAGTAGTTTTTCTGTGTGTGTAGTTTTGCAGTAACCAAGGGACAGTTACATACACGGGAAAACTGCATATATTCAGCATATTTCTTATGTAATAAAATTCCAGATTTGTTCAAACTCTTAACAGGTTGTGCGGTCTGCAGAGTTTTACAGGCCCCACACATATTTTAACAGGCGTGTCAAGAAACAAGCAAAGAATCAGATAAAATAAAGCTCATTACTGCAGACCATATACTACAGAGAAACTCAATCTGTAATAATGTATCATCAGTAGTTATTAGATTTAGTGGAGTAAATGCTTTGCTACCCGTCAGTTGGGATGGTTGCTGTCATCCTGCACAAAAGTTTGAACATTTTTTATTGAATTTATTTGTACAGCACCAAATTACAACAAAAGCCATCTCGAGGTGCTTGATATTGTAAGGTAAAGACCCTACAATAATACAGAGAAAACCCCAACAATCCAACGACCCCCTATGAGAAAGCACTTGGTGAAAGTGGGAAGGAAAAACTCCCTTTTTAACAGGAAGAAACCTCCAGCAGCAGCAGGCTTAGGGAGGGACAGCTATCTGCTGCACCACTTGGTGGTGATGGAAGAGAGCCTGATTAATAACAACTCATGATTAAATTCAGAGTTTTTTGTAAACACACATCACACAAAGCTAGGAGTTGTCTGCATGCAGACAGCTTGTTCTTAAGTCAGCTGTGCTGATTGTGAGAGGATCGCTTTACTTCATGCTTATGCTTGTTGAATACGATGTTTCATATGACTCTTGTTGGCTTTTCACCTACTAAGGAATAGATTTGATTACAGCAACTGCTGCTGTCAGCTCTACAATAAGACAGACAGAGAAGAAAGGGCTGCAGAGCTAGCATAAACTACACACTGTTGTTTGGTGTGTGAGGTTACTTGATTTGAATCTTCTGTTTTTTATTTGTATATGTGCTTCTCAATATGTTTTATAGTCTGCACGTATCTATTTTAGTCATACGTGCTACACAACCGAGCGCTGTCACTTTTGTACAGTATTTTCCACGTCACAGAATCGTTTTTTCTCTCTTTCCTCTTATACTGTTTTTTATTGCTATAATACTGACTGAAAGAAAAAAGCTAGATGTTAGAGCTCTGTTCAGCGCCTGACAGGTGAGCTGTGATTGGTGGAAAAACCATCAGCTGCCCATCAACTTTCCCAGCATATGTTTTTACTGGTTCAGGGGCACAGGGGCATCTTTCTTGCATGAAATGTGTTAGACATTAAGCAAAGCAAAGAGTCTTGATGTAGTCAGCATAATGTATGCAGCCATTTCGTCACAGGGGCTCCCAAAATGATCCAATGTGTCAGGCCGATTATGTGTAGTGAATGCATTCATTGGATTGGGTCAAGGAATGGCTTGCTGTAAATTCACAAGGACGGTGCTTCTCCAGAGAGCGTTAGCATGAGCATCTCCGAGCTCTTTCTCCGCCAGTCACAAGTAGCAATCATGTGGGCGTTGATCTTCGTTGATCGAAGCGACGATTGAGGCGCGTGATACATCTCGCTGTGCTTTATTATTTATTAATGATATGTTTATGGTGGTGGCGTGAGACTGATAACGAGTGTTTGTGTTTTGACTAAAACAAAAGTGCTTTCTGTACACACGCTAACGGCACTGAGAGTTTTCATGCATTATTAAGTTGCTGTGAATTTTCCCTGCTACGTCCAATGTCACGTGTGGGACAAAGGCTGGATTCTGTCTCAACAAAGCCTTACTGTGCCACATGTTGAAATCTGCATAGCAGAGAAGCAATTATGTTTTATGGTCTCTATGAATTTCAAATGCAGACTTTATGGTTTTGCTTTGTGCCCACAGACTTTCTGTCAGATTGTGGTGGACAAATGAGTGTTTCTGTGTGGAAGCTTTTGTTTCTGAGCCTTTACCTTTGTCTTAGCAACTGTGACAAACTCCTCCATGGATGGAGGTTTCTATTATAGCCAGTTTCCACCACTATATAGAGCCCCCTGATCCGTGTGCTGTCCGTATTACGCTGTGGTCTACGTTTCACTGTGCAGCGTCATTTCCCTGCATTGCTGATGCAGCTGCAAGATGCTGACAAAGGAGATGATTGCTCACCCTGGCAGCAGCAGTGCACTGGCACACCAGGCCAAGGCCTACACCAGGCCCCCATTAAATGGCTGTGATGTTGCCAAGGGATAGAGCTGCTGGCAGAGCAACAGAGCTTTATCTTCAGGACACCCTGGCACATGTTAAATGAGTTCCACAGCTTTGAATCAGCATATGCTGATAGGATTTTTATCATTTCTCAGATTCCCGTAGGAATAATGCACTATATTGCAATCGAAAGGATCTGAATCGTTTGCAATGAGATGTGCATGGTAATGAGTCACATAGCTTAAGAAATGAGTGATTTGTCTATAGAGGCTGCGGCCAGGGTTGAAAAGTTCAATCTAAAGCTGAATCTTCCCTAAGCTGCCATACACTGATGCTCCTCTAAGACCCCGACTGAAAGAGATGTGAAACTGAGCAGCACTCGAGCTGAAACATGAAATGTTCAATTCACATTCAGTTTTGTCACCCAAACATAGGGTCCCATTTGTGTCCTCCAATCACACATCAGACATCCATGGATGTTTTGTATATCCACTCTCTCTCCTCTGCACATGTCCAAACCATCGCAGCTTTACCTTTCTAATCAACCTGACTTGTTCCTCTCAGTCCATTCTGCTCACTTGCACTGAAAAACTTCACATCTTTGACTCTCTCACCTCCAGCTTATCCTCCTGTCTTTTTATCTGTGCCTCTTTCTCCAAACCATACATCATAGCAGGTCTCACTACCTTCTTTTAAACCTTCTCTTTCACTCCTGCTGTGTGTATGCGCAGCTTCATTCGCATATTTAATAAAACCATTAAAAATCTTCTCTCTAACTATTTAAAATAAATAAATAATAATATGTTGATGCCTTTTTGCACTGCAGTTAGCAAGCAGCAGTCTGTTGGTCCTTGTTGAGCTCAGCATGGCAAGAGAATAAGTTCCGGTCAGAGCGATCCTCCAGGTCACAGGAGATCATTTTGGCTTGTTTTAGATACCATATCAGCTTTATCTATA
Source organism: Aulonocara sp. 'chitande type north' Nkhata Bay (assembly GCF_057382095.1). Classification (NCBI taxonomy): domain Eukaryota; kingdom Metazoa; phylum Chordata; class Actinopteri; order Cichliformes; family Cichlidae; genus Aulonocara; species Aulonocara sp. 'chitande type north' Nkhata Bay. The sequence goes on along the minus strand of NC_141358.1, from coordinate 31,242,443 downwards.
CTGTACTAGAGTAGCTTTTCAGTTGAATATAATCTTACACTGGCTCTTATTTTGCCTTTTCAGGCCATTCTCTTACTTAGTGGAATTAGAACTGCAGCATTCCAAACCTCCCCTGGCATTAACATCAACATGAAGCGTCATGGCACACAGCTGGCCGAATAGCGCCTCTAGGTATACTGTTTAGGCACCTTAGGACTTTTAGCCATATAGCGTATGTCCTGATAACACAAAATACAACATCCTCCATATCACCCACTCTCTGTCTACCAGTCATTCTGGAGTTTCCCTCACTCTGCTGTCAGTGCGGTCTGTGGGAGTAAGATCAGTTGTTAATTCTCTCTTCTTATGAACACCCTCAGTTTTTTTCTCACTTTAATCACCTGGCAAATCCTTCTCTGATGTAAGGATGCGGAAACCCAGAGGAGGAGGCCTAATGTGCTGTTAGGATAATGGTTCATTTTAATCCACTCTTCAACAGCGTATGCCAGTCAGACTCTCACTGGTGGTGCTGGTCAGTCAATCAAATTAAATCTCTGAGGGAAATATTCGGGATGTTGTAACGTGGTACGTCTTTACCATGAGTTGTATCAGAATGTTGGAGGACAAAACACACACAGCTGAATATAAAATCACTGTTGAACTACCACACTGTCTGCAAGATTGCTCCACATCCATGTAAAGGCTACAGCCTGCAGCTGTAAGCTTTGCCAATGCAGCTATTATTGAAATGGCAAAGTGCCCTACTTACCCTTTAGAGACTAGCCCTAGAATGAACCACAAGTGGGTGGCTGACAGCGAGCTATATGTTCAACTATACAAGTCAGAAAGACAAAGTCGCCCACCACAACAGAAACTTCTTGGGTTCACTTACCAGCAGGGGTCCCTCCAGCTTGGCGAGGGTCCCCAAAGAATTGTGGCTTCCTCTATGTTTCCTCTCCTTCTACACTTGCACTTGTCTCCTGCTATAATTTGCTGGAGGAATCAAGGAAATATGGAAGGAAATGAGTCTCCAAAAGGTTACAAACATGTATGGTATGATCCTCAAGCCTATCACTTGGATACAAATACAGATGTAAAGAGCATCTGCTCTATTTTACAAATGCATATGTCTGAATCTGAAAACCTCACTTCAGCACAAATGTCTTTTCACTCACTGATTGCATGAGTTGTGTGCATAGATCATATCACATGTAAATGAGGTTGTGAGACAAATCCACAAATGTGTGCTATATTCAAGTGCGAGATAGAAAACTTGGACATCTGGGCTGTAACTCTTCACTTCTCGACTGTGACGTATACATTTACCAATTGCAGACTCTGTATAGTAGCATATAAAGGTTACTATATAATTGAAAGAAATTCCTGCTATATGGTGGATGCTCTTCTGCTGAGAAGACAGTCGGACAGTGTGAAACAATACAGAACAATAACCCTGTGGCTCATATCTTAGTTATAAATTCAGAGGAAATGTTGGTAGTTAAGGAGTAGTTGGCATGCTCTTAATAAGACTGAAACATTTATTGCTTGGTAATATTTGACAAATAGTTGAACCAACTATATTAGTTATGAAGCTATTATTAATGTTATTGTGCTGTTATCAGAGAATAAGAAGATGAAGATCAAAGGGTCAGGTTTAGCTACACCTCTTTACAATTCTTACTATCTGTTTAAAAATCTGTCTAAAAAAGAAGTATACTAAATTAAGTCTAGTACAGTTACTACACTGCTTATTCCCTAGGTGCACTGCACAGTGCATAAACATGAGTTCATGGTTGTAATTAGGTTATTATCTTATTTGTATCATTGCTAAACCTAGATGCTAAGGGCTAACAACAGAAAGCAACGACCATGGAAGTGAAAACCAGCGTGTGTCAGAGGTGATGGGGTTGCACTGAGGTCCAGCTGAACTGTGAATCACAGAATATACCATGGAGCAGGAAATGAGCAGAATAAGAACACTTTCAGTATTCGGATGCTTTCTAAACAGGCAGCTGTTGTGTTTGGGTGTGTAGCTGTGTGTGGTTGCTGAGTTCGGGTGACGAGGACTGGAAGAATGTGAAAAGTTTTTAAAGGACAATAGAAGACTTGTGACCATTAATAGATGTGCATATGGAGCCGCTGTTGACTGTGCTCACTTGGATGAAGTACAAAAACAAAAGCAGCACAAACCCTGATTTTTGTTCTCGTGCTCAGTACATGCAGCGCATGTATTTCAGCCCCCTGTCCCTGAGTGGCAGCTCAGCACACTGAATCCGGATCCCGCTGCGTGTCCGGCCACTTTAGCGGCCCACTCATGTGTCCCGCTAGCCAAGTGGCAGCGAAGGAGCAGAATGACTGCTGTTGTGCCCCGGCCAGTCATGTGACAGCTTTCGTGTGGCTGAATGACTAACACCCCCCCCCCCCCCTCAGCCGGGTGGGCTGCAGCTGAAGGAAGAGAATCAGCTCGCTTTCTCTGGGGCCTGACATGGTGAAGCATGTCGCTCGTGGGAACACTGCAATTTTGTGCTGGTAAAGAAGACTTAAATCACAGGTTTCAATTACACGCTAAGGTCATCGTGAGTATTTTGAGACTCCCTCGCAGTTTTATGTACAGATCACCCAAACTGGAAAAACATTAGTGCAGACAGTTGTGTTTCTAGGACAAGTGCTGTGTTGCCGTGCTGCTGCTGACTGTGAAAACCTGAGACTTCACAGGAAAGAAAGTGTCAAACCATCATCCTGTTGTCCTCATATCTTTGTTTTCTCTCATTTCCTGTCTCTTCAGCTACTTCTTTTTCTGTTTTTGTATCGGCCAAGAAACAGAGTAGCCAAAGCACCCACCTCCACCCACACCTACACCATTTAGATGTTACACCAGGCTGTCCTCGATAAATATCTACCCTTATACATTTTTGCACTTTATCTAGACAAAGTCAAAAGCTGCGCATTAAGGAATGCATCTTTTTCAGGTCATTTCCCATCATACCTTGCTTCGTGCTTATTGATCTTAAGCAGCTGACTATCACCAGAGAAACCACTCAGACATTCCGTGAAGGCCTAATTCAACCGACGACAGGAAGTGTTCATGTAAGAGACCCCCCAAAAAACCAACAACAGCAGCAGCACCGTTCAGCGTGGGCGTCTGCTGTTGCAGAACAAACAGTTGCATCACATCAGCAAAGCCCGCCTGCACTTGTAGTGTCACCGTTGATCCGCTCCAGCAATCAGCAAAGCCACAGAGGCAGATTAAATTAGATTAGCAGGACTGAGCTTTAAAGTCAGATCAGCAGCTAATGGCTTCTAACATATTTTGGCAGCAGCAACAGTGCGTCTTTTGTAAATAAAGGGCAGTTAGGAGGAGCGCCACGCAGTTAACCCCAGCCCTGCTGCCACACAATCACTCCACTGTGTAATTCCGCTGTCAGTCAGAGATCTGGCAACCACTGCGAAGTTTATTCACGCCCGCGTGGAGATTAACTTGTGGGGGAAAAAAAGAAAAGTAGCGTGTCAGAAATGGTCTGTGTGTGCTTTATTTCTCGCACTTTTGCTCCCTGCACTTTTGAGTTAACAAATGAATGCAAGAAGAGCTTGGTGCTAGCATTGTAGATACAAAAGAGAGCCTCTGTTTTCTTTTATAACCAGTGTGTGTGAGCAAAATACATGGGTTTTTCTTTAACTACAGGTGGTAGGAAAGTACGCTGTGTGGAACTATAATAAACTTCAGCAACCTCAAAAGTATCTAATGTATTAAGACAAGTCAAAGGTAGATCTGAGTATTGGATGTGGACCAGTCTGTGTGAGTGGGCATACATGGTCACGCTCCTCTCCTTATCATACCTGGGGACAATATGTAGCTAAGACCAAAGAAAAAAGAAAATGAGCTGCAAACAGACAGAGGAACAGAATAAAGTGAATTTGAATGATTGAAGGTGACAAGAAAGTCTAAAGCTGTTGTATTACATTTTTCCACTTATTGCTTCCATGGATTTCATTCATTGGTTTCATTTAAATTTGACTTAAAAGATAAAAACTCATTTTAAATACTTTTAGGCTGAGTTTTCACAAAACTTACCAAAACCCATATTATAATACTTATTACTGAGTGGCACTGCCGAGAAGGTCTGGGTTTTGAATCCACCATCTGGCCAGGCCCTTTCTGTGTGGAGTTTGTGTGTTCTCCCTGTCTGCATGTGCTCTCTCTGGCTGCTCTGGCTTCTTCCCACAGTCCAAAGACATGCCTGAGCTTAGGTTAACTGAAGATGCAAAGTTGGCTGTAGCTATGAATGTGAATGGTTTTCTGTCTCTGTTTTGGCCTGTCCAAGGTGTACTCTGGCTCTTGCTTTGTGCCGGCTGGGATTGAGGGGAGCAGCAGCCTAAGCTTGTCCAGAGGAACACCGAGGCATACCTAGGCCAGCCGAGAGATTTAAGCTCTCCAGCGTGTCCCAGGTCTGCCCCGGGGCCTCCTGCCGATGGGACATGCCTGGAACACCTCACCCAGGAGGCTCCCAGGAGGCATCCTTGTCAAATGCCTGAACCACCTCAACTGGCTCCTTTTGATGTGGAGGAGCAGCTGTTCTACTCTGAACCCCTCGCTCATGGCTGAAATCCTCACCCTATCTCTAAGGGAGAGGCTAGCCACCTATTTCCACCGCTTGTATCCGCGATCTCATTCTTTTTGTCACTACCCACAGCTCGTGACCATAGCTAAGGTGTCTCTGTATTTATATATATGTGTGTGTGTGTATATATATATATATATATATATATATATATATATATAATATTCTGTAACTCTGTAACTTCTGTCGGTGCTGTGCTTTTTTGGAAATCGAATTTCCCAGAGGAACCCACCCGAGGGATTAATAAAGTTCTATCTAATCTAATCTAATCTAATCTAAGGGTAGGGAAGTAGATCGACCGGTAAATCAAGAGCCAAGAGCTTCCATTTTACACTCAGCTCTCTCTTCAGTACAATACACACACACACACATATATATACAGTGGGGCAAAAAAGTATTTAGTCAGCCACCGATTGTGCAAGTTCCCCCACTTAAAATGATGACAGAGGTCAGTAATGTGCACCAGAGGTACACTTCAACTGTGAGAGACAGAATGTGAAAAAAAAATCCATGAATTCACATGGTAGGATTTGTAAAGAATTTATTTGTAAATTAGGGTGGAAAATAAGTATTTGGTCACCTCAAACAAGGAAAATCTCTGGCTCTCACAGACCTGTAACGTCTTCTGTAAGAAGCTTTTCTGTCCCCCACTCGTTACCTGTATGAATGGCACCTGTTTGAACTCATCATCTGTATAAAAGACACCTGTCCACAGCCTCAAACAGTCAGACTCCAAACTCCGCCATGGCCAAGACCAAAGAGCTTTCGAAGGACACCAGGAAAAGTATTGTAGACCTGCACCAGACTGGGAAGAGTGAATCTACAATAGGCAAGCAGCTTGGTGTGAAAAAATCAACTGTGGGAGCAATCATCAGAAAATGGAAGACATACAAGACCACTGATAATCTCCCTCGATCTGGGGCTCCACGCAAGATCTCATCCCGTGGGGTCAAAATGATCATGAGAACGGTGAGCAAAGATCCCAGAACCACACGGGGGGACCTGGTGAATGACCTGCAGAGAGCTGGGACCAAAGTAACAAAGGTCACCATCAGTAACACACTACAACGGCAGGGAATCAAATCCCGCAGTGCCAGACGTGTTCCGCTGCTGAAGCCAGTGCATGTCCAGGCCCGTCTGAAGTTTGCCAGAGAGCACATGGATGATACAGCAGAGGATTGGGAGAATGTCATGTGGTCAGATGAAACCAAAGTAGAACTTTTTGGTATAAACTCAACTCGTTGTGTTTGGAGGAAGACGAATACTGAGTTGCATCCCAAGAACACCATACCTACTGTGAAGCATGGGGGTGGAAACATCATGCTATGGGGCTGTTTTTCTGCCAAGGGGACAGGACGACTGATCCGTGTTAAGGACAGAATGAATGGGGCCATGTATCGTGAGATTTTGAGCCAAAACCTCCTTCCATCAGTGAGAACTTTGAAGATGAAACGAGGCTGGGTCTTCCAACTAGAGCTGGGCGATAGAACGATAACGATATGTATCGCGATATAACTTTGACTCGATAGAGAAATTAAGCTATCGCGATAGACCTCGCCGCTCTTGTCCTCAAGAAAAAAAAAAAAAAAAAAGGTCAGCCAATCCAAATTAAGTAGCGCAGAGCCGAACCAATCACAGCCGCAGCATCACGTCGCGTGACTTGTTACGTACAGCACAAGTGCCAAGCCGCACGTGTGTTTGTTTGGGAAGCAGCCAGCGGGTAATGGAGCCAGCGCGTAATGGAGGAAATGAGTGTGCCAACTAGAAAAATCAACCGAGCGTGACCGAAGAGAAAACAGATGATGGTTCCAATGCCGGAGAGATTGTCGAACGGAAGAGCCAAAGAAGTTCCGTAGTGTGAAGGTATTTCGGCTATTTCAAGTCTGACAAAAAACAGAGTAGCGTGCACTGTAAATTGTGCCGAAAGCAAGTCTGGAAATACAATAAACTGGTGCATGCGTCACACTGTGCGCCACGTTATTGTTTCGGTGAAATGAATTTCTACAATACTGTTAATTCTACTCTCTGCAGTGTTTAAATGCTTACATATACACAAAGTTACTGTCCCTCCACACATACGACTCGGTTCTGCTTCTATGCCCCAGCTTTGTTTACTTTTTCCCACCGAGGCTTCTAGACTTCTGATTGGCCAACATTTCGGCACGGTTAGGAATCTAGCGCCACCTGCTGCTTTGGCATGTTCATAGCAGCGTTTTCCTTCATTTCTGCCTTTATGTGTGGACGGGATTATTTTTTAAAACGAAAACGGAAAATCTCCGTTTTCAAAGATACCCGTGTACGTGTGGACGTAGCCTCAGTCTCTGACTGGAAGCGCTAATTCGTCATTTGGCTTTTGTCAGACTAAAGTAACTGTTAAAACTGTTTGAAAAGCTCAGCTATACAACAAGGAGAGATTGAGAATTTCCTTTTAGTTCTCAGTTTATTTGATATTGACAAAAGTTAGTCAGTTTTGTCTGTTCTTCTGTAAAACAAACTAAGATTTATTTTTAGAATTAATATTTTGTTTCTAAGTGGAATTGACAATTTAGTCTGTTTTGTTTGTTCTATTTTGAAACTTAAACGCTTTAGTGGCTGCCTTTTGTGTAGTTTGCAATATTTGCCTTTATTTATCTGAAAAAGTCTCATGTTCCTTAAGTACATCTACCCTGTTGAACTTATTATGGGAAATAAATATTTAAATAAAAACAAGCTGCTGATTATTTCACATTTTACTTGTGAGCAACGGCACATTTAAATCTTACAAATATAGTTATTTGGCTTATATCGTGATAGATATCGTTATCGCCTGAAATGAAAAAAACATATCGTGATATGAAAAAATCTCATATCGCCCAGCTCTACTTCCAACATGACAATGATCCAAAACACACCGCCCGGGCAACAAAGGAGTGGCTCCGTAAGAAGCATTTGAAAGTCCTGGAGTGGCCTAGCCAGTCTCCAGACCTCAACCCCATAGAAAATCTGTGGCGGGAGTTGAAAGTCCGTGTTGTTCGGCGACAGCCCCAAAACATCACTGCTCTCGAGAAGATCTGCATGGAGGAATGGGCCAAAATACCAGCTACTGTGTGTGCAAACCTGGTAAAGACCTATAGTAAACGTTTGACCTCTGTTATTGCCAACAAAGGTTATGTTACAAAGTATTGAGTTGTATTTTTGTTATTGACAACTCAATGAACCAGCATCTGGTCAACACATAACAGAAAATCTAGCAAGTTGAATCTATGAAAAATGCAAACAGTAATGCAATTTGACACTGAAATTGTATTTTTTGCACCAACAAAGTGATTCCCTGATAGCTATTAAGAGGGGAAAATTGTACATATGTTCAGTCTAAAGCCATCTGTAAATGACAAGGAGCAGAATTTCCTACTAGGGAAGCCAGGAGAAGTATTCCGTTATAATACAGACTTTAAATATATCAAATATGGACTTTCAAGCTCTTCTGTACAACCTTTTTTTTCTTTTCTGTACAACCTTTATTTTGCCCTATATTATGCATCCTAAATTTAATAAACATGCAAACACGTGGAATGCACCTATATAAAATAACTGCATAAAATTTACCAAATTGAGAGGTGGCTGCACAGTACTGTATGTGTGTTTTACTTTAGGCACTTTAAGTTGCTTTTGTTGCAAAAGCTGTTCAATAGAAAATAATTTCAGTAGCTTAAGCAGTGGCACTCTTTACATAATAACAGGGCACAGGAGCCTGAAAAATCGTAGCCAATCCCAGGACGGCGATGCCCAAAAAGTCAGATCCTCCTCCTGTCTTGCTGGATTCACATGAAGAGTGAAGGTTTATTAGTCTGTGGACGTAAATAGGCATGTAGAAAACTATAAATGTTATGTTTTCTACATAGCATTTATTTCCTCATTTCCTGTGCTCCCCACCCTGTGCTACCCCATTAAAAAAATCCCTCCTCCTCTGAGGCAGTTTGAAGCACAGAACAAAAGTGGAAATCAAGTTGTAACTTTAAAAAATGCAGTGAGAGCTACAAACACTAGTAAAGTTGCATTAGACTGTATTATTATAAGCAACATTTTCTTATTCCAGCATCATTCATGCTTAGAATGCAGTCAAGCCTCATTCAGTGGCAGATGGCAGTGAGGGATGATGTCCTACATTTAGCAGCATCGTCTCATTTGCACCTGGACGAGTGAATGAATAGATTTCCAGAATGCACCTGCTGGAGAGGCTGTCAGAAATGGGGCCACCACACAGGCCTGTGATTAAAGCCAGCAGTTCCTGCACCCTTCACACTAACCTGTTGTTGACTAGTTGAATGTCACAAATACAGTGCCGCCATGCTGCTGTGTAAGGGGGGATTGCAGTTTCTGTTCTGCTAATTGGATCGAGGTCATTCATTCCAGCTGGACACATCTGCTGCTTTGTTTTGTTTTGTGTCTTTTGTGTGTGTGTATGTGTATAAGACCCATTTTCCGCAGACTATCGTGAATGACGAGGTCTGGCACATACGCAGTTGATATTCATGTTTTATTGAATCGCAACAATGAATAATTGAGCCTCTGTGTGTCTCCGCAGGGCCTCTGTTTTGGCGAAGCACAACGCAATGTGGAGGAAATAAAGATCCTGATACGCTGAAAACCCGAGGTATGAGTCTTCACACTCCACTGGACATTTGTAAGCTGACACAAACACACTTGTGGATGAACTCGGCCGTGTTTACTCTCTTGCTCACACACACACACACACACACTGCCATGTGTAAATAACCTCATAGCAGATGGCCCACAAAACCTGCTCATTCTGGAGGATTTTCCTTCAATGGATGTGGGTCATAAGGATACTAGAGCAAGCGCACACACATGCATTAAAGCACATGCGTACACATGAAGCGGAGATAGTTGCCACAAGCTAACCTGCTGTTCCAAATAGGCGCTCATACCTGTGGTGCGTTAGCTTGGGGCGTGCAGTGTAATAGTGGTGCGCCACTGATGTTGTTACAAGTCTGACCTGCAGGTCAACAGCTGCCACCAGCTAAAAGCTAAAGTGTTGGATTCCTTCTTGACCTCCATTTCTGCTGCTGCCATCTTTAATACGCAGTACAGCACTAAGGTCAACCTGAAAAATTCCTGTGGGAGTAAAGGTAAGGTCAGCCGGTGCCCACTGCAACCTCTCCTCAGCTCTGACACATCAGTCCTGTGTGTGTGTGTGTCTGTTCTCTTAGTCCCATGCTGCATATATCCGGGGGTAAAACTGCAGCGGAAAAAAACATGTTCCCATTATTTCCTAATCCGAGTGTGGCTGCTAGGTTAGACTGGAACATGACGGCACTTATATTAGATTGGTTTTCGACAGCCAGCAGCAGCACTGTGTTCTTTGTTTCCTTCTTGGAGTCCACAGTGCACAAGCACGTGATACGTTTTGTTTTTTTGTTTTTTAAGTGAGCACAATGTTGCATAAAAAATGCACTTTGTTCCTTTGTGTGGGTTTTGTGAAGGAGGGATCTGATAAATGACAATGTGGGAATGGTAGAAAGTGCTGATAAGAGAGCCCCCATCATGTATGACAGAGAGTTAGAAAAGAGCATAACTGACATTAGACTCTGCCTTTGATCATTGTTTAACGTTGTACTGTGGTTGCCTGAGGCTACCAACTACTATAACTGAGCTGAGATGCATGGCGCAATAAAAGTTGTACTCTAGTATCGTTACCGTTGTCGTTATTCGTTCATACACTTGGACCGAACTGGCCGCACTGGACTGATACAGAATTCAAATTGTTTAATTTATTCAATGCTTTTCACTTAACATAAACAGTAAAACTTTGTAAACAGTAAACCTGATATTGCTTCTTGAAATCTAGAAGAAACATTGCAAAGTCCATTGTACTGCGTAGAAACATACGTCTATGTCTACCTTGATGTTCAGGAGTCCAGGATCTGCAGAGACAAAGGACAGGAGTTGACTTTTAAAGCATGTACTTCATTGGGATTCCTACTGTGATCACAAATGTTTAAGTCAAGGGTTGAATGTCACATGTTTATGTCTTGAAGTTGTAGTTCTGGAGGTCCAGAGGTTAAAAAACCCTTTGTATTAGTATTTATAAGAACTTTGTAGTGGATAGCACCACCAGAGAGGAGCATGAAAATAGGATAAAAACATAAAGATGGAAGGACTGGCGTATATCAAAGGATTTCTGTAGCATTCAGATGGATGTGCCTTACATGATTATTCAGGTTGCTGCATTTCCCATTAATGGTTCTTATGAATGCTTTATCCTTTAACTTTTCACTGTCCACTTAAGATAGACTTGGAAATTTTTCATATATGAATATATGAAGCCCCTTGAGGCGACTTTTGTTGTGAATTGGCGCTATATAAATAAAATTGAATTCAATTCAATTGAAATATATGTTTATATATTTAGCTGTTTCAACTTAATTGAGGATCTCCATACAGGAATTTTTTCACTGTTGACCTTAACATGTCCTATTCATATACTCATGCAAATTTGTTTGTAACTGGCTTTGTAGAAATTCAATATGTAAAAACAGTGGATGACCCTGTAGATCATTAAGAAGACAACGGAAAGTCATTTTATCTTAATGGAAACTTACCTGCAGCCTAAATGAAGCTAAATGAACCACAATGGAAGTCGAAAATTAAGGCTAAATTAATGGTATTTCAGTCTGTGAAATTCTAGTATTTCACAGACTGAAATACTAGAATTACTCTTGAACTTCAGCATTTCCCCAGTTAGCCAGTTGCACTGCTTGATCTTCACTTTGCCAGTCACCGTGTCTTAGTTTAATTTAAATGACATCGGTGGTGGATGTTTGACCTTGCAGAAGTTTTATTCATATATGCACAGAGAACTTTTTTTACATATTCTTCTTTTTCTTGTAGCTTTACTTGCTAATATAAAATGTCTCAATATTTCACTGTGTCCCCTACTTACAAGCCAAGTGTTTCACACCCAGTTTTTCACGGGTGGAAAAAGAAGTCGAGGAGGGGAGATGTCATTGTCTTTTTGCAAACTCACAGTTACATTAAGATCTGGTGTCAAATCAGAACTACAGAAATACTTTATTATGTAACTTTATTATATTAAAAGCTGTTTTTAATGTGTAAAGATGAGTAATGAGAACAGTAGGCTGATATGAGTTGATGTTTCTAGCTTTTGTGTAAAAGCTTGTACCAAATAGGTGATGCTAGTTATGGGATGAGTGGAAAATCAGATTGCACTAGTATTTTTTCATCCTCTGTGGAGGTTGAGACAATGTGTCAAAGGCCTATCTGTGCTAAATGCTAAAAATTATATTCCAGGGCAGTTTCTGTGAAGTCACAGGATGTTCTTGACCTACTATTAGTACCGAAAAGATGTCAATGCCTGGACTCGTCCAGAACATTTGACTTTGTGATTTCTTCCTCGTTGGAGTTTCCAATCCAGAGCCAGCCTTTCACAAAGGAGACACATTGTAATAAAAAGGCAAAAACAAAAAACAAAACAAAACAGAAGAGCAGCAGAAGAGTAGCTATAAATGGAGAGCAAGGTTTTAGGGGTAAATTTCATCAATGGTTGAGTGGAAAAACACTTAACAAGGGCATTCTTCCAGGAAACTGGAGTCAGCTGAGCAAGTGTATTCATTATGCAAGGTTCAGTCATATTTACTCTGATAGCTCCTTTATTTTGTGTACCCCAGTTTCCTGTGACGCTTCGGCATGTTTCGATGGAGCGTACAGCCTGGGCTTGTCGGAGAGCGGAGTCACAGTTTGGCATGTCTTTTTTTTTCATTTTCTGTTTAGAACCTCTGCTGTAGATGTGAGGCGGTGGTTGAAATGTGAGAAAGAGCGATGCAGCGAGCGTCAGAAGAAGCTGTGCAGAGCTTCAACTGTAGCACATCAAGAGCATCCTCGTGGTGGGAGCATGGAGCTCGCGAGTGTGTCTGTGCTTCAGTGTTCTTGCTGAGTGGGTGTGATTGTAGGCTGGTGAGAAACAGCAAATGAGTCACCAATTCCAATCGTGTTTTCAAGCTTCTGCTCTGTCTCTCAGAGAGTTTCTGCACTGTACAGAGAAGCGAGCTACAACAGCATGTTATCGTGACGTCGTCCCCGTCCCAGACATTGATATGCATTTCAGCAATCACTTGCAGCCATGGAACAAATGTACACTTGTGCCTTGAGCCTTTAAATCTCAAGAGCTAACTGTTAAACCGCTCCTCCTCCCAGCTTGTTACTGGCCATGCCAGTGTGGGCTGGGCAGCTATTCACTGAAATGTCGGTGTTGCCCTCAGTCTTCCATTGTGGTTTCCAGTTTTTCTGATGGTAAGGAGATGCAGTTGGGGGTGGAAGTGGTGGCGCTAATGAACAGCATTAAGCTCCACTCTATTATATTGACACATCTGGTGGCATTTTTCATCCGCTTGCTTTCCGTCCTCAGCCTAATTAAGTGATCTGGGCTGCAAACTAAAGCATACCCACTGTAGAACACACAGGAAGCACTCTACACTAGCTCTCTGAGCTTGTTAACCAGCCTTGAAGTGACTTTGTGAAACCTCAGTATAATACGTCAGTAGCAGATTCAGCCTCAGACTTCTTTTGCCCACTCGATGGCTGTCAATTATCCAACTTTACAGAAAGAACTTTCCTCAGGTGCTGTGTCTGAGGAGATGTCAGTGAATTAGCAGCAGCAGCAGTAGTGTTCGACCACACTAAGGCGTCAGCTAGGTGCGCCGGACCCTTGGATCATCAGTCAGTACCAGTCAGGTAATGAGATCTGTCTTAGCTTCTGCTTTGTAGAAACCGTGCTAGCAGAATTCTGCTCATGTGTTTATCAGTTAATGTAATTATCATCAGGGGAATGTGGCTGCCTTTTCAAACTTGTTATGGACTCTCCAGATATGTAGAACACTTTTTTGGTTTTAGAATAGGACTGTTTGCTGGTTTTCGAATTTTGATCAAACTAAAGTTCAAGTTCAAGTTCAAAGTTTATTCGCCACATGCAGTGGCAGGTTGCCCTGCAGTGGAATGAATGAGCAATCTGAGCAAGACCTTAGGGCTTTAACGGAAATGTACCTCTTATTTCTCACATTACATCAGCAGCTTGTATCAGTATCATTCTTGACTGACCAGATTTAACCACATACTTAGATTCTGTTGGTGGAATATGTATGTAGGACCGTGTGACACAAGTTTAAACAGCTGCAAGCCAATTGAGCAAAGTTCACCAAAAAAACACAATTTACTGCTTGTTACAGGCAAAATACGGCATAGCCAAATCACGGATTCCGTCACTAGACCACATTTGAAAACCTGGCTACTATGTTATCCAAATTTCTAGCATTGGGAAATGTACTTTTATGATTAAGGTTAAATACTCTTTCTTTAAAAAGATGTGGGGAATTTTTTTTGTTGTTTTTAAAATGTAAACATACAACTGACGATGAACAAATATAATTGTACTCATTTGATTTAAATGGGAGATGTAATTTTGTTACTTTTTAAAGAAAGCCCAAGGAACCTACATATACAAGACTGTTCAATAAAAGGGTAAGAAGTGAAGATGTGGATGTCAAACTCAGCTAAAAACAGCTCATTACTGCAGCCACATTATCTGATGCCTTTGGACTAAACTCCAGCCTGCAGCCCTGATGTCACAAACTTTAAACCTGTTGTCTCACTGCGTTGTACCTGTTTTTAATACGTGTGTGTGTGTGTGTGTATATATCTATATATATATATATAGATATATACATACAGTTTTTAAATTTAATGTTGCTGAAACAACAAAGGGATAAAATAATAAATCTATCTGATTGAGGAATCACTCATCTTTGGAAAAGAGAGTTTATTACAGAGAAATGGCTCTTTCCAAAATAAAAGCTATACTATCCGCTTCTTCTGGGCTATATTCTCAGCAGCATATTAAACATATAAGGAGAGTCATGTGCTAACGGCTGTCTAAATGACTCGGGTAAAGTTTGTAGCATGCGTGCTTTTTGTTTTTGTCTGCTTGTCTTTGCACTATGGTGATGTCGGTGTAAATGTGCAGTCATATTCATTTTGTTCCCACTAGTGCTGTCAGCGTTAATCTGAAATGACGTTAACGCCACAACACGGCAAATCTCCGTTAACGAGCTACCGCCGATCGCCCCGTGCGTGGGGCTGGACGGCGTCAACACGTTAACGAGCTAATTGCGCTAACGCACTAGTTCCCACCAATGTAATTGAGCATTGCGCGGCACATCCAACATACTGTTTTACTTTTGTCCATGACGCGCTTACCTTCAGGGTCATACGTCACATGAAAACCAAAATAGTTCCAAACACCAGATCTGAATGAGGGTGGGGGAGGTTCAATTTGCCATGTTGCAAGGAGAGCTTAACTTCTGTCTGCTAGCTTGCCCTGCGCTCAGTGAATCTGCGTTCGACTACTCTGCCTAGGCTGCACTGTCGAGCGCAGATACACTGAGCTCTCAACACAGACAGCATCGTCAGAAGGAAAGTTGATAAAATAAATTAAAAATTTTGTATTGTTCGATACATATGCGTACCGAACCGAAAGCACTGTATCGAACGGTTCAATATCGATACGAGTATTGTTGGACCCCTCCTATATATATATATATATATATATATATATATATATATATATATATATATATATATATATATATATATATATACATGCCTATCATGTAGACCTGTAGACCAACCCTGACCCTGGCTACAAAAGGACCTGAAAGGTTCCCAACTTTACATCATTAAAGCATGTTTACAGCCTGGTACAAAAAGGATTTGGGCCTCTATGGATAGTTTCCACTTCAGAACTGCTGTACATGGATGTATTTTTTTCTTATTTTACAACTCATCCACCTGGAGTTAGGTGTGTGTTCCCTGCGGATTGGCAGTCATCTCGAAACTGTCAACCTTAGGCTTTCAGGTGTCGGCTAATTTCAGGCACTGAGTTGAACTTCTCCAGCCCAGTAAATCAATTCCAGATGTATTAAAAAGATAATGTGACTCTCCCTATATGTGTTGTTGTTTATTAATATACCTGGTTGGACTGGCCAAGTAAAGTCTGTGTGTTTCTTACTTACTGCATTTCTTACTTATGAAAATAATTTGTTCTATTGTTCAAGACTCTTTCCTACGTTTCCCAGAGATCACAGGGTGCTTTTACTACGTGTCGGGGAAGGATGATGTGTTTTATTCTGGTCTGTGGAAAAACTGGTGCATTTTATTGCTACTGCAGCATTGCCCCGTACGGTTACAGAACTATGTAACAGGAATATCAAGAGTTATATATATAGAGAGAGATGTACACCCAAACAGTGAAACAGACCAAAAATACAGGTTTGCTTTCCAGTAACTGCCTGCACAGAATTTTATGCATTCTGGTCCATTCTTCATCTGCCTACCCTGAAATGTTTCTTCTTTTTTGTTCTTTTTTCAAACAAAGCAGGAGGAGGTGGAAAATCAAACAACCATAGAAGAGGTGGAATGATTGACCACCTGTTCTGAGTGGTTTTTATCTCGACCTCCTCAGAAAGTTCTTTTGATGCTTCACCCCCTCATTCACTTGAGTGGAACTCAGTGTCGGTTGGAAACACATTTCAGTGATATTACTTAACCCCTCATCTATCCATAGCCAAGCTTGTGATCGAGGTTAGGCATGTGGGCGGGGGCCACAAGCAGAAGGCTGAAATTCGTCTCGGTTTAAGATGTTTATGAAGTGCGTCTCCTTAAACTGATCAGTCGTGTTTGTTTGACTGGGAAAGTTTAAAGCTTGTGTATGCATGTTGGCAGCAGTGTGTTGCTGCGCCTACTGTGCAGATGGTATAGCAACATAACCTCATCCTGCTTCACTGACTGGCCAATTTGCTAAAGAGCCCACCAAAAGCACATCTGCTGCAGCATGCTAATGACTTGCCCTGGATCTGTTAAATAATTTATGTCTCGCACCTATTTCCCGCATCTCCTTGTGAAATTAGACGGGTATTTTTCGTGATGACGTAGTCAGCACACCCTCTTTTCTTTCTTGTTAATCTCAACTGCATGTAGTGGCGGATAAGCACAGAAATAAGAGAACTGGGAGAGCTCCTTGTCTGTAGGCATGCAGATTAAGTGACTAGGCCACCATATGGCCAGAAGATGAACACTGATTTTTTTTTTTTATGGGCTAGTTTAAAAATAAGCAGGGTGGGGCAATCACACATCCTAAACAACAGCAGCTGTAGCTCTTTGCTGACAAGCTTTAGACTTATTGCCCAGCCCACTGAGAGCTGTGACAGGTATATTGTGGCTGAAACTGTGGGACGCTCTGGATTTAACAGGGCTTCCTTCCCTCACATTTCGAAGGGCTTATTATGGACCCGTCTTCACGGAGGCCAACAATAGAGTCTTTCAGTCGGCCATGGCAGGGCTGGAAACCTTACACTGGCGGGGCTGGAAACATTTCTGGTTTGCAAATTAGCCTAATCTTAACCCACCCAGGCAAGACGAGCATTGATCCAACAAAGGAAACTTCTGTGGCAGAAACCTCTCAGTCTCCATGGGTGTAGAGATCACTTTGCAGAGGTTCAGTTATCGACATGTAGCACATGAAATGGGACATCATTCCTTACAGCTTCCCGAGGTCCTCCTTAGCTTTCTCATTATGGGTTATTTAACAGTTTACTGACTTTGGGTCATTGAGTGGTTAGTGGTTGTCAAACACTAAGAAAGGACCAATTTGATATGATGCTATCCAGTGTGGCCTGTCAGTAATCAGCCACAGTTTCCATCAGTGCGGTGATGTAGATTTAATTATAATGGGGGCGGGGATAAAGATGGCTGTTGGTCTCCAGCCATATGCTGGCCTCGGGCCCCCTGGGACTCAGCCCACAGCTTAATAATAAGAAGCCCTGCAGGAATTAGTGCTACTTTAACCACAGTGTTTTGACTGATGGGAGAGGTCAGCTGCTCAATGATTGAGTGCAGAAAGGTGTAATAACATAAAGATAGTGAGAAGTGAAAAAAAAATGCTCAGTACATTGTGGTAAACCCTGACTATGTCTTTTGCACTAAGGGGGAGAGAAAACAACTGAAGGAAAGGGAAGTTGGATGTGAGGCAGAGTTTAACCTCTGAGTTGAAGACAATATCAGTCTTTTGTTCTCAGTTTTCTACTGCATGTGTTTCCAGAATGAATGCATACTGTATATTTAGTGCAGTAAGCTGACTCGCCACTCCAAAGGACTCCCATCTATCAGTTGCTGCTACATCAGCATCTCTTTAGACATTATCAGTGGATTGATCTTAATAGAACTCACCCACTGTGCTGTGTGGTAGCCTCAGTGCAGACATGGAGCAAGCAACAGGGGGCAAATTAGTTGTGGCCTGCTTCTGGCCTCTTTACTTACCGTGGTGACCTAAAGTCTGCCTCAAAAAATGGAAGCTGTGGTTTGGCAGAACTAATGCTTCCACCAGACAGGGTACATTGATTCTGAGGTGAAATGCAGATGGCAGAGAGATGAAACTCATTTTTAAACTGGCACAGTGATCCATAATGTTATAAAGTATCTGTGCTTCATTTACATACCCATTTATAGATGTATTGATTGAGGCTGGCTATGCCCAATGTTGTTCCAACTGAGCTAAGGTTAGGCATCTCCAGAGAGCCAGGTCCACTACACTTCCTGTGTTTGTTTCCATACGGCTTATCAAAGATTGAACAATGATTGAAGATTGAGTGATGTCAGTCGGTCACTCAGCATCACTGCCCTATTGCTTGATGTAGCCTCAAACTGCAAAGAACAGGTCATCGTTGCGACACTCCAGTGCACTATAATTCTGCTAGGTGTTAAATATTAGTATGTACGGTGCTTTGATCTCCGGCTTCTCTACGCTACATGTCCAAGAATCCTTGAGTAAGACATTGAACCCTGTATTCATCAACGTATGCATTTGTGTGAGTGTTGGGTTTTCAGTGCTCTTACAGCATTGCCCTCAAACAATTCAAACATGATACGGCAGTGTTGCCTAAAGAAATAAATGCTGACATGCAGTTTTGTGATTAATACATATGCCATCAGTTTCCACTTGTGCAACCAAGCAATGCTGACAACCTGATCAAGAAGCATTTCAAAGAGCCCGGTTTCCATCCCCAACTAGTCAGATGTATTGTAAGGGCATTAAGTGGTACAACATTAGGCTGGTGGTTTTAATCAGCCTTCTTAGCTCAGGAGGTAGTGCAGGTGTTTGCTGGTTTTCTTCCAGCTTCCAAGCTGATAGATTGGTGGTTCGATCCCTAGCTGCTCTGGTCTGTATACCAAATATCCCTGGGTGCACACTAACCTCAAGGTGCTGCCCCCTGTGTCTGGTTTTGCCAGAGGTTTCTTCCTGTTCTTCACACTGTTCCCAAAGTGCTTGATCACAGGGAGGTCATCTGATTGGTGGGGTTTTCTCTCTGTTATTATAGAGTCTTTACCTTTTACTAAGAAGCGCCTTGTGCTTACTGCTGTTGTGTTTTGACACTATATAAACTGAACTGAACTGACTGGCCTGTTATCATAGGCAAAATGTCTTCTGTTTGCAGAGAGGAATAAATTCAATTGAGCATTTAACATATAGGAGAATAAAGTTTTAATAGAAATGTACTTTTAAAGTTACCCTTTAAGAAATTGTAATTGTAATATTGTAAGATAAAGACCCTACAATAATACGATGAAAACAGAGAAAACCCCACCAATCATATGACCCCCTATGAGCAAGCACTTTGACAACAGTGAGAAGGAAAAACCCTTTTTAACAGGAAGAAACCTCTAGCAAAACCAGGCTGAGGAAGGGCCACGACCAGTTGGGGGTGAGTGGATGGAGACAGGACAAAGACATTCTGTGGAAGAGAGCTGGAAATTAATAATAACAAATAATTAAATGCAGAGAGGTATATAAAGACCTAGTGACCCTAATGACCCCAATTTGTCATTAGGGTCTATACACATAGGTGTGTTGTTTTTGTTGAGTGATCAAAGTGGCTTAAAGGCAAATTGTTTAATCAGAAACTGTCAGCATGTGCTGTAGGCACCCTTGCAGTTTGGTGTGTAACCCTGTTTGTGTGTGCATGTTTGAGCGTGTAGCCACGTACATAAAGCGAGCAAAGACAAAGAATGATGAGCCTCAAAGATTATCCCCAGCCGGAACACAATCCTCTTTGGAGGCGCTGTGCATTGCGGGGCGTATCTGAGTCTGGGTGCTGTCTAGACGCTGCTGCTGCTAGACAGCTGTGTGTGGAGGAACGTGCTGTACTAAGCCAGACAGCTGCACACACTGGCGCAAAAAGTCACAGCTGGATCACAGCATCTCATGTCAGAAGTCGCCCAGCCACAGTGACAAACAAACTCACTCGGATAGAAACGCTTGCGTGCAGTTTTCTATACACTCTCTCCCAAAAAATATCCCTTGGTGGGTCGGCTTCTTTCACAGGCTCCTAAAGCATCGCGGTTGCTGTGTCATTTGCAGTCCCAGACTCTTCCGACCCAACTCTGGCGGCAGAGCAAGGACACACAGTACTGAGTGTGCTCTGGAATGCGGTAACCTAGCAACAGGGCCGGAGAGACAGATCAGGTTGGCGATGGGCGACTGTGGCTCGTCTGCTTAAAGGAAAACCCTGCCTCTAAATAGGAAGTCACCCTCAGCTGTCATTCATACGTCTGGAATTTTTTATTGGTTTCTCTTTGCTGTCAAGTCTGATACCACAGATTGAAAAGCAATCCATGCATGTCTGTTCTGTACTTAGATCATAAAGGCTTATGATGCCACCCAAATGGACATAATCGTTTGGGTCTAATGTTTTCGGCTTCTGGCACTTGAGGCTCTCACAAGTGTCGTCTGCGCCAAATGTAGTCCAGGCATCAAGTTCTTTGTGGGCTAGATGTGGCACAAATACCACCACATATCTGCTCGTCCGTGTAAGGTGGACTTGTGGCTGCACTGAGACAGCCACACTCACCCTGAAAGCAGCATCAGTCTAGGCAAAATGCCACAACGAACACTGCAAATATACAACCAAATATATCTTGCGGTAGCTGAAAAAAATCTGACAAAGAGAGCGAAAAATGAGGCCTGAACGCCAGCTTGTTTGCTGTTTATGATGTAAGCCTCAGCCATTAAGTGAGCTAAAGTATCTGATACGTATAAATAATACGAAGAAGTTATATACAGCAATTAAATTAGGCTAAATCATTTGCATTTCAATGAGAATGCGTTTTACTCAGTGCACTCTTACGGTTGTATGTACGTATTTTTTATATGATCTGTTACTTTTTTCAAACTCATGTGTCCTCTGTGTACAACATGATGCATGCATGTTGCTGTTTTGTACTAAAACATATGATGCATATGATATGGAGAAGGAATACCATACAAGCTTTGGACAGAAACGTCAGTCAGCTGCCTGAAACACCTTACGAGCTACAAGAGCCACAGTCAAACCCCTGTTCAGCTAAGGTAAAATGCAGAGATTCAGAGCAGGGCACGTAGGCCTCTGTGGCCTATTTTTAGAATGACGGGTAAGACATTTCCTCAGCAAAACTGCCTTCCTCCAAATGGAAGAACTGAATAGTTATTTTCAGTATATTTTTTCATGCCTAAGCCATTATTACGTAGCTCCCCTACAAACTTGTTGTCAGTGACATGAATGGAAACTTACAAGCTTACATGCTTTAAGGTATATTTGGGGCTTTAACCACATCCTGCTAGCAGTCATAATGTGATGATGCTCAGCTAGCTGTCAATGTGTTATAGCGCTCTGCCAGGAGGATTCAGCAGACTGTTGCACCTTCTTCACATTTTTACATTTACAGGAAGGTGCATCACCCACTAGTTACAGTAAACATGGTTGTTTTTGTGAGTTTTGACCTTTTGTTAAATTTTCTTCTATCAAAATATTTCCTCTTGGTATTAAAGTGAATATCAGCTGTTAAAATACAGTGGTTTCTGTTTCTCAAAGTATTATGTAGACACAAAACTATTGACATCTCGCATAGATTTTAAAAAACATGTATTAGCTGGTGACAACAGCATGCTATGGTGTGATATAGTGAACCGCTATAAATGGGCCTTAGTGATTATAACAAGAATCAAACCATTATTGCCTGTCACCATCAGCCAAATTTGAATAGTTGTTGTGTTGTTATGGTCAAAGTATTCATGAGCTAATTTGAGCAGACTGTTTCTTTTAAGGGACTTGTTTGGGATTCTCCAGAGGACTAGAACTGCTTCTGCTGTCTGATTTGTGATATCGTGGTAGCGTAGCAGGATATGGGTTTTGAATGTAAAGGAAGGTTTGAATCTGGCTTATCTCCTAAATGTACACCTCTGATGGTATGCATTACTTGAATAGGCATCTTCTAGGCAGCAGAAAGTCTTGAGTGCAAGCCTCCCAACGGAGAAATGCATTGTTGATCTGCAGCAGAGGGCGCTGTATGGAGCAGCTCTTTAGTTTTAGAGCAGGTTTTAGAACAGACTTTTTACCTATTGCCCCAAATGTGTCACAACACAGCATCTAGCTTATTAAACGAGATCAAATAAAGAGCAAGGAAACTGTTAAACTTACCTTCAGACGTCTGTGTTTTTATACCGCCCAATGGTCAGATGTTGAAGAGTTTGTTTTTAATTGCAGCTCAAGAAAAGTTCTTTGTTTCAGTTTATCTAATTTGTGTTTTTACTGGTGACATCTTTGTACCATAAACCAGGAAACCTTCAGAAGTCTGTAGATCCTTTTGACCTGAATCATTCTTTACTCACGCTGTAATAGGCCCAGGATGCTTGAGGATTTCCATGATGCACTGAGCATATCTGTTTATACACTACTCTGCATTTAATCATTAGTGATTATTAATATCTGGATCGCTCTCACATCTTGTGTCATGTCTTCCTCTCCTCACTGCCTTCACCAGACGGCTCTGCTCTCAGAGCCTGGTTCTGCCGGAGGTTTATTTTTGTCAAAAGGGAGTTCTTCCTTCCCACTGTCACCAAGTGCTTGCTCAAAGGAGGTTGTCTCATTGTGGGGGTTTTCTTTGTATTATTGTAGGGTCTTTACCTTACAATATGAAGCACCTCGAGGCAACTGTTGTTGTGATTTGCACTAAATAAATAAATTTGAATTGAACTAAACTGCATTGAATTAAATTGAATACAGCATTCCTCAGTGTGCTCAGATGTGTTGGTTGCCCATGAAGGACGAGCAGCCAGGTTTTATCACAGTGAATGAGTCCCATATCAGGCAAAAGCCCTTATATTGCTTCCCTGTAGTCTAAGTAAAAGCCCCTACCTCATCATCGTCCATACAGCTGTTTTTCTATTAATAGCATTTGAATAGAGAGCATGACCCTGACACTGCTAGCATTTGTCGTGCTGTCTTGGATGCTGAGCACTTGGGGAAGTTGCAGCATTACGCTCTAACAATGTTTTATTTCCTCCTGTTTCCTGTTGAGAATGCAGTCAGCGCAGCAGCAGCAGCAGCAGCAGCTTCAGGCTGTGCTCGCTAATGCGAGGATGTCTTGACAGCAGGGCTTTCCTGTGCAGGGCACTAGAAGTGTTGATCTGCAGAATTTCTTTCTCTGGTGCAGAGCATTGAGAGAACACTTTGATCACACAGAACACATTCATCTGTACATGACAGACAGTCACGGCCTGTAGACAGTCTTTTTCAAATCCTCTCTTTGGGATGTCATTGTAATAGGGTCAGGTTAGGTGGAGTGTTTGTTTCTACTTCCTATGTGTCCAATTTATCATCATTACTGCAAAAATAACCTCTTAACCTCCAGCAGGTCACCAGAAAGCCACTTACAAGGGAGATTTAGGGTTGTTAGAAGTTTAGCAGTCATGTAGATATGGTGACAGAACATTTATTTAAAATATGAACATTGTATTTTATTTACAGGACACAGACTCAAATGTTAGGATGGTTGCAGAATATCCTACTGTTTTAATTACATTATGTTAGCATAATTATGTTATGTTAGCTATTGCAAACATTGCAGCCTGGTGTACAAAACGTGACCTGACAATGGCAGTGCTAGATGTATCAAACAAAAAGGTAGCATGCAGTTTAGGATGATGTAAGAAGGATGATATTTTGGATGTTTTTACTGTCAACTGAAGTCTTCGGACAGATCTGGAGATTAGGTGATTTGCTAAATTGGAAGCATTTCCTTCCTTATTCCAAAAGACCCCATAATGCCTTTTGAGAATCATTTGTCATCCCTGGGTCCCCCTTAAACACAAAGTACTTCCATACGCTGCCATTCCTATCAATGAGTCAGAGCAGCACTATCGTAGCAGCTGCATGAGTAGCCATCTTCCTCGTGTAGTTGTTACTATGCCATCTGTAGTTTTTTGTGCTTGTGGGCTTCCCTCTTCTTCTTCTTCTTCTTCTTCTTCTCCTTCTTCTTCTTCTTCTTCTTCAGTATGTAAAGCAAGAGTAGAACACTTGTACATGCTGTACACTAGCAATGGTATCTACAGTACCAAAGAAAAAGTGCCTTTGCTTTTTACATTTTCTAAAGTATCAGTTTTCGTGATGTAGGAGTAAAGTTAGGCTGCATTGTGACTTTGATTAGTAGTAAGCTATCAACTTTTTTTTTTTCTTAATTTGTATTTTACAGGACGGGTTACGATTGGACTCACATACTTTGAATGTATTTTCTACTTTCCTTCTCTATATTTTTATTGTTAGACTCTACTTTGCATAATTCACAGTTAAAAAGTGTAGTTATTTCATACTGGGGATTGATATAGCCCCTCTCTTCATCACTGGCCTCAAACTACTTAGACCACTTATGATACACAACCACTGCCAAAAATAAAAAGTTTGCACTCATGGGTTTATTTTAATAATGAACCTCAAGTGTGTGTTCTAAGGATATCGCTGACATGCTGACCAACTACCCCGACCTGCAATTACTGTTACTGAAAAATGATCCTTTAGCCAAGATGGACATTTTAATGCCCCATGAGAGAGTTGGTATTAGCACTCAATGTTGTGTTCCACGTTCCACCTCATGTAAACATGTGATGCGAATGACAATAAAGCTCCTTGAATACTTGAATATATATATATATATATTAGGGGTGCAACAATACACAAAATTCACGGTTCGGTTTGGTTCGATACTTTGGTGTCACGGTTCGATATTTTTTCGATACAAAAAAATGTTCATGCCTTTTTAATTTGTCATTTATTAAAATTATAAATATATATTTTAACTCAAAAGTACAGTTTTTAAATTTAACCCTAACCCTTGTGCGTGTTTTTTATTTTGACAGCAAATGCGCACCTGCGGACCACTTATGTGCAGCCCTGGTTATTTAGCTCGTCATATTGCAGCCACAGAAATTCTTTTGTCCATGAAACCATAAAGCTGCACTTTCTTTTTGCCTTATAGTCTGATTTGTCATAACTTCTCCGTTTTGCGGTAAGCTTTTCTTTGGCTGTCACTTCTTCACCCTGACCTGTCTTATTTGGCTCAGCAGAACTGAAATATATATCCTGCTGCTTTTACACACACACTCACATAAGCTCAGCGATTCTCTGCGCGATCAACCTCTCACATGTTTAAGCTGCGGGAGATTTCACTTGTCATGTTTGCATAGTAAGCTAACGATTAATAAGACGATGTCAGAGGAATTGGTGCGCAAATTATCATCACTCACAGATCAGTGCTGTCGCTCTCTATACACAGTTCACGCGATTGCAAAGTGAAAGCAAAAAACAAGCGCAAAGTCAAACGCGATTTCAATATGTCACATATTGACAGTGGCTCACCGATGCCAATGACATAATTACCCAGCTACATTTCCGAAAGAATGCAAAAGCATTGACATATATTTTTCCTTCCTATAATAGGCCGACGGGCAGGGCAGAGATAGATTTTGGTAGCCCGACTGGAAAAATCTCTAGCCCCAGGACGTCGGGCTAGCGATTTTGCGAGCCCTGTATCTGATTGAGGAATCACTCATCTTTGGAAAAGAGAGTTTATTACAGAGAAATGTCTCTTTCCAAAATAAAAGCTATACTATCCGCTTCTTCTGGGCTATATTCTCAGCAGCATATTAAACAGCTGTCTAAATGACTCGGCTAAAGTTAGTAGCATGCTTGTTGTTTTTGTCTTTGCACTAGGATGATGTCGGCGTAAATGTGCAGTCATATTCGTTGTGTTCCCACTAGTGCTTTCATGTTAATCTCGTTGAAATGACCTTAACGCCACAACACGGCAACACGGCAAATCTCCGTTAACGAGCTACCGCCGATCGCCTTGTGCATGGGGCTAGACGGCCAACACGTTAACGAGCTAACTGCGCTAACACACTAGTTCACACCAATGTAATTAAGCATTGCGTGGCACATCCAACATACTGTTTTACTTTAGTCCATGACTCGCTTACCTTCAGGGTCATACGTCACATGAAAACCAAAATAATTCCAAACACCAGATCTGAATGAGGGTGGGGGAGGTCCATGTTGCAAGGAGAGCTTAACTTCTGTCTTGCTAGCTTGCCCTGCGCTCTTCCTTCTGACTATGCTGTCTGTGTTGAGCGCTCAGTGGATCTGCGCTCGACAGTGCAGCCTAGGCGGAGTAGTCGAACGCAGATTCACTGAGTGCTCAACACAGACAGCATCGTCAGAAGGAAAGTTGATAAAATAAATTACAAATTTTGTATTGTTCAATACATATGCGTACTGAACCGAAAGCACTGTATCGAACGGTTCAATATCGATACGAATATCGTTGCACCCCTAATATATATATATATATATATATACATATATCCTATTCATTCCAACAACGCCCTGTTTTCGTCTCTTGCCCACCGATGCCTTCTTGTTCCAGTAGCCCACTTGTCGCCAGGGTGCCGTCAGTGGTCCCCGTGGTAATCGGAGCACTAGGTGCGGTGACTCCCAAGCTAGGCGAGTGGCTCCAGCAGATCCCGGGAACAACATCGGAGATCTCTGTCCAGAAGAGCGCAGTCCTGGGAACAGCTAAGATACTGCGCAGGACCCTCAAGCTCCCAGGCCTCTGGTAGAGGACCCGAGCTTGAAGGATAAACCGCCCGCAGGGGCGTGCTGGGTGTTATATATATATATATATATATATATATATATATATATATATACATGGCTCAGTCCTATCACATGATCACAAAAATATATCTGAGGTGACAAAATCACAGTGACATTTGTGAAGTGAATGAGGAACTGTGACTTATTAAGGAGTCAGGATTTTTGGATGTTTTTCATTTTCACAGTTGTTTTCTTTACCAGATGAACTCTTATGGGAGGAAAGTAAAGCTGAAACACATATTTACATCTTGCTGCATTTTGTATAAGTTCATATCAATCAATCAATCAATCAATCTTTATTTATAAAGCACTTTTCATACAGAAAAAATGTAGCACAAAGTGCTTTACATAGTTAAAAGCAGCCCACCCCACCCTCCAACTCACTCCCCACACTCTCAATACACATATATACCCCCACCCACACACACATACACACACGCGCACACTTAAAGAGTAAAAATTGGGCTGGGCTCGCATGAGCCAAGTGAGGAAACATTATAACAGAGAGCCGTCTGCACCGGGAGCCGGTCACAGACCGCAGCCTCCGGGCTGGGCACACAGCCGGAGGGAGGCAAAGGAGCCCCCCAACCAGGCTGAGAGGACCCCAGAGACCCAGCAGCCACGGTCAATAACAGCCCCGGTGCAGAGAGCGCCCTCCGAGGAAACACTGGAGATATGACGCAATACGATGTATACAGGGTAAAATGATAAAATAAATAAGAACAGGATACAATATAAATATAAATATAAATAGAGTAAGAAGATTAAAAAATGAATAAGAATAAAATCAAGAAATATTAGGTAAATCCTAA
This sequence comes from Aulonocara sp. 'chitande type north' Nkhata Bay, assembly GCF_057382095.1. Taxonomy (NCBI): domain Eukaryota; kingdom Metazoa; phylum Chordata; class Actinopteri; order Cichliformes; family Cichlidae; genus Aulonocara; species Aulonocara sp. 'chitande type north' Nkhata Bay. The sequence goes on along the minus strand of NC_141358.1, from coordinate 31,214,945 downwards.
ATTAATAATAGAATAACAGGATAGAATAAATAAGCATAAAAAATAAATAAACGCTAAGTAAAAGCTAAATTAAAAAGGTGGGTCTTGAGCCTGTTCTTAAAAACATGTACGTTCTCTGCGGCCCTGAGCTCCTCCGGCAGGCTGTTCCACAGACGAGGACCATACCACTGAAAAGCTGCCTCTCCGTGAGTATGTGTCCTGACTTTAGGGACAATCAAAAGGCCAGTACCAGAGGACCTCAGGGTCCGCGAGGGTTCGTATGGTAAAAGCAGATCTGAGAGATAAGAAGGCCCAAGACCATTAAGACATTTAAAAACCAATAAAAGAACTTTAAGTTTAAGTTTAAGTTTACTCAAGTTTAAAACAACAACTACACTAAAGCTATTCTGTTATACCTGTATGCAAAAAATAAATAAATTCATAGTTCAGCAATACTGATCAATCTAATAAACTTAAACCTACACCATCCTCCCTATTCTGGTATTTTAAAGAGTACTTAGCATAAATATTAAGCAACCTAACTAATAGGGTTCCAACTCCCAGCAACAACAAAAATAAATAAATAAAAAATAGGGAACCACCCCTCACGCTCCACCTCATGATGCTTAATCGACGTAATCAACCTTAATTTGATGCAGTGTGAAAAAAAATGCACAGAAATCAATTATTTTTCAAGAAATATTAAATAGATTCAACATCTTTCTTCAACAAAATTGCAGACTGCACAGATGGTACCTTCCCAAAGGAAAAAGTACTATAGCTTACTAGGGTATATATATTAGACTTAATAGTCACTATATACAGTAATTGACTTCTATTCATTTTACATCAAATTAAAACTTTGGGTGTCAGATAATTATTTATTAAAAGCTAGAGAATAAGAAAGAAAAGTATGTCTTTGTGCCCTCTTTTCTCTGTTAATGCCCTATCGGCCCCCCTGGCTAAACTTTGCTAGATCCGCCCCTGCACAGTTACCAGCGTCAGCTACGTAGAAAAAGATCCTGGAGTAGAAAGTAATATTAAATACATTCTAACAACAGCTGATCAAGCTTAAACGTGCTGCTGTTGTTCAGCCGCTGGTTTCCTCTTTCTGGTGCAAAGTGGGCCAAAAACAAACAAGAGAGACGGACTCGCGACAGAAAAGCCGATCAGCTGATCGTTAAGCAGTTTCATGATTGAAGTAGCAGCAGGAGAGGCAGTCGCTTGTTAAGCTTAACGCAGGAATGCTTTACAAACATTCATTGATGGACTTACACACTTGCTTTACTTCTCTCGGGGATAACTTTGTCGGAGATGAAATGCCAGGTTGCTAGCGAAGCTCCAAATGCTATCCAGACCACCAACAGGTCCTGCATGCAACAGCCGCTCTATCACGTGATGCATACTGCTCCGACGTGCTAACGTTCTGAGGCGAGTTACGGCGTGTTGCAAGTTTTGTGAGGTGCTTTCGTGATATTTAATGGATCGGATTACATTTTTTATTTTTCTCCGATATCCGATCCAGTAATTAAGGTCAGTATCGGACCGATACCGATACGTAATATCGGATCGGTCCATCTCTAATTTACATGTTAGGTTTTCTACCTTGCTCAGTTGAAGCAAAGCACTTGAATAAAACCGAAAGCTAATTGACAGTTTCCTCCAAGCAGCCGAGGAATATTTCAATGAGGAGAGCAGACGTAGCATCTCGTGTTGGTGTTGATTCATTCAGGGCTCAGGGGAAGAGTGGGGGGGCTGCCAGGTCAAGTCCTGGACACAGCTGCATTATTAACAGAAGGTCAGCTGTCAGCACGTCTGCAGGGTTCACATCAAGCAGCTCCCTGTGTTTCTGAGCCTGCGGCTGGGATGTTTGTAACCTTGTATGCCATTTAATGAAGGTTCATGAACTTTTTCTTTCTTGTTCAATAAAGCAGAGGCAGACCACAAGGAGCACATAACACAGAGCATCTGGAACAGATTTTATTACTGAACCATAAAAACACATATAAGATGCAGTGTCGTGAATGAGCACCTACGACTATTGAGATGAATAAATTATAGGGTTGTAATTAAATAAGGGATTTTACACATTCATATTCTCTAAAATACATAAATTACACACCTATATACCTGGTTAATAGGAACAAAAACCCAAGATTTTTCTTGCGATCCACAGATCAGTGGATGAATCACTTGCTGTTAAAGTTGCTGTTCAGGGTTTGTAGGTTCAGCTCCTACCTGAAGACACAGCATGTCTGGAGCAAAATAATCGTTTTCTAACAAAGTCTAAGAGTTCTGTCTCCACCCTGGAGGATCACAAGGTGTCGACTGTCATCTTCTCCCAGCTCTTCATCACTGTCGGTGCTTCTGACGCTGAGCCGCCCTGACACAATGGTGTCACGGCGTGCTCCACCCAGCCTGGGTTATGCTGACAGGAGTAGGGAGGACAGAGACATGTACCTTTTTCCACAATGTGGAGAGTGCTGGGAGAGATGCAGTTGAGACCTGTGTTGTTGTGATCTACGCTCACCCACCAGGAAGGGATGCAGACAAACATGTTGCGTCTCAGCTCTCTCCCAGCAGAGGCAGGAGGAAGGCTTATTCTTGCTTTGACAGCTCACAGCTCATAATCCCAACCAGAGCGGAGATACTGCACCCTGAAATGAACCACGAAGCAGTGCATTTTATCCTCTATGGCGTTATCCTGTTCAGGCTGAGGAGCTCACAAGATAGTCAGATTTTTAATGAAGGGGGGTTGGGGCATCCTCTGGAAGACCTCCTGCAGAGACAAAGTGCTGCTGAGCACACGATTATGAAGCCCTTTGCTTTCCAGACTCTGCTCCACCCAACCTCTTTAAAATAAACTGAAGCCAAACCGCTGCATGACTACTTACTTAAGGGCAAAATGGAGAGTTTACCTCTTTAAATGGGGAAGCTAGTAGCAGCTGCACATGCCAAGTGAAAATATATTTTCACATATCCTGCCTTGCTTTGTTCCTGGGTCGTTAATCAGGGCCTGTAGTCATAACCGAGTCATTGCCAGCTAAAAGTAGCTTTCTCCACGTGTTCCTTTTGAAACCCGACCAGCTGAAGTGTCTTTGGTCACTTGTGTGTATTTTTCCTTTGCTACCCTGGTTCCTTAGAAAACGGAGCCTGCTCTGTGTGAAATGGTTTGGTCAGCCTGGCAGAGGCCACCCTCTAAGCAGCTGGGGGAGGAAAGGACCGCAGATGCTGCAGCAGTGCTGTTGTGTCAGCATTGATTCCTCTGTGATGTGGCAGGTGACCTCAGTGAACCCACAGCTGAATAAGGACTACCAAGCTCCAAGCCACACAGACATGGTGATTTTTAAGTCCATCATATTGATTGTCAAATTAGAATGGGATTAATTCCATTTTTTTTACTCCTATTAAACAAATGTTCTTTAGCAAGGTTAGATTATTATTTTACTGACGATCCAGATCAAATAAAAGCAAATATAAAGACTAGAATGCAAAGTTGACATAATTTTTAAAAAAAACAAAAGCCATAAGTAAATTATGGAATAAATACACAATTTAAAAAAAAAAAAAAACAACTCAATTATTCATAATTTAATGTATATACATACAGGATAATTAATATATAGGTAAGTTAATACAGAAGCAAATTAAATTGAAATAATTAGTGTGAGGTTTTCAGGAATGAAATCATTACCAACTGAAAGAATATCAACTAAAAAATGATTTTTGGTGCAATACATTTAAAAAAACAAATACTGATTGAGTTTTCCTTCACTGATTTATTTTGATTCTGGCAATTTTGGGGTCGCTGCATTTACAAGAGCAAATTCTTGCTATGCAATGGCTAATTTATTTTTCTTAACCGGACCTTTTCAGTAACCCCACACAGTATTGCGGCTGTTAAATAACTGATAAACTCTCTAAGGTTGCCGAGCATTCAGCCGGGCTATTCTTAGATCCTCGTCAGTGAACAGTGTTTCACAGCTTCACACAGTCTTGTGCAGAGTAAAAGCAGAGTGACTGGACACTAAGGCTGCGTAAATATTATGGTTGAACTGTTGATTCAAGTGTAGTGACCTGGCTTCTTAAATCGGGAGGCTGCTCACATGTTTATGCCCGATAGGTTGCATTTGGTAATCTGCAGCTTTAGTGAGAAGCAGGTTTAGGGGTGTACTCTTATAGTTGGTGTACATATCAATAAATCAGACAGGAAGCGATGGAGTGAGGCCTGGGAGTACATCCTTCCATCTGTCTGTGTGTGAGCAACTGACCTTGACCAGCACAGACATCCTCCCTCCACAGGGCGCTGCATGACAGCGGTGGGACGGCACGCTGCGAGGGCAGAGACAAGGCTTTCCCCCAGCAGAGACGGGCGCAGCATGTGACAGCCCGAGCCCATCATTAGCCTGCTCCTTTGTCAAGCCCCTGCACCCACGTATATTTTCCTCTCTTTCTGTCTATTCATTTCAGCACTCACCACCTTCTTTTCCACCCCCCTGTCGACTCACTCCTTCACTTCAGCTCCGTCTCACACTTGCCTCCCCCATCTTCCTCCAGTGGTTGAGCCACCGTTCTTCCTCCTTTGCTTCATGCCCTCCTTCCAGGCCCCGTAATCCTTTTCTTCTGCATTATTACTCCATGCCCACCTCTGATTCTATGTCTCTCTGATTCAGGGCACAGATGATGTGAAGTGGACAGTTATTTTGTGATGTGTCGTCTGTTCTACAACAGTGAGAAACTAAACATTTGGTTGAATGATCAGTGACCAACCTGTGCAAGCTGCAGAAAAAGGTGGTGCAAGCAGCTTCGTGTTGGGACTTCATATTACTTGTGGGCGGTGTCAGATAGCTGTCACGGACACCTCCTACATTTTAGACTTTCTGGGTCTCTGTGTTCCCTCAAAGGTCAGCATTGTCAAGGGAGCTTAAAAATGAATTTGCATGAAATTGCACGCTGTATTAATGCGCATGAACTGATGTTTTTAACAGGGGGCAGAAAAATAGCTCATGCAAACGCACTTTAATTTGACTTTTATTGTTGCTGGCTGTGCAATTTCTATATAAACTGTAGGTCAGATTAGAGAGTTTACACTAACTCTCCTGAGCATCTTTTTGCCTTTATTTAACCACAGCAGGCAGGAAATATTAGGGTGCGATTGCAGTCAGAGTCAGCTTTAAGTATGAGCTTATATTATGTTAAATATGTACACCGTATATAAATGACAATTATTTTATAGCCTGATATTTCTAATTAGGCCGTTGCCATCTTCATGTTTTGATGCTAGAAGTAACGAGTGAGAGATCAATGGGAAAGTGCTGTGCACTCCTCTACAGTTTGACAATAGCAAAGTTGCCACACACTAAATCATACCCTGCTTTATCATGATTATCCAGCTGACTCTAAATCGTATTATAAAATCCATAATGACCTTCAGTAGTATTAAAGAAGAGTATAAAAGTAGCGATTGAGATCCTAATTCATTAGTAAAATGGGAATAGTGAGGTTATAAATTAAATGAGACTGACTTTTATTCAAGAATGACTTCTTTTTTGTAACTAGTTGCCCCTTATTGGCTAATAGAAAGAACACAAGGTTTGGCTCTACTTATTGAATGCTTACATCCCCGTCCTATATAAATTATGTGTGGAATATGAAATAAGAGAAATAAAAGTAATAGTTCAGTCATTCTTGGAGGTAACTCCAGTTCCTTGAGTGTTGTGTCGTGGGCACTTTTACCTTTATCAACTCCTTCATAAGTCATCATTAAAAGAGAGTGACTACTCCTTGTTGTTCTCCCTTAAACTGAGTAAGTACAGGAGCTCGCATTCTTGCTCTGGAGAAGTCACCACTTTCCTTTCTTCTCAATCATTAGTCTAGACAGTTTCACTAGGATCTGACCTAAGCCCTTCAGTATTCAAGGGGAAGGAAAAAGCCTTCCCTCAGGGGTTAATGTAACATTGTGTCCTCCAGCTCCATCTACTTCAACCACTCAGAGCCTTCTCCCTCCTCTCCTGATTTTAATGAACCTCAATCCATCACCTCCCCATCAAATATGAATGCAGTCAGGGAGCGCTGCCTTCAATGGATGCCTCCAAACACAGTGACATACCTTCAGGCCTGCACAGCCATCCAATGAATTATTTACCCAAGTGCACGGTTGGTTGTGCCTCTGGTCAAAGCCCCCAGTGCCCTCCGTTATCCCCCCATCTTTTCTTTAACAGGAATCATATTTCACACCGAGTTAATCTATATTCATTCCTTTAACTCCTTTAATGATGCTCTTCACATCTTTAGGTGCTTTAGGTCTTTGGCTCCAATTAAAGAGCCTAATGAATTTTGACCATCCAATGAATAGCCTTTTGCGTTAACTAATTATAGATCCAACTCCACTACTGGTCATGTTCTGCTCTGTAATTGGATTTTCACCAAGAGTTTATTGATTTCATGTTGAATAAGGATGAAATATAGAAGGGGTGCTTAGTCTGATGTGTAGCATGCAAGGACGTGGAGAACTGTATTGCTTTCTTGTAAAGATTCATTTTAAAGGCAAATAATTTGCGTTGAATAAACAAATTTTAGAGACATTTTGCAGAAGTGCCTTGTGTTGGTGGTGGGCAGTGATTAGGCACCTCTATAGCAGCTCCTGCTTCACTCTGGGTGAGGAGAAGAGAGACTGCAGGGAATAAACAGCAAAACAGCCCCTATGGCAAGCAGGTGACTTTTTTTTTTTCTGTGGAGGAGGAATAATTAATCAGTGGAGAGGGCAGTGTGAAAAGGAGGGAAGGAAGTGGAAAAGAAAGAGATGAAAGGGGCTTCAGTTCAAAGACAGCAGTCAGTGATGAGCCTGGCCCACTGCAGCAGGCTATGGAGGAAGGCCCCAGACAAACAGGGCTGTCTTTGGAGGAACGCAGAGTACATTCAGCATGGAACCAGCAATCCGATTGCATCAGTGATTGGTCTAATTGATTTGAGTTTTAAGAAAAGCAGAATAATTGCATTGTGGCCTAAAAATATTTTTAACATAAACAAAGTTTCATGGCTGCTCGATAACAATAAAATACCTAATGAGGGAATATCGTTCAAAGAAGTGAAGGTACTCTCGGAATAGGATAAAAAAAAGTAATCATAACAAGGAGAACTGAAGATCTTGTTGAAGCTCATTTTTAACTGACACGTTACAAAGACTTTTTTTTTTCTTTCATTTGTCACCACGAGCCTTGTTATGTCTGTCTGGAGCATCAAAAACTGTCAGCTACCAAACGTCTGGCATCAAACGTCTGGCCAGAGGCAGCGTGCCTGCATGAAAATAATTGGCAGTTTTTTTGAACAGCTGGTAAATGAGACATTGATCGTTAAACCTGAATGAAATTAACAGCTGTTCAACCACCAACCTTTCACCCATCCACTTTCTATGGCTTATCTCAGGTTTGGTCACAGGTGCAGCAGTCCAAACCACCCTGTCGCTGGCCAGAGCTTATAGCTCTTGTGGGAGGGATACCTAGGCATTCCCAAGTCATCACAGGGACAGTGTGTCCTCTGTCTGCCCGGGGGTTCCTAAATGGTTGATAATCCCAAACACCTCAGCGAGGAGGTTTCTAGGAGGCCTTCTATCCAAATACCCAACCAACCTAGACTTTCCTTTCAACGGAGAGGAACAGCAACTTGTCTCTGAGCATTCAGATAAAACTGAGGTTACTGTACTCGGCCCCGAAAATCTTAGAAATATGGTATCTAACCAGATTCTTACTCTGTATGGCATTACCTTGGCCTCCAGTAACACTGTGAGGAACCTTGGAGTGATTTTTGTCCAGGATATGTCCTTCAATGCACATATTAAACAAATATGTAAGACTGCTTTCTTCCATTTGGGCAACATCTCTAGAATTAGAAATAAAAATCTCTCTCAGAGTGACGCTGAAAAGCTAGTTCATGCATTTATTACTTCTAGGCTGGACGACTGTAATTCATTATATTCAGGAAGTCCTAAAAACTCCCTGAAAAGCCTTCAGCTAATCCAAAATGCTGCAGCAAGAGTACTGACAGGGACCAGAAAGAGAGAGCATAGTTCTCCTGTTTTGGCTTCCCTTCATTGGCTCCCTGTTAAATCCAGAATTGAATTCAAAATCCTGCTCCTCACATACAAGGTCTTAAATAATCAGGCTCCATCTTATCTCAATGACCTTGTAGTACCATATCATAATACATTTCTCTGTATGTATTATTGTAGGGTCTACCTTACAATATAAAGCGCCTTGAGGCGACTGTTGTTGTGATTTGGCGTTATATAAATAAAATTGAAATTGAATCCCTTGAGTGACTGAGCTCCTCACCCTGTTTCCGAGTTCCTTCGAGGAAAACCCATTTCTGACATTTGCACCTGATATACTATCAGATATATTACCAGCTGACTGCAGCAAACATCCAATAGATTAAAAAGTTACTGCATAAAAAAGTACCCAGTGGAAATAGACAACCATTTTCTTCTGCTCAGTAGGAATCCCATAGTTTGCTATTTCAGCTACACGGGGAAAGCAACATATAGCTAAAAAGGCCCAATGTAAGTGCCTTTTTCTTCATGTTGGTGTTGGGCAATATACCATTTTTCCACGAGATACTTATACCTGGTGGCAGATTCAGTTTTGTAAAGTTTTTCATTGCTGTTGCTAGCTGGCTAACACATAAGCTATGGTTATCCATTATTTATAAAAGTTATTTTTCTCATTTTTTTAATGACTACAACAATAAACATGTGTTTATCTTAAAACAGTGATGTGATTTCTATGATTAAAATTGCTTTAATTTAATAAATTAACGTTATTTCACCCACTCGGCCTGCAAAGTTCAAATGTAAAGGATCTTTTAACATATTTAACATAAAGGTAACCTAAACAATTAAGAGGTGCCAGGGCTGCTTCTATCCCAGCAGAGTGAAGTAGAATAGAAGAACAATCCTCTGACTTTACACTGTCTGTATCTTCTGCTACCACTCTGAGTGACAGCAGGGCCTTCATAGTGCTTTCATATTGCATATTAATGTTGAGAGATGCTCTGTGTGTGCATCATTGGGTGCATTTACAAGTCTATTTTTCTCTGTGTCATCGCTCTTTATCTGCCTTTAATCAGAAGCAAAAATGTGTCAAAAGCATCGAGCTCTGTGTGACCAGCTGTAATGCTAAGCCATCCATTCTGGAATATAGACCTGATCTGTCATCATCCTTCCTCCATAGATTAGCGTTTAACAGCAGGAACAGCTTTCCATCCAGCTCAGAGGGATCAATACATCGGTTTCCCTTCTATAAAATCTGATTCTGCCTCTGCCAAGTGTGGGTTATGTAGAGGGTCGGAATACACAGCAGTTGATGTTGGCTTCTGCTGGGAGCGTACGATTAGAGATGCTCTACAGGCTCGCACTGAGCGTAGTGTTGCTGCTGTTGTCGCCTAGCCTTCCCTGCCTTCCCTGCGTCCTGTCACTGATCATTACAGCGTCCCCTGACAGAGTGTGCTGGTGCACTGCTTCTTCATGCATAGCCTTCTATTCACTCTGTCTGCTGGTTTCATAGCTTTAGCATAGGTCAGCTCAAGTTCAGCCAGAGGATGAAAAGGGTATTGTCCACTCCTGATTTTCATCCTTACATAACGAAGATGTCCACACTTCGTGATTTGTATAATATCTGGCATTATACAGCATAAAATTTCCTTTGGAATTAATAATGTATTTCTGATTCTGATTAATATGAATAATACACAATACAATACAATACAATACAGAAAGAACAAAGAGTAAAACAGAACACTTTGTTTGAAAGGCATATCTTTGCCGAAGATGTTAAACGCAAACCAATATTACAGTAAGACTGGTCTCTGTTCTACACCTCCACTTGCTGTGACAACCTCTGATTGTCTTGACAGGCATTTCGGCCTCTGTCTGCACTTTGGTGCCATCTGAGGGACTGGTCTATAATTATGTTGAAAGAGAATAGTCACAGTGTGTCAGTCAGCATGAGGCACCTGTTCTAAATGGTTAGTCACTGTTCTGGCATCAACAAAGAGTCAAGCCCAGGAGAGGGTAGCACTTGGAAGCTCTCTCCTTATAACGGTGGACCGATGTAGCATCCACATGATTGCGAAAGCATAGATTGAATATTCCATTTTATTTATAAAACAACTGTTTACAACAGTCTTCTTAAGGCACTTTCTATTGTAAGGTAAAGGCCCAGCAATATTAGGGTGAAATTAATGATATGATCCCCTGTGAGGAAGCCCGTGTGACAGTAGAGAGGAAGAAATCCCCTTTAACAGTAAAAAAAAAAGCTTCTTAGGAAGGTGCAACTATCTTTATCACAGGAATTTCTTCCCAAATTGATTTGATGTCATTAGCGAGGTACAGTTTTTGGATTTTAAAACAGTCAAGACTTAATTTAGATGCAGACTTGCAGCCGTAGTTAAAAAGATATAATAAAAGTATTTAACTGTTTGGGGGATTACAGGTATTTTATACATAAGGTCTAAAGAGATGTTGATGCAAATGAAGGAGGTCATACTCTGAAAAACCAACATCAACCCACATAGCAAAATTGGTATGGCCCGGATCTGGCCCACACAATGTGCTTACACATGGCACACATACCACAAAGAATGACGGCCCTGTGCTGGCACAGAACAGTTTCAGCTCTGGCCCCAGATGTCAGCCTAATGTGTGTCAAGCAATGTAATAACAACATGTGCCGGAACATAATAGTACAAAAGTAACATGACAAAACTCTGTTTAGACACTGAATTAACTGATTCTTAGATAGGTCTTTCCTACTCTCCCGGATTACTCAAAGTGCTCTATACAACATGCCAAATTCACACACTTTCTCTAAACTGGGCGCTTCCTAACTACATTCATACTCTTGACATGCAGACTGGAGGAGCCAGGAATCGAACCACTAACCTTCCAATCAGTAGATGACCTGCTCTACCTCCTGAGTTACAGCCACCCGGTGGTACACATGAGTAAACCCTCACTACGTTTTGGAAAAAGTGTACACTCACAAACCTGTCAAACCTGCGTTTGAAATGTTGGCCCATAGCAGTATAGTATTGCAACGTGGTATTTGGGTCTTTTAACTGAAATAGGAAAATCGGAACATAAACAGTGTCATCATTGCCAGACCTGGCCCACATCTGGTTGACATACACCCTGCCATGACACCAGTCAGTCAGAAGGCTTAATGCCGGATCTGGGCCAGACCTGTTTTCTATGAGCCTGGGCCACATAAACCAAACTACAATCGGGCCAGCTGTGGCATGCCATCACATAAACAGTGCCATCTATGCCAGGCCTGGCCCCTATTTGGATGACATAACACACGTACCATGCCAGAAGTCAGCCAGCAGTGCTGGCTTGACACTACATCCGGGCCAGACCTGTCTGCTATGTGGGAACGCAACACCAACAACAACCGTCAGACCAATAGTAGAAATTTTTGACTGGGAATATCAACCATCTAATACATTCTCAAAAGTACTGGCAAGAGCGCCAAAAGGCCTGAAAGACCACAATAGACAGTTTTCTTCTTTGGTTTTGAAGGAGAAGTTAAGGAGATGTTAAAGGAGGTGTGTCATTGTTAAGGGCTACTGACAAAGAAATGGGATATACTTCAATGACCAACTCATTGACCTGATCTCATCCCAAAAGAGCATGATTTTTGCTTACTGAAGGCAGAACTGAAGGAAGAGAGACCAGCAAACAAGCTGCAACTGAACACGGACACAGTACGTGCCTGGTAGAGCATCTTAAGCAGAGGTTGTCCAACTGCAGGCTTCAAGGGCCCGTCTCCTGCAAGTTTTAGATGTGTTCTTGATCCAACACAGCTGATTTAAATAGCTAAATTACCTCCTTAACATGTCTTGACGTTTTCTAGAGGCCTGGTAATGAACTAATCATTTGATTCAGGTGTGTTGACCCAGGGTGGTATCTAAAACCTGCAGGACACCAGTCCTTAAGGCCTCGAGTTGGGCATCCCTGATCTTAAGGAAAGAAAGTGAATTTTGTAATGTCCATTGTTCTAGAGCTCAGCCAGTCACTTCACTGTCACTTTCAAGTCTCACGGATCAGTTTGGTCAGTTTTAACTTTTCATATCCATGAACAGTGATAGGTATAAACCTAACAGTAATCTGTCAGAATCCAACCCTCAGTGAGATACAAGACAGGCAGTATCAAAGCACCCTGGTATCTGAACAGCAGAAACAACAAAAGCATGAAAATAAGACTGACAGTGTAAACTTGTCCTGGGGTAGAATACCAGTGGAAAGGTCATTATCAGTTCAAAGTGAAAATGGTTCTTCCCCTAGGCAACATGAATGTGCTCAACAAGTTTTTTGACACTCTGTCTAAGCAGATGAGGAAAATTCACATCAAATCGGGTGTGAAGGTGATGCTGGGAGACACGTTGAAACTGCAAGAGATTATTCTCCTAGAAAAGTTAAATATCCTCAGCAGTTTTTCTTAGTCGTTGGCTATAATGGTTCATGATGTGGTTCTGTCTATCTGTGTCACAGTATCCTGTTTATCAGGGACATTATCGATTGATAGAAGACTCATATTCCTTCCTATGATCTGTGATCCACTTGCTGCTGTAGATCAGGGGTGGGGAACTCTAGAGCTCAAGGGCCCGGTGTCCTGCAGGTTTTAGATATCACCCTGGGTCAAATGATTAGTTCATTACCAGGCCTCTGGAGAACTTCAAGCCATGTTGAGGAGGCAATTTAGTCATTTGAATCAGCTGTGTTGGATCAAGGACACATCGAAAACCTGCAGGACACCGGCTCTCGAGGCCTGGAGTTCCCCACCCCTGCTGTAGATCATGGATCATGGGAAGAAGGAGGGGAATCCTACACTCCTTATTTAATATTCTCTTTTCACAAGTGAATAAATTAAATTCTTTTCTGCAGTCACTGGAGGCAAAAGACAGAAGGAAACTAGGGTTTAAAAAGAAACAGGAAGTGAATATATATTTTCATGTAACAGGCCAGAGCTTAAGGCCTGATCAGGATTTTGTTTTCCAAGGAGAGACAAGATTTATTGCTCATTCTTTCTTATGTTCCATTCCAATAGTCTTATATTTATAGATTTTTTCCTTTAAGGAAACAATTAGATGTTTTTTATTTATTTATTTAGGAATATACTAAATTGGGTAAGAAGAGTGAGCTGCTTTCAATACTGACCAATCTTACTTGTAAGCTAGAGGCAGGGATGCATGAACTGAGATTTATAGGTACAGAAATCTTCGAGCACATGAAAGACAGGTGAAGATTGTTACTGACTTTGATTAGGAGGCTCTGTGATAAAACTAGCGTCCAATCGCCGACTCTCCATCCTCCTACAGCTATCCATTAAGATTGACGAGGTGACATTGACAGCATGGCTCTGTGCCTCCGCACCGTCAATGTGATAGGAGCTGTTTTTCTTCCTGGCCATAAAAGAGAAACACTGTTTGTGTGACTCATCCAGAGACCAAGCTGTATGTCAGGCTATGTAAAAAAAGGTCCCCGTGTCTCAGACCAGAGTGCTAATCAGTGGAAGGATCTCAGCTGTAGAGAAAATGGTGTGAACTAAAACCTTTTAACAGAGCGATGGCTTCAGTTCTGTTTGTTGTGGAGTGTGGCTAAGCTCTGTTCTCCAGCTCATCCTATCGATCCACCCATCAGGTTGAAAGTATATAATTTTTATTTATTGCCTGAATTAAGGCTCTTGTAGCGTGTTTATTTCCCTTGCTCATTATTACATTTCATTCCTTATTACTTATATAATCAGTTGGATGGGTTTCTTTTGGTTAGCTGCAGTCATTTTGTTTTTAATGACCTGTCACTCCAGTCAACAGTTATTATCCAAACTCAAAAAATGCCTCTTGTTTCTGTGTCGTGAACAGATTATAGATAATGGGCTGTGTGCAATGCAAGGATAAGGAGGCAACCAAACTCACAGATGACCGAGACAACAGCATCTCCCAGGGAGCGGGCTACCGCTATGGGGCCGACCCCACGCCACAGCACTACCCCAACTTCGGGGTCACCGCCATCCCCAACTACAACAACTTCCATGCTCCTGTAGGACAGGGGATGACCGTCTTCGGGGGAGTCAGCACTTCCTCACACACAGGAACGCTGAGGACCCGGGGTGGAACAGGTAAAGGAATCACAATTTTTATTTCTGAATGTGAAAGTAATGAAAAGTGATTCAATATATATATATTAATTGCACAGTAATATACAGTATGCTTAGCATTTGCTGTAAGACCTGTCCTGATTAGGGTTTTTTTCCCTGAGCTATAAACCCTGAGCACATGCATGTTAGCTTCAGAAACGTAGATCCATTTGTTGAAGATCCCAGTGTAGGGAGACTAAGCAGTGCTGTCAAAATTCCCTTCTTTATACCTAATTTATATTGCCATCCTCATCTTGATGGGTTTTCCACTTTGTCACAGTACTAATGAATGTACCTGCACAGGCAGGCCAGCAGGGTACCTCGCATGTCTAAACAACTTTGACATGAAAGAGCGTTGGTACTTAAGGTTGATTTATCAATATCCAGAGCTTTACCAATTCAATTTAGTTCAATTCAATGTGATTATATTTACAAAGGGCTAAATCATAGCAACAGTCATTTCAAGGAGCTTTATATTGTAAGGTAAAGACTTTACAGTAATACAGAGAAAATTAGACGGCCCTCTTTGTCCAAGCACTGGCAACAGTGGGAAGGAAAAACTCCTTTTTAACAGGAAGAAACCTCCTGTAGAACCAGGCTCAGGAAGGGACATCAATCAGCCGTAACCTGTTGGTGGTTGGGGTCGGGAGGCTGGGAAAAAAATAACAATAAGTGATGATTAAATGCAAGTGGTGTACAAGTGAGTGGCAAGTGCTGTGGCAAGTACACAGATGTATACATCTCCTGTTGCGCCTTGACTGTTTTTATCTGTGCTGTACCTACACCTTACCTTACCTACATTGTACCAGTGCCGTCCTTACACTACACCTGTGCTTTACCTATGCACAAAAGGTTTAGGTTCAGTTTTAAATTATAAATGAAGCCTTAGTTATTTCCTTTCATCTCCGTACAGTCATAAACCCTCCATTAATTACCAAATCTTTTATTAAAACATTTTTTCATGTGCTCTAAAACTTTGCCCTAAATTTGTGATTAAACACAGTGCTGGTATGCCAATTTACCCTGCAAAGGAAACTGACTGAAGTTTCTAGTATGTCTGTCGACAGGTATTAGTGTTGTTGTTGGATGCTGTATAGTTCCAGCTAAGATCGTGGCAGAACATGACGGTGTTGTCGTAGGCTTCTGAGGACTCAAACACAGAGACAATAACCTTTTCATCTATCACAAGTTTATCACGGGTTACATCGTGGACAGCTGTGATCTTATTAGTTGCAAATTGGAAGGTCAACGCCAAACAAAGTCAGAGTTGAAGCTAATTGAACTTTTACAACAGTGAAGTATAAAATCCAACGGTGCTTCAGACTTTAGGATCCCAACAAATATGACTGCAATGTCTCTCTTCAGTTTTAAAAAGCATTTAGTTATATTTTATAAGTTATATTTTCTAAATTCTAAAAGCACATTAACAGGGAAGACAAAAAGTCGTCCCTTTCACTGTGGGTTGAAAACGCCTCCCTTGGCCACCATTATCTCCATGAATTGTGTCTTTTGAACTTCTTTGTATCATTAACATTAACAAGTGGGACAAAGAATACCACTTTCCCACTGCAATTCTGCCATGAGGATGCCAGACAATTCAAGTTCATTTGAAGCGTATCAAGACTTTGATGACTCTGCTCACAACAGCCAGTTTTGATCCCTGGACTTGGATGATAACAGAATGGGAAAACAAAGAGCAGAGCTTGCCTGTCACCACTGCTGTGATATAGGGCAAAAAAACCTTTATATTCAGCTTCTTTTGCAGATCTGCTCAGTGGCAAACAGATTAGACTGTGTTTGTAGTTGTTAGTTACCATTTGGGAATAGTGTGACATATAAAAAGAGCAACTCTCCCTTAGAAAATCACTGCAGAAGAGAAGCAGAAAACTGATCATATCCTTGTTCCATCTTTGCTTTCGCATCTGAGCAGTCCTGTCATGTGAAGTGTGAGGACAATGCTGCTGAGAGACAAATGGTATTTTGCAAACAAGCAACATAGAGGGAGTAAATAACAAATTTCTTGGAGAAAATACTCTTTATTGCTTGACAGAAGACGGGAAGGATTTCCATCACAGCCTGAAGTGTGAGTGTTAGTTCTTTTTGTTTCAGTCCCACACAATTAAGGTGCTGACTGGGCCTAGTAATAGTGTTGTGCTCACAGCCACCCACAGGCATACGCCTCCATATGCAAAAGCAAACTAAGAGGGGTTTCTCTTGCTGTTAAAGACTTCCCATAACATCCCAAAAACCTCGACAGTCCGACCCCATGTCAGGAATGTCCGACTGGCATTAGCACCGGCCTTTGTGTGCCGGTTTCATTGTTTAGGTAGGGAATATTCCTACTCAGGATATCCTTTGTGTTTGACTGAGTCCAGGCTGCTATGCAGAGGAACTCTGCATTTCCACTCAACTTAGCAGAACACTCCCTGAAAGTGTGGATTATTTTTCTGCTCTGTATAATCCAAATCCACACGGTGGTAGAGAAGCAGAGAGGGGTTTAGCTCTTTAATTTTCTCCTGGTGGGAGAAATTTGGATGTAAGCCGGCCTTCCCTTTAAAGCCTTGTTATAACGCAGCTGCCTAGCTCATTCTCCTCAGCCCCAGTCAGCCCCTTCAGTGGAGCTGGTATCTGAAATCTTATTGATCAGTTGATCTTTTGCTGATGTCATTCTCCCCAAATGGAAACTTTCGGCTAGTACCATGGTCTTATGTAACTAATTGAGTGGCATCGCAACAGACAACTCTGATCGATAAACTAGTTTATAGTTGGCGCTCACCTCTGCTGACCTAATCGAACATTCAAACACCACAAACAGCTGTTCTGGCTTGAAGGTTTTGTTGATGTTGTTCGGTTGGAGAACTCGAGTGTTTCAATCAAACACTCTTTTTAAAGGTCTCCTCTCACATCTGTGTTGGTTTTTCACATAAGTAACAGCAGGTCCTCTTTATCTGCAGTTCCATCACCCAGAGCGCCACAACAAGCCTCTTCATATCACTGCTGCCTCCTGACAAAGAATCCGTTTGATGAGACTCTGATGAGAAATTACTTGAATTATCAAGCCGGTGTAAGTGGACTCTAAAGAATTGCCTGTTCAGCTTTCATATGTCAAACACTCCACAGCATCAAACAGCTGCTGTCGTCTCAGACCTGAGACCTGTTACGAGGCGAGACAAATGGAGCGAAACTAAAATTGGATTTCCGAGCTGTTAAAAGATAATATTTGATTTGGGGTCTTATTTTCATAACTGGAGCCATCATTTGTTATTGATAATATCATTACAGTTACAGTTGATGAAATGGTGGAAGAAAGATGAGCATCCAGATAATCAGAGAAGTTTTTGTCTGTCGTTAAGATAAATTCCAGTTCAAAGACCAACTTTCTTGTTCAACTTTCAGGAGCTTTGCGTGCATGCGTATGGTAACGTATGGCTGTTTACATGTTCTTGTCTGTACTTTTGTCACGGCTGGCGGAATGAGCCGTGTGGTGTGGAGGAAAGGGAGGACCCAAAATGCAGCAGTGACTGATGATACGAGTGATGTTTATTTACAAAGTGACAATGGCAGAAACAGGCAGTGAGGCATGACAAAACAACTGAAGAAACCTAAACTGGGAGAACTAAATGACAAACCTGAGACCATACAAAAGGGGTGCGGGGCAGAGAGACGCAGAGACAGGAACACCATAGAACGCAGACGAGCCGACAATGAACACAGACCGACACCCACTAAATATACACACACAAGGTAATCAGGTAATCACACACAGGAGGGAAGAACAGCTGAACCTAATACACATGAGGACCGGAGGACACAAGCTGAACACAATGACAACAGACACAGACCTTCAAAATAGAATAGGAAATCCAGAACATGAGCCTTCAAAGTAAAGCAGGAACACACAGACTGATTTACAACACAACACGGGGACATGAACAGAGCACCAAGGACAGACACAGGTAGGGCTGAATACACACACCAAACTACAGGTTCAACCCTAAACCAATACAAAATCAGAATAAACACAAAGCACAAAAATGAACTTCAAGGAAACACAAAACGCTGGGCCAAAATGACCCAGGACCATGACAACTTTAACCTCCCATAAGAGGTATCTCCGTCATCGCAGTAGTTTTTTAACTGGCGAAAGACAATCATTCAAATAGCATTGAAAAATGGTCTGTTTGATATTATCTGTTTGTCAGTCTATCAGTATCAGTAATAGCCATTAAATTAAAAAAAAGAAGAAATAAGAAACACCCTTCAACTATGTTATGTGTGTTGACGTTGTATAGCTTGTCCACCAGAGGGCTTCCTTGTTGGTGGCATATGTGTTTGGAACAATAAAGAACTACACTTACCTTTATGTTTTATGTGTTTCAAGAAAAAAGAACATCCGCCAATATGTTGAAATAAAATATCACGCTCTGTAAGTGACATTATATATATCCACTAAAAAGTCAGCAGAAAACAATTTTCTTTCTATAACTTACCAGAACTAGATTTTTGCTTTTTCTCTGCATATCTACGTGAAGTATGTTCACCTAATATTGAAAGAGGAAAACTTTCCATCAATGTATTTCACAAAGTAGTTACCAACTTGCCATATTATGCCACTCGCATGTGTGTTCAACTGTGCTCCAGATGGTGCAATCGAGCTACAGCTACTTTTCTGTACAAATTATGGGGTTGTTTGTAAATTACCTCAAGTATCATTTTCTGCTTTATGTAATGTTAACCAAAAAATGGGTAAACTCAGCAAATATCAAAGCATTATATACCCACATTAATAGATGCAGAATGGGCTAATAGCAGCTAATGATATCAGCAGGTTAGGAGGAGGTAACTGTTTAATCTGTTTTATTTGTGGTAAAATGTTATAGAAAATACAAACACAGCTAGATTACAGATTCTGCCATGTAAAGCCTGTTATAAAAATGATGTTTCAACCTTTCAGATGTTACTGTTAACAACTTTAGATTTCGAAGTTGTATCTGTTATAAGTAACATTACAAATACAGTGTAAAGACAGAGTAAGGGTTTCACACTGTATTAATAAGTACTCATATTGTATAAGCAGGTTGTTTTGCTCTCACTTATCCAAGTCGTTGCATTCATTTGACTCAGTCCCAGTCAGTAGAATCGTTATTTGGACATTGAAAGCATTACATTAACTGCTTTCGTTTCACACATTGCGAGGTTTTCCAGTTGAACTTTCCACAACACCTGCCTTGTTGTCAGGATTATTGCAGTTTGGTGTGACAAACAGAGAAGCAGAAAGGCATTCGAGATTTGTTCATAAAAGTCACTTTGTAATGGCTTTTGAAAGGGAAAACAACAACTTCTGCTCTATTTCAGCCAGCTTGATGTTTTCAGTCTTGTCTGTGTGGAGTCGTTGAGATAATGCTGGCATGGCTGAAAAGGTTTTGCAGGCCACTGGTCTTTATCTCGAGTTTTAGCCAGTCTGATGGGAGTCAGGCTGGATTGAAGTAAGTCCATATTCAAGCTTCTGTCACTGGACAATTCAATGTCAGACCTTTGGCTGCCCTGCTGCTACATTCACATTACTGTCAGCTTTATCTAATTGAAGTGGTGGATTTGCTTTAGGCAAGCAGGAGCTCTAGCTTGTAAGGTCAATTTTGAACTTTTGCCAACACTTTGAAACTATCTTGTAGCAGTTTTAGCAGTTCTGTGTGGGTTTTAGCTTCAATTAAAGGTAAGCAAAGATCACTCCATGTCACAATGTTGCCAGAATTTGACTGAGCCAGTGTCTAGACAAAATGCCTTTTTGATTGTTTCTTCTATTGCTTTTTTATTACTGTACCAGTTTGAATTTCTTTCTTCCTTAGTCTCTTTTTATTGTTGACCTCCTGTTATCCAATAACATATTCTATAAAAGATGTGTAAGGGTCAGAAAACAGTGCTGAGATAGATATTTAAAGGATACTGTTCTTTCTTACATCTGTGATAAGAGGTAAATTAACAAAACTGGTGGAGGAGAATATTGATTCTGCAAAAGTTAGTCTACAAATATAAAGCATATAGTGTCACAGAGTAAACGTGATCTGTATGATTAAGACTCGCTGGTTCTTTTAGACTAAAAGCCTTCCCGAATCCTTAAAAAGATGAAGACAATAATCTAAAAATAAGGACTTAACTGGTAAATCAGGTCTTCAAATATTCAGAATGCTAAGACCTGAGAAGCAGGAATCAACATACAGCTTTTTCTTCTAACATTACAATTTAAAATTAATCTCAAAATATTGCTCAAGGGTTTCGATCCTGGCACAGAAGGAATCAAATCAGTGAAAAGCAGCAATTCCAGGTCAAGCAGCTCTAACATATTAGCCTAAATTGATAGCCTACATACAAGATTTCCACGGTGACAAGGACATGGGCAAGCCTGCAATGAACTACATGAACCAAATATTATTGCTTTGTCAAATTGCTTAACCATAGTGGCATTAACAAAGGTATTAGAAGGTCATAAATATAACTTGTGGTAAACTGCAGGAAGCTGGTGGATTTAGTTTGTGTCTGACGTGTCGGTTTGATGGTTTGAAACCATTATAAAACAAGGTTTCTATCTGATATTTCAATGTTTATGTTTTATCTTTCAGATGATCCAGTATTCACATCCACCACACACCATGATTGTACAGAAACTGAACTTGTATCTTTTTAGCTCGTTTTTGTCTGTTTCTGATTTAGTCATTGGACTTCAACCCAGTGCAATCGATCAATGTCTCTCTGGAAAGATGGACGGTGCTGTTGTCCATCGCTCTTTCCAATTTAGCCATGGTTGGCAGCATCGTATCTCCTCCTTGATCTTCTTTCAAGAATCTTCAGCATTTTGTGGTTATCGGTGAAATTAATGCTGCGAAGGGAGTTAAGGGCTAAACATTCTAACAGTCTATCCTCAAAGAGCACTTGATTATATACACAGAAAGTGACGGCAGTACTTGTGTGTAGAAGGAGTCTCATCAACACTGAACATGTTAAAGAGGATTTGGATCGTGACTATGTTAGAAAAAGCTTTGAACGGACATTACGGAGCTACAGCAGAACCTATCCTAGTGTATGTACAGTCAGTCTCTACTACCTCAGGCTAAACAGTTCCAACTGCCAACCAAAAAATAGTTTTAATATATTTTAAGAACCTCCTTAGTACCATACAATAGTATACAATCAATCAAATAGTTCCATTTTTTCTGCTTTTGTCTTCACCCATTCGGCTGAAGTTCTTGTACAAGATCTTTAATTTTTACCTTCTAGGAGTTGCATCTAAAAAGTCATGTTGTTCTGATTTTAAAAGTTTAAAAAGATCTGCTACCATACAATGTACTTCACACAGTTGTTCCTTTATCCTCATTGTGAAGGAGCTGTTGTTGCAGCTCATTTCAGTTCAGAGTGTAATTTTAAACTGGATTTTCTTGCTAATCCTCCTAGCGCTGACACTATGGTTTGGTCCCTCCTGCAGGAGTCACCCTCTTTGTGGCACTTTATGACTACGAGGCACGGACAGAAGATGACCTCAGCTTCAAGAAGGGAGAGAGGTTCCAGATTATCAACAGCACGTAAGTTGCAGCTGCTTATCAGTCTGTCCACACTCAGGAGAAATGCAAGTCTACGAGAAGATGGCGCTAGCTACTTGGAGAGGTGCAGACAAGTTTTCAGATGAGTCGAAAGTGGCAGCTTGTACACGAAAAAGAAATGTTTTGGTTTCATAATGTAGAGCAGGAAAGAGCCCAAAATAAGCCTGCTTTACTGCTTCAGTTTGTGAAACATAAAAGCTGTGTTCTGCTCTGGCAACCTCAGCGTTGAAAACTCAATTATTCAAACCATGAAATAAGACCTAAGACCACAGTAGCTGGTTGAGAAAGCCAGAATTGGCAGCAGCTTTTCATAGGGTATGGCATTAAAGGGTGCAGAGCCTTTCACATGAGGTAAAAGTGGTGGCTTGAACAAGCAATA
Source organism: Aulonocara sp. 'chitande type north' Nkhata Bay (assembly GCF_057382095.1). NCBI lineage: Eukaryota > Metazoa > Chordata > Actinopteri > Cichliformes > Cichlidae > Aulonocara > Aulonocara sp. 'chitande type north' Nkhata Bay. The sequence continues at coordinate 31,192,803 of NC_141358.1, read as the reverse complement.
TGACAGTCATGATTTTACAGAGGGTGGAGCAGGATCTCCAACCAGCAGTGATGAGTGTAGTGTAACTTCAAGACTTCCTTCTGAACAGGAAGTGCCTAGGTTACACCCACAGTCATGTTGGCTTGCCTTTCTGCTAGTCAGCAGAACTGCAGCAAAGTGTGTGTGTGTGTGTGTGTGTGTGTGTGTGTGTGTGTGTGTGTGTGTGTGTGTGTGTGTGTGTGTGTGAGAAACTGAACAAGAAAAGAGCCACAATCATCTGCCAGCTCTTTAACTATCCTTGATGGTTTTCATTGTCTTTGTGTCTGCATCCGGCTGCATCTCAGCCTGCCTCTGTTTGTTTGGGTTCCTGCGGCAGTGCGCTGACATTTGAGGAGAGCATGAACACTGCTGGGACTGCGCTGTGACCCTGTTCTCCTTCACATTTCATTGTAATAAGGTTGCTCAGTACATGTGCAGAATAGCACTGCAGAGGGGACCCATATAGTTTCAGAATTAAACAGTAGGCTGTGAGTGTTGCTGTTAGTTTTGTGATTTCTAAGCACATGAACACAGTGGAGTGATAGTATTATGTTGCTGGTATATTGCTGCTGGATTTCAAAATTGAATATTTATTTTTCAGAGAAAAGTTGGGTTTATTACTTGTAAGAAGAATGCAACCATGAAAACAAAGTTTCTATCAATCTAGTATATAACACTGTATAGTGTATAACACTGATATTGACTTCAGTTTTCCTTATAAGGCTAATAAGATCAAACTTATATGCAAAGATGAGAAATCACAGAAGCTTGTTTACTTGCTAACAGTAGGTGCAGATGGTAACTGATCTCAGAGCAGTGAAAGCAGAGCCAGCAGCAGCTTGTCTACCTCGCTAGTCTCTTGTCTCTTATCAGTTTCTTGTCAAATACGAGAGGTTTATCCACAATGCTCACACATAGACACCAGAAAAAGCTGCTGACTTTACATTGTGACAAGCTTAAATCAGGACAGATACACCAGCAGAAATGAGACACACTTCAGATTTCACTGGACTCATAGTCATTCAGAGTTAAGGCTGCTTCCAGCGACAACAATATGGCAGTAATTTTTAAGAGACGGAGAGAGATGAGACAGGCTATGATGAAGAGCGCTGTTTGAGATGCAAAGGGAAAGAAATCTTTTGCTTTGAAATTGATGTTTATTTTTTGATTTCACTGGGCAAGTAGTGCTACCTTGCTTTCCCTGACTGAGATCAATGTATATAAATGGTAATTGTCACCCACTGGTTTTGGAGTGACCATATTGAGTTAAGAGGGTGGACCGCTAAGTTTTCAGCTTTTGGCTTTTACAATCTTGATTTCCATTGTCCTTGATAAATATAAATAAATCAACATGCTAATATGGGTTGTCAAATTAATCGGGCAGCAGCTTGAAGTAGTTTGTTAGAAATAATGTGGAAATTGCACAAATTTATCTTTTTGGTTTCAGAGAAAATTCTAAGTAAATTCTAATGGTGGAGCAATCTATATAAACCTTAGAGACTAAATTTAGGTCAAAAATGGGAAAGAAGTTCACAAATTCCCCGTGATTCCTTGTAGAAGTGAGTCAGTGCTGCTAATTTTAGTAACATGGATGTTTGTATTGGTGGTCTTACTGATACTATATTATAAACAAGCACAAGCCTCTATTGTTAAAAGGTAATGCAGTTCCCATGTGAGTTTTCTTCTGATTCATTTTCATTTTCAGCCTCTTGTCCATACATGAGTGCCTTATGGCACAACAAGGTTAGCCTTCCTTCTCACCACACCCACTTAGCCGCTGTCTTGCACATTCCACAACACACCTCGGCCTTTCCAGGGCTCCAGCCAGAGCAGGAAAAAAGTGTCATTAAAGCCCCAACCTCCCTCCTCTTCCTCCTTTCTGTATGTCTTTCTCCCCAGCATGAAACATAGATTGCTATATCTTTACTCCCTTACTTCTCTCCTTTCCACCTCTCTCCATCCACCCACGCCTCAAGTATGGTCAGGGCTCCTTTCAGCTGCCCACACTGACCCCTGGTGGAGAAAGGCAGTAAAATTGCCTAAAGCCTTCGTCTGCTCTAGCCTGTCAGAGCTGGCAGTGACTAACAGATGCCCCCGCCTGCCTGGGCAACAAACTAGTTCTGGGAGAGTCTCAGCTGACAGAAGGCAATGTGTCTCCTTTGTGTTACATGATGGCATCCTAAAGGAAACATCTCTGAATGTTTAGAAGCCACTCCCTTCAGCTCAGGTTTTTTGTAAGCCACCATTGAGCATGTTATTGTGTAGCTTCATCAGACATAATAAAGAAAAAGAATCCTACACTACACGATTACACTATTAGTAAATTCAACTTGAATTGTTCTGATCCGACCACAGGCTATGAATAAACGTGCTGTGGTGTGAATGGCCGTCTGTACCACTCGTCTCAGTCGACACAGTGCTGTATTTAATTATACTCTCATCAGCAGTCACCACAGGGAAAGAGGATTTGAATCCATTTGGAGACAGGAGGGAGGTTCCTTGTTTACTCTCGTTGTTGTTTTCAGTCTTTTTGTGGTGGTACAGAGTTGGTTTAAAGGGTTTGTTTCAGGAGACAAAAGAGGCAGCGGGACAGACTGGGGCCCACCCCACCCCATCTGTTTATGCCTCCCCGGTTCCATGCAAACACACATATCGACATTACACAGAAAAACACATCCTCTTACTGCTGCATACTTTTTACCCTCAGAAGGTTTATTGTTGAGACTTCATGTGTGCCTCTCTCCCTCCCTTCCCAAGGGATCCCCTCTGAACAAAGGGAAGCGTGTCTGTTTCTGCCTGGGATGTCGTCCCCAGGCAATCCTCATCATGGCTTTATTCAGAATAAATGAAGGCTCAGCAACGCCTCTGCGCTCCTCCCCTTTCCTCCACTCCCCTCTCTCTGTCTCTTTCTCTGTCTAATAACCGTCTCTCTCATGCATAGATAAACTCACACACATCTAAAGCCATTCCTTCCCAGTGTGTAAGGGACATGATAGTAATAAGTGCAGAGTGGTACAGCATGTCAGTGAGGCACGGTTTTAGCACAGAGATGGAGAGACGAAGGGTACATTGTTAGATACTACAGCAGCGGTCTCCAACCTTTTTTGCGCCACGGACCGGTTTATGCCCGACAATATTTTCACGGACCGGCCTTTAAGGTGTCGCGGATAAAACTAGTACTGGTACGGAAAAAAGAAGATTTATTCATAACACACGTGAAAAGACCCAGGAAAACCGAGTTAATGATAAAAACGATAACAAAATAACGCTGAAAACCGATAAAAACCCTGAAAACCATACATTTCACACCTGAGCCTCAACTCTCGCAGCCCGGTACCAAACGACTCATGGACCGGTACCGGTCCGAGGCCGGGGGGTTGGGGACCGCTGTACTACAGTACATTTTTACTTTTGTTGGCAAATCCAATCTGAAACTCTAAACTACTGGTGTGATTCCACCTCTCAGTGTTTTGTGATCTCCATACTTTGTCTTTATATTTTTAATATGGGTCAAAATTATTGATTTAGCTACTTATGAAACTATAGTGCAGGACGTTATTAATGTCAAATTCCTTTTTGACATTATAGTCTTCATATCAAGACGTCTGTTTTAGAACTTATTTATTATTTGATTACAATTGATTGCTTATTATTAATTAAGAACTTGGAGGCCAGCAGTAGTTTTTCAACAAACATTTCAGAGGACTGGGGGATATAGTGCTTGTCCTTGGAGATTATTTCTAGTAGAACATTATAGAACACTTCATTTTTTGAGCCAAGCCAAGCTCAAGTTTTCAGATTTTTTAGGTCTAAATAAACAGAACTGACCAATCAGATGACTGCATTTGGCAACGAGTGTACTTGTAGCTCAAAATGCAGCCTGGTTGAATTATTATAATATATTATAATTATTAGTATAGTACTATTTCACCTCAGCCTCTGTGAATTTTTTTCCAGATGTGGTGCTTTAACTCGAACTCCTGGTTTAAACCATGAAAGTCTCCTTGCTGCTGCCTTCTCATGAGGATTGGATGAACCCAGAATCTCAGTTTCTTCCTCGTCTCGTTAGGAAACATCAGGACCAGCTTCAGCTTTTTATAACGTGTTTTCTGATTTTTTTATTTTTTATTATTAACCTTTATTTAACCAGGAAAAGTCCCATTGAGATTAAAAACCTCTTTTGCAAGGGAGTCCTGGCCAAGAGGCGACAACACGTTGAAATTACAAAGTTACATACATATTATAAATAACAATTACATTTTAAAAACATTAAACTCTGGCTCTCTCAATCTGGACTTAAAAGCATTTAATGAAATAAGATCTGCTATCTTCCAGTCTTTTTGCATCATGTTCCATGTGAAAGGGGCAGCATAAGTAAAAGCCCTCTTTCCCAGTTCATGATGATGAGGAAATAATAATATACACCTTCAAAAAAATACATCTTTATTATATCGTCATTATGTTCTTACTTCAGCGGCTAAAATATGCTCTCCTGAACTCATTGAGCTGTTCTTTGATAACGTGCATTTCTTTTAGCTGTTTCTTAATTTTAAACTTATATAGGGATTATAGAGTTCTATATATGTTGCACAAGTGAGTGGACCAGAGCATGTCAGCTCATATAAAATGAAGTTGTATAAATGTTCTCCTTTCCTCACCCTATTCCTCTTTTTGTCTTTCAGTGAAGGGGACTGGTGGGATGCTCGCTCCCTCACTACCGGTGGCAGCGGCTACATTCCCAGTAATTATGTGGCTCCAGTGGACTCTATCCAGGCTGAAGAGTAAGTAGCATATGTGTGTGAGCGTGCACTTGTTCATACCCGCTGACTTTCATAGAGAATGTGCTCTGAAGTACTTTGAGATTAGTGGATGTGAAGCTTCAGACTGACAGCTGCACGTTAACCTTCTGAGAAAGGAAGTTCAGGAGAGAGGAACAGTTTATACTTTATACTCAAGGCAAGCTTTTCTACTGGCCTTATAAAATGGCATTTATGTGACACTATAAAGAGTATTATGTTTGATTCAGACATCAAACGGCTGGATTATTGTAATCTTCCACACAGATGTTTTTCTGAATCAAGATTCAGTCAATTCACTGTGAAGAATTATATTATTCTTGTGCATTTAGCTTTGTAGAGAAGCATTTTCATACAGTGGTAAGCTAACGAGCTCACATAGGACAAGAGAATGAAGCACCAGTGGCAGACCTGCCAGTTCTGGTGTTCTCTGGCGAATGCCATTCAAACTATATGGTGTTGGTCTGTCAGCACAGGGCCTGATAAAGGGCACTAATGTCAACCTTATAGCATCTGATTCTGACATGTTGTTGGGAAACATGCACAAGTAGATCACTGGAGGTCATTTTGGAGGGCTCTGGTAATGATGCCCTGCTCACACAAAGAAGTACATACTGGTCCAGCTTCAGGGTTAATGCATGTATATATATATATCCCTGCCCAGCTCTTCTCATGTCTCTTGCTACTCCTGAACACTTGTGAGACTGTATTAGGAGATGCAGAAAACCCTATGTGCCTTTCTAAAAGAGCCAGACTACTTCTTCAACTTGAATGGACTACAGGTACTGTTTCATGCTACCAGTAGTGACAAGGATCCTATTGAAAACAAAAAACGAAAGAAAATTGAGTCAGGGGGACAAGGAGAGAACGACGATCTCTTGTTGGAGGTTGTCTTTGTCACGTCTGCCGGGGCAGTTGGCATGGAAGGAATGAGGCTGAGGACCCAAGTGGAGGCAAACTGAGACGAAGGTGGATGATAACAAAAGCCTTTATTGATGGTTGAACAAAAGTACAAACAGGTGGCACAGAGAAAACTAACCAAAACTAAGCATTAAGATAACGCAAACCTGAAACTAGAAAACTTGGAAACACGAGGACAGAGGTAATCCAAAGGAACCACAGAGGATGATAACATGCAGGAGGAAACGCAGACGATCAAACTGAACAAAGGAAAGCACACACTATATACACACCAGGTAACGAGGCAGGAATGCATAACAGGAGGAACACACGGCTGGGATTAATCTGACATAACGAGACACAGGAAGTAAATCAGACTACACTGACAAAGGACCAGGACCATCAAAGTAAAACAGGAAACACACAGGCTGAACTCAAGACATGTAAGCTTAACACAATGAACCTGAAATGTGGGACAGGAAGGCACAGACTAGACACAACACGGAACACAGGGAAGGCACATAACAAAACCTGAAATCAGCAAATACTAAAAAACTAGGGAGCTAGAAATACTGAGACAAAAACTAGGAGACTAGCAGGGACAAATCATGAACTCAGAAACTATATAATAATTCAAAAATACAAAACCACTGAGTCACCGACCCAGGACCGTGACAGTCTTGTTGATGATTTTATACTGTACCTGTTGTTATTTTCATTTACACCAAAGCATTTAGAATCCACTCACAATAGTTTATGCATCCTTGCTGGACAGATTGATATCCCTAAAGTTTAACTGACTAACTTATACTGTGATGATCAGGTGTTCCCTTAAGATTTTTGAGCAGTGTATTTTTTTCTATAAAAAATGTAGTTAAATGTAGCTAACAAAGCAGTAATTGATGCTCTTGTTGATGGAGCTTAGGGTTGTAGTACATCCATCAGTTGAAAGGGCACTCAGAAATCTGTGAGGGGAGCAGAGACAGCTGCTGGGTAGTGTTGAGCACGAATCGTTTTCCAAATTATTGCTCTCACGTTGCCATTAGGGGTGGGGGGAAAAATCAATACTGTGTAGTATCGTGATATTTTGTTTGCTAATAATGTAGCGATACAGGGACAGCAGAAATCGATATTTTGTTACAAAAAAAGTTTTTGTGGACTGGAACTCTGACTTCAGAGCATGTTGATCCTTTTTCTGAGCAAGAATCCTGACATTCCTTCACTGTCCAAATGTGTTTAACTTGTTTTTTGGCAGCAATAAACATGACAGTTTACTTATTTTAATTTAAGACATGTTTTATTTTAATTAAGTTTAAAACTTTTTTATTTAATGTAAAATTATATTTTGTTTTAATTTACTTTCAAATTCTTCAGTTGCTGAATGGGCTGCATAGTTTTCATAAATTGCATAGTTCAGAATAGCTATAATTGTACCAGATGGTTGCATTCAGTTAAGTTGGACTAGACTGTAATACAAACCGTTCAGTTTGTCAACAATAAAACTGACTGAAATGAGAGAAAGACTGAGTGCGAGACTTTGATATTAGATAAAATGAATATTGATAAAGTTTACCTTTATGTACAGAATCTGAATATCGCAAAATATTTTTTAAAATTGCAATAATATCGTATCGTGCGTTAAGTATTGTGATAAGATCGTATCGTGGGCTGTATGGTGATTCCCACCTCTAGTTGCCATGTTGTGATACTCGAAACAAATATGTAATGTAGGAATGTAGATTGTCAGTGTTACTCTCCATCCATAATATCAGTGTTGACCGTCTCATCATCACTTGATTTCATCATGTGTTACATAATGTTAAAAGGTCAGCTGGCAGCAGGGCTCTCAGTGATGACATCGCAAACCCCGTGTTCCAGTGCTATCATACACATTTTGGCCTCATTCATTTGTCCAACAGTGTTGGACAAATGTTGGACAAATGAATGGCCTCTTGAGAATTACGCTTATCTTAACAGTCTTTTAGCATCATCAGACTAAAAAGCTCCACGATACTGTCCGGGATTTTCTGATTCCTTGTCAGAACCATTTTTGGCAATACCCCTGGAAATAGTAGTACTATGATGTGACCTTATGCATGACTTGAACACAGTGACTGCAGTGTGTCTGTGTTTGACTTCTTTTCCTATATTTGCAGCTGGTACTTTGGTAAACTGGGCCGTAAGGATGCAGAGAGGCAGCTACTGTCTACTGGCAACCCTCGAGGCACCTATCTCATCCGAGAAAGTGAAACCACAAAGGGTAAAAAAAACCACAAAACAGACACACTGACACACATCGACCTGTAAGTGTGTGTGTTTATGCCATGACAGATTTACTACTTAGGAGTAAGAAGTGTTCACAGCTGCCTGATGGTGTAATCACAAGTAGAACGCATGGAGTATTTTCTAAGCTCTCATATTTCTCATAAGACTTTTGTAGTAAAAGTGTAGTGTGATAGCCTCTGCTTTTTGAATAGCAGCAGAACTGGATGGGTAGAAGTGAGTACTGAAGTGTTGAATGGGAACTTGGTGTTCAGTGATTCGAACCTCCTGGTCTGTCTTCCTCAGGTGCCTTTTCCTTATCCATACGGGACTGGGATGATCTCAAGGGCGACCACGTCAAGCATTATAAGATCCGCAAGCTAGACAGCGGCGGCTACTACATCACTACCAGGGCTCAGTTTGAAACACTGCAGCAGCTGGTTCAGCACTATTCAGGTAAAATACAAAGATTCTATAATTTGTCATGTTGTGTAAACTTGTAACTATTTTTGTTTGTTGTGTATTTAAGGTCGACTTAAAAAAAGGTAGCTTTGCAGTTTGTTCTTGTAAATGTGCGACTGTTCAGTTTGAATGATTTTAGATTGTAATTGCTTCTTCCACATGAGCCACAACAGTGTTCAGTGCCGTTTTGGTTGAATGTCATTAAAGCTGATGGAGAGGTGGAGAATGGCTAAAGGAAGAGTCTGTGCAGGTGTAGAGCTCTTTGTTTCAGAAAACGCTGAATATGAGCCATTGTCATTATTTATTCAAGTAAATTTGAAGAATTTCAAAATATTCTCATTCTGGTCTGTTTGGATTTTCTCCTCTTTGTTAGGACAAAATATACTATGAGATAATACAATATGGTTTTATATGTTTGTAGAGGTATAGGGCTACGTTTGTGTGTTAATCCTTATATATTTATATATTTAAAGTATATATACTTATATATTTAGTATTTAAAAGTAGAATGGGAGGCAGAGCGTTTAGTTTTCCGGCCCCTCTTCTGTGGAACCAGCTTAATTCAGGAGATAGACACTATCTGTCTCCCGCTTCAAAGTTTCCTTTTTGCTAAAGCATATAGTTAGGGCTGGATCAGGTGACCCTGAATCCTCCCTTAATTATGCTGCAGTAGATGTAGGCTGCTGGATGATTCCCATGATCTTCAGTCACCTTTCTGACTCACTATGTGTTAAATAATGTTCATAATATTCTAATATTATCTAATATATCTAATAATCTAAACTCTATGCTTACAGTACAATGCTTCCACTAAAGCTATTAGTTTTCCCTTTTTTCATATAGATATATATATGTTGTTAAAAGCTTATGTTTAAGATGGACAACCAGTCAGTCAGTCTAAATGGAGAGGGAACAGAGCTAAAACAGCCTCACTAATGCTGAGTGTAAGATAATAAGAATCAATTTGAACCTAGAAAAAAACAAATAAAATAGGTTGATCTTAACAAAAATCGTCCAGTTTTAAATGTGTTTATCCTTTTTACATGCTCCACTTCTCCACCAGGTCTTAGGAAATTCAGCTTGGTACTTTCTGCTTCAGTCCAGGTAGACAGGAATGATCACATAAATTTAAGTTCAGATAATAATCTGGTAATATTTAATGCTGTACTGGGAAATGCTGAATGTATGATGCAGATGTCAAGAAAGTGCATCGCTGGCCTGAAAACAAGCAGATCAAACGGGAGAAATGCCTTTTCTTTTTTTAAAAGCCTTCCAGACAGACGTTGCCGTAGACAGATTTGTCGGTGGATGCAGAGCACTGACACTGCGACCCCATTTTCACAAGCCCAAATAGGAAAGTGTTTTGTGTGGTGTCCATTTCCGTGAATTGATCAAACATGCATTAAGCAAACACTGTTACGCTGTTATTGCATTTTCACATACAGGAATAGAAGATGACTCGTACTGTGAGACACAAAGACATGGCCTGTGTTGGAATACCTGCTAGTTTGTGTCTCACGTGCAACTGGATTCACATTAATTTTTAATGCAGCAAACGAGGCCACAGAGAGAGCACTCTGACACCCTGAAGAGCCACTGTGAGCCCATCCTGCTGTTCATATTGAGCTTATTGGAAACGGACACCCCACTGGTGCACTGACACATATATGTTTTACTTATTACTTGTTAACACGGATTCTGTTTTTCAGCATTTTCTCACTGTCTCGCTTCTACTTGTGCTTCTTTGAAAGCGTGCTCATTTGTTGTGTTTGATCTCTCTCATTCTGCGTCCCTTTGACTAAGAACGGTGCTTTTCCAGTCACGCTCCAGTTGTCATTGACATATTGATCTCTTGAAGTCCTAAAATCAGTGCCATGGATTTTCTGTATGCGTTAGCGTCATGGCACATTAACTGTCCGTCCTGCACTTTATCGCCACTCTAAATGGCATATGGAGCACACCTTTGCAAATAACCTTGACTCTTTGCAGGGCTTATGCTTTTATTGCTTTCTGCTTTGCGCTATTTTCTATTTTACATGTTGCTGAAGAGCCGAGGAGCATATCGGGCATCGTAGAGCGTTGTTCTGTTCTTCGCATCACCTGCAGGGGTCAGAAAGCAATAACTCTTGGCTGCTAATCTGGCCAAATTCACTAACAGGCTGAGAATCAAACCTAGCTTTACTCTGTTCAAACGACATTTCTGCTAGTCACGAGAGAGAAAATTAAAAGCTGCACGTGATGAAATAAAATAGTCAGTTTCAAGGAGTACTGAGTTTTGTTTGTTGTTTTGTTTTTAATTTTTATCGTTTTGCATTTTTTAGTTGTAGAAATCCGATTCCTTAAGTGTGTTTTTACAAATAAATGGCTGCAGTTCATGATGATGCTTTTGCTTTTTGCATCCCACTGATGTCAAGATCACTCTCTGGTCTTTACCTTATAAGGTCAAATGCCTTCTTGTGAATTGGTACCATTTAAATAACATTTTATTAAAATGCATTGATAGAATCAGTGGCTTCAGGGGAACAAATTACAGTAGGAGTGTTGTTACCTGCTCTCACTCATTCACATTCTGGTTGCGTAATAATGTCTTTAAAGGCAACTGACCCAAGAGAAGACCAGGAAACAATCCTCTGAAATGATTTATTGCGATTATAAAACGGTTAACAAGCTAGCCCTGTCTACTTTTATATTCTGTTTATTTATTTTTTTCGTGATAAATTGATGTGATAAGGCACTGAATGGATTTGTGTATGATCCTACCATCATTCTACCAAAACCAGGTGTTGGGAATTGCTCAGGTTTGTAATTGATTAGAGAGCAGAACATAAACTTTAATAACTGTCAGCAATAACACATTTATGAGCAGGCAAAATGGAGTTCAGCAGCATCACAAAGACTAACTTGGTCTTCAAAATAAAATGAGCTTTCCACACTTTAAGCCGCCACCTCTTTCTGTGAAACACCCTCTGCTTCTGTGTTTTCTCCGTGGAGATGGTGCACATATTGACAGCTTTTATGACAGCCAGTGGAGAATACACAGAGCCGTATTGATGTTTGAGCGGAGCAGCTGTGGCAGCAGGCAGGTGGCCCAGATGGGCTTTGATGGCCGTGTTCCAGGTTTAACACTCCTGTGGGTGAGACGCGGGCCTTTATCTCATCTTTACTGCCCTGTGCAAACACCCTGGGGTCTTACCAGTGACCGTGAGGATAAAAACCAAGGGTCACTTTATCATTGCTGTCAAGGCAATATCTAAATATCAGCGTGAGGATGCCTGCGGAAACTCTGACCTAATCCACTGGCTTAATCAGTCGGGGGCAAACATGAGACTTCCTTCAGAGTATAAGAAAGAATGATTTGAACGAGCACATAGATGTCGTGGTGTTATCAGCTAAAGTGACAGCAAACAGGCCTAATCTAAATGGAAAGGGCACTCATCGTCCTAAACAAGTATGGTCGATAATGCTTTTCATAGTACACAAAGTACCTATGATTTAACGTTACATAACTATAAATATATACATTTTACCGTGCAGCTATCTCTTTACGTAAATGGCCATTGTTATCGTAAACCGTGTGCACGTCGCCATGCCCTTAGCCACAGGAAGCCTTTAGAGTCTTTAGTTCTGCTTGTTGCTATTGAGTGTTGAAGACTTTTACTGTTATACTGTGATACTCTACCAACCCAGGCCAGAAATAACCATTAAAGTCATTTAAATTTCAGCTGTAACTGCAGAGCTAGGTACTGTTTTATTTTAGCTTTCCAGCAACAGATGATGCTTGTGAACTTATAGCACACTCAGAGGTAGACTGCCAACAATTTGAAATGACAACCAACCCCCAGTTTGGCTGTTTGGCTACATGTCAGAGCTGGCGTTTGTATCTCTGGCTGCTGTTTTAACCCCTTCACCACCCAACACCCAACAGTCTATACATCATTACTCGCTTGTTTTACAGATTGTTGGGAGTTCAGAGGGTAGACTTCCAACTCTAACTATGCTCTGAAATCATATTATAGAAAATGAGAACATTTTAATAGATTTCTATTCGTTTTGGCTATTAGGAAGAATATACTTAACAAGTTATTACATAAAAAGCCAGTTGTGAAAAGTTCATCCGCCAGTGCTACATCACAACGCTCTAATTTTATAAGTATGAGACGCGTGTGACTTGTAAGCAAACTGATTAATCTGATGATCAAGATGGATGAAAGAGGCCACATCCTGAATCTTTTCACCTGTAATCAGCTCATGTGCCCACCAGAAAGTGAAAACAGAGGCGCTGGTTCTCAGCTTTGATGTTTACTATGCTTCCAGTTGTTGTGCCACTCTGAAGCTTGTCTTTGTCTCCTGCAGGGTGCTGCGCTAACCCTCTGTACATCTCCCTCTCTCTGTCTCTGCTCTTTTTTGCGCGTTGCCGTGTGCTGTGTGCAGATCGAGCCGCGGGGCTCTGCTGTCGCTTGGTGGTTCCCTGCCACAAAGGCATGCCCCGCCTCGCTGACCTGTCCGTCAAAACCAAAGACGTGTGGGAGATCCCACGGGAGTCGCTGCAGCTGATCAAGCGTCTCGGGAATGGGCAGTTTGGGGAGGTTTGGATGGGTACGGATCGAGTCGCCTCCTAGTAAGGGGGCCACTCGGAAGGAGCCACACAGAGCTGACGGAGACACCAGACACAGTCCAAAACACAGGCCAATAATCTGATGGGTTCGATCAAATGAGAACATGGGGCAAAAATGTTGGTAATTCTTAGATTGAGGGTGTTGCCAGTCAAATTGTCCTTGTTTTCCAAACTTTTCTGCCAAAATAATCTGGAAAAATCATCCAGTGTGTCAGGAAACTCTCACAGCCTAAAGGTGGCCTCCTTCCATGTGTACCTCACTGCATGTTCCTTTCCCCTAACCCTGTTTGCCTTACCTCCCCCCCTCCCCTGTAGAGAGTGCGGATGGTTTGTGCTTTAATTTAACGGGCGTGTGTGTGAACTACATCCCTGACACTGTGGGCTTGAGTCATGATGCCTGGGAGATCAGCAGAGACGCACTTGAGTTGGAAGTAAAGCTGGGAACAGGATGTTTTGCCGATGTGTTTTATGGTAAGAAAATTCAAAACCAAACTTTGAAATTTTCACTCTGGCCCATCCCACAAGTACACGTGGAGTCTCCTTTATGCTCATCTATGTATTCATAATTGTGCCAAGAAGCTATTTTGCCATTTCACATGCAAGCTGGAGCTTTCTTATCCCTCTCCAGCACTCCCACAGGATTTTTGTTTTAGTTTCTTAAGACATAAACTATAAAGTCTCTTTGAAAATCAGCTGATACCTATAAGAATAGTTTTCCACCCCACAGTGTATGTTTGCATTCTTATAATATTCCAGTTGAACACTGAGGTGGCCCTGAAAGGTGAAATGCATTGCAGCTTAAGAAAACACCAGCAAACAGAAAATACTCAGCAAAAGTACACACAAACACACACAACAATACTTTTTGTGTGCTTTTGCAGTATTTCTCTATTTGCTGATGGTTTCTCAGTTGCAGTATGTTTGACCTCTCTGGGCCACTGTAGCAGCAGGTTACCAGTCCTGACTTCCAAAATTGAAAGCACAGTCACGATGCTACAGAAGCCCACTCTGATATATGAGCTTAATCTTAAATTAAGCCCCTTAAAATAAACAAGTAGGTCAAATTTGTCTTTCCTAAGATTCTTGTATGTTTACTGTAAAAAATAATATAAAAAAGGTACTGCTTCAATAAAATAATTGAAGTCATCCATACCTTTACCTACATTCACACAGTATTTTGATAGAGTGCATATTGGAGGCATAGCCGTGCTGTGTTACAGTCACTGACATGTAACCAGTGAGGAGCTTACAGGCTTGCCTTTGTTGTTCATCCTACAAAGGATTATCCGCTCCCATGTTGGCGTATTGTGACTCTTAAAGCCCTGCTGAATCTCTCTCCAAGCCTTTAAAAGCCATTTCAAATCAATGTCCGCTCCAAATCCCGTACACATTTAATTATCCTTCAGCCCAACCACTGTGCATGAAAGATTATTCCCTCAGTCTCTCGATCGCTTCCTGTCTTGCATGTTTATCTCGTTGTCATTTCAAAGCAAGACTTTCCCCATGTTTTTAAACTACAGTTGCCTCACACCTGCCAATCATGTCTTCGGGTTAGAGCACAGGGTTGTCAAGCTTGACTTTGAAATGACACGAATGCATTTTCCCACTGTACTGATGCCAGCTTCTGTGTACCAGGAACGTGGAATGGCACCACTAAGGTGGCAGTGAAGACTCTGAAGCCTGGCACGATGTCCCCAGAGTCCTTCCTGGAGGAGGCTCAGATCATGAAGAAACTCCGTCATGATAAGCTGGTGCAGCTTTACGCTGTCGTGTCTGAGGAGCCCATTTACATCGTCACAGAGTACATGGGCAAAGGTAGATGGAACACACCCACAATCCACAGCTGCTTACTTGCGTTTTTCATTGCACCCCAAAAGTGCTAGTTATTCACTTGTTAAAAAATAATTATTTTTATAAAATAAGAGTTGATGCAACAGTTTCCTGTTTCAAAATATGCAGTTTCTCTCGCTTTTACAAGCATCTTATACTATGTAGAGTGATTTTATTGAAGAAGAATAGAAGAATTTTGTCATCACCATTCAATTACGAAAAAGATGAATTTTTACAGAATTTCTGTTGAAAGAGAAAACTAATAATGGAGACACAAGCTTAAAGCTCTGTGTGACAAAAATGGGTTGTAAAGCAGTTGACCTTGCGTTGCTTTTGGTTGCATGTCAGCGAGTTTGCCTCTCTCACCCTTGTGCAGAAACAAAGTGTGAGAGAGGAAAGGACTAACACCAAACAAGAGAAATAGCTCTTGGTATGGTTTTGTGCGTAAGCTGCAGACTCAGAAAACGTAACACAGCCAAGTTTTGCAAAGCAAAGCAAAGTTAATTTCCATTAGTAGAAGAGTTTAAAGTTCTATGTTATGTTGTATGTTGGTTGTGTGACCAGCTCAGTCCAAGCCCCTGTATGTGTCTTCACTGACCACTATCTCAGTAAAAAGTAACCCCGGCGGAAGGGGCTACATGAATAGGATGAGGGACCTATGGATTCTTCGATACCCAACATCCACAATGACGGCGAAACAACTAGTAGCTCAGTGTTCCAATATTCGAAAGAAGGGACTGCTCTCACAGCTAGAGATTGACGAGGTACAACACAAATGCTACGGCAAGGAGGAGTCAGGACGCCAGGTCAGGGGGGCGATATCATCACCCCCACCCGAGATTGGGTACATAGCCCCAAGTGCGATAGGAGAAGGATCGTTGAATGCGAGAGGAACTGACCTGAAAAATAGGATCATGGCCAAGCTTGAAACCTGGATCCCCCGTAGCCGGTTACCAAGATTACGTGAAGTACCCTCAGAAGGTCTGCTAGATGATGTTAATGCAGCACTACGGGCAATACCTACAACCACTAACAAGCTGATCTACAATACGGCAGCAGTGATCAGTGAGATGCTTGGCTACAAGTTGAACAGCGACAAGGGGCAGTACCCTCCATGGAGAAGGAGGCTAGAGGGCAAGATCAAAGTAGCACGGAGGGAGGTTAGCCAACTAACGGATTTGCAGAAAGGTGCGACAAATAAGGTGCCTAAGAAATACAGCAAGCTGTCCATACCTGAGGCCTTGGAAACTGCCAAGCAAAGACTCACAGCCTTGGCCAGCCGCTTGAGGAGGTACACCAGAGAGATAGAAGGCAGGAGAATAAACCAGCTGTTCTCCACAGAACCAGCAAAGGTGTACTCTCAGTGGCAAGGGAACAATAAGAGAACAGCACCACCAAGGCTGGAGACGGAGCAATACTGGAAGAGCATATGGGAGAAGGATGCAACCCATAACGGCAATGCTCAGTGGCTAGTGGATCTGAGGGCAGACCACAGCGACCTCCCTGAACAGGGTCCAGTAACCATCACAGTGGCAGATATCCAAGAAAGGGTCTCCAGTATGAAGAGTTGGACAGCACCAGGGCCCGACATGGTTCACGCCTACTGGCTGAAGAAGCTGACTGCACTCCACGAGCGTCTGGCAGCACAAATGAACCAGCTGCTAGTTAACGAGAGACACCCGGAATGGCTAACCGAAGGTCGGACGGTCCTGATCCCCAAGGACCCCAAGAAGGGACCGGTCCCCTCCAACTACCGACCAATAACCTGCCTCAGTACTACATGGAAGCTCCTGTCAGGCATCATATCGGCTAAGATGAACAGGCACATGGGTCAATACATGAGCGGGACACAGAAAGGAATTGGCAAGAATACCAGAGGCGCAAAACACCAGCTACTGGTAGACAGAACAATCAGCCGAGACTGCAAGACCAGACTGACCAACCTGTGCACTGCCTGGATTGATTACAAGAAGGCCTATGACTCAATGCCCCACAGCTGGATACTGGAATGCCTAGAATTGTACAAGATCAATGGGACCCTAAGAGCCTTCATCAGGAACTCAATGGGGATGTGGCATACAACACTAGAGGCCAACTCCAAGCCCATAGCACAAGTCACCATCAAGTGCGGGATCTACCAAGGAGATGCTCTGTCCCCACTGCTGTTCTGCATAGGCCTGAACACCCTCAGTGAGATCATTAACAAGACTGGCTACGGATACCGACTACGGAACGGAGCAGTTGTCAGCCACCTCCTGTACATGGATGACATCAAGCTGTATGCCAAGAGTGAACGAGACATCGATTCACTGATCCACACTACCAGGCTATACAGCAATGACATTGGAATGTCGTTCGGACTGGAGAAGTGTAGTCGGATGGTAACAAAGAGAGGGAAGGTAGTCAGAACTGAGGGAATGAACTACCAGAAGGCAACATTGCAGACATAGAGGACAGTTACAAGTACCTGGGGATCCCGCAGGCGAATGGGAACCATGAAGAGGCCGCTAGAAAAGCTGCAACCACCAAGTACCTGCAGAGGGTCAGGCAAGTCCTGAGGAGTCAGCTGAATGGTAAGAACAAGATCCGGGCCATCAACACGTACGCCCTGCCCGTGATCAGGTACCCTGCTGGGGTAATAGGCTGGCCAAAGGAGGAGATAGAAGCCACTGACATAAAGACAAGAAAGCTCCTTACCATGCATGGAGGGTTTCACCCCAAGTCCAGCACCCTGAGGCTGTACGCTAAGCGGAAGGAAGGGGGCCGGGGACTGGTGAGTGTCAGCACCACAGTCCAGGATGAGACAACGAACATCCAAGAATACATTGGGAAGATGGCCCCAACTGACCGAGTGCTCAGTGAATACCTCAGGCAGCAGAAACCCAAGAAAGAGGAGGGAGACGAGGAACCATCATGGAAGGACAGGCCCCTGCACGGTATGTACCACCGGCAGATAGAGGAGGTGGCTGATATCCAGAAATCCTACCAGTGGCTGGACAAAGCTGGACTGAAAGACAGCACAGAGGCACTAATCATGGCAGCACAAGAACAAGCTCTGAGCACAAGATCCATAGAGGCTGGGGTCTATCACACCAGGCAAGACCCCAGGTGCAGGCTGTGTAAAGATGCCCCAGAGACAATCCAGCACATAACAGCAGGGTGCAAGATGCTAGCAGGCAAGGCATACATGGAACGCCATAACCAAGTGGCCGGCATAGTGTACAGGAACATCTGTGCCGAGTATAACCTGGAAGTCCCGAGGTCAAAATGGGAGATGCCCCCAAGGGTGGTGGAGAATGACCGAGCTAAGATCCTGTGGGACTTCCAGATACAGACGGACAAAATGGTGGTGGCTAACCAACCGGACATAGTGGTGGTAGACAAACAGAAGAAGACGGCCGTAGTGATCGATGTAGCGGTTCCGAATGACAGCAATATCAGGAAGAAGGAACACGAGAAGCTGGAGAAATACCAAGGGCTCAGAGAAGAGCTCGAGAGGATGTGGAGGGTGAAGGTAACGGTGGTCCCCGTGGTAATCGGAGCACTAGGTGCGGTGACTCCCAAGCTAGGCAAGTGGCTCCAGCAGATCCCGGGAACAACATCGGAGATCTCTGTCCAGAAGAGCGCAGTCCTGGGAACAGCTAAGATACTGCGCAGGACCCTCAAGCTCCCAGGCCTCTGGTAGAGGACCCGAGCTTGAAGGATAAACCGCCCGCAGGGGCGTGCTGGGTGTTTGTTTTGTTTTTTTAAGCCATAAAAAGCATATATTGTGGCCTAAAAGTGAAACTTGTGGCCAGTTAAAAAAATGTCTGTCAAAGCACTTTGTTTCGTTCCAGTCTGAAGAGTGAGCGCTCTGGAATGGCAAACCCTGCCTTTCAAAGAGAGTGGAGATGATTAAGGCCTGCAAAACAGTCCTTCAAAACACTGGGGTTCAGAGATGCCACAAGAAAGCGTTGTGGACGCGCATTAATCACCAGAGAATGCAAGAATGGAAACTTTGATGTACGTTGCTGTGTCTGCTGCGTGCAGAGCCTGCCATATCTAGGTCAGCCAATTAAGCTGGAGAGGAGTGCCTTTAAAAGAGCCGATCCACTGTGGAATTGTATGAATGTAGAAGTTTATGTGGGGATCTTTTTAGGTCCACCAATCCAATATTTATTTTTGTAGCTGGCGAGCTTTTTGTGGCTTATTTCTAAGAGATATTCACCTGATTTTTCTTCAAGGTTATTTTACTTCAGATTTACAAACACTTCCTGTGTTCCTGTATTGCACAGGGCACGGAAACCAAAACTGATTTAATAAAGTTGTGTTTTATTTATTTTATTGTGCACATGTGTGCAACATAACATGTTTTTATGCCTACTCCAGGAAGCTTACTGGACTTTTTAAAGGATGGAGAAGGACGAGGGTTAAAACTGCCTAACCTGGTGGACATGGCTGCACAGGTATGCCACAGACTTCAGGTTATGGTCCTGAAAATGGTCCTGCTATGGCAGCAAAATCTGTTTGTGCAACCATAAATTCCAAAACATCCCAAAACCGTTAGGACACTGAATAAAATGTAAATATGCAATTCAATTCAGTTTGATTTATATAAATGTACACCCTACAATATGTGGTACTATGAAGTCTTTTAAGCTAAGATAGGGCCTGATTATTCAATATAATCACATATATTCTAATATGTGATTAGAATATGGTCTGACATTGGTTAGATTAGAATATATGTGATATATTTGAATAAATTTAAAATAGATTCTGGATTTAAAAGGGATCCAATGAAGAGAAGCCAGTACAGGAGAAATACGCTCTCTCTAGTATTCTCTGTTAGGATTCTTGCTCCAGCATTTTAGAACAACTAAAGGCTAAAGTCCGCCTCTAGTGGCCGCTCCAGAAACTGCACTTCTGCATTGGCTTACTTTTTCAACCCCAGAACTTGTGCCAGTAATTCTACAGCTTTGTTCTTTATAAAATATGATTCTACACTGGTTTCAGTGTACCCTTCTTGTTGTCCTCTTTTCAAAACTGCAACTTTATGATTGCTCTAATCATGTGATTAGAGGACTTCATTAAGAGATAACTTGAGGGCTTCTATTGTCAATTTCTTTTTATTTGACCCAAATCTTTAGCAAATAGAGAGTCATTGAGAGAGAAGTTGAATCAAACCAATCCAAACTGCAACGACATATCTTACTGAGGGCTGTCCTATCAAAAAACAAGCTTTACCTACCATTAGATATAGATATAGATAAATAGATATAGATGCTATTAAATGTATTCTCGTGAAGTGAGAGCAACTCACAGTTGAGACAGAAATTTCTTTAGCTATTGTTGCCTTCTGTGCTGTTCTCAAGGTGGCAGCAGGTATGGCCTACATTGAGAGGATGAACTACATCCACAGAGACCTACGCTCTGCTAACATCCTGGTTGGCGACAACCTGGTGTGCAAGATCGCCGACTTTGGCCTGGCAAGGCTCATCGAAGACAACGAATACACGGCTCGACAAGGTAGGGCTTCTAACTCCTTTCCAACTCGCTCAGAAACTATGTTAAATGCACATACTTAATGCTCCCACTCACACAAGCTCACATGCTGCCTGACTGCATTAGATCATGGAGGAAATTCGCTCTGGGAGTTGCAAGCTTTGCATTACACCCACAAGAAAATGACTAGCCAGCACAGCCAGTCAGCTCCAAATATTTTTCTCAATAACACAGACATTGAGGGAAGACACTCCCTGCCCCAGAGACACAGAGAGATTTTAAACTGGACATCATGTTACTTCACTATTGACCCTTGAAGCCTTTGAGATATTCAGATATCAGGTTGTGCTAGCTGTTCCCTGATTTGGAGAAAACATATTTGTACATTCTGCATTCTGGAAGTATAAATAAATATCCACAGACCTTTTTCTGATCTAATTGCCATTTCATCCATCAATCCATTTTCATCCGCTTACCCAATTCGGGGTCATGGACAAAGTGGAGCCTATTCCAGCTACCGTAGGTGAGAGATGGGGTACAGCCTGGACAGATCACCAGTCTGTCTCAGAGACACCAAAACGTTGCTGTGCCCTCATAAAATAATTCTTGGGTTTAATCCTTTTAATTCAACAAAGGAACATTTTCTTCCACATTTGAACTTTAAATGTGCAGAAAGACAGTTTCATGCAGAATTATGGGTCATGTTAGATTAACGTTTATAACAAATGTACGTGTCAGCACTCAGAATACTGTAAATATCGTCATTTCCCAGCTGGTTAGTTGAAGCTCATAGCAGCTGTTCATGCCATTTCTATGTGCTCAGCAGATACTGTCATTATGTTGTAATTTCTTTCCTCCCTTTGACAAATGAAGTCATTTTGTTGCACACATGTTCTTTGCTCTCTGCTAGATGCTTCACTTCACTTTTAAAAGTCAGACCTCTGATGTTTAATCTCTGGTCTCTAATTTCCTTCCTGACTTTTCCCAGGAAGTACTTTTAAAGTTTAATCAGTTACAATCAATGACAGCGTGTGAAGGGGAAACTAAGAGAAAACGTGAATGTTCCTTTTTATCCTGTAAATTTTTTTACAGGCTGTATTGCTGGTATCAAATTTGTACATGTTAGCATTGTTCACTTAAAAGAGAAAGGCCACCACATATACAATAATATGCATTTACACACATACACTCACACACACACACACACACACACACACACACACACACACACACACACACACACATATGTATATATATGTATATGTGTATATGTGTGTACTTTAAAGATAAATTCATCAAGCTAGTTTAAAATGATAAGGAACTGTGAAGGCCCAGTATAACAGAAAAAAGGATCATGTTAAACTGAATAAACCTGAAGTGTAGACATGCTCTCCTCGTTAATACTAATGTGGTCTCACTGCTCTCCTTCAGGTGCAAAGTTTCCCATCAAGTGGACCGCCCCAGAGGCCGCGTTGTACGGGAAGTTTACCATCAAGTCAGACGTGTGGTCGTTCGGCATCCTGCTGACGGAGTTGGTCACCAAGGGTCGGGTGCCTTACCCAGGTAAGGAAGGGGAAGGATCAAACGGTGCAGTAGAAGCTAAGCTCTGCTCGCTCAGCTGCTTTCACCTTGAGCCGGTCAGTCTACACTGATTAAGGGGCTCAATAAAGGGGAACTGCGAAACACTGAGCAGTTACCAAAGTACACACAGCTATCACAACAGGCAGCTCCTGCTGCTGTTTATGGGATTAAAATGTTCCTTTACGCTTGGGTAACCTTCGTTTCCCTGCCAGAATATGAGCTAACCCTTAATTACTTCTGCTGCCCTGTGGGACAAGATACATTTTACACAGAAACAAAAAGAAAGAGAGTGGGAGAGGCTGGGGCGTACTCCGTATACAGCTCCATGCAGGGAGGGGGAACATGTTTGACCAGATGGTGCTGGTGGGCTGGTTCTGCTGTAGAGAGCAGGTGAGGATGGTTAGCTTGCAAGTGAACTGAGGGAAAAGCAGCACCTTAACAGCTTTATAAGGTAGTGGACAAAATAGCAGAAAAATGGACTCAAGAAAGAGAACTATCCTACCCAGGAGACACTTGAGATGAAGATTATTGCCAGATTCAGTTAAAAACTGGAAGGTTTCTCAGATCATCTGGAAAGAGACCCCGTAGAATTCAGCTGTTTTTAAAAAGGGAAAAGACATCATTTGAATTTATATTGAATTTTATCTGATCTCAGGGTCAAAATTATACAACATCAGTAAAATTTGGTTAAATGTCTCGTGGCAAGTTTCACTTCAACACTTTTGGGAGCCAACAACAAGCTTCTAGCATACTTCAGACTGGATATTTGACTGTTCATTGAAGTAGGTTGGCATGAAGCATAGTCCACAAATTTTAATAGGCATGAGGTTGGTGTGTTGGGAAGGCCTCTGTGTTAGAACACAGTTTCAACTGTCTGGCTGTCTGGTTGGAGAATTTGGAGGTAGTCCATTATTCCGTTCACTTTGTGCAATGTACCACGAGCCTCTAGCAGCACAACATCCCAAGAGCATGACGCTACCACCACCATGCTTGACACTGTTACAGAGTTCAGCTTTGCCTCATCTTTACTACTACAATAATATCTCTCGTCATTGTGGCCAACTAGTTCAATTCTTTGTCCCATTTGACCATAAAGCTTTTCTCCAGAAGGCATTTGGCTTCAAATTTTAGTCAAGCACTGAGGACAATGACTGTGTGTTTGAGCAGATTCCAGTTTTTGGCAGGTTTCGAGCCACAGTGGATCGTGAGTTGTTCCTAAACAACCTAACCAATGTTAGACCATCAGAATAACTTTTACTTGAGTACAGTTGTTTCAACTGATGATCTGAATCAGCACTTGTCTAGAAATGGCTCCAGAAGACCTTCCCAACTTGTATAAATCTACAATTCTTCGTCGATGTTCACTGAGTTCCTTGTCCTTTCCCATTGTTCTGTATTGGTCAATATAAGGCTGCAACAATGCATTGAGTAACTCAAATAACTTGATTACAAAATGAGGGATTACAAAGAGCGAAGAGATGGGATTAAAGAGATTAAAAAGATGGTGAGCTCAGGTGGAGTCAAAAAAGGGGTTTTCTAGCATCCAGAACAACCAGCTGTAATCAACATTCAAATCTTTACTGAGAAAAAGCCGACAGGAATCCTTCATCAAAGCACCTGATTAACAACCTCCAACGTGAAGAAAAGCAAACTTTGTAGCTGCTTCCATCCACTGCTGTGTGTCTGTTTGATCACCTACTGAAAAGAAAATAAGCAAAAAGAGAAGAACACAGTAGGGAGACCACAGCAGCAACCAACATAAGCATAAGTGCCAGTAAATAGTGAATATTGAATGTTACTGAGGAGCACTTAAGACCGACAACGCACGACATGTTCAGACTAGGCCATGTTTTTCAAAACTTTAGTAACATTATTTTGTAGATTTTGCTTTCTTCAGTTAGAGGTTTTAATTAAACAGATCTTCATTAAACAACCCTTTGCAGATTCAGCACGTTAAGAACTGATTTTTTGAATTTGATCACTGCGTGATCCCAGGCAGAGCTCCCGAGCGCTCTTTCTCACCTGCTTCCTGCATTTAATTTTCAGGTATGAACAACCGAGAGGTGCTGGAGCAGGTGGAGCGGGGCTACAGGATGCCGTGCCCACAGGACTGCCCCATTTCGCTGCACGAGCTGATGCTACAGTGCTGGAAGAAGGACGCAGAGGAGCGGCCCACCTTTGAGTACTTGCAAGCCTTCTTGGAAGACTACTTCACAGCCACCGAACCTCAGTACCAGCCCGGGGACAACCTCTAACCCACCGCTACCACCCCCCACACCCTGTTCTTGCTTTCTCTCTCTGTCTCTCTCTCTCTCTCGGGGTCAGCTCGAGGCCTGGACACGATTAGCTACAGCAGTGCTATATAAAAAACAAAAACAAAAAAACTATGGATCCTTTTCAGCCTGGCCTTTTTATGTTAGGGATGTGTACAGCTTCCTCAGCTCAACTTGAGTTCCAATACAAACCCCCTGACGACACCGCCCTCAGTCTCCGACACGCCCCCCTAGTGTCTGAACTCTGTAAATGCCATAGTTAACAAGGCTGATGGAACTGGGGTTAACTGGGGGTTGTGCTAATGCAGTTCCTTGTATTCAATGTAAATAAGAAAAGCTTGTTTTAGTTTGTCTGCTTCCGTTTCAGATTTTATTTTCTTCTGCACAAAAGTAATAATAATGATAAAAGGAAGTCAAGTACCTGAGGAGGCACAGTTAATCTGTATGTGTATTATACTGTAGCTTCTCTATTATTTTCTAGAGATTGAATTGGAAGGCTCTATATTTTTTTCTCATTTCCTATAAAAGAGAATTCATCGCTTTATTCTCTACTTTTCAGTTACACGTGTTATTGCATAAAGTTTCTCCTGGTGAGCATGACACAGTCCACTTTTTTTATCTTTTTTTTTTGCCTTCCCGTCACAAAAGCTTCTAGTTAGGCTGCTGCTGCTGCAGGTTCTTTTACAAACGATCTGCCACATTTTTGTAAATCACAGCAACGTACAAGGATTTTGACATATCCCTCATTGCTATTTGGGTGAAAATGTTTCTGTCTTTATACCACTGGTGTGTTATTTTGTAGCTGGGAGACAAGAAAGATTTTCATTTAAGAGTATAAATGTCTTTGATTGAGAATCTTCATTTGGAAACAGATCGTGGGGTTTTTCCTCCTGCACGTCCTCCACCCGAGCCTGCAGGATCAACAGGCTGCACCTGAACCAGGACCATCTTACCTCCTGAGCTGCTTCTTCTTTTATGTTTAAGTGACACGATTATATTGAGTCTTTGATTTTATTTAACCCTTTTAGGTGATCCTTCGAGAGACATTTGGAGTATATGATCAGGGGAGCTCTGGACCAGTTCATGTGACAGGAGTCTGAATGTGAAACGCATTGAAAATAAATGGAAACCAGCTCTGGTCTGGTCTGGTCTTAATGCAGATGGTATCAAAGCCTTTGGTAAATCCTCATTTTTCAGTTGTACAGCTAAATGGGTTTTAAGTGTCGCTAACTTCTCTCCTTTGTATCTTTCATTTCCATTTTTTATTAACATGACTCGTTTTGTTAATTCAGTGATTTGGCATTTGGAACTCAGAAAAGACCAATAAACATTTTACACTCTTTCCAAGACACTTATTATGACCAATGCCAGTGTTTTACATGTGTGTGTGCACCTGCCTGAGAAACCAAGAGAAACTGCATGCTCACAGAGCAAGAGAGCCAGTGGCAGCCAGGCCCTACTTTCCCTGTGCCCTCACACAACTTGAAGTGGTCAAAAGGTGGAGCTGAAAAGAGAGAAAAAGAAACTAAAAATAGATGCAGCAAAATGTGACAAATTAACTGCCATGTTAGTACCAGCACAACTGGTAACAAGCCCTCACAGTCACAGGAGGCTGCTGTTGCTAGCAGCAGAGCAGGAGGAGGAATCTTATTCTGGATCTTGTTGTGACATATACTCTAAAAACTAAAGATTTTACAGTATTCCCTGAAAACCTTCATTTGTTTGATAATTTCTTAAAAACATGGATTACACAGCAGTAGCAAATACATTACATTACTGTAGATGTCTTTCTGAAATTGCTGTAGCTAAGTCAAGGATATAATCCGCCTGCTGTTATCTTCTTGAATGAAATGTGCCAACACCGTGGGAGTTTAGTTTAGGTAGCTGCTCTGCTCTATGCCTGATTATCATGTTAATAGTGTGACATTCTCACTGCGTACGATTCTGCCTGGTATGCAGTGAATAACTTCAGTAATCCAACCAGGCTGTCTGTCAGATTCCATTCCTACAAGACTGCTCAAAGAAGTCCTACCATTAAATAATGTGTCAATCTTAAATATGATAAGTCTGTGGGCTATGTACCATTAATATGTACCCCTACAGGCCTTTAAGCTGGCAGTAATTAAACCATTACTCAAAAAGATTTGATCCAGCTGTCTTAGCCAATTGTAGGCCAGTCTCCAACCTTCCTTTTATCTCAATAGTTCTTTAAAGAATTGTTGTAAAGCAGCAACAGAGGAATGGTTTATTTAAAGAGTTTCAGTCAGGTTTAGGACCTCATCACTCAGAAGGTTAAAAATTATCTTCTTATGACCTGTGACAAATAGACCTATCTCTTTGCTTGTCCTGCTAGACTTCGGTGTAGCGTTCGATACTGTTGACCGTATTTTATTACAGAGATTAGAGCAGGCCGCAGGTATTAAAGGTCCTGTGCCGCACTGATTTGAATCATATCTCTCTCCAATAGACTCCAGTTTGTTCATGTAAATGGGGAGTTTTATTCACACACTAAGGTTAATATTGGAGTTCCACAGGGTTCCATGTAGGACCAGTTCTGTTTGCATTATACATGCTTCCCCTAGGTCACAGGTGTCAAACTCCAGTCGTTGAGGGATGGGGTCCTTAAACTTTTGAATGTGTCCCTGCTGCAACACACCTGAATAAACACCTGAGGTGGTAATTCAGCCATTTAATTGATGTTACAGCAGCTCATGAGTGAATAAACATGGTGCAATAAAAGTACTTTTAGAAGTAGATTTTTTTCAAAAACTTACATATATAAGTAGGATTAAAGCAGGGGTCGGCAACCCTAGGCACGCATGCCCGAAGGGTTAACTGATGGCACGACCATAGTTGGACAGGCCATCGGGCATACCAGGCATTTGCTCGGTGGGCCGATGATTTTTTTTTTTTTTTTGGAACGGTATAAACAATGAAAGGTGGTGGATTGGCCAGACGCTGGCCGGTGTGTAAAAATAACTCAGTTGTTTGGTGGTGGCTATGGCGGAGCTTCCACAGATTCAGTAACATTAACAAGTGGTGGAGGCCAGCAGGTGGCTGGGGGAGAGGGGAGGCAGGAGGAGGAGAGACCCAAGGCAGCCGACGGTCCGAGTGTCAGGTGAACTGAACTTCAGGTAAGACGTTATGACCTGCAGTCTATCTGGGTCAGATATAAACCAGGTGTATATCTGAGTGAATCATAATGCAATCATATGGCACACTTACTTCTGAGGAAATTTTAAATGGCACTCATCATCAGAAAGGTTGCCTACCCCTGGATTAAAGTCACTGAAAGTGCAGGTCTCTGGCTCACCAACTGGTAACACTACCATTAATGGCCATTAATGATTATTGCGCCTATGTTTGACAAATCAATGTCTTCTATGTGAAAGGTATCACTTCTTTTCCATGACAACAAATTTTCCAAACTCAGCTAAAGCATTCTGTTTGTACACTGCTGTTTGATTTATTGATCAGTAGGATTTGAAGGCAGAAAAGAGGACAGCTAGTATGAGTACAGTAAAGAGATTTGCTAACTTTTTGGAAAAAAATCAATAAATAAATCAGCCATACAGCTTGTGAAACATCTGTTTAAATCTTGTTGAATTTAATTGGCTAAATTCACAAAAAAGCAGTTTTAGAGTAGCACCACATCTCACCTGATCACAGCCTTATAAAACAAGTTATGTTACTTATTTCTAATTACTTTAATCACACTGTACAGCTTGTCATGGCTAACAGATGGATTCAAGCGCAGACAGCGTTCTGGCAAGCAATAAAGGTGACAAATTATTGACACAAGAGTGAAACCACAGTGATTTATATATACAGTGAGTGGGGCAGGGGTCCAGGGCTCCAGGGGATAGAGGGGAGGAAATCCATGCTCGCTCTTCACTCAGTCCAAACGCCGCCACTCCTTTTCTCACGCACACTCACTTCTCCTCAGCCACTCTCGCTCCAATTTCCACTTATGCCGACACGCTCAGGGATCACAGGTAATGGTGGGTTGAATATATGATTGTTTGTGAGTGGAATTAAAGTTGAGCAGCACCACCATCCAAAATAATTTGCTAATTTTACTTTGGGAGAGTTTAGAGCTTAAAAAGTCAATGCTGCCAGTGAGGAATGGGAGCAGCTTTGATGTTCCATCAATGTGCAACCTACCACTTTAGACAGACACCAGCTGCAGAATCAGTACTACATTCAAAAGGAGGGAGGCACATCTTTTTAAAAAGAAAAATCTGCCTTGAAATTTTGCAATTTAGTTGAGCTCAGCACTGCAATGGTAATATGCAAAGCACACAATAATGTCCTAAAGTGTATTCTCAAGTTTTTCAAAATTAGAGAGACAACATACTCAGAGGAAGTCAAAGGAAAAGTTATGTTCCAAAAAGCAAGGATTAGGACAAAAAAGGAGATGTAAATGTGCCTGTGTCATCCAGGTCATCGTAGTCTAAGGAGCTTGGAAACGTTTCACCTCTCATCTGAGAATCTTCTTCAGTTCTAAGACTATAATGGTGGAGAGTCCCAGATTTAAGATGTAAATGTGTTAGAGGATAAACTTGTAGAGTAATTGTGATGAGCAATTCACTGTAAATTTACAAAATATTATCAGAAATCTCAGAGTTTCATTTCAAATTCATATGACTTTCTATTTCAGTGGAGCTGTCCAATGAAAAGGTTTCACAAACCTGCATAGTGAGGAAGAAATAAATTCTGTCTATTTTTCTTGCTTGAAGTTTTTTCATTCAAAACACACGAGTGGGAGGGGGGTCATTTCAGTAACTTAATTTGGTTTGTAAAGGCGTGTGTTATAAGTGCTGCCAGAAATGAGCTTCCACTGTGTAGGAAAATTCCCTTCAACCGTATGTCAGGTGGTGTGACTCCCCCCTCCCAAAGCCTTATTGGAGCAGCAGGTGGAGCTCCCTCAGCATCTCTCCTTCATATTATCAATACCATTGTCTTTGTGGACTCATAACCAGCTGGGATGCATCTCTGTGGAAATACTCCCCTTTATGTGGCAACTTTATAGCTAAAAGGAGCACAGCAATCACATCCTGCAGAAACTAGGTAAGTCTAATTTAGTTCACTTTAATAGTAAAGACTGCTATATTCATACAGAGTTTTGAAGCTTCTAAAAGGTAAAAAAGGATGAAAGAATAAAGCTATATGTATGGTTCTGTATGTCATCAAGATTACAGTGGATCCCTAACTTCTCTCAAGTAACACAGGGCCGCAGACAAGCAATTTCCAAGTGACAGAGATTTGAAGAAAACATAACTTTCTTCAGAAACCATTAATGCTTTATTTTAGTTACACCCAGATGAAACCCACCTAACACAGTAGGCCAGCTTTCATGTAGAGTTATTTTGAGTTTACAACAAAGTAGCCTACAAAATGTAAATCTATTTTTAGCAGCTTAAACTCAACAGTTGTCATCATGTACAATATGTTATCCTAACAGTTACACCTAAAACTTTCCAAGTAGGTCTTAAAAAGCTGCACAATGTGACGCCCTGAACATTATTTGTCTTACTGTACATCCAGTGGTTTTATTGCAGGTATTAGCATGTGAGCAAACAATGGAGGGAGCCACTTTATCCATCTTTGTTACTATCCAGAAGATCTACTACCCTTTACTTTGTGTCATCGGCATTCCAGGTTTGTATTGCGTTTGGCTTTCCATGATCTATCAAGAATAATGGACATCAAAATATAACAATGCACAAGACAAGTAGAAATAGAAATATGACATTGCGTATTTAGCTGCGGACGAGGATTAGGGCCACTGGAAAAAAGAAAAAGTGGGCACATCTTTTTTTTCTTCTTCTCCAGAATTCTGAGAAAAGTTAGAATTCTGACTTTAATCTCAGAATTCTGAGAAAAAAGTCAGAATTCTGAGAAAAAAGTCATCTGAATTATTTTTTCTCAGTCTTCAAGCCTTTGTCGCGTCGTTGTGATGTAATCGGCCTACAAATGCGGCCTCAGGAGGATGTAGCCTCTGAATTTGGACACAGCTACTCTGTAACCAACAACATTAGCTAACTGATGTATGCTAGCTACCAAATCCTTGATGAAATCCATGAGATGAAGTTTCCTAAATAGTTCCTGAATAGTTAAAAATGTGTGAAAACTGGACATCAGATTAATTTTGCTACTTACTGTATCTTGTGGATGTGTACAATATCATATGCATCCTTAGTTTTAGCTTTTATCTTTGACCAAATGATCAATAAACGAGTGTGGGCCTGTGTTCCTACTCTTTGTTCTAGGAAACCTCTTCACATTCTACATGATCTGTTTCCGTAATTGTGGGATGTCCAGCACAGCCATCATCTACCTCAGCTGTCTAGCTATTGCTGACATTTTCTACTTGGTGTGGGTAATTCTTATTGACCTAACTCTCGCCTTCTGGACCCTGCAGCCCTTCTGGCACTCTTACCCCTGGTGTAGCATTCTGGGATTTTTGCAGTATGGGTCACTCTACAGCTCCTCTTGGATTGTGGTGGTGTTCACCATCGAGCGTTACTTGGTCCTCCGCAGCACGGCTGTCAAACAGCATTTGTCACAAACTAGGGTCACTAAGCTTACCTGCATAGCTATTGTGCTGGTATCCCACCTGGTCTCTGTGCCTCTGGCTTGGATCAATATTGTCACACCTGTGAACCTCACAGTGGATGGAGAGAACATCACATTGCCCAGATGTCTATACCGCAATGAGACCTACACTACTGTTATAGTGTGGATAACTACATTCCTCTCAGGAGGAATTCCGATCGTGTTGGTTATCATTTTCAATTACCTCATTGGGTACCATTTGTGCAACGCCAGTAAGCTCTTCACTAAAGAGGAGTATCGTGTCATGCAGGGTAAAAGCACGAGGGACATGTTGAGGAGGACCATTCTCCTGCTGGGAACCGTCTCTGTGGCTTTTGTTGTGCTTAGCCTTCCTCGTTTTGTCACGTATTGCATCTTGAGGACCAACTACAATAATGAGAATTTTAATAGAAATGACTACAGCATTCCAATCAACGTTGCCGGAGACATTGCCAACATGCTGCAGAACCTGAACTCCACCACAAACTTCCTACTCTACTGTATGGTCAGTCGCCGCTTCCGGCAAGAGCTGGTCCAGGTACTGACTTGTAATGAGAAGGCACTTGAACTGGGCTCTGTCCTCACAAATACTACCATGAAAGTTTTTTCAGTGGTGGATCATAAGGCTTCATATTCCAGCAACCCTGTGTCTGTGGTGCTAACCAGTTTAAAACCTACAGAATAGAACGAACCGTGAATCAAGCCGTGAATCAAGGTACACTTACCTACTTTTATAGGCTGTATCCCCGGAAACTCATCAACTTCGATATTAACCTAAAGCCAGAATGATGTGTTTGGTTGGTTTACACAGGTAGAACAGTATCAGCATATACGCAGATGGTGTATATGAAAAACTTGTTTAACATAATATATTGCAAAAACAGATACTTGGGACGAATTCTGAAAAGGTGTCAAAATGTCAAATGAAGTGAGAGGACTTGAAAGAAAGATTGAAATACCTATGTTGGTGTCATGGCTCTCAATACATACAACAATATTAGATTGCAGCAAAAGCCCAAATTGGACAGATGGATGACCTGCTCTGAAACACCTCAACAATTTCTTGATTGCTATGAAGTTATACATATGTCCCAAAAAGCTGAATCCAACAGATAAACAGATATTTTGTGAATTAATGCCACAGATAAGCCTCTATTTCTTAAAAAAATTGTGACTGAGATTTAAAAATTTATTTTGTATTCAATATGACCCAAAATGAGTGACTGAGCCCATAAACTTAACCTCTCAAAACGTTTTCCTTCTAAGTCAGAAAGCCATTTTTCCATGGACTTCTATGGGACTGGGAGTCCTTTTGCATTCACAGCTATCGTCATCAGGTGGACTTGAGACAGAAGGCAGGTTTAAGGAACTGCATATTGGCTGAATTTTTCCAACCGGGGTCCTACGTCTATGTTTTTACTGTATGTGATGCCAACATATAAAGTACATCTACTGACATCGTCACCAACAGTCACTGGTTACTAAAGTTACATTATTAACCCAGAAGGTTGATTTTGGGCACTCTTGTTGTTTTAAAATCAACCTTCTGTACTACTGAAGGGTGTACTACCAAGGAAATAAGTCAGGCTTTCTTTGTATAAGCTGACTTGACAAAACCTAAAACCCCAGTCAGAGATGAGAGATATCACGCTATAATTTCTGCAACTTTCTCTGTTGAGGCGGCCTTTCTTTGCTGTGTCATATGATCTTTTTCCATACAAAATTATCCCTATGAATTCTGCCTATCATTCACAGTAGAGCTCTGGAACTTTAAAACTGGCCTGTACCTTAATAAAGGCGATGTGGAAATTTAGTTTGTTGGCAGAAGTTAAATCAATTTTATTGATTGACAGGTGCTCTTTGTGTGTGTTCTGCATTCTACTAACTGCGCTGTAAAAGAGCAGCAGATCAGAATCAAGTATATGAACATTTACACATTTTCTGCATCATCAGATGAATATTCCAGCAACATTGTGACGTTTGTACAGCTGCGCTTCATTTGCAATATCAGTGAGGTACAAAAGCCATGATACAGAGATACAATTTAAATTCTAATATGCAAAGAAAAAAAATCATATGCAAGTCCAGCCGTTTGTAAAAAGAAATCCTGAACATAACCCACTCCTGTTCAGGTTAAATTACCACAATTTTTTAGTCAGGTAGAAAGAAAGCCACTTTCATGACAAACAACTTAAAACAAGACTTTCTTGCTAACCTAGTAATCTAGCTTAATGACACACCCCTCTTGGTTTCTTCTTCCAAGCACAGGAATGACCAGTGTTGAACATCAGAAAGAATGCAAGTTTAAGATATTAAACTAGTTCTCTTTTCAGACCCAGAAGTTACTGCATTTTTTCCCATCCACACAAAAACATGGTATGCATTTTGCTCAAAGAACCATTATATACAACCTTTTGCCCGACTGTGGGCCTTTGTCAATACAGTTTATTTATAAAACAAAAAAGGAAAATCAGACTTGGGTGTGATATGGATCATGTCTAGTTATGAAACAAAAACATGTTCTTGTTTGATGGCCTTGAAAATGGGTCACTGTACCGTTTTATACATGCTGTAGTATATGTTCTTTACCTGTCAAGTCCTGTGTATCCTTTTCCCCCCTGCTGCTTCAATTTCATTGCTTCACAATGTGTGATGAAAACAAAACATGACACCTTTCCAACAAAACAGTTGAATGTGGCTAGCTGCAGCCTGCTTACCTGGTTGAAGAAGCAACCTGATTGGCAGCCCTGGAGTTCACGCTCCACACCTTTTGCATAAATGGGTCACGAGACTTCCAGGATTTGCATAAGACAGGAAGGAACAAGCAGCGGGAATGTTTCCTGTTTGCCACAAAACAGGTTTGTGCTGAGGCTGAGCAGCTT
The DNA here is from genome assembly GCF_057382095.1 of Aulonocara sp. 'chitande type north' Nkhata Bay. Lineage (NCBI taxonomy): Eukaryota > Metazoa > Chordata > Actinopteri > Cichliformes > Cichlidae > Aulonocara > Aulonocara sp. 'chitande type north' Nkhata Bay. Next base: position 31,159,103 of record NC_141358.1, on the reverse strand, counting down.
TAAGCGAAGGTAGGTGTGAAAACACATTGGCTTTGTTCTTTAACTTGTAATGTCAAACACCATGTTAACTTTTGACTCTTTTTTTTTAGTTATTGTTTAAAAAGAAATACCTGGCATTGCTTTTGATGAATGATTCTGACCTTTGTACTTGTTTGTCACGATCAGGTTACGCTTCAACCCACCTGTAGAGATCCTCCGTTTTCACTTGTTTCAGTGTGAAAAATAAAAGAACACATGAATACTTCTACCGAGAAGCGTTTGCCATATTAAGGGTAATGCTTTTCCCTGTGGTTCTAGTCTCAGTTTGTAACCGCCATGTTGATTTTATGTAGGGCGTTTTGCTGTGTGTGTGTGTATGTGCGTGCGTGTGTTTTTGTGTGTGTCTGTCTTTAAGGTGCCATGTTGCAACAGATTATTTTAACACTGCTTTCATTTTCACCACAGAGGCCAAAGACACTTTTAATTGGTAAAATAAAATTAAAAAATGGACCCTTATAAAGGTAGGAAGGCACAGACACAGAGCTATCAGCTTGCCAAAAATGCCATTTTAAGTGAAGTGAGTAAAAACCTGTTGATCTTTTCCTTCTTGCTTTCAGGGCCTTGTCCCCATCATAGCATTCCTGTTGAAATGGGTGAGACTCTGGACTTGGAACGGCTCCCCCCATGTGAACACTGTAACGCACACACAGAGACCGTCAAAAGGCTAGAGGCCCGTGAATTTGAGCCTCCACAGCGGGCAGCACAACAAGTGGGCTTGAGTAAATTCCCTGAGAACCAGTATAAGCACCAGTTTTGCATTAACTCCCCAGCAGCACCACTCTCGGGACACGTGAATGCCCCATTCATGGAAGATTTTTGGCATGTTAGCCTAAGACAGAAAGTGCAGTATAAGCAAGACCCCATAGGCCCTTCAAGCCAGCACCGGAGCCACTCTGTGGACGATGCAGAGTACTTGGAGCCCCCCCAACCGCTCAAATCAGACTTCAACAGCATCAACTATGTTAAAATGCCAATTCCACATATGCCATGTGAGTATGTCAGTGAATTACCACTGGATTGTTTCATTTAAGTAGATCTGAAAAATTATCCAATATTTACACAGAACACCGTAAAAGAGGTCACAAATTAAAGGAAAAATAATCTGTACCTTAATCCCTTACAATGTCTCAGTTTTTGCTGACATGTTTGGAGTCCACAGATTTACGTGGAAAACAAAAAAATACGTAATCCATAGGTTTCTCTACTGTTTACTGAAACCTTTCAGCATAAACAATCACACCCACAACTTTAGGCCTGTGAAGAAAAAAAAAAAAATCCAACCAGGTGAGCAGGAAAACAAATTCACACAGAAGTCAGCGCTGTTGTGCCACATTGTAACAGGCTGTAAAAATGTTAAGCATTTTAAAATGGGATTCTATAGGGACTGACAAGCTGGTGAACTGTAGCTTTTAGCTTCCTTTTTCAGCCCTGTTTGTTGATACTGTGTCATAGGACACTAAAACACCAAACTCATGCCCACTTTAAGACATCTTTACTTTGCGGCTGGCGCTCAATAACATGGAAACATCGAGTGTCCCATAACAAATGATAACTATAATTGGTCATATTGTGACTATGAATTTGACATATGATATTGAATGTCACTGAAAAAAATTGGTTGTAGGCAGCAATCATTTAAAACCATAATTTTAGCACTCAAGAACAAACAGTAAATGTGCTATTGCATTCCAGAAGCAGGACAATCTGCATCTCATTTCTGCTAAACCATCTGAAAGAGGAACTTATGTCTGCTCCTCTGTGTCTGTCTGCAGGCCACATGCCAATGCAGGGAAGCTGTCTGAAACAGCGCGCGTGCTGGCCTCCAGCAAACCTGCGCGGACGCGATAATTATTGTCATCAAGACCCGGGTTACCCAGCAGCCCGACACCAGGAGCCTCAACCTCACCAGAAAATGTTTGTCATTATGATCTACTAATTCCAGCATTGGTTCACTGGTGGAATACTTTCCCCAATACCGTATGTTGTGAGTCACTCTGTGGTCATTTCTCATCATTTCCCTCCACAGGAATCTCTCTCAAAATGGGCAGCAACTTAAAGGTGCTCTTAATGGTCACTGTGGTTCTGCGCCTCCCTATGCAACACCTCCTCTAGACGTGATGCATGAGGTCAGCGTGGGTTGCTCCGACCTTGCAGGCGCAGGATCAGGCACGAAGGAGATCAGGAGGACCATCAGTCTTCCTGAGGAGTGCAGTAAGTCCCACCATGTGCCAAAGCATGCATCATTCCCTTCTGTTTCATGTTTCCCTTCTGTTCAGGATAATGACTGATGGGTTTTTTGTTTTCTGTTTTTCCCCTCCCTCATTGACAGGAAGAGTTTTTATCACATATTCAGTGGACATAGCCAAGGAAATGTTCATGTTTGTTAAATTTCTCGTGGACCAAGGCTTTAGACCCTCAGTAAGTCCATCAGCCTTTGATTTCCCGCAGATGCTCACTCCACTTCAAATGTTCTCACTCGCTCTGCCTTTCCTCAGCTCGACATGTTTGACAGTTCAATCCGAAGCATGGGTATCAACCAATGGATGGACCGTTTTCTGAATGATGTAAGTGTGACGGCTGAGTTTGATTAGGCAATTCTTCAACTCTTATCACAGCTGTGCTGAAAAATTGACAGTGAGGATTGTTTTGACAGAAATCAGTGCTGATCATTGTGGCCATCAGCCCCAAGTACAAAGCGGATGTGGAAGGAGATGGAGTCGATGAGCATGGCCTGCACACAAAGTACATCCACAACCAGGTAAATGGCCTCTTAGGAACTGAGAAGCAAATATTTTCTCACAATGTCTCCCTCTTGTGGCTTTTCTGTATCATTATAGTACCTCCTCTCACATTTCAATTGCATGGAAGAATGAGGAAATACCTCCCAGGAACTGAAAACAGCCGTTCCTCCCAGATTCCTCACTGTGTTAGTGTGCCAGAGCAGAGTGCAGTCAAATTCTTCTGCTTTCTGTCAGAGCATCAATCACAATGTGTAATTGTTTCAATGTTAGGTGACAAGGAAAATACATTTTGGTTGAACTCATGAGTGAAGCCTTTGTTTAGTTCTATCACTGACTATCCTTTCACAATGGCACAGATTCAAAATGAGTACATCCAGCAAGGCTGCCTGAACTTCAGACTGGTTCCTGTGATGTTTCCCAATGCAGCCAAGGTAAGACTGATCAACACATGATTGGGGGGACGGACGGGCATGTCTTTGTGATTTGTGTGAACTGACCCTTTAATAAACCACTCACCATCACCCCGCATTGGAAGCATAAGTAAAACCTATGTGAGGAAATAAAACCCTCCAAAAAAACTGATTGAAAAGAAAAGGACAAATAAAGTTTACAGCTTTGCGTAGACTATAAACAGGAAAGAGATGAGGGCAGTTAGGTTCCAGGTAAAAGGCCCATGAATCCAGAGGATTACGTACATTGACTGTGCATGTTAACCCACGGCTACCCCTCGTATCCTCTTACAGGCTCATGTACCCAGCTGGCTTCAGAGTACCAGAATCTACCGTTGGCCCCAGGACACCCAGGATTTGCTTCTGCGTCTCTTGAGGGAGGAGCGCTACATCATCCCACACCGGAGTGCTGACCTCACCCTCACGTTCCGTCCTGTCTGAGAGCAGTAAAAAGAGGACTGGGGACAAAATATGTGGCATAGTTAAAATTGTTTACTTTACCCCAGATTTACTGATCTTTAACAGTGTTCAGTTATAAACAATCAGTGAAGTGGCACGTTTAACCTTTACAGGTAGATTAAACGTACTTGTTTATTTCCGACAAATCTGCTTTTACACTGGCCAATCAGAGCTTTTGCTGCTACTTTGTAGGTTTCATTTTGGTTTCTTATTCTTTCCTTAATATACACTTCAAATGAATTTAACCAATATTTGTCTACAAGAAGGCAGAAAGGCTTTTTTCTAGCTTATTATATTAGAAACATTAGTACATATCTGAAGTTGTGATTTTGTGCATGTGAAAGATCTGGCTTAGTCTTCACCAACACTTACAAATATCTGGATATTCAGCCACATAATTATTTATCTAATCTATTTTTTTCCTAACAGTGTACAGTTAAGTGCTGGGCAGGTACAGTGCTTTAAGAGTAATCTCAAAACTGAGAAGCATTAGTATATTTTGAGAAGTGTGTTTATTTTAAATATCTTTCAGCTCACAAGGCAACGCAGGCCACTACTACTACTAATGATAAAAAAACTATATAGAGATAGAGAGATATAGAAAATCAACCAAAAAAGGAGTGCTAAGTAGGACTGTTAAAAAATAAAAATAAAAATTAAAAAAAAATTCTGGATGTAAAATTGCAAAGCATTTAGAGAATTCATGATCTAGAGTAAATAAGTATCACTAACATATTTCTGTACATAATAGAAAAAGCTGAAAATTGATATTGAGCGGCTATGATTTTCAAGACGTGATTCAGCGGTAGACTGCATGGGCTAAGGATTTGTTCTGAAAGAGTCCGTGGATGTGATATCTGACTGCATTTACAAATGCACGTTCAAAAACCACGCAAACGCACAGACCACCACTATGATCCAGGAATACTTCTACCCTCTGGAGTAAAGATGAGAGTGAACATCCTGCTTGTTATCAGCATGCAGTTCAAATGCCAGCACGTATGATGGTATGGAGGGCATTGGTCCGCATAGCACCAATGCCTGAACTGTTGAGCAGTTGAAATCCTTCATTAAGCAAAGATTGTAAAATATTTTGCTTTCACAGCAACATGTACTCCTGGGTCTCCCCCAGTAAACACAGTGTGTTGTTTTTAGAAATGTACAGTAAAAAAATTCTGTTTCAATATTTGATGTTGTCTTGTCTTCATTCATTACCACCAAACCATGCAGTTTTTAATATATATTTTACATGGCACAGCTTTCAAGGAAATAATGTAGAAAATTAGAGGAGGAGTGTGGATTGAGGAAAGAGAATCAAGGAAGTGCAGAGAATTAGTAAGGAGGAAATAAGGGCGATGAATAAAAATGCATTTGGTCCAAATACCTGTAGAAGTGCTGAGATGTCTACAAGAGATGGAAAGTGATTTAAACAAGACTACTTAACACAATCTGTGTTCAGCATGAGAGCATGTCTGAGGAATGGGGAAGAACTGGTACTGATTTTCAAGCTATGCAGGGATAAAGTTGTTGAGCCCTGCCATGAAGCTATGTGAAAGCGTTGTTGAAACTAAGTTAAGAAGAGAGGGGATCATCAACAAGCCTGAGTGTGGTTTCCTGCCAAGAAAGTGCATTACACACATAACATTTACTTTCAGTCAGGAGGTCAGGAGTGACAGAAGTATGTAAAGATGGCGCACAACATTTATGAAGACGGTAAAACAATGGTAAGGTGTGCGGTATGAGTGCCAGATGGGTTCGAGTTGGGGGTGGAATTACATCAGGGATCAGCTCTGAACCCTCCTTGTTTGCAGTGGTGATGGACAGGCTGATAGATGAGGTCAGACAGGAGTCTCCGTGGACTATGATGTTTGTAGGCAATGTCTGGGAGAGGTGGAGGTATGCACTAGAGAAAAGCAATTAAACTGAATAAAAGCAAGACAGAAATCATGCAGCTGAGAGGGAGAGAAGTGTAACAGTGAAGCTACACGGAGCGGAGGTGTCACAGTTCTGGGCGTTTTGACCCAGTATTTTGAGTTTTCATGTTTTAGTTTGATTTTGTATTTTTGGTTATTTTCTTGATATATTTGATGATGATGTTCTATGTTCCGGCTTATTCTGGTTTATGTTTAGGTCTGCCTGTGTTAAGTCTGTGTTTCTTAGTCTGCGTCCTTGTGTATTGTTTCCTGTTTTATTTTGAAAGATTGTGTCTTATGTCAGTATGTCCAGCTTTGCTCCTCCTGTCTTGTTAGCCCCAATTTCTCCCAGCTGTGTCTCCCTCCTGTTTCACATTCCCTAATCACCTCAGTATGTATTTTAGCTCTGTGTTTTTCCCTGCCAGTTGTTGCATCCTCCATGTTTGTTGTGTGCGTGTTCGTCGTTGTCTGCCTTCAGGTTAGAGTCATTTGCGTCTCCAGTCTAGTTAGTTTAAGTTGTTGTTTATGTATCGCCAAGTTTGTCTCACCAGCAAATAAAGCTGCCGTTTAAGTTAATGTTTTGTCTCCGAGTCCTGCACGTGGGTCCAGCCACTAACAGCCACACAACTCATCGTGACAGGAGGTAGTGAAGGTGGATACATTTAAGTTTGAGAGCCAAAGCAAGGGGTGTCAGGGTGGGATCGGTGACAGAGGGATAGCAGCGAGACTGAAAAATGTTTACATGATAATAATGAGACCTGTTAAAATGTATGGTTTGGACGTGTTTGCACTAACATAAAGACAGGGGATGGAGGTGGTACTGAGTTGACTATACTAAGATTTTCATTGGGAGTGACAAGAATCAATGGGATTAGAAATGAGTATATGAGAGGGTCGGATCAGGTTGAGTAGGTTGGAGACAAAGTTGGAGAGGTAAAGCGGAGATGCTCGCAGATGCACTGAAACAATGTTAATTACAGGATAATTGTCTTCTCAATTCAACACAAATTTGCTATAAATATATAATGCAGGTTTTTGAAAAGTATTATTTAAAATGTTGCAATTCTGAAATAGAAAATGAGATTATGAACACAGGACAATTTGAATCTGTTGTTCTTATTTATTTGCGCTTATTTAAAGTAAACAGCACATTTCCAGATAGCCACATGCTCGCAGAGGTCGAGTCTGCAGTACCGCAAAGTCTACGGTGACCCTGGATGGTTATGTAGACGGTCCAAGTACTTTGGTGTAATGCAAAGGCTAACTGGAAGAACCAGAAGATGGCAGCATGTACCAAACAATAACACCCAGCATCAGTCATCTGTTCATGGTGAAAGCGCCAATGTCTTCTCCAATTATACATTGTTTTATTATTTTTTTATTTAAAAAATACATGTAAAAATGTATATTTATTTATTTTTAAACTGGGGTCACCTTTCACTTTGAACAGATTACAAAAAAGAAAAAAAATGTCGGTCATAAAGCATCAGTGTGATAAAACATGTAGACAGGGGCCCAGGAAGTCTGGTAAAAACATCCGGTCCATATGTTCCACCACTGACTCCCTGATAAGCCAGCATTGTGTGGGGCACCTTTAACTGCCAGATTTTCACTCTGAACTTCATTTTACTCTGTCAGTGTGCACAGCCTGTTTACCAAACCTGACAGAAAAGGAAAAAAAAAATGTTGCTCACATATGTGTGCGTCTCTGTGGGGAACTCTGCTGATGTCCAAGCTTTTATCAGCTCCTGCATGAGGTGCCTGCGGGTAAACAGAGCTGCAGCCAGAACCAATAAATCCACTGTTTGTTATTGTTTCAGGACCTGCACACCACTCCACTCAGTCTTATCTGGTGGATCCAAAGCAGCCAAACGCACGTATTCTTCCTAAACGGCATGAAGTTACATCTAATACATGAGAATCTTACAGAAAAGCACTATGGGGAATCAAAATGACATTAATATGTTCAATGAGAGGTCTGTCAGTCTTTTGCCTGCATTGCCTGCTTTTTGCAAATTTTACAGAATTCTTAGAAGAGACTGTTCATGAAAAATGCTTTTCCTCAAGTGTTACCATTATTGGGAATGCTGTAAAACCCAAGATCCAAACCCTTCCCAGGATAATGTGGGCAAAACACTAATGTGTATTTGCCCACGTTAGGTGAAATGGCAAGAACATGACCTGTGCAACAATTAAAAATAAAAACAATTTCATCAACAAAACTTTGACCATTAAGCTACCCTTCCAATATATATCCATCTCTCTCTCTCTCTCTCTCTCTCTCTCTATATATATATATATATATATATATATATATATATATATATATATATATATGTATATATATATATATATATATATATATATACACATCTATCTATTGATTTTTTTCCCCCTAAAACATTACATTAAAGAATGAGCTCATGCAACCAGTGAATGTTTCACAGTAATCTCAGTAACCTCCACACATACTCAATATTGTTATCTCAGTTCCAGGAAGCACTGAAACACACAGTCCAAATGCAGGACAAAGAGGCTGATTAAAATCCAGACACACATAGCCTAAAGGAAAACAGCAATCCCAGACTAAATGCATGACAAATGCTACAAGAACACATGGCGCACAAACAGATGCACTGACAAAGGGAAAGGCAGGACTATATAGCATTAGACAGAGGTGAAGCCCATCAAACACAAGTGGAACTAATGATAGCGGGGCAGACAAAGACAAAAGTGGGCATGCAAGGTAAGCAGGAAGTAAAACTACAAGGAGACACATTAGAACTAATCTTCAAAGCAAAACATGGACATAACCAAACAGAGAACCCTGGCACATAAAGAATAACCCTAATAAACACAGAAGGCACAGAGAAAACATCAGAAACAAATAAAACCTGACATGATTCTTCAGACTCATCGCCTAACAGAGAAATGTGCAACACATTTTGAACACACACCAAATCTGAACATATCCACAAATGTTGCTAGATTTGAACAAATCGGAGATGGTAAATTCCACTGATTATTCACTTACATGAGAACAGGTGGGACATGCGCATGTAAGAAGGTGACATCGCCAAACAGGAGACGCAAAGCAGGCTGATATCAGAAGGACCTGAACCAACTTGTCTCACACTAACACATCTAAAACCAGGTGAGAAATAAAGGTCTTCCTGTGTTCTACTTGAGATGGCTCTACCTTAGACTGATGTTGAAAGGGTAGAGATTGGTGCAAAAGAACTGACAGTAATGGAAGAAATAAAGTCTGTGATAGTGAGAATTGTTTAACATCAAGTTTTGGAGATACAAGGCAAAAGAACCAAATTTATGATCTATGTACAAACCCACTTCCATTAAAGCACGTTCAAAGTTATAACTGTTACACGTCGATTTGACAGAAGAATACGTAAGAGCTCAAGGTCCTTGATGGCAGACATATGAAACAGCTCAAGGATGTCACTCGTTTCCCTCCTCTCCTTCACTGAGGAGAACAAATCCTTAAGAACAGATTGCCTATGAAGCAGGAAGTTTTAGGCTCTGCTCCCACTGGGCTCATCCATACTAAAAATGTATGCACTTAGCACTGTAAAGCACTTTAGCTAAAAGCTCCCACCAAACACTACATTAAATATGGCATCCATAATATTTTTGGATTTGTTTGATAAGTGCTCTCAGACCTCGGGCATGCTGCTGGCAAATGCAAGCATACGACTGCCGATTGGTTCATTAAGAGGGCCAGGCTCTTACTCAAGGTCAGCGCACACTCCAGCAGACAGAGGCTCCCTTTGTCTGCTGGAGCGTGTGCTGATGAAAATGCTAATGAAACATTTTTATCATCGGGGAGTCGTTGACTGCCGTGTCCCCAGCATGAACTGGACCGAACCAGCTGTTTGTAGAGGGTTATGGCTCTGTCACTGGAGAGGAGAAAGCAGTGAGCTCAGCACATCCAGCACTGCTGCCTGCCATGTACTGGCTGTTCGAGGAATCTGAGCAGAATGATGAAGAGCTTGGAGATTTGTTATAGGCATCCATAAAAAGCACCCGTGAGTGCTGGTCACACTAAATCATAGAAAGTGCATTAAAAGTAAAAAAAAAACCCCAAAAAAACAACTTGTTTCGAGGTGTTGCAACAACAGGATGCTGTTGATACCATAAGGAACAAGGACAAGCCTAATAGGCAATAAAGCAGAGAAGCACCCGCTGATCCTGAGATCTGCTGTAATTCTGAAACATTTCCCAAGAATTGAAGGTATTTGATCAATGCGCTATTTCCAGACCATTATAAAGAACATGTGAACACCAACATTGGTTTCTTATTTCACAGCCATAAGCTACATTCATAGTTTTAAAATACTACTGTATAAACAAATATTTTGACATGAAATGAATCAGCTTTAAGCAAGACGTCTTCTTCTTCTTCTTTGCTGTTTGGAATAAAAGAAAAGAAGAGACATTTCATAAGCTATAACTTCATATGCTCATTGTTCTCATGTGACTCAGAAATATACTTCCTCCTACCCCTTATAACTTAAAGTCAAGTCAAGTCAATTGGACTTGTACAGGTCAATGTACCATGTAAAGTCTCAAAAATGCTTCACAGACAGGACATGTAATCATCATCCTCGTCTTATTAGGATAATTTTCCTTCCTCACAATAAGATAAATAGGATATTACCCTTTCCCCTAATTCACACATACCTACACAGTGTAATGATATAACACCTATAATAACAATGCTCTTGCCAATGTTTGTTTGTGGTGCTAAGTACTCTGCAGTGTTAGGTGAAAGGTTTCACCTAACAATGCGAGCTCAAAAAAATTAATTCCTGTCACTTATATTGTAAAAACAAATATTGAATCTTGGATCTGTATTAGCAAAAATTGCGTCTATTTTCATATTTATATTATTTAAAAAAAAAAAATGCCAATCGGGATGTAACAGGATAGAACCGGTGACTTCGTGCATTTGATTTGTGACATGCTTATTTCGGGTATTTAGGGTATTTTTAGGACAACTCGCCACATAAAACGTTCTAACCTGAAGGTTTCTGCAACCATTACACACTAAGAAGCTGAGGGATAGCACATTCTGTCTCCTGCTGGCGGAATAATCTTATTTGAATGATGGGAATTTCCAAACAGATGCAGCTTTGTGGCCTAATGCGCTTAGCCGGAGAGATGGTCCAAAAAACCAAGTATATATGCCTCCCAGTTACGTAGCCCATAAACAACGTATGCCATGGCTGAGCCTTTCAAAATAAAATGGTCGTTCTCACTCCAGTGTCTTGTATCACTGCGCTGGACTAGTCAAAAATCATTTTATTCTGAAGTGTGCACACGGAAGTACAACTCTTTGGATTTTGAGTAGCTTTGTGAAAGGTTAGCTAACGCGGGCTAGCCTGATATGGAAGAAGAGGGAGCAAGAGGAAGACTGAGGGTCTACCTGAGAAAAGCGGACTGGCTGGGACTAGTTCTGAGGGGTGATTTCGAGAGATAACGTTACATACTGGAAGGAATGTCCTCCTGGCTTACAACACCACAGAGATAGCTAAAATCACTGGACAGCCGCAATCACTACTAAAAACATGAAGCTGACAGCTGCGGAGCGCCTGTTAACAACCCGCCACCGTCGAGTTTAGCTCCCCGTGGCTGCAGCTGGACATTAACGGCGACGGCACCTCGGGAAGCGTTGTAGCCAACGGGAATCTTTGTTCGCGTTTTTTCCCGTTCTTCTTTTTTTTCCCTTCTTCCATGGGACACAACTGGGCTTTACCTCCGCTCTGCCGTTGTGTTACCGCCGTGACAGCAGCAGTCTTCGGCTGGTATCGACTGGCCACCGTGGTCCCTGCATCTTGTGGACTCCTAGCAGCTAAAGTTTTTTGGCTTATTTGACGGACGCGGCAGTCATGTTTGCTGTACGAATCGTCACCGCAGACTACTACCTGACAAGTCCCATTAAAGACCTGGACGTCTGCTATTCTGAATTCAGGGAGAGCGATGTGAAGAAAGTGCCGGTGGTGCGGATATTTGGAGCAACACCAGCAGGTTAGCCTTGTCCTGTGTTTTATTCTCGTTGACTCTTCAGTAAGCTAAAGCTTGCTGCACGCGGCGTGTCACAGGTTTGTTGCCTTCGCTGCTGCTGCTGTTTGGACACGCGCGCACAAACACATCCGCGCTGTATTGTTCCGAGGAAACCTAACGGGTGTTTTATGTATGTGACAGGAAGATGTTGTAGGGTGTTGACACGTTTTACCAACGCGGCATGCAGCCCTGTTGCAGCAGTGGGAGCCCTCCGCTGTGCTTTGTTTTCGCTCCATCGTGGTGCGGTGGCGGACACCTTGTGTCTGTCTGCCACATGTGGCATTCAGGGAAACTGGTACCTTTCCCCTGCGATGCTTTTATTGTATTTATGGCAACCTGTGGAGTGTGGCTGGCATGCAGATATATATATTTATTTATTTTATTGGGGGGGTTGAAAGGATAACACCATTTTGTTGCCTAACTGTAAAATGGGTGACAGTATTATATGGTGGAAGAAAAATGTATAGAATAATTACTGTATCATGTGTTGATAAAGCAGGGCAGTCGTGACTTTACATTGATAGCCTTGACAACAGAGGTTGTCATTGTATACAAAAAGGGAACATGCATTGTGTGAGTGTGTAATGTTCAGCGCTACAAGCCTGGACAAGACCCCTACAGTATGTGGAGTAACTATCGTGGCTTGCAGGTGCTGCTTTAGATAAAATATACAGGACAAATGTGTTGCAGATATTTATTGTAGATGTGTGTTTTTTCTGAACTGTGCCACATGCCCTGCTCTTCGGTAAAGCCATTACAGCCAGGCATTCTGGCCACTTTAATCCCCACAAAACAAAAGAATGGTTTTCCTGTACAATGGCATAGCATTAGCAACCTGTGCCAAATCCTCCGGCAATCACTGTGCCCTCTTTTCAACCTTGTTTGATGGGTGAAGACACATTGCAGTGTAGTGACTATAGATATTCTTAGCAAGGTTTGTCCCCAGTGGGGGGGAAATGGTGAGTTACACTTGCCCCCTCGCCCAATCAGTGCTCCTGGGTCGCAGGATGACCTGGAGCAGCGTCCAGCAGGATGTGCCCTCAGTGAGGATTAAAGGCTTTACAACGGGGGGGGGGGGGACAGCGGGTCATGGTGAGGAAGGTGTCTGCTGTGGTTTGGCCCTGTTTGTGTTCAGGTCTGCACGTTCACATGCATTGCTTCTCATGCAAATTGAGTATACAGACCCAGAAACTGCAGTGATGGCTTGTTAGGTGAATTTTAGTGTGAATGATAAGGTCCAATATTAAAACCTGAAGTGACTGGTGGTGTGGATAACATTCATTGTTTTGCTGGGAAACCCTGCATCCTGCCAGTCATGTGGACGGTAGTTTGATTTTTACCACCCAACTTGCCTCAGATAATGTGACTTCTATCCACCAGTGGTATCCTCCAGCAGGACAGTTATCTGCACAACAAACATGAAGAGACCAGTGTGTTGACCCGGCCCCTGAACTCCCCAAATCCTTATCCAAATCAGCTTCCACCAGAGAACAAGCCCGTTCCATGGATGTTCTACGCGTAGCAAACCACAGAATCCAGAAAATTTGCTTCCAATGTTTCAGTGCCTGACACCCAGACGTCTTGTGTACGTTATGGAGGGAAGAGCTATTTTAGTGGCACAAAGTCAAAGCAGTTGTTGTGGCTGTTCTCTGTATGTTATTAATTAATACCTTTTTCTCGTCTCAAAGTGTAGTAGTAGTAATGATAGTGATAAGCAGATCCATTGTTTGAACGTTAATGGTTCATTTAAGTAATTTTTAAACACTTTTTTGTCAAACAATTTTATTTCCCCTTTCTGTTTGATATGAACTGTGATAGTGAACCGCATAATCTAGGCTTCCTGTCAGATAAGTCTTTGTTACCTTGGGCTGTAAGAAGTCATCATAATTTGATGGCCTCTTAATAAAATGTGGTTGACAGTAACTAATATATTAATGTTTTTGGTGTTGGAAGATTTAGGAGGCTACACACGTGTGCAAAAGTATGCATCTGAAGGGAGGTGTACACTAAAACAACTAAATGGTACAGTTTTTTTTTCTTTTTTTCTTATTTGCCAAAAAACCTGTAGCAAACACAAGTGCACTGGTGCAGGTCACTCAGCTGAATAATATCCAGCCACATTCCACTTGTGTTTTTCCTGCTCTGACATGCACAAATGTCTGCAGTGAAAAAGAGCCAGCTACATAATTGTCATAACAATGATGGTTTGTCGATACGGTTGGTTTGACCCACGTGTGTTTGCCAACACACTTGTCTAAATGCCTATGCCTCTGATCCTATCTGATTGGTTAACATTCTTGAGTATGCAGCAGTGAAACAAAAGCGAGGATCCCAGTGGAGCATTAAGAGCTTTCATTGATTGAGTCCTTACAGGTTCAGCAGCACACGAACAAGCCTCGTTTCTCTGCTGTGCGTGTTGTATCTGCAGTTTGAATATCGGGCTCTGTGTTGTTTCCACTTGCAGTAATGACAGAGTATCTTGTCTGCAGTCTGTGCATTGCGGTCGATGCCCTGCAGATTCTCATAGTCGGATCCCTCTCTCGTTCAGTTTATGTATCAGTTGTGTGGCCACATTTTCAGATTTAAAATTACATCACCATCTGGAAAGCATTGAAGTGGAGAGGGATCTCTTTCTTTCTTCCTTTCCTGCAGCTTAGAAACAAGCCACACCTACTAGAAAGTTTTTTTTTTTTCTTCTTCAGATTTCACTTTGCCTTTTATGGTTTCATTGCGTTGACTCCTCAGACTGTTCATGTGCCTTTATCATTAGCGTGTTTACTCTGGTGTAAGCGGTCAACAGCGCATCCACACCACGTGGCTCTTTCCACAACCCCAGGCCTCATATTTCCTGTCCTTCCCTGACCTAAGCAACGCACACTCCCACTGTGTAATTTGATGCCAAGTTTCCTGCTTTTTTCCCCCTCCCCACTCTTTGTTAGCATTCAGAGACTGTCCTGCCTCTGCAGCACACATACTGTACATGCATGCCCATCTTTGGTTTAGCTCAAGAGGAAGACAATACAAGGAATCCTTTCGTTATAAAAGTTATTGGTGCTGTTGAGGTGCCGGAAACCTTTTAAGGGCATGCATCTCCAGGCTTGAAGCTGACAAGCTAGATCTAGATACGCTGACGGGGCCTGGTCCTCGTGGCAACAGGAGGCACGCTGTTTTGGTTCATCGCTTGGATGTGTACACTAGAGTGTTTGTTGGGTACGCATGAGAGCGGAGAGGGGGAGAAAGTGCATGACCAATTGACCTGAATGAGAGGGCCAAGCATTGAAGCCCAGAGGGTGGTAAAAATGAGGGCCTCTTTTTCTACTCTGGCCCTTTCCTTCCCAGGTTTAGCACTCTCCAGGGGAACCCTTAATACCATCTGAAGGAATTCCTCCTGATCCATTAATAGGATAATAGGCAGACTAGAAAGGAGACTGGCTCATTAAACAGAAGGTCATTGTTCCCTTTACTGTTTACTCTCCTGTCTTTCTGTCGAACCAGGGTTCACTTATCGTATGATTAAGATGTTTAGTTGTTGACAGGTTTTCTCTGGAGTTGCCTTTCGTTCTTTTCCCCCACTGATTTTACACTTTTGTTTAAGTTTAAGTGCAGGTTTACCATAGTGATAGAGTAGAAACACAAAAGAAGACCGAAGGCTGCTCTGCACTAATCCTCCTCCTGTGATGTTTTTTTTTTTTCTTCCTTCCCTTCAGATGAGGCCCGGCTTCTTGTCAGGGTTTTTTTGAATCTTCAATAGAGGAAGAAACATTTTAGAGTATTTTCGATGTGGGGACACAGAGTTACTGTTCATTTGAAAATCAATTAAATACTTGATGTTCTACATGCAGAGGACAAAGGAGGTGTTTGGGTTTTTTGGTTTTTTTTTTTTTTTAGCAGTACTGGCAGTTACTTTTTACCAGTATGTTTGGAGAGCATGTACAGTGACTTAATGTTTTAAGAAAAAGGTATGTTATTATTTTTAATCTATAAATCCTGTATGACTAATAGAGGTGGGAATCACCATACATCCCACGATACGATATTATTGCAATTTTTTAAATATTTTGCGATATTCAGATTCTGTACATAAAGGTAAACTTTATCAATATTCATTTTATCTAATATCAAAGTCTCGCACTCAGTCTTTCTCTCATTTCAATCAGTTTTATTGTTGACAAACTGAACGGTTTGTATTACAGTCTAGTCCAACTTAACTGAATGCAACCATCTGGTACAATTATAGCTATTCTGAACTATGCAATTTATGAAAACTATGCAGCCCATTCAGCAACTGAAGAACTTGAAAGTAAATTAAAATAAAATATAATTTTACATTAAATAAAAAAGTTTTAAACTTAATTAAAATAAAACATGTCTTAAATTAAAATAAGTAAACTGTCATGTTTATTGCTGCCAAAAAACAAGTTAAACACATTTGGACAGTGAAGGAATGTCAGGATTCTTGCTCAGAAAAAGGATCAACATGCTCTGAAGTCAGAGTTCCAGTCCACAAAAACTTTTTTTGTAACAAAATATCGATTTCTGCTGTCCCTGTATCGCTACATTATTAGTAAACAAAATATCACGATACTACACAGTATCGATTTTTTTCCCCCACCCCTAATGACTAATGCTTTTAGAAGTTATATATTTTGGTTTGACTTATTGACTCTTCTGATCGCGTATCTGACGTCAAATGTTTCCACAACATTGACTTCATAATCACAATACTCAGGACTCCCCCCCCCCGTGTCATTCTTTATTGAAGTGAATGTGACTGTTTCCAAAGATTTGCTCCATGCCTGCCCTTGATATGAAGTGACAAAGCCCAGCCTCCTGTGTTTGTTTCATTGGCTTTCACTCTTAACTCACTGCTAGGGCTGTAACCAGGACTAACTTCTCTGAGGACAGATTTGCATTTATAATTGTTCCATATCTGTCCATCTATGGTTGTAGATGATTTAACAGTTGTTGGAAAATGTCTCTCGCATACTAACGAATGTGTGTGTTTGTTTGTTTGTGTGCACATTAGGGCTGCCACAAACGATTATTTTGATAGTCGACTAGTCACCGATTATTTTTGCGATTAGTCGACTAATCAGATCATCATCCATTAGACGTAAAACTACAGCTTATTGCACCAGCAGCATCTGCTCTTATA
This sequence comes from Aulonocara sp. 'chitande type north' Nkhata Bay, assembly GCF_057382095.1. Lineage (NCBI taxonomy): Eukaryota > Metazoa > Chordata > Actinopteri > Cichliformes > Cichlidae > Aulonocara > Aulonocara sp. 'chitande type north' Nkhata Bay. The sequence goes on along the minus strand of NC_141358.1, from coordinate 31,142,266 downwards.
TAACTATCATTAGCTTACAGCTTTAAGTGTTTAAGGTCTGTGCTAACTAAAAATAAAGACAAGATGATAGTTTATTAAATTTTAATGAAATTTGCAGATTGTTTCGGTGAAGTTTAATAAACTCCTTGCTATCTAAAATATAACAGGACACTGGAGTATATTCTGGAGCATCTCACACTTCTGATAATCAGCTGTCTGCTTGACGTTTATTCAGCTGTGTAAAAACTATAACTTTAATCTCAGACAAACTGATTTACTCAGGAACAAATAAAATACTAAAAAAAAAAGCCAAACAATAACATTTTAAGTTATCTAAGTGACTCATATATATTTAACCTGAGTAGCGAAAGACGGCGGTGGGTTTGAAAACGATTTGCGGGGAGTCCGGTGTTCTCACGGCGCTAGTGAGCCTAGCCCCCGGCTCGCTAACGAGCTAGTGGGTAACAGACGTCTCTGAAAACGTCGGAGCGCTTTTGAAAATATGTGGTGTCCTGATAAACTGAGCAGATATTTGAGGTTTACACAGCTACATTCTCGGCTGAAAATATGTTAAACGTTTATTTTGTGACCCAGAAAGAATAATAAGAGTAACATTAAAACTAACTAGCTGCCGCCATTGTTGGAAACTGCGCTGGGCCGCGCTATGAATTCTGGGACACAGCTGCTTCTTCTTCTTCTTCTTCTTCTTCGGGGTTTAACGGTAGCTGACATCCTTGTACATGCAATGCTGCCATCTTCTGTTTCAGTCCGTTATTACACTCTTAAATCCTGCCACTTATTCCTGCGTCTTTTGTGATCGTACAAAGTTTCAAACGACGCGTCGACTATTAAATCAGTCGTCGACGATTTTGATAGTCGACGTAATCGTGACTAGTCGACAAATCGTGGCAGCCCTAGTGCACATGCACATTAGTTGTAGCACATTTCCAGTTCACTCCAGAGGCAAGTCACCACACTAGCAGTCGCTCTGTACTCATGGTCTGCTGGTAGTACTACCATTTTTGTAACATCTCCATTGAAGCGGCCTACTGACATCCTCTCTGGGGTGTGCTGTCTGGTTTCAGAGGGACTTAACCAGCAGCCAGGGGAGCCACGATGAAGAGCTTTAATAAGTAAACAGGCAAAGTTAAGGCTGTTCGATATAACAATATATATCTGATGACGATATAAAAACATCTATCGTTTAATTCGTGGTGTCGCAAAATAAACTGTTTACGGCAATATTTTTTTTTTCATCGTTTTGATGGTCACTGTAGTGGCTATATTAATTTCTTAAAGTTCTCTCTTTCTCTTGTATTTAATATAACCAAAATATGGACGGGCAGGCGGTTGTTTTTATGCGTTGTCATTAGCAACAACGACGGTAAAACCATCGCGTGTCCGCTTGTTTATTTTCCACATAAACCTTTCACAATAAAGCTCAAGATCCTGTTGGGACTTTTCAAAATAAACTGAATCACGTGAAAGAGTATGCGGAGTATTTATGGATGAGAAGCAAAAAAGAGCCGTCATGTGCTAAAAAATAAACCTTAGACTCAAACATTAGAACAGGCTTTTCCCTGCATCACGCCGTGTTATAAATACTCACAAAGAAAACGGCGGCTGTTACAACTTATGTCTAAAAATGTATAGTTTCATGCATTGGTTAAAACACTCGACTCCAGGTACACGACGCCCAGCTGGAAACGCTTCACGCAAGACGAGGTGCCTGAGATTCACAGATTTTACAGAAAATGTTAAATTTTTGTTATTTATATCGTTATCGGGATATAAGATTTTCGTCATATCGCACAGCCCTAGGCAAAGTCCTCTGACTCCAGTTCACATAGGCCTGTGAGCGTCACATATGGATACGGAGGAGAGTTTGTCTCTGTCTGAATGCCAGAGTACCACAGCTGGTCTTTGTGGTGGAATACAGACAGAAAGGCTGGATAGATGCAGCTAATGAGGAACATCTAGCCAGAGGTGATGAAGTCATTCAACTTTGTGATGTGTTACTGCTCGAGTGTAATTCACATTTGGCAATTTTCCAGATCCTTTTAATTTTTTTAAAATGCTCAATAAGTGGAAGGCACCGCATCTAATCCAGCATATGGCTCACACATTAAATTGACCAAAATAACTGTTTTATGGTTATGAATGTAACACGACCACGATGCTGTGTCAGCCTTTAATTTCTATGTGATTCCAGAAAACACTAAACAAATACAATTCATGCAACTTAATTAACCAAAGAAAGTTCCAAGCATTCACTTCAGAGTAGTAAACATCTGAAATGCCCCTGGGGTTGAAATTCTTTGCAGTGTACTTGGAACTCGACAAAGATTATCAGAGTAGTTGTAGTAACCAGCCGCAGTCAGTCGTGACTACACGGTGACAGGCGGTGGTTTTTGTGCCTTGATTGGCAGGACAGTAGAGCAACAAGACAGGGAATATGGAGAAGAGAAAGTCGAGGTGTGACTTGCAGTGAGTGGTTCAGTTGGTGAGGATCTGGATGAGGGGTTTCCTCAGCTTGGTCTGCTTTTGTCTTGAAGGAGCTGTGAGTGTACAGAGGCTCCCTCAGTGTCCTTGCTGCTGTTGCTGCTGCTGCGACAACCTGATTGATGGCTGTAATAGCTCCCTCCGGCTTCTCTGTGGGTAACCGAACTCATCACTGTCGAGGGCACAAGCCTGACACTGCAGCATACTTTGTCCCCAACACATTCTGTTCCCTTTCACCTCGATTCATGCTGAGGTAGTAGAGGTGACTTTACATTAACACCCAGAGCTGCTGGATATCTCTTTTTCGCCCCACAGGTTAGATCAGTACTGTAGTTCCTATTGTTCAAGTCTGACCCTGCCACCCCTCCCCCTAATATTCTTTTCACAATGCTGCATCGATCCACTGAAAAGAATCTATCTTCAGCGTGTGCTCCTTCACGGTGAGTTTAAAGCACCTGCTCGGCTGCCACTGTAACTCAGTGTCATTCCCACAGACATGTATGCAGCAGTACAGTAAGCACTTGGAAAGCTTTGTTTTGCTGTCTCCTCTCATTCTCTAACCAGTGAAGCCAGCAGCACTGCCAAAGTTAACACAGATGGAATACACACATGTTGACTGCCTTCTAACATTCCTGACAAGGGCTGTACCATTACAGCATGCATTATTTGAGCAACGTTTTAAGGAGGTTCTCTGTAATTCAACTAAAAGAGAGATATGGAAAGATAATGTGCTTCTAAATTGCAGGAAGCTTGCTGTTATGTCGGGGGAGACCCATGTATGATTTATACAAGCCAAAAAGATGGCTTCTTAGCAATAAGGAAAGCTAAGAAGTAATCACTTTATTCCAATTGTCTCATGTTTGATTTTTGTAAGTTATAGAATATTAGCACATCTGCAGCACAGATTGTTAAAATTGTAAAGGCAAGCAGTCAGCACCAAGTAAAAATGTCTTTCTGTGCATTTCCCTGTTTGTTGTGCTCTCTGTAAAGGTGTTTTAGCAATTTTTTTTCTTCAATCTGATTTCTTATCAGAACACTCGGCCTGTCTGTTTTCCAAGTCAGTAGGGCACGCAGGCTGTGACAGTGCGAGGCCTTGGTGGTGCTGCTGTTGTTGTTTTTCTGTAGCTGCACAAGCTGCCAGATGGCTTTGCCAGCGAGGTAATGTGATTTAGCTCTGTGACGAGATGGATACCTACTAGAGAGGCAGGAGAGGTAGGCTCACAGGCAGTCGTCGCCTCTGTTTGGCTCTATGGAGAAAGAAAAAACAACATTTAATGTAAAGTGCAAAAGAAGGGCAAGTTCTTCAGTATGGCACCATGTCTTCTTTTTCAAAGCAGGTCGTTTCTTTAATGTGGTTCTGTGTGGTCTGAAAAGGGACCACGTTGGCACGTGTTGTTGGGTCATTTTAGGCCCTCGGTTCAGCGTCGGTCTCTTCCTCTTTCCCTGCACCATTGTCCCCTCAAAGGAGGGGAGGGAGAGAGAGGGTGGGCCCTGCTTTGTGCACCCAGCCTGTGAGAGTGGGAGACTTCCCACTCTGTGTTCCCTCAGGGCCACTGGCACTACTGCAAGAGAACTCTGCAGCATTTCAAGGCAGATTAAGACCTTGTTGAAAAAGAGTGAAAGAATTTGGCAGGCCGAAGAAAGCTTGAATCAGTGCTGGTGGGGGGAGGGAGGAATGCTTTGAACCTACCATGCTATGCCATTCAGCATTGATATTAATGAGGCGTGCGTATGTGTGTGTTGGTTGGGTGTACGCACGTGCACTTACAAAGTCAAATAAAGCAGATAAGTTTGTACCAGTAGCGATGGGTATATCTGCAGCTCGGGGTGGAGTAGCCTCCTGTTGCTTCAGCGTGTAAGCTTTCTTATTACACCTTCTGTTCAGTGATAGAATTTACAGGATTTTTTTTTTTTGTCTGTTTGTCTGTAGTAATTGAATTATAGTTTGGCTTTGGGATCACGTAATGCAGTATACTTCTCTGCCAAGAGTCCTAGATCAGGTCCAGTGAGATGGGATGGAAGGATATAAACAACTAAATTCTTCTGCAATGTCAGTAAGCCAATTGTGTTGTTTTGGTTGATGCTAGTTTTTATACAACTCAGACTGGATTCAATTCAGTGTTTCCAACAGATTTAGAGTTTGTACATTTGGGCTTTTTTGTTTGTTTGTTTTTTACAGCCACTCTTATGTGCCGACAGACAAGACCAAGTTTACCCTGATCTTAAACACCAGGAAATTTTAAGGCAAAACCTTGAGCCATTCAGTTAGCTAATGTGAATTAATTCTTGTGTTTACATATATAAAAACGGTTCTGTGAAATGTGCAAATGCTACGACTTAATGCAGCTTTATCTATTCAGCTGATATCCATCCACTGGTGGCCACTCACTGAACAAACAACACTGAGCAAACAAAAACAAAAACCAGTCTTGCAGTCTTTTTCATACACAACTGCACAGCTCCAACTGAAAGGGTTCTTTTTGATCAATTTTTAATTCCATAGCACTGTACAGTCATTTTGAGGGCAGGCTTATTAAAAAGGGGAGGGGGGAGGGACGTTTTGCAAGCCAAGCTCTAAAAATAGCCTAGCTTGTATTAGAGCTGGGCGATATGAGATTTTTTCATATCACGATATGTTTTTTTCATTTCAGGCGATAACGATATCTATCACGATATAAGCCAAATAACTATATTTGTAAGATTTAAATGTGCCGTTGCTCACAAGTAAAATGTGAAATAATCAGCAGCTTGTTTTTATTTAAATATTTATTTCCCATAATAAGTTCAACAGGGTAGATGTACTTAAGGAACATGAGACTTTTTCAGATAAATAAAGGCAAATATTGCAAACTACACAAAAGGCAGCCGCTAAAGCGTTTAAGTTTCAAAATAGAACAAACGAAACAGACTAAATTGTCAATTCCACTTAGAAACAAAATATTAATTCTAAAAATAAATCTTAGTTTGTTTTACAGAAGAACAGACAAAACTGACTAACTTTTGTCAATATCAAATAAACTGAGAACTAAAAGGAAATTCTCAATCTCTCCTTGTTGTATAGCTGAGCTTTTCAAACAGTTTTAACAGTTACTTTAGTCTGACAAAAGTCGAATGACGAATTAGCGCTTCCAGTCAGAGACTGAGGCTACGTCCACACGTACACGGGTATCTTTGAAAACGGAGATTTTCCGTTTTCGTTTTAAAAAATAATCCCGTCCACACATAAAGGCAGAAATGAAGGAAAACGCTGCTATGAACATGCCAAAGCAGCAGGTGGCGCTAGATTCCTAACCGTGCCGAAATGTTGGCCAATCAGAAGTCTAGAAGCCTCGGTGGGAAAAAGTAAACAAAGCTGGGGCATAGAAGCAGAACAGAGTCGTATGTGTGGAGGGACAGTAACTTTGTGTATATGTAAGCATTTAAACACTGCAGAGAGTAGAATTAACAGTAACAGTATTGTAGAAATTCATTTCACCGAAACAATAACGTGGCGCACAGTGTGACGCATGCACCAGTTTATTGTATTTCCAGACTTGCTTTCGGCACAATTTACAGTGCACGCTACTCTGTTTTTTGTCAGACTTGAAATAGCCGAAATACCTTCACACTACGGAACTTCTATGGCTCTTCCGTTCGACAATCTCTCCGGCATTGGAACCATCATCTGTTTTCTCTTCGGTCACGCTCGGTTGATTTTTCTAGTTGGCACACTCATTTCCTCCATTATGCGCTGGCTCCATTACCCGCTGGCTGCTTCCCAAACAAACACACGTGCGGCTTGGCACTTGTGCTGTACGTAACAAGTCACGCGACGTGATGCTGCGGCTGTGATTGGTTCGGCTCTGCGCTACTTAATTTGGATTGGCTGACCTTCTTTTTTTTTTTTCTTTTTTCTTGAGGACAAGAGCGGCGAGGTCTATCGCGATAGCTTAATTTCTCTATCGAGTCAAAGTTATATCGCGATACATATCGTTATCGTTCTATCGCCCAGCTCTAGCTTGTATGTACATATGTAAGGGCATGTGTGTTTGCAATGTGACTGAGCCCTGTCTCTGTGTGACTAGACAACATTCTGGTTGCTGTTGTTTAACTGGTCATCAACTCTTTCTAAGTGCATGCTGAGTGTCTCCAGTTTGTGAGGTGGTTCTGCATTTGTGGCAGACACACACAGCCTCCCATCTGAGAACTTAAAACCTTTTGTTCCTCGAGGAACTGTGTCTAGACCTGCTCTCTGTTCTCTGACTGTAATCTGTTGCCATCATAGCAATAGCTCAGCTGCAATTTGGTGTGTTTGCATGTGTCGTTATGGCTGTCCCTGTGTTATGTCGAGCGAGTGGGAGGAGAGGGGGATGGCGCTGAGAGGAAGAGAGGGGAGGAAAGAGAGAGAATAGGCATTTATGAGCCTTGCTCGCCCAATGCAGCAGCTGAGCTGCCGTCCCTGCTTCTCGTGATGTGTGGCAAGAGCAAGACATGCTGTGAATATCAAATTTCGTCAGAGCTGAGAAAAGGAGGGCAAGCAGCGCTTGGAAATCACTCCAGTTGTCTGGCGAGAGATTGCTGCCCTCTGATAACCGAGCTGCTCTGGACACACGCAAACAGCATCCTCTAGCACCGTGGCAACCACTGGGCTCTAGCCAGTTCTCCCCAGACTCATTATGAAATCTGTAGCATCTCTCTGCAGTTCTCGCTGTAATCCGACTGTTTATAGGATTTCTCCCATTTCCCTGAAATGGAGTCTCATTTTGATTTCTTTTCATATTTTATTGTTTTGTTAAACTCGTCATATCCAGCTGCAACATTTTTATTATTAGTCTATTAAAGTAGCTTTGCATGTTTAAAACCATTCAAAATAGTCAAAATTGATCATATACTACGACTTGGTGCAGCCCTCAATTCATCCGCTGTCTGAATTTTTCTTTTTCTTCAGTAATCAATACATTTTTCACCCTATTCATTACACTGGATATAAATGAGTGAGGTTTAAGGGCAGGCAGTGCTTGGAAATCATTTCAGTTGTCTGGTTTGAGATTGCTGCCCTTTGATAAGTGAGCCTCTCTGGACACACACAGGGGTTGTGCAGCTGCAGTGTTCAGCTGCATAAGCTGACCACAGCCCAAATAAGATTAACAGCAAGAATGTTAGAAGAGAGACACGGCATTTTAAGAAACCTGCACTGAAGTCTTTGGTCGAACTCCACAACAGCAAAGATGGTGAAAGGCATATAATTTAAAACGGGGAAAAAAGCCTGCATGAGTCAGCAGACGTTTCTGAAACTGTTGGTTTTTATTTTTAAATGAGATTTGACCTGCAGTTCTGTGCATGAGTTTTGGTAATGGACGTTTCGAAACGATTGTCCAAATAAGGCTATGTTCACACTGCAGGTTTTAATGCTCAATTCCGATTTTTTTGATCAAATCCGATTTTTTTTTTTTTTTTGTCTGGTTTTTCACACTACAAATAAAATGTGACAGCAAACGCCCGTGCTTTAACAATGGCCACCATGCTTTCTCGTTTGTCTTCTCCGGCGCAGATAATTGGCGTCTGTCTTGTGTCAGTGACGTAAAAGACTGATTCAATGACCATTCTAACAGCAGTCGCTTTCTAAAACATCAGATATGTATCGGATTCAGCACCACATACGAAAGTGACTTAGGTCGGATTTGAAAATATCAAATAGATTTGTGCTGTTCAAACTGTCATACCATGATTGGATATGGGTCGCATAGGGTCAAAAAAGTCGGATTTAATGCGCTTTCGCCTGCAGTGTGAACGTAGCCAAAGTGCCTGACATGACTTCTGCTGAATAACAAGACTTGTTTCTAGAACAACACTTTGCCGTTTTACGTTTACGTGTTTAGAAGGTAGGTGGCGATGTAGTCTAAAGTCCCAAAATATACTGAATGAGATCTCTAAATGTTCTCGATCCTAATTAGTTCAACCTTTTGTGGAAAGCAAAAAGTGACACACTGGTTTAGGAGGAATCACATTCTTTTGGGCTGCCAGTAGGAAGAGAGACTGCTGTGCAGCGTTCAGAAGCCTTCTTGTCACCATAAAGCCATTTCCTCACAGTTACTACAGGTCTGAACTTTTCTAAACGTCACCTGGTGGAGTTCTATGTGAGAATGCACATAGAACGTGAGTGAGTGAGTGAGTGAGTGAGTGAGTATCGATCTATCGATCTATCTATCGATCGATGCAGGCGCTCTGAGGATTTCCCCTCCACTTGTCATGGTTCCTGACTCTCTGTCGTCCTCTTGCTCTCCTCCTCCTCCCTCTACTGCTGCCCCTTACATTCTTTTGTTTTCCTCGATGTGCTCTCCTAATTTCGAGGGTTTTCACTCTCTGCCTGAATCACATCAGCGTTTCCTCTCATTTCTGCCCGCTGTCCTTCCCACCTCCTCTCTCTCTGCTCTCAGATTGTCCTGGAGTGGCGCTGAGGGAGAGCCGCTTCACCTCACACACGGAGGCAGTGTTTACAACCAGAGCAAGTTTGGCCTTTTCTCTCACCCTGTCAACTCTCCCATCCCCTTTCCATTGTCCTCCGGAACTCAAACCTTCACACACACAACTTTAAATCTCACTCTCCCTTCAACAGCCACCTCCTCTTTTCATCTCGTTGCCTCACACGCTTGCTTGAGCATAAAGTGGTGGAGATCTAAATTGGCAGGAGCTAATTGAGAGGGGTCAGTGGGCTTTACTTGGACTTCATGCTTTACGTAAAGAAACCCAAAACAAAAAGCAAGAGTCAAATACAAAATATGTATCAGTAATCAACATCACATGTCTAGTTAAGACTACAGAACAGACGAATAAAAGTTTTTCTTGTAGTTTTTGCACCTCTCATTGTGGAAGTGGGGTGTGGGGTAGCTGCTTTGACAGGGAACATGAGTGGAAAAATAAATATAAATTCTCTGCTCTATGATTGATTGTGTGCAGTGAAGCCAGGTTTTAATTGGATTTCAATTCTCCTCTGTTGCATAACTTTTTTTTCTTTATTAAGCATTGCATGCTGGTGCAGCCTAATTGCACTATACTGCTCCTACATTTTCACCCCCTCCTCCTCTTCCTCCTCTTGTTTTGCTCCAGGAGTCAGGGCTCCCTGATCCCAGCACAGCCCTCCCCCAGGGCTGTGCTTTCTCCTACATGGCCTACGCTCATGCTCCCCATATTTATGCACAGTGCTCTCGCCAAAGAGATCTGCTTTTTCCCCTCCTCCCTTTCTCTCTGTTTTGAGGAGGAGTTCAGCTGAGGATATGTGGGAATAAAGTGTCCTAGTTCACAGGGTTCTTCCTGTAAACTCTCAGCCTGCTAATTACTCTCCCACTGGATGGACTGCTCTTTTCTCTTTGCACCCCCCTTTCTGATTACTCTTTTTTTTTTTTTTTTCTTCTTCTTCTGACTCTCACTTTTACTCTCTTTGCACTGTTTTTCTCTCTGTCTCTTGTCTGTTTCTGTCCACACTCTAGTTTTTCTTTGGCCTCTCTCGGCCCTCCGGCTGTATCCATATTAGTTCTACAAGTTTCAAGTGGTTTTCTAAAATGTTTGTAAATTTTTGTATCAGACATTTCACCTGCTCATGGCAGTTTCTGATAATTTATGACATGCTTGTTGTTTATTTTGTTGGTATTATTTGCTTTAATTTCTTAATAACAGTGGATCCTTACCAGATGTATGTCAGCTGTCATAAATGGAATTGATTTTTATCAATTGCTCTGACAGTAAGCTCCATAAGAGCCACAAGAAAAGCATCTCTCTGCACATTGTTCTCTGCGATGGACCTCCTCTCTACATTGATTGTTACTGATTCATGTCTTCGCTGCCCTTCCTCTGACTCAGGTGACTAGAGACATGCAGGCTGTGAACTCTTTGACGTGAACTGATCCCCCCCCCCCCCCCCGTCTTTTTCTTTTATCCCAGGAAAGTTGACTGAGCACTAGGGCTGTGTTACGGCTCTAGCCGCCTAGACCCCTCAGGGGAACGTAACAAGCTGCCACAAACGATTATTTTGATAGTCGACTAGTCATCGATTATTTTTGCGATTAGTCGACTATTCAGATCATGCATCCATTGGATGTCAAATGTACAGCTTATTGCACCAGCATGCATCTGCTCTTATATAACTATCATTAGCTTACAGCTTTAAGTGTTCACGGTATGTGCTAACTAAAAATAAAGCCAAGATGATAGTTTCTTAAATTTTAATGAAATTTGCAGATTGTTTTGGTGAAGTTTAATAAACTCCTTGATATCTAAAATATAACGGGACACCGGAGTATATTCTCGAGCATCTCACACTTCTGATAATGACTTGTCTGCTTGATGTTTATTCAGCTGTGTAAAAACTAGAGATGGCACGATTCCACTTTTTTATGTCCGATACCGATATCATAAATTTGGATATCTGCCGATACAAATCCGATATAGTGTGTTTCTTAATTAATAAAACCGTTTTTTTTAATGTCTTGCTGCATTTTGTATAAGTTCATACTCAAGTTTAAATAAACAACAACACTAAAGCTATTCTGTTAAAAAAAAAAAAAAAAAAAAAAATACACTGCACCCAAAATATTTCATAGTTCAGCAATACTGATCAATCTAATAAACTTAAACCTACACCATCCTCCCTATTCTGGTATTTTTAAAGAGTACTTAGCAGAAATATTAAGCAACCTAACTAATAGGGTTGCAAACTCCCAGCAAAAAAAAAAAAAAAAAAAAAAAATAGGGAACCACCCTCCACCTCATGATGCTTGATCAACGTAATCAACTTTAATTTGATGCAGTGTGAAAAAAACACACAGAAAAAAAATATTTTTCTACAATAATTAAATAGATTCAACATCTTTCTTCAACAGAATTGCAGACTGCACAGATGGTATCTTTCCAAAGGAAAAAGTACTATAGCTTACTAGGGTATATATATTAGACTTAATAGTCACTATATACAGTAATGGAATTCTATACATTTTACATCAGATTAAAACTTTGGGTGTAAGATTCAGATAATTATTTACTAAAAGCTTTTATTTATTAGACATTTTAAATGAGAATAAGAAAGAAAAGTATGTCTTTGTGCCCCCTTTTCCCTGTTAATGCCCTATTGGCCCCCCTGGCTAAACTTTGCTAGATCCGCCCCTGCACAGTTACCAGCCGTCAGCTACGTAGAAAAGGATCCTGGTGTAGAAAGTAATATTAAATAAATTCTAACAACAGCTTATCAAGCCTAAACGTGCTGCTGTTGTTCAGCTGCTGGTTTCCTCTTTCTGGCGCGAAGTGGGCAAAAAACAAAGAAGAGAGACGGACTCGCGACAGAAAAGCCGATCAGCTGATCATTAAGCATTTTCACGACTGAAGTACCAGCACGAGAGAGAGAGAGAGAGAGAGAGAAGAGGCAGTCGCTCCATATATCGATTGTTAAGCTTAACATGGGAATGCTTTACAAACATTCAGAGATGAACTTACACACTTGCTTTACTTCTCTCTGGGATAACTTCCTCGAAGATGAAATGCCGGATTGGTAGCGAGGCTACAAATGCACACAGCCGCTCTATCACGTGAGGCATACTGCTCCGAGTGCTACGGTTATGAGCCGAGTTACGCCGTGTCGCAAGTTTTGTGAGGTGCTTTTTTTTGATATTTAATGGATCGATTACATTTTTTATTTCTCTCCGATATCCGATCCAGTAATTTACGCCAGTATCGGACCGATACCGATACGTAATATCGGATCAGTCCATCTCTAGTAAAAACTATAACTTTAATCTCAGCCAAACCGATTTACTCAGGAACAAATAAAATACTAAAAAAGCCAAACAATAACATTTGTAAGTTATCTAAGTGACTTATATATGTTTAACCTGAGCAGTGAAAGACAGCGGTGGGTTTGAAAATGATTTGCCGGGAGTCCGATGTTCTCACGGGCTCTAGTGAACCTTGCCCCTGGCTAGCTATCGAGCTAGTGGGTAACAGACGTCTCTGAAAACGTCGGAGCGCTTTTGAAAATATGTGGTGTCTTGATAAACTGAGCAGATATTTCAGGTTTATACAGTTATGTTCTCGCCTGAAAATATGTTAAACGTTTATTTTGTGACCCAGAAAGAATAATAAGAGTAATATTAAAACTAACTAGCTGCCGCCATTGTTGTAAACTGAGCTGGGCTGCGCTAAGAATTCTGGGACACAGCTTCTTCTTCTTCGGGGTTTAACGGCAGCTGGCATCCTTGTACTTGCAGTGCTGCCATCTTCTGTTTCAGTCCGTTATTACACTCTTAAATCCTACTACTTATTCCTGCGTCTTTTGTGATCTTACAAAGCTTCAAACGACGCGTCGACTATTAAATCAGTCGTCGATGATTTTGATAGTTGACATAATCGTGACTAGTCGACTAATCGTGGCATCCCTACTGAGCACACACGCTCTTTCTTAGGACTGAACTTCATTACTCGTTTTGCTTGTACTTTGCTGGTACCAGACTGAGTGCTGCAAAGCCACAGATTTTTTTTTTTTTTTTTGTTAGATTTTGTGACAGCAAAACATAAGTGCACTGCTATTAGTGTAAGAGCCTGTGGAATATTTCTGTGAAACATAATTCCAGGAAGTTAAGGATTTTCAGATGGCACAGATAGAGATTGTGGCAACATTTGGAAAGTTCATCTGAAAACCTGATCTGAGATGATATTTTTCTTTTTTAGCATCAACATGTATCAGCTGTGAACTGCAGTGAGTCAAGGTAGCCTCAAGCACGGGAGGAATGGCTAGTGTGCTGACCCATAGCCACAGTTTCAAACTGTCATGTCTGTTTTGATATCAGCCTGCGTCCTTTTATTAGACCGCGCTGTGCTTCTCATGCAGGTCATGTCTCACTCGCCGCATACATACTCTTCCCATAGATTAATGTGAATGATGCACTTTGGCTGTCAAAGATCGCTGTCACAGAGTAAAAACCCATCTCAATGCACCAAACACATTTTCATGTATCTGTCCCAGTCCCATGCCTCAGCCAAGCCACGGCATGTGTCGGTTTGTGTACTGACCTCACAGGTAGTACACAATAAATACACACACTCACACACTATGCCCTCACTAGGGCTGCCACGATTTGTCGACTAGTCACGATTACGTCGACTATCAAAATCGTCGACGACTGATTTAATAGTCGACGCGTCGTTTGAAGCTTTGTAAGATCCCAAAAGACGCAGGAATAAGTGGCAGGATTTAAGAGTGTAATAACGGACTGAAACAGAAGATGGCAGCACTGCATGTACAAGGATGCCAGCTGCCGTTAAACCCCGAAGAAGAAGAAGAAGAAGAAGCAGCTGTGTCCCAGAATTCATAGCACGGCCCAGCTCAGTTTCCAACAATGGCGGCAGCTAGTTAGTTTTAATATTACTCTTATTATTCTTTCTGGGTCACAAAATAAACGTTTAACATATTTTCAGCCGAGAATGTAGCTGTGTAAACCTCAAATATCGGCTCAGTTTATCAGGACACCACATATTTTCAAAAGCGCTCCGACGTTTTCGGAGACGTCTGTTACCCACTAGCTCGATAGCGAGCCGGGGGCTAGGTCACTAGTGCGGTGAGAACACCGGACTCCCGGCAAATTGTTTTCAAACCCACCGCCGTCTTTCACTACTCAGGTTAAATATATATGAGTCACTTAGATAAAGTAAAAATGTTGTTGTTTGGAATTTTTTTTTTTTTTTTTTTTTTTTTTTTTTTTTAGTATTTTATTTGTTCCTGAGTAAATCGGTTTGTCTGAGATTAAAGTTATAGTTTTTACACAGCTGAATAAACGTCAAGCAGACAGCTGATTATCAGAAGTGTGAGATGCTGGAGAATATACTCCGTTGTCCTGTTATATTTTAGATAGCAAGGAGTTTATTAAACTTCACCGAAACAATCTGCAAATTTCATTAAAATTGAATAAACTATCATCTTGTCTTTATTTTTAGTTAGCACCTTAAAAGCTTAAAGCTGTAAGCTAATGATAGTTATATAAGAGCAGATGCTGCTGGTGCAATAAGCTGTAGTTTTACGTCCAGTGGATGATGATCTGATTAGTCGACTAATCGCATAAATAATCGGTGACTAGTCGACTATCAAAATAATCGTTTGTGGCAGCCCTAGCCCTCACCGGGACAGAAAGTGGGACGGCTGCTGTCAACCTTCAGCAAGCTGACCAATTTAAACATGTCACACTGATGGTGTATCCCACAAGTTTACTGTATCCGGCCTTTAAGTGATGACGTGATAAATCCTGCTTCCGGGCCCAAACTACTCGTTTAATAAGGCTTTTTTGTTTTGTTTTTTTTACATGTTTTAATGCTTTGTATCTTGTTCTATTTAATCTCAACAAGCCCCTAAAAACAGTCAGTGATCACTGTCTGCCTCTCTCGGTTTTTATTACCGCTAATCATTTTAAAGCTCAGTTTTTAAAACCTTACGATGTAATTCCAGCCCAGGCCATGCAGCAGTATATTAATAACTAACCTCGTATTGTGGATGGATTATCTCAGTTATTCTCCCGACTGAAGTTTGGTCTGTTTACAGTATCCTGCCATACGATTGGATTTGTCCCGAACCTTCGGGAACCCTTGCGTTAACTTTTATTGAATGGGAAAAAAGTTAGCGTTCATCCAGCTTTACTGTTAATATTATGCTAACATAGCTGTGTCGCTAGTGATCACGTAGCACATCATTACATAACAGTTAGCCAAACTTCAGTAACCCTACAAATGTCACTGCTGTTTACTTTCCTGTCTTCATTTATGGAAATGGCAGTAGAGCTGTACGTCTTAATTTGTTTTGGAAATCTCTGTCAGAACATGCTATATTATATTTAGATGGAATCTAGCGAGCTAACTTCCTGCTAACGTCTAACTCCGTTAAATTTCATAAATTCGTTTTTCATAGATGCCTGGGTGGTAAACTTAATTGTTACACCTGGTAGAGCAGCAACGCTGATCATTTTATTACAGGTGAAAGGATTTAGACAGTTTTTAACTCTCAGTGATGCCACAGTGATTGTGTGACTTGGGGACCTGCAGCGGAGTTTGGGCCCAGTCACGGCTAATGATGTCAGACTTAAAGACCGGATTGAACTACAGCTGGGCAACTCTGCAATCAAGTGAACTAGTTCCTTTTTATACATATAAAAAACAGATTTGAACACATACAGGCATAGAGGAGAAAAGTAGTAATCACCTAATTAGACTTCACTTCACCTTCAGGATTGTGGGGTAGGCGTTCAGTACTGTGTTATGCACACTTGTTTAGAGCTTGACATAAATTGGGCATTCAGTCTTTGTCTACTTTGATGGGGATTTCATTCACAGTCCCTGTATGCTACACATTATGGCTGTTTTAAAGGTTGCACATTTTGACTTTATTGCCAGAAGAGAAGCCCATCATTCTCCTGTTTTTTGTGGCATTGTTCAAGTTGTCCATCCTGCTTTTGATCCATCTGTTACCCAGTCCAAATCTGTGGAGTCTGCTGCCTCCATCTGCTCTGTTTTCACCAGCCAGGCCAGGCACACAGGAATCATATCATAAATGAATGACAGGAAGGCCGGTCTGGGCAATCTGATCATATGTGGGCCAACAATTTCCTTGTTCATATTTGTAAAGATCAGTGTAGCCTTGTTTTGTCTGCTTCACGAAGGTCTTGCATGAAGCACCTTCCAAGTCACCATCTGGTAAGACTCAACCTGTCTGCTCAGATGACCAGCTCTGGTGTGCCGTCTGTCTGCTCGGCTTGGCTCAAATTGAGGCATCTGCATCCGTCTTCCAGCAGAGTGATGGGGACATGCTGCTTACAAAGTGGTCATTAAAGAGAAATACAAAGCCGAATCTGCTTTCAGTCACGAAACTGGGATCCAGGAATAATGGATTGGATGGTGTTCACCTGCTTCACCGTCATAAATACATTTGACTACATTTGGGAAATGAGATGCACTAAAATTGGGGTTAAGTTTAAAATGACACTGATTTTACTCAGGTTTTTCTGCAGTTTCAGGTCCAAACTAAGATGGGCAGTGAGTCATGAATAGTTCACAGCATAAATCCTATTGCCACTTTTTCAGCTCTGTAAGCAGGCCTTACACAGCTTGTTCGGGACTAACCAGGCCAGCAAGTCCTCTCTCCTCTAACCCTGGCTTGTTGCTCAGGCATACAGCCATGACAGTCCTGGCTGTACAGCAGCGGGGGAGGGCCTGCTTATTTGTCCCGTTAATAAAGCCCAGACACAGCCAAAGAGGGAGCCTCACCCAGCCAGCTGGACGATCTCTTAGCAGCACTCCAGACTACAACATAAATTGTTTGAGAGATACTTTGTTAGTAAGTTATAATTGTGCAGCTGTAGTATAAGGAAATTACTCTTATTTGCGCCAACATAAAAAAAATGTCCATTGTTCTTTTTCTTTTTTTTTTTTTTTTTAATCCACTAAATATTGACTTGATAAAAACACTAAAGTGGCCAGTTGAAGCCTTCTATGTG
Source organism: Aulonocara sp. 'chitande type north' Nkhata Bay (assembly GCF_057382095.1). Lineage (NCBI taxonomy): Eukaryota > Metazoa > Chordata > Actinopteri > Cichliformes > Cichlidae > Aulonocara > Aulonocara sp. 'chitande type north' Nkhata Bay. The sequence goes on along the minus strand of NC_141358.1, from coordinate 31,125,287 downwards.
AACCTGGAATAGAGAGTGCGTGGATCTTTACAGACTGGTGTTTTTGCATTCTCCCAGAGAACAATGCAGTGAGATGTCATTGTTTTATCAGGCTCTGTTAAGTCTGAGTGGATTCAGAGTCAGTAGAGTTTGTTCTGACTGAATAGTGATACAGAATGAAGGAGTGATTGATACTCCCCCCTCAAAGGTTCATGTGCAAAATTGATGAGTTACAGATGAAGAAAAGTAAGGGGCCCGGCTTTTGTGCCTGGTCTGTTCTGATGTATATTCTGATCTGCAATGTCAATGAAAACTTGATGTTTAGCTTTTAATTGATGTACAGCAAACATCAGTTCAGTGTGTAAAGAGAGAGAAAGTGCGAGGGAGTTGTTAAGTCTTACCACCAACAGGTAACTGCCATTGCATTTTTAAAATCAGAATAATTATATAGAATAATAGGTAGATGGTGCTCATCAGCCTGAAAGTCCAAGGGAAGTATCTGGAACTGGAGTCCCAAACACTTAGTCTCATCTGGTACCAGACTATACTGGTCAGTGCTGTAATGTTGGGTCCACTTGGGCTACAGTTGTTTGTCCATATGAGCTCACCCTTATTCACTTCCTAGAGAGGACAATCCAGCTAACCCAATAAGGATGTCGGCCTTCCTCACTGACTTAACACCAAACACACTGTAGCCATCGCACCAGGCAAAATGGTTGATGCTGTTACAGCCTCATCTCAGCTCCAAATGACAATTTTAGTTGCCATGTAGCATGCAGCATCAGTTGCTGCAGTTATAATAACAGATGCACATCATCTTCAAAAGTCACCACACACAGGTTAAAGATGATGGATTTGCTGTGTTCACTATTTGTATAGCTACTCGTTTCCTGTCAACGCTACCATTTTGGATTCCTCCTGTTTGTGTTTTAACCAGTGTTTTCACGATAGCAGTTGACTGATCTCTTTTTGCCACAAAAGCAGAACATCTACACTGTGAAGAGCATCATTTCATCTCCTCCTTGGAATAATCCTGCCAAGTTTTTTAGAATTTGCCCCTTGGCTACATGATGCTTTTCACTCCCACTTTGGCAATTCCACAACCATAATTAGTAGTGAAATTAGAGTAGCGTGTACTTTCTTCCGACCACTTGAATTAAGTACGTGAATGGCCACCCACTGGGCACCTCATTTGGTTTTAGAGGAGTAACTGTAAAGTATTGAGCTTGCGTGGGACTACACATTTTTTTTGTATGCATGATTTTAAAGTATCCCTTATGCATTATCTGTTTGCTGTTAAACTCTGTAATTCATCAAGCATGTGGGAAATGTCCTTCTTCAGTCCTGCACCAAATTCTTGTATTTACTATCCAACACTGTATCACTGCTGCAGCCCAAGCTTGCCATTGTACAGCATTTTTTTTTTCTACATTATTTCTTGTCTTTAAAAAAACAACAATGGCTCTTGCCTCATTTGTGGTATTTTTCGTAATGAAGAAGATTGTGGGGTAGGGCTGGGCGATATATCAAAAATTTACCGTTACCGAAATTTATGACTCTCATCGACGTCATTTTGCCCATGTCGGTAAATTCGGTATTTTAAAAAAAAGAAAAGGCATGTGCAGGTTGGCGATGTTCATGTCCCTTTAAGACGCTGTGCTACGTTACAGACTTGACGGGGTGGAGTCACATGACTCTACTACCTGTTAAGCTGGGCAGACACTGTGCGATTTTTTTTCAGTCGCGCGATTCAGCTCCTGCTCAAACTGTACGGTTGACTCGCAGGGGTTAGAAGTTCATAGGTCACGATGCAGGGTCTCACACTATACGGCCCGATGCTCTGATACGACCTGAGTGCTCACACTGTGCGTCCATAAAATGAAGGTTATAACAGAAATTCTGTCGCTCGCTCTCCCTCTCTGTCTTTCACTCACACAGACACGCACACCACCACCATCAACTTTGCTAAATTGCTAATGAAAAACATTGATCAGGCAGCTGTGATTGAGCAGCAGTGTAGATCCAACTATTTTCACGGTTGTTGTGGTCGTGATCATTTTGTTAGGCCACATCGAAAAGGCTCGGATGAGCTTTCCAAAGTTCTACAAGTTGTGCCTCCGTCGCTTGTGTCCAGATCACACGCTGCACTGTCGTGCTGCGCCGTCTTTTTCGCTGACATTTGTGTTTGCGCGTGCGCAGTGTGACAAACTGCGGTGACACCCTCACGACGGTCGTGAATCCTCGCGACCAAGCGATTGATGATCGGGAGCTCGTCGTGAGGTGTCAATCGCTTCTCGTTACCCCACGTATACTATACGATGCATGACGCACGATGAAGGCCAAAATCGGGCCGATCGCCAAAACGGTCGCACGACTCAAAAATCGGCTCAAAATGGGCCAAAAATCGCACAGTGTAAGCCCAGCATAACAAGACGAGACACGGGTGAACAAATGGAGGACGATTTAAATGTTGAAGCAGCAGCGACGGAGGTAGAGCTGGTGGAGGAGGAAGAGGAGACGCTTGTTAACAAAAAATGCATCATCAATCATTTGGCAACATTTTGGATTCAACAAGGATGATATTGATCAAAAAATTGTTAAATGTAAACTCTGCAAAAAGACTGTTGCGTCAAGTCAAGGTAACACAACCAACCTCTTCCACCACCTGCAGCACAAGTTTTTGTTTAAGAGTTTATAGTTTTCACTAGTCACATGGCAGTGCTTAGTATTTATTATAGTTTTTTCTGTGTTCAATTGACATTTGTGTTTGTGACATTATTTGTTTACAAGTTATAGTACCTCAAGGCCTTAGCAGAGATAGGCCTTTGTCCATGATGGCATTACATTTGCACAATCATTGTTTACTTTGTGAATAGCCAATGTGAAACATATTTATTATTAAACTATTTTGTTTACAAGGGATACACATTTTTTAGAGAGCATGGTTACATATTGTATCCTACACTTTTTATTTTGTTCAGTTAATAAATCTTAACCACTAAAAGTACTTACTACTATTGTCTTCATTTATTTTCAGTGACATTTTACAGTCCTTTAAAGTGGTAATAATATAATTGCAATGAATAGGTCTAGGGGGAATAATATTATCAAAATAACTGGAGGAACTATGCTGCCTGCCACAGCCCCATCAAATGGGAAAAAAAAAAAAAAAAACGTTTTTTTTTTTTTTTTTTGGCACTTGGGGTGGTTATCGTCCATTTATCGTTATCGAGGTTAACTGCTCAATTTATCGTGATATTGATTTTAGGCCATATCGCCCAGCCCTATTGTGGGGTGTTTTTTGTGTGTGTCCCGTTTGGATCTTTAGCCATCAGAATTGTTGTCTTAAGGCCAAGAAAGATGTCAAGCGGATTTATTTTACCAAGTGGATCATCATGGCCTTGGTCCATTTGATTGACCTTTATTATAATTATGAATTTAGTTTATTTTCGGTTGCTGCAAACGGGACAGACATGACTGGGGGATAGGACAGGGAGAAAGAAAGAGAGGGAGAGAAAGAAAACCAAAGGGGAGAAGAGACGGTGAGAAAGGGGGAAGAAAGAAAGAAAGAAAGAAAGAAAGAAAGAAAGACAAACAAAACACCTGGATCACCTGTATGGAGAAAAAAAAACAGAAGAGAAAGCAAACAAACAAAAAAAAAAAAGAGCAACATAATAAAAAACAGCACCATCACAATAAACTAGCTAGCAGTAGATAACAGTAAGAGGAAGATTGTGTTAACATAATGTGTCTAAGTGGGAATGAATCTCTGACATTGATTACTTGTGGTTTTTTTTGTTCTTTTAAGCATTATTGTGTTTGTGCAAGTGCATTGTTGAGCCAGCACTCTTTGATGTTCAGCTTTTAATTGATGTTGCATGTGGCACAAGTACCATTCAAAAGTCTGTATTGTGCACTTATAGCATTTCCTCTAAAAGTCTTGTAATGAAAACTGGATGTGGAGAGTTTAAAAGCCTCCAGTGTTCATCTTTACTTCCGTTAATTGCAAACACTAACACAGTTGCTGAAGAGACTATGAAGAAAAACTTTTAAAAATAGAGTCACTTATGTGTATTCTTAATACCGCATCTGTTTTATTATACCCAACTAATTTATCGACTGGCCAATATTATAGTCTGATATTGGCTATTTGCTAATGTTTAGGCATTTGTAATTTCGGAGGTTGCATCTTCAACATCAATGAGATGGAAAAAAAAGTAGTCGAAATTAGGGCTGGGTGATATGAGGAATATCTAATGTCGCAATATGTTTTTGCTATATTGCGATACAATATATATCACAAAATGTCTTGAGCCTTAGCATCTCCGGTACTGGGGGCAAACGGGGTGAGCTGCAGTTTAAGCCTCTGAGTTTATGTAAATATCGGCATGTGTGGTATCCACAGAAACCTCAGCTAAAAGCACATATAAACCATTTCTACAACCACCAAACAGCAAAAACGACAAACAATTAAAGAGCAGTTACATAATTTTGCCAAATGTGCCTAAACACAACCAACGAAGCCACAAACTCACTCAACTTCATGGAACCAAGCAAACGGCTAAAACTGCAAGTGTTGTCACGCTCTGACCGAAGTTTATCTGAACCAGCTGCAAAGAAACCATAAATGTGCTTCACGTTCAATAAACAATAACATGGAATTACTGTGCCGTTTTTCTGTTTCTCTCGCCAGTAGGCGTTGTAGCTCGTATCACAGCTGGTTTATTTAAAGTTTTTTTTTTTTTTTGTGTGTGTGTGTGTGTGTGTGTGTGGGAAGATGTTGACATGTGGAGTTTAAGAAAGTCTTTATTTTGCAGTGGATGACTTTTAAGCTGATGGACTAATTTCGTGGTACTGCTACCTTTAGCGGCAATAGTTTTATGGCATGTTTTGCAAATTACCAGATTTTGTTCAACATCCTCCTTGTGAAATCCAAACGATGGCGCCAT